>NW_027192724.1:0-600000 GCF_949987515.2 Delphinus delphis
AAACCTGGGTAGTTGAAACCCGTGGAATGGGTACCATGCAGTATGACTTCAAAGGGTCTTCATTTGCTCACCGAACCTCTCCAATCCTATCACTGCTGCGTTTATGCCCCTGTACACATGCTTGATTCTCTTTCGGAGACATAGCAATCCATAGGTTTTAAGATACTTACTAGTCAGGTACATTCTTAGGCGTTTAATATGCGGTGTTGAGTCCATTTCGTTGAGCAAGGAGTAGCTCTTGTCTATTCCATATTTGGCTTAAGGAACTTTATCTGTGCTCATTTCAATCTCTGGTTTTATGCAGCACCCCAACTCACCTTTCCCCTTAAGCAAGCATAAGTTGGTTTTCTAAATTTGAGACCCTGTTCTGTTCTGTAATTCAGTTCCTGTGTAGCCAACTTTACATTCCGTGTATTACTGATATGTTATGATGTTTCTTTTTCTGTGTGACTTATTTCAGTTAGAATCATCGTACCTGAATCCACTCATTATGCTGCTACGGGCCTGATGACATAGGTTTCATTGCTGAGTGATACTGCATTGTACGTAAGTACCACAAGTTCTTTATCCATTTTTCACTTTCTGTGATATTGAACTTGTACGGTAAACGAGGTTCTTGTAAACAGAGGCGTCCCAAACTTTGGGGTGGCTGTGTCTTTTTGATTTTAATTTCCCTAAGCTATAGGACCATAAGTGGAAGTGCCCTAGGCTCTGTTGCTTTGTTTTTTAGATGTTTCAGGAAACACCATACACTTCTCCCGAGTGTCTGTTGGCAATTTACATCCCGCCCATCAGCATAACAAGGCTCCCAGTTCTACATGGCCTGTCCTGCCGTTCTGGATTTTACACTTTTTTCAGATGGCCCTTTTGACCGGGGGGAAGTGAGACTTCATTGTAGTGCAGATTTCCTTTGCAAGTTTGCTTGGTTGGCCAAAAAGGGCGTATGCGTTTTTTCCTGAATATATTCAGGAAAAAACGCATACGCCCTTTTTGGCCAAGTGCATCATTGTGGACGTTCTGCCTCTTTTCCTATGCTTTCAATGCAATTCCAGTCTACCTCCTGAAATCGGTTTCCTGCAATTCTGCCCCGCTTTCAAGTCCTCTTGGCAGCCTTACTTCAGTCTATTTTTGGACGATAGCTGTCATTTATAACTCTGCAGGTTTGTGAATTACAGTGCCCCTGAGCTCCTTTCTTCAACTCGCTTTCTTGTGACCTGGCCGCAACACCGCAGGATGGCTTCAGGCCCTAATCTGGTTCCGGCACGGCATGCTGAGCCTTTGGTTAATTCCTCTTCCTGGTGGGAAATGAGAGTTAAATTTCCCCGTTCAGACACCTCCAGCTAGTCTCTCACTGGTTCTCGCTATTCCTGTTCATCGTCCGCAGAAATTGCAAACTGGGCCAAACAGGTTAAAGGGACTGACTCTCCAAGTCGGGAGAGTGGTAGTAAAGCGTCTGGAATGTTGCACCCGAGTACCAGGGTACGAAAACTGAGACATATTTGAACACGTCTCCCGATCTCATGGTTGATCATACTCTGGGTTCCACATGCATGTTTTAGCTGAAGGAAGAATACCTTAAACCTGGAGAGTTGAGACCCGTGTAATGGGTACCATGCAATGTGACTTCAAAGGGTCTTCATTTGCTCACCGAACCTCTCCAATCCTATCACTGCTGCGTTTATGCCCCTGTACACACGCTTGATTCTCTTTTGGAGACATAGCAATCCATAGGTTTTAAGATACTTACTAGTCAGGTACATTCTTAGGCGTTTAATATGCGGTGTTGAGTCCATTTCGTTGAGCAAGGAGTAGCTCTTGTCTATTCCATATTTGGCTTAAGGAACTTTATCTGTGCTCATTTCAATCTCTGGTTTTATGCAGCACCCCAACTCACCTTTCCCCTTAAGCAAGCATAAGTTGGTTTTCTAAATTTGAGACCCTGTTCTGTTCTGTAATTCAGTTCCTGTGTAGCCAACTTTACATTCCGTGTATTACTGATATGTTATGATGTTTCTTTTTCTGTGTGACTTATTTCAGTTAGAATCATCGTACCTGAATCCACTCATTATGCTGCTACGGGCCTGATGACATAGGTTTCATTGCTGAGTGATACTGCATTGTACATAAGTACCACAAGTTCTTTATCCATTTTTCACTTTCTGTGATATTGAACTTGTACGGTAAACGAGGTTCTTGTAAACAGAGGCGTCCCAAACTTTTGGGTGGCTGTGTCTTTTTGATTTTAATTTCCCTAAGCTATAGGACCATAAGTGGAAGTGCCCTAGGCTCTGTTGCTTTGTTTTTTAGATGTTTCAGGAAACACCATACACTTCTCCCGAGTGTCTGTTGGCAATTTACATCCCGGCCATCAGCATAACAAGGCTCCCAGTTCTCCATGGCCTGTCCTGCCTTTCTGGATTTTACACTTTTTTCAGATGGCCCTTTTGACCGAGGGGAAGTGAGACTTCATTGTAGTGCAGATTTCCTTTGCAAGTTTGCTTGGTTGGCCAAAAAGGGCGTATGCGTTTTTTCCTGAATATATTCAGGAAAAAACGCATACGCCCTTTTTGGCCAAGTGCATCATTGTGGACGTTCTGCCTCTTTTCCTATGCTTTCAATGCAATTCCAGTCTACCTCCTGAAATCGGTTTCCTGCAATTCTGCCCCGCTTTCAAGTCCTCTTGGCAGCCTTACTTCAGTCTATTTTTGGACGATAGCTGTCATTTATAACTCTGCAGGTTTGTGAATTACAGTGCCCCTGAGCTCCTTTCTTCAACTCGCTTTCTTGTGACCTGGCCGCAACACCGCAGGATGGTTTCAGGCCCTAATCTGGTTCCGGCACGGCACGCTGAGCCTTTGGTTAATTCCTCTTCCTGGTGGGAAATGAGAGTTAAATTTGCCCGTTCAGACACCTCCAGCTAGTCTCTCATTGGTTCTCGCTATTCCTGTTCATCTTCCGCAGAAATTGCAAACTGGGCCAAACAGGAGGTTAAAGGGACTGACTCTCCAAGTCGGGAGAGTGTTAGTAAAGCGTCTGGAATGTTGCACCCGAGTACCAGGGTACGAAAACTGAGACATATTTGAACACGTCTCCCGATCACATGGTTGATCATACTCTAGGTTCCACATGCATGTTTTAGCTGAAGGAAGAATACCTTAAACCTGGGTAGGTGAAACCCGTGGAATGGGTACCATGAAATATGACTTCAAAGGGTCTTCATTTTCTCACCGAACCTCTCCAATCCTATCACAGCTGCGTTTATGCCCCTGTACACATGCTTGATTCTCTTTCGGAGACATAGCAATCCATAGGTTTTAAGATACTTACTAGTCAGGTACATTCTTAGGCGTTTAATATGTGGTGTTGAGTCCATTTCGTTGAGCAAGGAGTAGCTCTTGTCTATTCCATATTTGGCTTAAGGAACTTTATCTGTGCTCATTTCAATCTCTGGCTTTATGCAGCACCCCAACTCACCTTTACCCTTAAGCAAGCATAAGTTGGTTTTCTAAATTTTAGACCCTGTTCTGTTCTGTAATTCAGTTCCTGTGTAGCCAAGTTTACATTCCGTGTATTACTGATATCTTATGATGTTCTTTTTCTGTGTGACTTATTTCAGTTAGAATCATCATACCTGAATCCACTCATTGTGCTGCTAAGGGCCTGATGACACAGATTTCATTGCTGAGTGATATTGCTTTGTAAGTAAATACCACAACTTCTTTATCCATTTTTCACTTTCTGCGATGTTGAACTTGTACGGTAAACGAGGTTCTTGTAAACAGAGCCGTTCCAAACTTTGGGGTGGCTGTGTCTTTTTGATTTTAATTTCCCTATGCTATAAGACCATAAGTGGAAGTGCCCTAGGTTCTGTTGCTTTGTTTTTTAGATGTTTCAGGAAACACCATACACTTCTCCCGAGTGGTTGTTGGCAATTTACATCCCGCCCATCAGCATAACAAGGCTCCCAGTTCTCCATGGCCTGTCCTGCCTTTCTGTATTTTACACTTTTTTCAGATGGCCCTTTTGACCGGGGGGAAGTGAGACTTCATTGTAGTGCAGATTTCCTTTGCAAGCTTGCTTGGTTGGCCAAAAAGGGCGTATGCGTTTTTTCCTGAATATATTCAGGAAAAAACGCATACGCCCTTTTTGGCCAAGTGCATCATTGTGGACGTTCTGCCTCTTTTCCTATGCTTTCAATGCAATTCCAGTCTACCTCCTGAAATCGGTTTCCTGCAATTCTGCCCCGCTTTCAAGTCCTCTTGGCAGCCTTACTTCAGTCTATTTTTGGACGATAGCTGTCATTTATAACTCTGCAGGTTTGTGAATTACAGTGCCCCTGAGCTCCTTTCTTCAACTCGCTTTCTTGTGACCTGGCCGCAACACTGCAGGATGGCTTCAGGCCCTAATCTGGTTCCGGCCCGGCATGCTGAGCCTTTGGTTAATTCCTCTTCCTGGTGGGAAATGAGAGTTAAATTTGCCCGTCCAGACACCTCCAGCTAGCCTCTCATTGGTTCTCGCTATTCCTGTTCATCTTCCGCAGAAATTGAAAACTGGGCCAAACAGGAGGTTAAAGGCGCTGACTCTCCAAGTGGGGAGAGTGTTAGTAAAGCGTCTGGAATGTTGCACCCGAGTACCAGGGTAGGAAAACTGAGACATATTTGAACACGTCTCCCGATCACATGGTTGATCATACTCTGGGTTCCACATGCATGTTTTAGCTGAAGGAAGAATACCTAAAACCTGGGTAGTTGAAACCCGTGGAATGCGTACCATGCAATATGACTTCAAAGGGTCTTCATTTGCTCACCGAACCTCTCCAATCCTATCACTGCTGCGTTTATGCCCCTGTACACATGCTTGATTCTCTTTCGGAGACATAGCAATCTATAGGTTTTAAGATACTTACTAGTCAGGTACATTCTTAGGCGTTTAATATGCGGTGTTGAGTCCATTTCGTTGAGCAAGGAGTAGCTCTTGTCTATTCCATATTTGGCTTAAGGAACTTTATCTGTGCTCATTTCAATCTCTGGTTTTATGCAGCACCCCAACTCACCTTTCCCCTTAAGCAAGCATAAGTTGGTTTTCTAAATTTGAGACCCTGTTCTGTTCTGTAATTCAGTTCCTGTGTAGCCAACTTTACATTCCGTGTATTACTGATATGTTATGATGTTTCTTTTTCTGTGTGACTTATTTCAGTTAGAATCATCGTACCTGAATCCACTCATTATGCTGCTACGGGCCTGATGACATAGGTTTCATTGCTGAGTGATACTGCATTGTACGTATGTACCACAAGTTCTTTATCCATTTTTCACTTTCTGTGATATTGAACTTGTACGGTAAACGAGGTTCTTGTAAACAGAGGCGTCCCAAACTTTGGGGTGGCTGTGTCTTTTTGATTTTAATTTCCCTAAGCTATAGGACCATAAGTGGAAGTGCCCTAGGCTCTGTTGCTTTGTTTTTTAGATGTTTCAGGAAACACCATACACTTCTCCAGAGTGGCTGTTGGCAATTTTCATCCCTCCCATCAGCATAACAAGGCTCCCAGTTCTCCATGTCCTGTCCTGCCTTTCTGGATTTTACACTTTTTTCAGATGGCCCTTTTTACTGGCGGGAAGTGAGACTTCATTGTAGTGCAGATTTCCTTTGCAAGTTTGCTTGGTTGGCCAAAAAGGGCGTATGCGTTTTTTCCTGAATATATTCAGGAAAAAACGCATACGCCCTTTTTGGCCAAGTGCATCATTGTGGACGTTCTGCCTCTTTTCCTATGCTTTCAATGCAATTCCAGTCTACCTCCTGAAATCGCTTTCCTGTAATACTGCCCCGCTTTCAAGTCCTCTTGGCAGCCTTACTTCAGTATATTTTTGGACGATAGCTGTCATTTATAACTCTGCAGGTTTGTGAATTACAGTGCCCCTGAGCTCCTTTCTTCAACTCGCTTTCTTGTGACCTGGCCGCAACACCGCAGGATGTCTTCAGGCCCTAATCTGGTTCTGGCACGGCATGCTGAGCCTTTGGTTAATTCCTCTTCCTGGTGGGAAATGAGAGTTAAATTTGCCCATCCAGACACCTCCAGCTAGTCTCTCATTGGTTCTCGCTATTCCTGTTCATCTTCCGCAGAAATTGCAAACTGGGCCAAACAGGAGGTTAAAGGCGCTGACTCTCCAAGTGGGGAGAGTGTTAGTAAAGCGTCTGGAATGTTGCACCCGAGTACCAGGGGAGGAAAACTGAGACATATTTGAACACGTCTCCCGATCTCATGGTTGATCATACTCTGGGTTCCACATGCATGTTTTAGCTGAAGGAAGAATACCTAAAACCTGGGTAGTTGAAACCCGTGGAATGGGTACCATGCAGTATGACTTCAAAGGGTCTTCATTTGCTCACCGAACCTCTCCAATCCTATCACTGCTGCGCTTATGCCCCTGTACACATGCTTGATTCTCTTTCGGAGACATAGCAATCCATAGGTTTTAAGATACTTACTAGTCAGGTACATTCTTAGGCGTTTAATATGCGGTGTTGAGTCCATTTCGTTGAGCAAGGAATAGCTCTTGTCTATTCCATATTTGGCTTAAGGAACTTTATCTGTGCTCATTTCAATCTCTGGTTTTATGCAGCACCCCAACTCACCTTTCCCCTTAAGCAAGCATAAGTTGGTTTTCTAAATTTGAGATCCTGTTCTGTTCTGTAATTCAGTTCCTGTGTAGCCAACTTTACATTCCGTGTATTACTGATATGTTATGATGTTTCTTTTTCTGTGTGACTTATTTCAGTTAGAATCATCGTACCTGAATCCACTCATTATGCTGCTACGGGCCTGATGACATAGGTTTCATTGCTGAGTGATACTGCATTGTACGTAAGTACCACAAGTTCTTTATCCATTTTTCACTTTCTGTGATATTGAACTTGTACGGTAAACGAGGTTCTTGTAAACAGAGGCGTCCCAAACTTTGGGGTGGCTGTGTCTTTTTGATTTTAATTTCCCTAAGCTATAGGACCATAAGTGGAAGTGCCCTAGGCTCTGTTGCTTTGTTTTTTAGATGTTTCAGGAAACACCATACACTTCTCCCGAGTGTCTGTTGGCAATTTACATCCCGCCCATCAGCATAACAAGGCTCCCAGTTCTCCATGGCCTGTCCTGCCGTTCTGGATTTTACACTTTTTTCAGATGGCCCTTTTGACCGGGGGAAGTGAGACTTCATTGTAGTGCAGATTTCCTTTGCAAGTTTGCTTGGTTGGCCAAAAAGGGCGTATGCGTTTTTTCCTGAATATATTCAGGAAAAAACGCATACGCCCTTTTTGGCCAAGTGCATCATTGTGGACGTTCTGCCTCTTTTCCTATGCTTTCAATGCAATTCCAGTCTACCTCCTGAAATCGGTTTCCTGCAATTCTGCCCCGCTTTCAAGTCCTCTTGGCAGCCTTACTTCAGTCTATTTTTGGACGATAGCTGTCATTTATAACTCTGCAGGTTTGTGAATTACAGTGCCCCTGAGCTCCTTTCTTCAACTCGCTTTATTGTGACCTGGCCGCAACACCGCAGGATGGCTTCAGGCCCTAATCTGGTTCCGGCACGGCATGCTGAGCCTTTGGTTAATTCCTCTTCCTGGTGGGAAATGAGAGTTAAATTTCCCCGTTCAGACACCTCCAGCTAGTCTCTCATTGGTTCTCGCTATTCCTGTTCATCGTCCGCAGAAATTGCAAACTGGGCCAAACAGGTTAAAGGGACTGACTCTCCAAGTCGGGAGAGTGGTAGTAAAGCGTCTGGAATGTTGCACCCGAGTACCAGGGTACGAAAACTGAGACATATTTGAACACGTCTCCCGTTCACATGGTTGATCATACTCTGGGTTCCACATGCATGTTTTAGCTGAAGGAAGAATACCTTAAACCTGGAGAGTTGAGACCCGTGTAATGGGTACCATGCAATGTGACTTCAAAGGGTCTTCATTTGCTCACCGAACCTCTCCAATCCTATCACTGCTGCGTTTATGCCCCTGTACACACGCTTGATTCTCTTTTGGAGACATAGCAATCCATAGGTTTTAAGATACTTACTAGTCAGGTACATTCTTAGGCGTTTAATATGCGGTGTTGAGTCCATTTCGTTGAGCAAGGAGTAGCTCTTGTCTATTCCATATTTGGCTTAAGGAACTTTATCTGTGCTCATTTCAATCTCTGGTTTTATGCAGCACCCCAACTCACCTTTCCCCTTAAGCAAGCATAAGTTGGTTTTCTAAATTTGAGACCCTGTTCTGTTCTGTAATTCAGTTCCTGTGTAGCCAACTTTACATTCCGTGTATTACTGATATGTTATGATGTTTCTTTTTCTGTGTGACTTATTTCAGTTAGAATCATCGTACCTGAATCCACTCATTATGCTGCTACGGGCCTGATGACATAGGTTTCATTGCTGAGTGATACTGCATTGTACATAAGTACCACAAGTTCTTTATCCATTTTTCACTTTCTGTGATATTGAACTTGTACGGTAAACGAGGTTCTTGTAAACAGAGGCGTCCCAAACTTTTGGGTGGCTGTGTCTTTTTGATTTTAATTTCCCTAAGCTATAGGACCATAAGTGGAAGTGCCCTAGGCTCTGTTGCTTTGTTTTTTAGATGTTTCAGGAAACACCATACACTTCTCCCGAGTGTCTGTTGGCAATTTACATCCCGGCCATCAGCATAACAAGGCTCCCAGTTCTCCATGGCCTGTCCTGCCTTTCTGGATTTTACACTTTTTTCAGATGGCCCTTTTGACCGGGGGGAAGTGAGACTTCATTGTAGTGCAGATTTCCTTTGCAAGTTTGCTTGGTTGGCCAAAAAGGGCGTATGCGTTTTTTCCTGAATATATTCAGGAAAAAACGCATACGCCCTTTTTGGCCAAGTGCATCATTGTGGACGTTCTGCCTCTTTTCCTATGCTTTCAATGCAATTCCAGTCTACCTCCTGAAATCGGTTTCCTGCAATTCTGCCCCGCTTTCAAGTCCTCTTGGCAGCCTTACTTCAGTCTATTTTTGGACGATAGCTGTCATTTATAACTCTGCAGGTTTGTGAATTACAGTGCCCCTGAGCTCCTTTCTTCAACTCGCTTTCTTGTGACCTGGCCGCAACACCGCAGGATGGTTTCAGGCCCTAATCTGGTTCCGGCACGGCACGCTGAGCCTTTGGTTAATTCCTCTTCCTGGTGGGAAATGAGAGTTAAATTTGCCCGTTCAGACACCTCCAGCTAGTCTCTCATTGGTTCTCGCTATTCCTGTTCATCTTCCGCAGAAATTGCAAACTGGGCCAAACAGGAGGTTAAAGGGACTGACTCTCCAAGTCGGGAGAGTGTTAGTAAAGCGTCTGGAATGTTGCACCCGAGTACCAGGGTACGAAAACTGAGACATATTTGAACACGTCTCCCGATCACATGGTTGATCATACTCTGGGTTCCACATGCATGTTTTAGCTGAAGGAAGAATACCTTAAACCTGGGTAGGTGAAACCCGTGGAATGGGTACCATGAAATATGACTTCAAAGGGTCTTCATTTTCTCACCGAACCTCTCCAATCCTATCACAGCTGCGTTTATGCCCCTGTACACATGCTTGATTCTCTTTTGGAGACATAGCAATCCATAGGTTTTAAGATACTTACTAGTCAGGTACATTCTTAGGCGTTTAATATGTGGTGTTGAGTCCATTTCGTTGAGCAAGGAGTAGCTCTTGTCTATTCCATATTTGGCTTAAGGAACTTTATCTGTGCTCATTTCAATCTCTGGTTTTATGCAGCACCCCAACTCACCTTTACCCTTAAGCAAGCATAAGTTGGTTTTCTAAATTTTAGACCCTGTTCTGTTCTGTAATTCAGTTCCTGTGTAGCCAAGTTTACATTCCGTGTATTACTGATATCTTATGATGTTTCTTTTTCTGTGTGACTTATTTCAGTTAGAATCATCATACCTGAATCCACTCATTGTGCTGCTAAGGGCCTGATGACACAGATTTCATTGCTGAGTGATATTGCTTTGTAAGTAAATACCACAACTTCTTTATCCATTTTTCACTTTCTGCGATGTTGAACTTGTACGGTAAACGAGGTTCTTGTAAACAGAGCCGTTCCAAACTTTGGGGTGGCTGTGTCTTTTTGATTTTAATTTCCCTATGCTATAAGACCATAAGTGGAAGTGCCCTAGGTTCTGTTGCTTTGTTTTTTAGATGTTTCAGGAAACACCATACACTTCTCCCGAGTGGTTGTTGGCAATTTACATCCCGCCCATCAGCATAACAAGGCTCCCAGTTCTCCATGGCCTGTCCTGCCTTTCTGGATTTTACACTTTTTTCAGATGGCCCTTTTGACCGGGGGGAAGTGAGACTTCATTGTAGTGCAGATTTCCTTTGCAAGCTTGCTTGGTTGGCCAAAAAGGGCGTATGCGTTTTTTCCTGAATATATTCAGGAAAAAACGCATACGCCCTTTTTGGCCAAGTGCATCATTGTGGACGTTCTGCCTCTTTTCCTATGCTTTCAATGCAATTCCAGTCTACCTCCTGAAATCGGTTTCCTGCAATTCTGCCCCGCTTTCAAGTCCTCTTGGCAGCCTTACTTCAGTATATTTTTGGACGATAGCTGTCATTTATAACTCTGCAGGTTTGTGAATTACAGTGCCCCTGAGCTCCTTTCTTCAACTCGCTTTCTTGTGACCTGGCCGCAACACTGCAGGATGGCTTCAGGCCCTAATCTGGTTCCGGCCCGGCATGCTGAGCCTTTGGTTAATTCCTCTTCCTGGTGGGAAATGAGAGTTAAATTTGCCCGTCCAGACACCTCCAGCTAGCCTCTCATTGGTTCTCGCTATTCCTGTTCATCTTCCGCAGAAATTGAAAACTGGGCCAAACAGGAGGTTAAAGGCGCTGACTCTCCAAGTGGGGAGAGTGTTAGTAAAGCGTCTGGAATGTTGCACCCGAGTACCAGGGGAGGAAAACTGAGACATATTTGAACACGTCTCCCGATCACATGGTTGATCATACTCTGGGTTCCACATGCATGTTTTAGCTGAAGGAAGAATACCTAAAACCTGGGTAGTTGAAACCCGTGGAATGCGTACCATGCAATATGACTTCAAAGGGTCTTCATTTGCTCACCGAACCTCTCCAATCCTATCACTGCTGCGTTTATGCCCCTGTACACATGCTTGATTCTCTTTCGGAGACATAGCAATCTATAGGTTTTAAGATACTTACTAGTCAGGTACATTCTTAGGCGTTTAATATGCGGTGTTGAGTCCATTTCGTTGAGCAAGGAGTAGCTCTTGTCTATTCCATATTTGGCTTAAGGAACTTTATCTGTGCTCATTTCAATCTCTGGTTTTATGCAGCACCCCAACTCACCTTTCCCCTTAAGCAAGCATAAGTTGGTTTTCTAAATTTGAGACCCTGTTCTGTTCTGTAATTCAGTTCCTGTGTAGCCAACTTTACATTCCGTGTATTACTGATATCTTATGATGTTTCTTTTTCTGTGTGACTTATTTCAGTTAGAATCATCGTACCTGAATCCACTCATTATGCTGCTACGGGCCTGATGACATAGGTTTCATTGCTGAGTGATACTGCATTGTACGTAAGTACCACAAGTTCTTTATCCATTTTTCACTTTCTGTGTTATTGAACTTGTACGGTAAACGAGGTTCTTGTAAACAGAGGCGTCCCAAACTTTGGGGTGGCTGTGTCTTTTTGATTTTAATTTCCCTAAGCTATAGGACCATAAGTGGAAGTGCCCTAGGCTCTGTTGCTTTGTTTTTTAGATGTTTCAGGAAACACCATACACTTCTCCGGAGTGTCTGTTGGCAATTTACATCCCGCCCATCAGCATAACAAGGCTCCCAGTTCTCCATGGCCTGTCCTGCCGTTCTGGATTTTACACTTTTTTCAGATGGCCCTTTTGACCGGGGGGAAGTGAGACTTCATTGTAGTGCAGATTTTCTTTGCAAGTTTGCTTGGTTGGCCAAAAAGGGCGTATGCGTTTTTTCCTGAATATATTCAGGAAAAAACGCATACGCACTTTTTGGCCAAGTGCATCATTGTGGACGTTCTGCCTCTTTTCCTATGCTTTCAATGCAATTCCAATCTACCTCCTGAAATCGGTTTCCTGCAATTCTGCCCCGCTTTCAAGTCCTCTTGGCAGCCTTACTTCAGTCTATTTTTGGACGATAGCTGTCATTTATAACTCTGCAGGTTTGTGAATTACAGTGCCCCTGAGCTCCTTTCTTCAACTCGCTTTCTTGTGACCTGGCCGCAACACCGCAGGATGTCTTCAGGCCCTAATCTGGTTCCGGCACGGCACGCTGAGCCTTTGGTTAATTCCTCTTCCTGGTGGGAAATGAGAGTTAAATTTGCCCGTTCAGACACCTCCAGCTAGTCTCTCACTGGTTCTCGCTATTCCTGTTCATCTTCCGCAGAAATTGCAAACTGGGCCAAACAGGAGGTTAAAGGGACTGACTCTCCAAGTCGGGAGAGTGGTAGTAAAGCGTCTGGAATGTTGCACCCGAGTACCAGGGTACGAAAACTGAGACATATTTGAACACGTCTCCCGTTCACATGGTTGATCATACTCTGGGTTCCACATGCATGTTTTAGCTGAAGGAAGAATACCTTAAACCTGGAGAGTTGAGACCCGTGTAATGGGTACCATGCAATGTGACTTCAAAGGGTCTTCATTTGCTCACCGAACCTCTCCAATCCTATCACTGCTGCGTTTATGCCCCTGTACACACGCTTGATTCTCTTTTGGAGACATAGCAATCCATAGGTTTTAAGATACTTACTAGTCAGGTACATTCTTAGGCGTTTAATATGCGGTGTTGAGTCCATTTCGTTGAGCAAGGAGTAGCTCTTGTCTATTCCATATTTGGCTTAAGGAACTTTATCTGTGCTCATTTCAATCTCTGGTTTTATGCAGCACCCCAACTCACCTTTCCCCTTAAGCAAGCATAAGTTGGTTTTCTAAATTTGAGACCCTGTTCTGTTCTGTAATTCAGTTCCTGTGTAGCCAACTTTACATTCCGTGTATTACTGATATGTTATGATGTTTCTTTTTCTGTGTGACTTATTTCAGTTAGAATCATCGTACCTGAATCCACTCATTATGCTGCTACGGGCCTGATGACATAGGTTTCATTGCTGAGTGATACTGCATTGTACATAAGTACCACAAGTTCTTTATCCATTTTTCACTTTCTGTGATATTGAACTTGTACGGTAAACGAGGTTCTTGTAAACAGAGGCGTCCCAAACTTTTGGGTGGCTGTGTCTTTTTGATTTTAATTTCCCTAAGCTATAGGACCATAAGTGGAAGTGCCCTAGGCTCTGTTGCTTTGTTTTTTAGATGTTTCAGGAAACACCATACACTTCTCCCGAGTGTCTGTTGGCAATTTACATCCCGGCCATCAGCATAACAAGGCTCCCAGTTCTCCATGGCCTGTCCTGCCTTTCTGGATTTTACACTTTTTTCAGATGGCCCTTTTGACCGGGGGGAAGTGAGACTTCATTGTAGTGCAGATTTCCTTTGCAAGTTTGCTTGGTTGGCCAAAAAGGGCGTATGCGTTTTTTCCTGAATATATTCAGGAAAAAACGCATACGCCCTTTTTGGCCAAGTGCATCATTGTGGACGTTCTGCCTCTTTTCCTATGCTTTCAATGCAATTCCAGTCTACCTCCTGAAATCGGTTTCCTGCAATTCTGCCCCGCTTTCAAGTCCTCTTGGCAGCCTTACTTCAGTCTATTTTTGGACGATAGCTGTCATTTATAACTCTGCAGGTTTGTGAATTACAGTGCCCCTGAGCTCCTTTCTTCAACTCGCTTTCTTGTGACCTGGCCGCAACACCGCAGGATGGTTTCAGGCCCTAATCTGGTTCCGGCACGGCACGCTGAGCCTTTGGTTAATTCCTCTTCCTGGTGGGAAATGAGAGTTAAATTTGCCCGTTCAGACACCTCCAGCTAGTCTCTCACTGGTTCTCGCTATTCCTGTTCATCTTCCGCAGAAATTGCAAACTGGGCCAAACAGGAGGTTAAAGGGACTGACTCTCCAAGTCGGGAGAGTGTTAGTAAAGCGTCTGGAATGTTGCACCCGAGTACCAGGGTACGAAAACTGAGACATATTTGAACACGTCTCCCGATCACATGGTTGATCATACTCTGGGTTCCACATGCATGTTTTAGCTGAAGGAAGAATACCTTAAACCTGGGTAGGTGAAACCCGTGGAATGGGTACCATGAAATATGACTTCAAAGGGTCTTCATTTTCTCACCGAACCTCTCCAATCCTATCACAGCTGCGTTTATGCCCCTGTACACATGCTTGATTCTCTTTTGGAGACATAGCAATCCATAGGTTTTAAGATACTTACTAGTCAGGTACATTCTTAGGCGTTTAATATGTGGTGTTGAGTCCATTTCGTTGAGCAAGGAGTAGCTCTTGTCTATTCCATATTTGGCTTAAGGAACTTTATCTGTGCTCATTTCAATCTCTGGTTTTATGCAGCACCCCAACTCACCTTTACCCTTAAGCAAGCATAAGTTGGTTTTCTAAATTTTAGACCCTGTTCTGTTCTGTAATTCAGTTCCTGTGTAGCCAAGTTTACATTCCGTGTATTACTGATATCTTATGATGTTTCTTTTTCTGTGTGACTTATTTCAGTTAGAATCATCATACCTGAATCCACTCATTGTGCTGCTAAGGGCCTGATGACACAGATTTCATTGCTGAGTGATATTGCTTTGTAAGTAAATACCACAACTTCTTTATCCATTTTTCACTTTCTGCGATGTTGAACTTGTACGGTAAACGAGGTTCTTGTAAACAGAGCCGTTCCAAACTTTGGGGTGGCTGTGTCTTTTTGATTTTAATTTCCCTATGCTATAAGACCATAAGTGGAAGTGCCCTAGGTTCTGTTGCTTTGTTTTTTAGATGTTTCAGGAAACACCATACACTTCTCCCGAGTGGTTGTTGGCAATTTACATCCCGCCCATCAGCATAACAAGGCTCCCAGTTCTCCATGGCCTGTCCTGCCTTTCTGGATTTTACACTTTTTTCAGATGGCCCTTTTGACCGGGGGGAAGTGAGACTTCATTGTAGTGCAGATTTCCTTTGCAAGCTTGCTTGGTTGGCCAAAAAGGGCGTATGCGTTTTTTCCTGAATATATTCAGGAAAAAACGCATACGCCCTTTTTGGCCAAGTGCATCATTGTGGACGTTCTGCCTCTTTTCCTATGCTTTCAATGCAATTCCAGTCTACCTCCTGAAATCGGTTTCCTGCAATTCTGCCCCGCTTTCAAGTCCTCTTGGCAGCCTTACTTCAGTATATTTTTGGACGATAGCTGTCATTTATAACTCTGCAGGTTTGTGAATTACAGTGCCCCTGAGCTCCTTTCTTCAACTCGCTTTCTTGTGACCTGGCCGCAACACTGCAGGATGGCTTCAGGCCCTAATCTGGTTCCGGCCCGGCATGCTGAGCCTTTGGTTAATTCCTCTTCCTGGTGGGAAATGAGAGTTAAATTTGCCCGTCCAGACACCTCCAGCTAGCCTCTCATTGGTTCTCGCTATTCCTGTTCATCTTCCGCAGAAATTGAAAACTGGGCCAAACAGGAGGTTAAAGGCGCTGACTCTCCAAGTGGGGAGAGTGTTAGTAAAGCGTCTGGAATGTTGCACCCGAGTACCAGGGGAGGAAAACTGAGACATATTTGAACACGTCTCCCGATCACATGGTTGATCATACTCTGGGTTCCACATGCATGTTTTAGCTGAAGGAAGAATACCTAAAACCTGGGTAGTTGAAACCCGTGGAATGCGTACCATGCAATATGACTTCAAAGGGTCTTCATTTGCTCACCGAACCTCTCCAATCCTATCACTGCTGCGTTTATGCCCCTGTACACATGCTTGATTCTCTTTCGGAGACATAGCAATCTATAGGTTTTAAGATACTTACTAGTCAGGTACATTCTTAGGCGTTTAATATGCGGTGTTGAGTCCATTTCGTTGAGCAAGGAGTAGCTCTTGTCTATTCCATATTTGGCTTAAGGAACTTTATCTGTGCTCATTTCAATCTCTGGTTTTATGCAGCACCCCAACTCACCTTTCCCCTTAAGCAAGCATAAGTTGGTTTTCTAAATTTGAGACCCTGTTCTGTTCTGTAATTCAGTTCCTGTGTAGCCAACTTTACATTCCGTGTATTACTGATATCTTATGATGTTTCTTTTTCTGTGTGACTTATTTCAGTTAGAATCATCGTACCTGAATCCACTCATTATGCTGCTACGGGCCTGATGACATAGGTTTCATTGCTGAGTGATACTGCATTGTACGTAAGTACCACAAGTTCTTTATCCATTTTTCACTTTCTGTGTTATTGAACTTGTACGGTAAACGAGGTTCTTGTAAACAGAGGCGTCCCAAACTTTGGGGTGGCTGTGTCTTTTTGATTTTAATTTCCCTAAGCTATAGGACCATAAGTGGAAGTGCCCTAGGCTCTGTTGCTTTGTTTTTTAGATGTTTCAGGAAACACCATACACTTCTCCGGAGTGTCTGTTGGCAATTTACATCCCGCCCATCAGCATAACAAGGCTCCCAGTTCTCCATGGCCTGTCCTGCCGTTCTGGATTTTACACTTTTTTCAGATGGCCCTTTTGACCGGGGGGAAGTGAGACTTCATTGTAGTGCAGATTTTCTTTGCAAGTTTGCTTGGTTGGCCAAAAAGGGCGTATGCGTTTTTTCCTGAATATATTCAGGAAAAAACGCATACGCACTTTTTGGCCAAGTGCATCATTGTGGACGTTCTGCCTCTTTTCCTATGCTTTCAATGCAATTCCAGTCTACCTCCTGAAATCGGTTTCTTGCAATTCTGCCCCGCTTTCAAGTCCTCTTGGCAGCCTTACTTCAGTCTATTTTTGGACGATAGCTGTCATTTATAACTCTGCAGGTTTGTGAATTACAGTGCCCCTGAGCTCCTTTCTTCAACTCGCTTTCTTGTGACCTGGCCGCAACACCGCAGGATGTCTTCAGGCCCTAATCTGGTTCCGGCACGGCACGCTGAGCCTTTGGTTAATTCCTCTTCCTGGTGGGAAATGAGAGTTAAATTTGCCCGTTCAGACACCTCCAGCTAGTCTCTCACTGGTTCTCGCTATTCCTGTTCATCTTCCGCAGAAATTGCAAACTGGGCCAAACAGGAGGTTAAAGGGACTGACTCTCCAAGTCGGGAGAGTGTTAGTAAAGCGTCTGGAATGTTGCACCCGAGTACCAGGGTACGAAAACTGAGACATATTTGAACACGTCTCCCGATCACATGGTTGATCATACTCTGGGTTCCACATGCATGTTTTAGCTGAAGGAAGAATACCTAAAACCTGGGTAGTTGAAAACCATGGAATGGGTACAATGCAATATGACTTCAAAGGGTCTTCATTTGCTCACCGAACCTCTCCAATCCTATCACTGCTGCGTTTATGCCCCTGTACACATGCTTGATTCTCTTTTGGAGACATAGCAATCCATAGGTTTTAAGATACTTACTAGTCAGGTACATTCTTAGGCGTTTAATATGCGGTGTTGAGTCCATTTCGTTGAGCAAGGAGTAGCTCTTGTCTATTCCATATTTGGCTTAAGGAACTTTATCTGTGCTCATTTCAATCTCTGGTTTTATGCAGCACCCCAACTCACCTTTCCCCTTAAGCAAGCATAAGTTGGTTTTCTAAATTTGAGAACCTGTTCTGTTCTGTAATTCAGTTCCTGTGTAGCCAAGTTTACATTCCGTGTATTACTGATATCTTATGGTGTTTCTTTTTCTGTGTGACTTATTTCAGTTAGAATCATCATACCTGAATCCACTCTTTGTGCTGCTAAGGGCCTGATGACACAGATTTCATTGCTGAGTGATATTGCTTTGTAAGTAAATACCACAACTTCTTTATCCATTTTTCACTTTCTGCGATGTTGAACTTGTACTGTAAACGAGGTTCTTGTAAACAGAGCCGTTCCAAATTTTGGGGTGGCTGTGTCTTTTTGATTTTAATTTCCCTAAGCTATAGGACCATAAGTGGAAGTGCCCTAGGTTCTGTTGCTTTGTTTTTTAGATGTTTCAGGAAACACCATACACTTCTCCGGAGTGTCTGTTGGCAATTTACATCCCGCCCATCAGCATAACAAGGCTCCCAGTTCTCCATGGCCTGTCCTGCCTTTCTGGATTTTACACTTTTTTCAGATGGCCCTTTTGACCGGGGGGAAGTGAGACTTCATTGTAGTGCAGATTTCCTTTGCAAGCTTGCTTGGTTGGCCAAAAAGGGCGTATGCGTTTTTTCCTGAATATATTCAGGAAAAAACGCATATGCCCTTTTTGGCCAAGTGCATCATTGTGGACGTTCTGCCTCTTTTCCTATGCTTTCAATGCAATTCCAGTCTTCCTCCTGAAATCGGTTTCCTGCAATTCTGCCCCGCTTTCAAGTCCTCTTGGCATCCTTACTTCAGTCTATTTTTGGACGATAGCTGTCATTTATAACTCTGCAGGTTTGTGAATTACAGTGCCCCTGAGCTCCTTTCTTCAACTCGCTTTCTTTTGAGCTGGCCGCAACACTGCAGGATGGCTTCAGGCCATAATCTGGTTCCGGCACGGCACACTGAGCCTTTGGTTAATTCCTCTTCCTGGTGGGAAATGAGAGTTAAATTTGCCCGTCCAGACACCTCCAGCTAGCCTCTCATTGGTTCTCGCTATTCCTGTTCATCTTCCGCAGAAATTGCAAACTGTGCCAAACAGGAGGTTAAAGGCGCTGACTCTCCAAGTGGGGAGAGTGTTAGTAAAGCGTCTGGAATGTTGCACCCGAGTTCCAGGGGAGGAAAACTGAGACATATTTGAACACGTCTCCCATTCACATGGTTGATCATACTTGGGTTCCACATGCATGTTTTAGCTGAAGGAAGAATACCTAAAATCTGGGTAGTTGAAACCCGTGGAATGGGTACCATGCAATATGACTTCAAAGGGTCTTCATTTGCTCACCGAACCTCTCCAATCCTATCACTGCTGCGTTTATGCCCCTGTACACATGCTTGATTGTCTTTCGGAGACATAGCAATCCATAGGTTTTAAGATACTTACTAGTCAGGTACATTCCTAGGCGTTTAATATGGGGTGTTGAGTCCATTTCGTTGAGCAAGGAGTAGCTCTTGTCTATTCCATATTTGGCTTAAGGAACTTTATCTGTGCTCATTTCAATCTCTGGTTTTATGCAGCACCCCAACTCACCTTTCCCCTTAAGCAAGCATAAGTTGGTTTTCTAAATTTGAGACCTTGTTCTGTTCTGTAATTCAGTTCCTGTGTAGCCAAGTTTACATTCCGTGTATTACTGATATCTTATGATGTTTCTTTTTCTGTGTGACTTATTTCAGTTAGAATCATCATACCTGAATCCACTCATTGTGCTGCTAAGGGCCTGATGACACAGATTTCATTGCTGAGTGATATTGCTTTGTAAGTAAATACCACAACTTCTTTATCCATTTTTCACTTTCTGCGATGTTGAACTTGTACTGTAAACGAGGTTCTTGTAAACAGAGGCGTCCCAAACTTTGGGGTGGCTGTGTCTTTTTGATTTTAATTTCCCTAAGCTATAGGACCATAAGTGGCAGTGCCGTAGGCTCTGTTGCTTTGTTTTTTAGATGTTTCAGGAAACACCATACACTTCTCCTGAGTGTCTGTTGGTAATTTACATCCCGCCTATCAGCATAACAAGGCTCCCAGTTCTCCATGGCCTGTCCTGCCTTTCTGGATTTTAAACTTTTTTCAGATGGCCCTTTTGACCGGGGGGAAGTGAGACTTCATTGTAGTGCAGATTTCCTTTGCAAGCTTGCTTGGTTGGCCAAAAAGGGCGTATGCGTTTTTTCCTGAATATATTCAGGAAAAAACGCATACGCCCTTTTTGGCCAAGTGCATCATTGTGGACGTTCTGCCTCTTTTCCTATGCTTTCAATGCAATTCCAGTCTACCTCCTGAAATCGGTTTCCTGCAATTCTGCCCCGCTTTCAAGTCCTCTTGGCAGCCTTACTTCAGTCTATTTTTGGACGATAGCTGTCATTTATAACTCTGCAGGTTTGTGAATTACAGTGCTCCTGAGCTCCTTTCTTCAACTCGCTTTCTTGTGACCTGGCCGCAACACCGCAGGATGTCTTAAGGCCCTAATCTGGTTCTGGCACGGCACGCTGAGCCTTTGGTTAATTCCTCTTCCTGGTGGGAAATGAGAGTTAAATTTGCCCATCCAGACACCTCCAGCTAGTCTCTCATTGGTTCTCGCTATTCCTGTTCATCTTCCACAGAAATTGCAAACTGGGCCAAACAGGAGGTTAAAGGGACTGACTCTCCAAGTGGGGAGAGTGTTAGTAAAGCGTCTGGAATGTTGCACCCGAGTACCAGGGTACGAAAACTGAGACATATTTGAACACGTCTCCCGATCACATGGTTGATCATACTCTAGGTTCTACATGCATGTTTTAGCTGAAGGAAGAATACCTTAAACCTGGAGAGTTGAAACCCGTGGAATGGGTACCATGCAATATGACTTCAAAGGGTCTTCATTTGCTCACCGAACCTCTCCAATCCTATCACTGCTGCGTTTATGCCCCTGTACACATGCTTGATTCTCTTTCGGAGACATAGCAATCCATAGGTTTTAAGATACTTACTAGTCAGGTACATTCTTAGGCGTTTAATATGCGGTGTTGAGTCCATTTCGTTGAGCAAGGAGTAGCTCTTGTCTATTCCATATTTGGCTTAAGGAACTTTATCTGTGCTCATTTCAATCTCTGGTTTTATGCAGCACCCCAACTCACCTTTCCCCTTAAGCAAGCATAAGTTGGTTTTCTAAATTTGAGACCCTGTTCTGTTCTGTAATTCAGTTCCTGTGTAGCCAAGTTTACATTCCGTGTATTACTGATATCTTATGATGTTTCTTTTTCTGTATGACTTATTACAGTTAGAATCATCATACCTGAATCCACTCATTGTGCTGCTAAGGGCCTGATGACACAGATTTCATTGCTGAGTGATATTGCTTTGTAAGTAAATACCACAACTTCTTTATCCATTTTTCACTTTCTGCGATGTTGAACTTGTACTGTAAACGAGGTTCTTGTAAACAGAGCCGTTCCAAACTTTGGGGTGGCTGTGTCTTTTTCATTTTAATTTCCCTAAGCTATAGGACCATAAGTGGAAGTGCCCTAGGCTCTGTTGCTTTGTTTTTTAGATGTTTCAGGAAACACCATACACTTCTCCCGAGTGGTTGTTGGTAATTTACATCCCGCCCATCAGCATAACAAGGCTCCCAGTTCTCCATGGCCTGTCCTGCCTTTCTGGATTTTACACTTTTTTCAGATGGCCCTTTTGACCGGGGGGAAGTGAGACTTCATTGTAGTGCAGATTTCCTTTGCAAGCTTGCTTGGTTGGCCAAAAAGAGCGTATGCGTTTTTTCCTGAATATATTCAGGAAAAAACGCATACGCCCTTTTTGGCCAAGTGCATCATTGTGGACGTTCTGCCTCTTTTCCTATGCTTTCAATGCAATTCCAGTCTACCTCCTGAAATCGGTTTCCTGCAATTCTGCCCCGCTTTCAAGTCCTCTTGGCAGCCTTACTTCAGTCTATTTTTGGACGATAGCTGTCATTTATAACTCTGCAGGTTTGTGAATTACAGTGCCCCTGAGCTCCTTTCTTCAACTCGCTTTCTTGTGAGCTGGCCGCAACACCGCAGGATGGCTTCAGGCCCTAATCTGGTTCCGGCACGGCACGCTGAGCCTTTGGTTAATTCCTCTTCCTGGTGGGAAATGAGAGTTAAATTTGCCCGTCCAGACACCTCCAGCTAGTCTCTCATTGGTTCTCGCTATTCCTGTTCATCTTCCGCAGAAATTGCAAACTGGGCCAAACAGGAGGTTAAAGGGACTGACTCTCCAAGTCGGGAGAGTGTTAGTAAAGCATCTGGAATGTTGCAGCCGAGTACCAGGGTACGAAAACTGAGACATATTTGAACACGTCTCCCGATCACATGGTTGATCATACTCTAGGTTCCACATGCATGTTTTAGCTGAAGGAAGAATACCTTAAACCTGGGTATTTGAAACCCGTGGAATGGGTACCATGCAATATGACTTCAAAGGGTCTTCATTTGCTCACCGAACATCTCCAATCCTATCACTGCTGCGTTTATGCCCCTGTACACATGCTTGATTCTCTTTCGGAGACATAGCAATCCATAGGTTTTAAGATACTTACTAGTCAGGTACATTCTTAGGCGTTTAATATGCGGTGTTGAGTCCATTTCGTTGAGCAAGGAGTAGCTCTTGCCTATTCCATATTTGGCTTAAGGAACTTTATCTGTGCTCATTTCAATCTCTGGTTTTATGCAGCACCCCAACTCACCTTTACCCTTAAGCAAGCATAAGTTGGTTTTCTAAATTTGAGACCCTGTTCTGTTCTGCAATTCAGTTCCTGTGTAGCCAAGTTTCCATTCCGTGTATTACTGATATCTTATGATGTTTCTTTTTCTGTGTGACTTATTTCAGTTAGAATCATCATACCTGAATCCACTCATTGTGCTGCTAAGGGCCTGATGACACAGATTTCATTGCTGAGTGATATTGCTTTGTAAGTAAATACCACAACTTCTTTATCCATTTTTCACTTTCTGCGATGTTGAACTTGTACTGTAAACGAGGTTCTTGTAAACAGAGCCATTCCAAACTTTGGGGTGGCTGTGTCTTTTTCATTTTAATTTCCCTAAGCTATAGGACCATAAGTGGAAGTGCCCTAGGTTTTGTTGCTTTGTTTTTTAGTTGTTTCAGGAAACACCATACACTTCTCCCAAGTGGTTCTTGGCAATTTACATCACGCCCATCAGCATAACAAGGCTCCCAGTTCTCCATGGCCTGTCCTGCCTTTCTGGATTTTACACTTTTTTCAGATGGCCCTTTTGACCGGGGGGAAGTGAGACTTCATTGTAGTGCAGATTTCCTTTGCAAGCTTGCTTGGTTGGCCAAAAAGGGCGTATGCGTTTTTTCCTGAATATATTCAGGAAAAAACGCATACGCCCTTTTTGGCCAAGTGCATCATTGTGGACGTTCTGCCTCTTTTCCTATGCTTTCAATGCAATTCCAGTCTACCTCCTGAAATTGGTTTCCTGCAATTCTGCCCCGCTTTCAAGTCCTCTTGGCAGCCTTACTTCAGTCTATTTTTGGACGATAGCTGTCATTTATAACTCTGCAGGTTTGTGAATTACAGTGCCCCTGAGCTCCTTTCTTCAACTCGCTTTCTTGTGAGCTGGCCGCAACACCGCAGGATGGCTTCAGGCCCTAATCTGGTTCCGGTACGGCACGCTGAGCCTTTGGTTATTTCCTCTTCCTGGTGGGAAATGAGACTTAAATTTGCCCGTCCAGACACCTCCAGCTAGCCTCTCATTGGTTCTCGCTATTCCTGTTCATCTTCCGCAGAAATTGCAAACTGGGCCAAACAGGAGGTTAAAGGCGCTGACTCTCCAAGTGGGGAGAGTGTTAGTAAAGCGTCTGGAATGTTGCACCCGAGTACCAGGGGAGGAAAACTGAGACATATTTGAACACGTCTCCCGATCACATGGTTGATCATACTCTGGGTTCCACATGCATGTTTTAGCTGAAGGAAGAATACCTAAAATCTGGGTAGTTGAAACCCGTGGAATGGGTACCATGCAATATGACTTCAAAGGGTCTTCATTTGCTCACTGAACCTCTCCAATCCTATCACTGCTGCGTTTATGCCCCTGTACACATGCTTGATTCTCTTTCGGAGACATAGCAATCCATAGGTTTTAAGATACTTACTAGTCAGGTACATTCTTAGGCTTTTAATATGCGGTGTTGAGTCCATTTCGTTGAGCAAGGAGTAGCTCTTGTCTATTCCATATTTGGCTTAAGGAACTTTATCTGTGCTCATTTCAATCTCTGGTTTTATGCAGCACGCCAACTCACCTTTACCCTTAAGCAAGCATAAGTTGGTTTTCTAAATTTGAGACCCTGTTCTGTTCTGTAATTCAGTTCCTGTGTAGCCAAGTTTACATTCCGTGTATTACTGATATCTTATGATGTTTCTTTTTCTGTGTGACTTATTTCAGTTAGAATCATCATACCTGAATCCACTCATTGTGCTGCTAAGGGCCTGATGACACAGATTTCATTGCTGAGTGATATTGCTTTGTAAGTAAATACCACAACTTCTTTATCCATTTTTCACTTTCTGCGATGTTGAACTTGTACTGTAAACGAGGTTCTTGTAAACAGAGCCGTTCCAAACTTTGGGGTGGCTGTGTCTTTTTGATTTTAAATTCCCTAAGCTATAGGACCATAAGTGGAAGTGCCCTAGGCTCTGTTGCTTTGTTTTTTAGATGTTTCAGGAAACACCATACACTTCTCCCGAGTGTTTGTTGGCAATTTACATCCCGCCCTTCAGCATAACAAGGCTCCCAGTTCTCCATGGCCTGTCCTGCCTTTCTGGATTTTACACTTTTTTCAGATGGCCCTTTTGACCGGGGGGAAGTGAGACTTCATTGTAGTGCAGATTTCCTTTGCAAGCTTGCTTGGTTGGCCAAGAAGGGCGTATGCGTTTTTTCCTGAATATATTCAGGAAAAAACGCATACACCCTTTTTGGCCAAGTGCATCATTGTGGACGTTCTGCCTCTTTTCCTATGCTTTCAATGCAATTCCAGTCTACCTCCTGAAATCGGGTTCCTGCAATTCTGCCCCGCTTTCAAGTCCTCTTGGCAGCCTTACTTCAGTCTATTTTTGGACGATAGCTGTCATTTATAACTCTGCAGGTTTGTGAATTACAGTGCCCCTGAGCTCCTTTCTTCAACTCGCTTTCTTTTGAGCTGGCCGCAACACCGCAGGATGGCTTCAGGCCCTAATCTGGTTCTGGCACGGCACGCTGAGCCTTTGGTTATTTCCTCTTCCTGGTGGGAAATGAGAGTTAAATTTGCCCGTCCAGACACCTCCAGCTAGTCTCTCATTGGTTCTCGCTATTCCTGTTCATCTTCCGCAGAAATTGCAAACTGGGCCAAACAGGAGGTTAAAGGGACTGACTCTCCAAGTCGGGAGAGTGTTAGTAAAGCGTCTGGAATGTTGCACCCGAGTACCAGGGTACGAAAACTGAGACATATTTGAACACGTCTCCCGTTCACATGGTTGATCATACTCTGGGTTCCACATGCATGTTTTAGCTGAAGGAAGAATACCTTAAACCTGGAGAGTTGAGACCCGTGTAATGGGTACCATGCAATATGACTTCAAAGGGTCTTCATTTGCTCACCGAACCTCTCCAATCCTATCACTGCTGCGTTTATGCCCCTGTACACACGCTTGATTCTCTTTTGGAGACATAGCAATCCATAGGTTTTAAGATACTTACTAGTCAGGTACATTCTTAGGCATTTAATATGGGGTTTTGAGTCCATTTCGTTGAGCAAGGAGTAGCTCTTGTCTATTCCATATTTGGCTTAAGGAACTTTATCTGTGCTCATTTCAATCTCTGGTTTTATGCAGCACCCCAACTCACCTTTCCCCTTAAGCAAGCATAAGTTGTTTTTCTAAATTTGAGACCCTGTTCTGTTTTGGAATGCAGTTCCTGTGTAGCCAAGTTTACATTCCGTGTATTAGTGATATCTTATGATGTTTCTTTTTCTGTGTGACTTATTTCAGTTAGAATCATCATACCTGAATCCACTCATTGTGCTGCTAAGGGCCTGATGACACAGATTTCATTGCTGAGTGATATTGCTTTGTAAGTAAATACCACAACTTCTTTATCCATTTTTCACTTTCTGCGATGTTGAACTTGTACTGTAAACGAGGTTCTTGTAAACAGAGCCGTTCCATACTTTGGGGTGGCTGTGTCTTTTTGATTTTAATTTCCCTAAGCTATAGGACCATAAGTGGAAGTGCCCTAGGTTCTGTTGCTTTGTTTTTTAGTTGTTTCAGGAAACACCATACACTTCTCCCAAGTGGTTCTTGGCAATTTACATCCCGCCCATCAGCATAACAAGGCTCCCAGTTCTCCATGGCCTGTCCTGCCTTTCTGGATTTTACACTTTTTTCAGATGGCCCTTTTGACCGGGGGGAAGTGAGACTTCATTGTAGTGCAGATTTCCTTTGCAAGCTTGCTTGGTTGGCCAAAAAGGGCGTATGCGTTTTTTCCTGAATATATTCAGGAAAAACGCATACGCCCTTTATGGCCAAGTGCATCATTGTGGACGTTCTGCCTCTTTTCCTATGCTTTCAATGCAATTCCAGTCTACCTCCTGAAATCGGTTTCCTGCAATTCTGCCCCGCTTTCAAGTCCTCTTGGCAGCCTTACTTCAGTCTATTTTTGGACGATAGCTGTCATTTATAACTCTGCAGGTATGTGAATTACAGTGCCCCTGAGCTCCTTTCTTCAACTCGCTTTCTTTTGAGCTGGCCGCAACACCGCAGGATGGCTTCAGGCCCTAATCTGGTTCCGGTACGGCACGCTGAGCCTTTGGTTATTTCCTCTTCCTGGTGGGAAATGAGAGTTAAATTTGCCCGTCCAGACACCTCCAGCTAGCCTCTCATTGGTTCTCGCTATTCCTGTTCATCTTCCGCAGAAATTGCAAACTGGGCCAAACAGGAGGTTAAAGGCGCTGACTCTCCAAGTGGGGAGAGTGTTAGTAAAGCGTCTGGAATGTTGCACCCGAGTACCAGGGGAGGAAAACTGAGACATATTTGAACACGTCTCCCGATCACATGGTTGATCATACTCTGGGTTCCACATGCATGTTTTAGCTGTAGGAAGAATACCTAAAATCTGGGTAGTTGAAACCCGTGGAATGGGTACCATGCAATATGACTTCAAAGGGTCTTCATTTGCTCACTGAACCTCTCCAATCCTATCACTGCTGCGTTTATGCCCCTGTACACATGCTTGATTCTCTTTCGGAGACATAGCAATCCATAGATTTTAAGATACTTACTAGTCAGGTACATTCTTAGGCGTTTAATATGCGGTGTTGAGTCCATTTCGTTGAGCAAGGAGTAGCTCTTGTCTATTCCATATTTGGCTTAAGGAACTTTATCTGTGCTCATTTCAATCTCTGGTTTTATGCAGCACGCCAACTCACCTTTAACCTTAAGCAAGCATAAGTTGGTTTTCTAAATTTGAGACCCTGTTCTGTTCTGTAATTCAGTTCCTGTGTAGCCAAGTTTACATTCCGTGTATTACTGATATCTTATGATGTTTCTTTTTCTGTGTGACTTATTTCAGTTAGAATCATCATACCTGAATCCACTCATTGTGCTGCTAAGGGCCTGATGACACAGATTTCATTGCTGAGTGATATTGCTTTGTAAGTAAATACCACAACTTCTTTATCCATTTTTCACTTTCTGCGATGTTGAACTTGTACTGTAAACGAGGTTCTTGTAAACAGAGCCGTTCCAAACTTTGGGGTGGCTGTGTCTTTTTG
Source organism: Delphinus delphis (assembly GCF_949987515.2). Classification (NCBI taxonomy): domain Eukaryota; kingdom Metazoa; phylum Chordata; class Mammalia; order Artiodactyla; family Delphinidae; genus Delphinus; species Delphinus delphis. The sequence goes on from NW_027192724.1 coordinate 27,513, forward strand.
ATTTTAAATTCCCTAAGCTATAGGACCATAAGTGGAAGTGCCCTAGGCTCTGTTGCTTTGTTTTTTAGATGTTTCAGGAAACACCATACACTTCTCCCGAGTGTTTGTTGGCAATTTACATCCCGCCCTTCAGCATAACAAGGCTCCCAGTTCTCCATGGCCTGTCCTGCCTTTCTGGATTTTACACTTTTTTCAGATGGCCCTTTTGACCGGGGGGAAGTGAGACTTCATTGTAGTGCAGATTTCCTTTGCAAGCTTGCTTGGTTGGCCAAGAAGGGCGTATGCGTTTTTTCCTGAATATATTCAGGAAAAAACGCATACACCCTTTTTGGCCAAGTGCATCATTGTGGACGTTCTGCCTCTTTTCCTATGCTTTCAATGCAATTCCAGTCTACCTCCTGAAATCGGGTTCCTGCAATTCTGCCCCGCTTTCAAGTCCTCTTGGCAGCCTTACTTCAGTCTATTTTTGGACGATAGCTGTCATTTATAACTCTGCAGGTTTGTGAATTACAGTGCCCCTGAGCTCCTTTCTTCAACTCGCTTTCTTTTGAGCTGGCCGCAACACCGCAGGATGGCTTCAGGCCCTAATCTGGTTCTGGCACGGCACGCTGAGCCTTTGGTTATTTCCTCTTCCTGGTGGGAAATGAGAGTTAAATTTGCCCGTCCAGACACCTCCAGCTAGTCTCTCATTGGTTCTCGCTATTCCTGTTCATCTTCCGCAGAAATTGCAAACTGGGCCAAACAGGAGGTTAAAGGGACTGACTCTCCAAGTCGGGAGAGTGTTAGTAAAGCGTCTGGAATGTTGCACCCGAGTACCAGGGTACGAAAACTGAGACATATTTGAACACGTCTCCCGTTCACATGGTTGATCATACTCTGGGTTCCACATGCATGTTTTAGCTGAAGGAAGAATACCTTAAACCTGGAGAGTTGAGACCCGTGTAATGGGTACCATGCAATATGACTTCAAAGGGTCTTCATTTGCTCACCGAACCTCTCCAATCCTATCACTGCTGCGTTTATGCCCCTGTACACACGCTTGATTCTCTTTTGGAGACATAGCAATCCATAGGTTTTAAGATACTTACTAGTCAGGTACATTCTTAGGCGTTTAATATGGGGTTTTGAGTCCATTTCGTTGAGCAAGGAGTAGCTCTTGTCTATTCCATATTTGGCTTAAGGAACTTTATCTGTGCTCATTTTAATCTCTGGTTTTATGCAGCACCCCAACTCACCTTTCCCCTTAAGCAAGCATAAGTTGGTTTTCTAAATTTGAGACCCTGTTCTGTTTTGGAATGCAGTTCCTGTGTAGCCAAGTTTACATTCCGTGTATTAGTGATATCTTATGATGTTTCTTTTTCTGTGTGACTTATTTCAGTTAGAATCATCATACCTGAATCCACTCATTGTGCTGCTAAGGGCCTGATGACACAGATTTCATTGCTGAGTGATATTGCTTTGTAAGTAAATACCACAACTTCTTTATCCATTTTTCACTTTCTGCGATGTTGAACTTGTACTGTAAACGAGGTTCTTGTAAACAGAGCCATTCCAAACTTTGGGGTGGCTGTGTCTTTTTCATTTTAATTTCCCTAAGCTATAGGACCATAAGTGGAAGTGCCCTAGGTTCTGTTGCTTTGTTTTTTAGTTGTTTCAGGAAACACCATACACTTCTCCCAAGTGGTTCTTGGCAATTTACATCCCGCCCATCAGCATAACAAGGCTCCCAGTTCTCCATGGCCTGTCCTGCCTTTCTGGATTTTACACTTTTTTCAGATGGCCCTTTTGACCGGGGGGAAGTGAGACTTCATTGTAGTGCAGATTTCCTTTGCAAGCTTGCTTGGTTGGCCAAAAAGGGCGTATGCGTTTTTTCCTGAATATATTCAGGAAAAAACGCATACGCCCTTTTTGGCCAAGTGCATCATTGTGGACGTTCTGCCTCTTTTCCTATGCTTTCAATGCAATTCCAGTCTACCTCCTGAAATCGGGTTCCTGCAATTCTGCCCCGCTTTCAAGTCCTCTTGGCAGCCTTACTTCAGTCTATTTTTGGACGATAGCTGTCATTTATAACTCTGCAGGTATGTGAATTACAGTGCCCCTGAGCTCCTTTCTTCAACTCGCTTTCTTTTGAGCTGGCCGCAACACCGCAGGATGGCTTCAGGCCCTAATCTGGTTCCGGTACGGCACACTGAGCCTTTGGTTATTTCCTCTTGCTGGTGGGAAATGAGAGTTAAATTTGCCCGTCCAGACACCTCCAGCTAGCCTCTCATTGGTTCTCGCTATTCCTGTTCATCTTCCGCAGAAATTGCAAACTGGGCCAAACAGGAGGTTAAAGGCGCTGACTCTCCAAGTGGGGAGAGTGTTAGTAAAGCGTCTGGAATGTTGCACCCGAGTACCAGGGGAGGAAAACTGAGACATATTTGAACACGTCTCCCGATCACATGGTTGATCATACTCTGGGTTCCACATGCATGTTTTAGCTGAAGGAAGAATACCTAAAATCTGGGTAGTTGAAACCCGTGGAATGGGTACCATGCAATATGACTTCAAAGGGTCTTCATTTGCTCACTGAACCTCTCCAATCCTATCACTGCTGCGTTTATGCCCCTGTACACATGCTTGATTCTCTTTCGGAGACATAGCAATCCATAGGTTTTAAGATACTTACTAGTCAGGTACATTCTTAGGCGTTTAATATGCGGTGTTGAGTCCATTTCGTTGAGCAAGGAGTAGCTCTTGTCTATTCCATATTTGGCTTAAGGAACTTTATCTGTGCTCATTTCAATCTCTGGTTTTATGCAGCACGCCAACTCACCTTTAACCTTAAGCAAGCATAAGTTGGTTTTCTAAATTTGAGACCCTGTTCTGTTCTGTAATTCAGTTCCTGTGTAGCCAAGTTTACATTCCGTGTATTAGTGATATCTTATGATGTTTCTTTTTCTGTGTGACTTATTTCAGTTAGAATCATCATACCTGAATCCACTCATTGTGCTGCTAAGGGCCTGATGACACAGATTTCATTGCTGAGTGATATTGCTTTGTAAGTAAATACCACAACTTCTTTATCCATTTTTCACTTTCTGCGATGTTGAACTTGTACTGTAAACGAGGTTCTTGTAAACAGAGCCGTTCCAAACTTTGGGGTGGCTGTGTCTTTTTGATTTTAAATTCCCTAAGCTATAGGACCATAAGTGGAAGTGCCCTAGGCTCTGTTGCTTTGTTTTTTAGATGTTTCAGGAAACACCATACACTTCTCCCGAGTGTTTGTTGGCAATTTACATCCCGCCCTTCAGCATAACAAGGCTCCCAGTTCTCCATGGCCTGTCCTGCCTTTCTGGATTTTACACTTTTTTCAGATGGCCCTTTTGACCGGGGGGAAGTGAGACTTCATTGTAGTGCAGATTTCCTTTGCAAGCTTGCTTGGTTGGCCAAAAAGGGCGTATGCGTTTTTTCCTGAATATATTCAGGAAAAAACGCATACGCCCATTTTGGCCAAGTGCATCATTGTGGACGTTCTGCCTCTTTTCCTATGCTTTCAATGCAATTCCAGTCTACCTCCTGAAATCGGTTTCCTGCAATTCTGCCCCGTTTTCAAGTCCTCTTGGCAGCCTTACTTCAGTCTATTTTTGGACGATAGCTGTCATTTATAACTCTGCAGGTTTGTGAATTACAGTGCCCCTGAGCTCCTTTCTTCAACTCGCTTTCTTGTGACCTGGCCGCAACACCGCAGGATGGCTTCAGGCCCTAATCTGGTTCCGGCCCGGCATGCTGAGCCTTTGGTTAATTCCTCTTCCTGGTGGGAAATGAGAGTTGAATTTGCCCGTCCAGACACCTCCAGCTAGCCTCTCATTGGTTCTCGCTATTCCTGTTCATCTTCCGCAGAAATTGCAAACTGGGCCAAACAGGAGGTTAAAGGGACTGACTCTCCAAGTCGGGAGAGTGTTAGTAAAGCGTCTGGAATGTTGCACCCGAGTACCAGGGGAGGAAAACTGAGACATATTTGAACACGTCTCCCGTTCACATGGTTGATCATACTTGGGTTCCACATGCATGTTTTAGCTGAAGGAAGAATACCTTAAACCTGGAGAGTTGAGACCCGTGTAATGGGTACCATGCAATATGACTTCAAAGGGTCTTCATTTGCTCACCGAACCTCTCCAATCCTATCACTGCTGCGTTTATGCCCCTGTACACACGCTTGATTCTCTTTTGGAGACATAGCAATCCATAGGTTTTAAGATACTTACTAGTCAGGTACATTCTTAGGCGTTTAATATGGGGTTTTGAGTCCATTTCGTTGAGCAAGGAGTAGCTCTTGTCTATTCCATATTTGGCTTAAGGAACTTTATCTGTGCTCATTTTAATCTCTGGTTTTATGCAGCACCCCAACTCACCTTTCCCCTTAAGCAAGCATAAGTTGGTTTTCTAAATTTGAGACCCTGTTCTGTTTTGGAATGCAGTTCCTGTGTAGCCAAGTTTACATTCCGTGTATTAGTGATATCTTATGATGTTTCTTTTTCTGTGTGACTTATTTCAGTTAGAATCATCATACCTGAATCCACTCATTGTGCTGCTAAGGGCCTGATGACACAGATTTCATTGCTGAGTGATATTGCTTTGTAAGTAAATACCACAACTTCTTTATCCATTTTTCACTTTCTGCGATGTTGAACTTGTACTGTAAACGAGGTTCTTGTAAACAGAGCCATTCCAAACTTTGGGGTGGCTGTGTCTTTTTCATTTTAATTTCCCTAAGCTATAGGACCATAAGTGGAAGTGCCCTAGGTTCTGTTGCTTTGTTTTTTAGTTGTTTCAGGAAACACCATACACTTCTCCCAAGTGGTTCTTGGCAATTTACATCCCGCCCATCAGCATAACAAGGCTCCCAGTTCTCCATGGCCTGTCCTGCCTTTCTGGATTTTACACTTTTTTCAGATGGCCCTTTTGACCGGGGGGAAGTGAGACTTCATTGTAGTGCAGATTTCCTTTGCAAGCTTGCTTGGTTGGCCAAAAAGGGCGTATGCGTTTTTTCCTGAATATATTCAGGAAAAAACGCATACGCCCTTTTTGGCCAAGTGCATCATTGTGGACGTTCTGCCTCTTTTCCTATGCTTTCAATGCAATTCCAGTCTACCTCCTGAAATCGGGTTCCTGCAATTCTGCCCCGCTTTCAAGTCCTCTTGGCAGCCTTACTTCAGTCTATTTTTGGACGATAGCTGTCATTTATAACTCTGCAGGTATGTGAATTACAGTGCCCCTGAGCTCCTTTCTTCAACTCGCTTTCTTTTGAGCTGGCCGCAACACCGCAGGATGGCTTCAGGCCCTAATCTGGTTCCGGTACGGCACACTGAGCCTTTGGTTATTTCCTCTTGCTGGTGGGAAATGAGAGTTAAATTTGCCCGTCCAGACACCTCCAGCTAGCCTCTCATTGGTTCTCGCTATTCCTGTTCATCTTCCGCAGAAATTGCAAACTGGGCCAAACAGGAGGTTAAAGGCGCTGACTCTCCAAGTGGGGAGAGTGTTAGTAAAGCGTCTGGAATGTTGCACCCGAGTACCAGGGGAGGAAAACTGAGACATATTTGAACACGTCTCCCGATCACATGGTTGATCATACTCTGGGTTCCACATGCATGTTTTAGCTGAAGGAAGAATACCTAAAATCTGGGTAGTTGAAACCCGTGGAATGGGTACCATGCAATATGACTTCAAAGGGTCTTCATTTGCTCACTGAACCTCTCCAATCCTATCACTGCTGCGTTTATGCCCCTGTACACATGCTTGATTCTCTTTCGGAGACATAGCAATCCATAGGTTTTAAGATACTTACTAGTCAGGTACATTCTTAGGCGTTTAATATGCGGTGTTGAGTCCATTTCGTTGAGCAAGGAGTAGCTCTTGTCTATTCCATATTTGGCTTAAGGAACTTTATCTGTGCTCATTTCAATCTCTGGTTTTATGCAGCACGCCAACTCACCTTTAACCTTAAGCAAGCATAAGTTGGTTTTCTAAATTTGAGACCCTGTTCTGTTCTGTAATTCAGTTCCTGTGTAGCCAAGTTTACATTCCGTGTATTACTGATATCTTATGATGTTTCTTTTTCTGTGTGACTTATTTCAGTTAGAATCATCATACCTGAATCCACTCATTGTGCTGCTAAGGGCCTGATGACACAGATTTCATTGCTGAGTGATATTGCTTTGTAAGTAAATACCACAACTTCTTTATCCATTTTTCACTTTCTGCGATGTTGAACTTGTACTGTAAACGAGGTTCTTGTAAACAGAGCCGTTCCAAACTTTGGGGTGGCTGTGTCTTTTTGATTTTAAATTCCCTAAGCTATAGGACCATAAGTGGAAGTGCCCTAGGCTCTGTTGCTTTGTTTTTTAGATGTTTCAGGAAACACCATACACTTCTCCCGAGTGTTTGTTGGCAATTTACATCCCGCCCTTCAGCATAACAAGGCTCCCAGTTCTCCATGGCCTGTCCTGCCTTTCTGGATTTTACACTTTTTTCAGATGGCCCTTTTGACCGGGGGGAAGTGAGACTTCATTGTAGTGCAGATTTCCTTTGCAAGCTTGCTTGGTTGGCCAAAAAGGGCGTATGCGTTTTTTCCTGAATATATTCAGGAAAAAACGCATACGCCCATTTTAGCCAAGTGCATCATTGTGGACGTTCTGCCTCTTTTCCTATGCTTTCAATGCAATTCCAGTCTACCTCCTGAAATCGGTTTCCTGCAATTCTGCCCCGTTTTCAAGTCCTCTTGGCAGCCTTACTTCAGTCTATTTTTGGACGATAGCTGTCATTTATAACTCTGCAGGTTTGTGAATTACAGTGCCCCTGAGCTCCTTTCTTCAACTCGCTTTCTTGTGACCTGGCCGCAACACCGCAGGATGGCTTCAGGCCCTAATCTGGTTCCGGCCCGGCATGCTGAGCCTTTGGTTAATTCCTCTTCCTGGTGGGAAATGAGAGTTGAATTTGCCCGTCCAGACACCTCCAGCTAGCCTCTCATTGGTTCTCGCTATTCCTGTTCATCTTCCGCAGAAATTGCAAACTGGGCCAAACAGGAGGTTAAAGGGACTGACTCTCCAAGTCGGGAGAGTGTTAGTAAAGCGTCTGGAATGTTGCACCCGAGTACCAGGGGAGGAAAACTGAGACATATTTGAACACGTCTCCCGTTCACATGGTTGATCATACTCTGGGTTCCACATGCATGTTTTAGCTGAAGGAAGAATACCTTAAACCTGGAGAGTTGAGACCCGTGTAATGGGTACCATGCAATATGACTTCAAAGGGTCTTCATTTGCTCACCGAACCTCTCCAATCCTATCACTGCTGCGTTTATGCCCCTGTACACACGCTTGATTCTCTTTTGGAGACATAGCAATCCATAGGTTTTAAGATACTTACTAGTCAGGTACATTCTTAGGCGTTTAATATGGGGTTTTGAGTCCATTTCGTTGAGCAAGGAGTAGCTCTTGTCTATTCCATATTTGGCTTAAGGAACTTTATCTGTGCTCATTTCAATCTCTGGTTTTATGCAGCACCCCAACTCACCTTTCCCCTTAAGCAAGCATAAGTTGGTTTTCTAAATTTGAGACCCTGTTCTGTTTTGGAATGTAGTTCCTGTGTAGCCAAGTTTACATTCCGTGTATTAGTGATATCTTATGATGTTTCTTTTTCTGTGTGACTTATTTCAGTTAGAATCATCATACCTGAATCCACTCATTGTGCTGCTAAGGGCCTGATGACACAGATTTCATTGCTGAGTGATATTGCTTTGTAAGTAAATACCACAACTTCTTTATCCATTTTTCACTTTCTGCGATGTTGAACTTGTACTGTAAACGAGGTTCTTGTAAACAGAGCCGTTCCAAAATTTGGGGTGGCTGTGTCTTTTTGATTTTAATTTCCCTAAGCTATAGGACCATAAGTGGAAGTGCCCTAGGTTCTGTTGCTTTGTTTTTTAGTTGTTTCAGGAAACACCATACACTTCTCCCAAGTGGTTCTTGGCAATTTACATCCCGCCCATCAGCATAACAAGGCTCCCAGTTCTCCATGGCCTGTCCTGCCTTTCTGGATTTTACACTTTTTTCAGATGGCCCTTTTGACCGGGGGGAAGTGAGACTTCATTGTAGTGCAGATTTCCTTTGCAAGCTTGCTTGGTTGGCCAAAAAGGGCGTATGCGTTTTTTCCTGAATATATTCAGGAAAAAACGCATACGCCCTTTTTGGCCAAGTGCATCATTGTGGACGTTCTGCCTCTTTTCCTATGCTTTCAATGCAATTCCAGTCTACCTCCTGAAATCAGTTTCCTGCAATTCTGCCCCGTTTTCAAGTCCTCTTGGCAGCCTTACTTCAGTCTATTTTTGGACGATAGCTGTCATTTATAACTCTGCAGGTTTGTGAATTACAGTGCCCTTGAGCTCCTTTCTTCAACTCGCTTTCTTGTGACCTGGCCGCAACACCGCAGGATGGCTTCAGGCCCTAATCTGGTTCCGGCCCGGCATGCTGAGCCTTTGGTTAATTCCTCTTCCTGGTGGGAAATGAGAGTTGAATTTGCCCGTCCAGACACCTCCAGCTAGTCTCTCATTGGTTCTCGCTATTCCTGTTCATCTTCCGCAGAAATTGCAAACTGGGCCAAACAGGAGGTTAAAGGGACTGACTCTCCAAGTCGGGAGAGTGTTAGTAAAGCGTCTGGAATGTTGCACCCGAGTACCAGGGGAGGAAAACTGAGACATATTTGAACACGTCTCCCGTTCACATGGTTGATCATACTCTGGGTTCCACATGCATGTTTTAGCTGAAGGAAGAATACCTTAAACCTGGAGAGTTGAGACCCGTGTAATGGGTACCATGCAATATGACTTCAAAGGGTCTTCATTTGCTCACCGAACCTCTCCAATCCTATCACTGCTGCGTTTATGCCCCTGTACACACGTTTGATTCTCTTTTGGAGACATAGCAATCCATAGGTTTTAAGATACTTACTAGTCAGGTACATTCTTAGGCGTTTAATATGGGGTGTTGAGTCCATTTCGTTGAGCAAGGAGTAGCTCTTGTCTATTCCATATTTGGCTTAAGGAACTTTATCTGTGCTCATTTCAATCTCTGGTTTTATGCAGCACCCCAACTCACCTTTACCCTTAAGCAAGCATAAGTTGGTTTTCTAAATTTGAGACCCTGTTCTGTTTTGGAATGCAGTTCCTGTGTAGCCAAGTTTACATTCCGTGTATTAGTGATATCTTATGATGTTTCTTTTTCTGTGTGACTTATTTCAGTTAGAATCATCATACCTGAATCCACTCATTGTGCTGCTAAGGGCCTGATGACACAGATTTCATTGCTGAGTGATATTGCTTTGTAAGTAAATACCACAACTTCTTTATCCATTTTTCACTTTCTGCGATGTTGAACTTGTACTGTAAACGAGGTTCTTGTAAACAGAGCCGTTCCAAACTTTGGGGTGGCTGTGTCTTTTTGATTTTAATTTCCCTAAGCTATAGGACCATAAGTGGAAGTGCCCTAGGTTCTGTTGCTTTGTTTTTTAGTTGTTTCAGGAAACACCATACACTTCTCCCAAGTGGTTCTTGGCAATTTACATCCCGCCCATCAGCATAACAAGGCTCCCAGTTCTCCATGGCCTGTCCTGCCTTTCTGGATTTTACACTTTTTTCAGATGGCCCTTTTGACCGGGGGGAAGTGAGACTTCATTGTAGTGCAGATTTCCTTTGCAAGCTTGCTTGGTTGGCCAAAAAGGGCGTATGCGTTTTTTCCTGAATATATTCAGGAAAAAACGCATACGCCCTTTTTGGCCAAGTGCATCATTGTGGACGTTCTGCCTCTTTTCCTATGCTTTCAATGCAATTCCAGTCTACCTCCTGAAATCGGTTTCCTGCAATTCTGCCCCGTTTTCAAGTCCTCTTGGCAGCCTTACTTCAGTCTATTTTTGGACGATAGCTGTCATTTATAACTCTGCAGGTTTGTGAATTACAGTGCCCCTGAGCTCCTTTCTTCAACTCGCTTTCTTGTGACCTGGCCGTAACACCGCAGGATGGCTTCAGGCCCTAATCTGGTTCCGGCACGGCATGCTGAGCCTTTGGTTAATTCCTCTTCCTGGTGGGAAATGAGAGTTGAATTTGCCCGTCCAGACACCTCCAGCTAGCCTCTCATTGGTTCTCGCTATTCCTGTTCATCTTCCGCAGAAATTGCAAACTGGGCCAAACAGGAAGTTAAAGGGACTGACTCTCCAAGTCGGGAGAGTGTTAGTAAAGCGTCTGGAATGTTGCACCCGAGTACCAGGGGAGGAAAACTGAGACATATTTGAACACGTCTCCCGTTCACATGGTTGATCATACTCTGGGTTCCACATGCATGTTTTAGCTGAAGGAAGAATACCTTAAACCTGGAGAGTTGAGACCCGTGTAATGGGTACCATGCAATATGACTTCAAAGGGTCTTCATTTGCTCACCGAACCTCTCCAATCCTATCACTGCTGCGTTTATGCCCCTGTACACACGTTTGATTCTCTTTTGGAGACATAGCAATCCATAGGTTTTAAGATACTTACTAGTCAGGTACATTCTTAGGCGTTTAATATGGGGTGTTGAGTCCATTTCGTTGAGCAAGGAGTAGCTCTTGTCTATTCCATATTTGGCTTAAGGAACTTTATCTGTGCTCATTTCAATCTCTGGTTTTATGCAGCACCCCAACTCACCTTTACCCTTAAGCAAGCATAAGTTGGTTTTCTAAATTTGAGACCCTGTTCTGTTTTGGAATGCAGTTCCTGTGTAGCCAAGTTTACATTCCGTGTATTAGTGATATCTTATGATGTTTCTTTTTCTGTGTGACTTATTTCAGTTAGAATCATCATACCTGAATCCACTCATTGTGCTGCTAAGGGCCTGATGACACAGATTTCATTGCTGAGTGATATTGCTTTGTAAGTAAATACCACAACTTCTTTATCCATTTTTCACTTTCTGCGATGTTGAACTTGTACTGTAAACGAGGTTCTTGTAAACAGAGCCGTTCCAAACTTTGGGGTGGCTGTGTCTTTTTCATTTTAATTTCCCTAAGCTATAGGACCATAAGTGGAAGTGCCCTAGGTTCTGTTGCTTTGTTTTTTAGTTGTTTCAGGAAACACCATACACTTCTCCCGAGTGGTTGTTGGCAATTTACATCCCGCCCATCAGCATAACAAGGCTCCCAGTTCTCCATGGCCTGTCCTGCCTTTCTGGATTTTACACTTTTTTCAGATGGCCCTTTTGACCGGGGGGAAGTGAGACTTCATTGTAGTGCAGATTTCCTTTGCAAGCTTGCTTGGTTGGCCAAAAAGGGCGTATGCGTTTTTTCCTGAATATATTCAGGAAAAAACGCATACGCCCTTTTTGGCCAAGTGCATCATTGTGGACGTTCTGCCTCTTTTCCTATGCTTTCAATGCAATTCCAGTCTACCTCCTGAAATCGGTTTCCTGCAATTCTGCCCCGCTTTCAAGTCCTCTTGGCAGCCTTACTTCAGTCTATTTTTGGACGATAGCTGTCATTTATAACTCTGCAGGTTTGTGAATTACAGTGCCCCTGAGCTCCTTTCTTCAACTCGCTTTCTTGTGACCTGGCCGCAACACCGCAGGATGGCTTCAGGCCCTAATCTGGTTCCGGCCCGGCATGCTGAGCCTTTGGTTAATTCCTCTTCCTGGTGGGAAATGAGAGTTGAATTTGCCCGTCCAGACACCTCCAGCTAGCCTCTCATTGGTTCTCGCTATTCCTGTTCATCTTCCGCAGAAATTGCAAACTGGGCCAAACAGGAGGTTAAAGGGACTGACTCTCCAAGTCGGGAGAGTGTTAGTAAAGCGTCTGGAATGTTGCACCCGAGTACCAGGGGAGGAAAACTGAGACATATTTGAACACGTCTCCCGTTCACATGGTTGATCATACTCTGGGTTCCACATGCATGTTTTAGCTGAAGGAAGAATACCTTAAACCTGGAGAGTTGAGACCCGTGTAATGGGTACCATGCAATATGACTTCAAAGGGTCTTCATTTGCTCACCAAACCTCTCCAATCCTATCACTGCTGCGTTTATGCCCCTGTACACACGCTTGATTCTCTTTTGGAGACATAGCAATCCATAGGTTTTAAGATACTTACTAGTCAGGTGCATTCTTAGGCGCTTAATATGGGGTTTTGAGTCCATTTCGTTGAGCAAGGAGTAGCTCTTGTCTATTCCATATTTGGCTTAAGGAACTTTATCTGTGCTCATTTCAATCTCTGGTTTTATGCAGCACCCCAACTCACCTTTCCCCTTAAGCAAGCATAAGTTGGTTTTCTAAATTTGAGACCCTGTTCTGTTTTGGAATGCAGTTCCTGTGTAGCCAAGTTTACATTCCGTGTATTAGTGATATCTTATGATGTTTCTTTTTCTGTGTGACTTATTTCAGTTAGAATCATCATACCTGAATCCACTCATTGTGCTGCTAAGGGCCTGATGACACAGATTTCATTGCTGAGTGATATTGCTTTGTAAGTAAATACCACAACTTCTTTATCCATTTTTCACTTTCTGCGATGTTGAACTTGTACTGTAAACGAGGTTCTTGTAAACAGAGCCGTTCCAAACTTTGGGGTGACTGTGTCTTTTTCATTTTAATTTCCCTAAGCTATAGGACCATAAGTGGAAGTGCCCTAGGTTCTGTTGCTTTGTTTTTTAGTTGTTTCAGGAAACACCATACACTTCTCCCGAGTGGTTCTTGGCAATTTTCATCCCGCCCATCAGCATAACAAGGCTCCCAGTTCTCCATGGCCTGTCCTGCCTTTCTGGATTTTACACTTTTTTCAGATGGCCCTTTTGACCGGGGGGAAGTGAGACTTCATTGTAGTGCAGATTTCCTTTGCAAGCTTGCTTGGTTGGCCAAAAAGGGCGTATGCGTTTTTTCCTGAATATATTCAGGAAAAAACGCATACGCCCTTTTTGGCCAAGTGCATCATTGTGGACGTTCTGCCTCTTTTCCTATGCTTTCAATGCAATTCCAGTCTACCTCCTGAAATCAGTTTCCTGCAATTCTGCCCCGTTTTCAAGTCCTCTTGGCAGCCTTACTTCAGTCTATTTTTGGACGATAGCTGTCATTTATAACTCTGCAGGTTTGTGAATTACAGTGCCCTTGAGCTCCTTTCTTCAACTCGCTTTCTTGTGACCTGGCCGCAACACCGCAGGATGGCTTCAGGCCCTAATCTGGTTCCGGCCCGGCATGCTGAGCCTTTGGTTAATTCCTCTTCCTGGTGGGAAATGAGAGTTGAATTTGCCCGTCCAGACACCTCCAGCTAGTCTCTCATTGGTTCTCGCTATTCCTGTTCATCTTCCGCAGAAATTGCAAACTGGGCCAAACAGGAGGTTAAAGGGACTGACTCTCCAAGTCGGGAGAGTGTTAGTAAAGCGTCTGGAATGTTGCACCCGAGTACCAGGGGAGGAAAACTGAGACATATTTGAACACGTCTCCCGTTCACATGGTTGATCATACTCTGGGTTCCACATGCATGTTTTAGCTGAAGGAAGAATACCTTAAACCTGGAGAGTTGAGACCCGTGTAATGGGTACCATGCAATATGACTTCAAAGGGTCTTCATTTGCTCACCGAACCTCTCCAATCCTATCACTGCTGCGTTTATGCCCCTGTACACACGTTTGATTCTCTTTTGGAGACATAGCAATCCATAGGTTTTAAGATACTTACTAGTCAGGTACATTCTTAGGCGTTTAATATGGGGTGTTGAGTCCATTTCGTTGAGCAAGGAGTAGCTCTTGTCTATTCCATATTTGGCTTAAGGAACTTTATCTGTGCTCATTTCAATCTCTGGTTTTATGCAGCACCCCAACTCACCTTTACCCTTAAGCAAGCATAAGTTGGTTTTCTAAATTTGAGACCCTGTTCTGTTTTGGAATGCAGTTCCTGTGTAGCCAAGTTTACATTCCGTGTATTAGTGATATCTTATGATGTTTCTTTTTCTGTGTGACTTATTTCAGTTAGAATCATCATACCTGAATCCACTCATTGTGCTGCTAAGGGCCTGATGACACAGATTTCATTGCTGAGTGATATTGCTTTGTAAGTAAATACCACAACTTCTTTATCCATTTTTCACTTTCTGCGATGTTGAACTTGTACTGTAAACGAGGTTCTTGTAAACAGAGCCGTTCCAAACTTTGGGGTGGCTGTGTCTTTTTGATTTTAATTTCCCTAAGCTATAGGACCATAAGTGGAAGTGCCCTAGGTTCTGTTGCTTTGTTTTTTAGTTGTTTCAGGAAACACCATACACTTCTCCCAAGTGGTTCTTGGCAATTTACATCCCGCCCATCAGCATAACAAGGCTCCCAGTTCTCCATGGCCTGTCCTGCCTTTCTGGATTTTACACTTTTTTCAGATGGCCCTTTTGACCGGGGGGAAGTGAGACTTCATTGTAGTGCAGATTTCCTTTGCAAGCTTGCTTGGTTGGCCAAAAAGGGCGTATGCGTTTTTTCCTGAATATATTCAGGAAAAAACGCATACGCCCTTTTTGGCCAAGTGCATCATTGTGGACGTTCTGCCTCTTTTCCTATGCTTTCAATGCAATTCCAGTCTACCTCCTGAAATCGGTTTCCTGCAATTCTGCCCCGTTTTCAAGTCCTCTTGGCAGCCTTACTTCAGTCTATTTTTGGACGATAGCTGTCATTTATAACTCTGCAGGTTTGTGAATTACAGTGCCCCTGAGCTCCTTTCTTCAACTCGCTTTCTTGTGACCTGGCCGTAACACCGCAGGATGGCTTCAGGCCCTAATCTGGTTCCGGCACGGCATGCTGAGCCTTTGGTTAATTCCTCTTCCTGGTGGGAAATGAGAGTTGAATTTGCCCGTCCAGACACCTCCAGCTAGCCTCTCATTGGTTCTCGCTATTCCTGTTCATCTTCCGCAGAAATTGCAAACTGGGCCAAACAGGAAGTTAAAGGGACTGACTCTCCAAGTCGGGAGAGTGTTAGTAAAGCGTCTGGAATGTTGCACCCGAGTACCAGGGGAGGAAAACTGAGATATATTTGAACACGTCTCCCGTTCACATGGTTGATCATACTCTGGGTTCCACATGCATGTTTTAGCTGAAGGAAGAATACCTTAAACCTGGAGAGTTGAGACCCGTGTAATGGGTACCATGCAATATGACTTCAAAGGGTCTTCATTTGCTCACCGAACCTCTCCAATCCTATCACTGCTGCGTTTATGCCCCTGTACACACGCTTGATTCTCTTTTGGAGACATAGCAATCCATAGGTTTTAAGATACTTACTAGTCAGGTACATTCTTAGGCGTTTAATATGGGGTTTTGAGTCCATTTCGTTGAGCAAGGAGTAGCTCTTGTGTATTCCATATTTGGCTTAAGGAACTTTATCTGTGCTCATTTCAATCTCTGGTTTTATGCAGCACCCCAACTCACCTTTCCCCTTAAGCAAGCATAAGTTGGTTTTCTAAATTTGAGACCCTGTTCTGTTTTGGAATGCAGTTCCTGTGTAGCCAAGTTTACATTCCGTGTATTAGTGATATCTTATGATGTTTCTTTTTCTGTGTGACTTATTTCAGTTAGAATCATCATACCTGAATCCACTCATTGTGCTGCTAAGGGCCTGATGACACAGATTTCATTGCTGAGTGATATTGCTTTGTAAGTAAATACCACAACTTCTTTATCCATTTTTCACTTTCTGCGATGTTGAACTTGTACTGTAAACGAGGTTCTTGTAAACAGAGCCGTTCCAAACTTTGGGGTGGCTGTGTCTTTTTCATTTTAATTTCCCTAAGCTATAGGACCATAAGTGGAAGTGCCCTAGGTTCTGTTGCTTTGTTTTTTAGTTGTTTCAGGAAACACCATACACTTCTCCCGAGTGGTTGTTGGCAATTTACATCCCGCCCATCAGCATAACAAGGCTCCCAGTTCTCCATGGCCTGTCCTGCCTTTCTGGATTTTACACTTTTTTCAGATGGCCCTTTTGACCGGGGGGAAGTGAGACTTCATTGTAGTGCAGATTTCCTTTGCAAGCTTGCTTGGTTGGCCAAAAAGGGCGTATGCGTTTTTTCCTGAATATATTCAGGAAAAAACGCATACGCCCTTTTTGGCCAAGTGCATCATTGTGGACGTTCTGCCTCTTTTCCTATGCTTTCAATGCAATTCCAGTCTACCTCCTGAAATCGGTTTCCTGCAATTCTGCCCCGCTTTCAAGTCCTCTTGGCAGCCTTACTTCAGTCTATTTTTGGACGATAGCTGTCATTTATAACTCTGCAGGTTTGTGAATTACAGTGCCCCTGAGCTCCTTTCTTCAACTCGCTTTCTTGTGACCTGGCCGCAACACCGCAGGATGGCTTCAGGCCCTAATCTGGTTCCGGCCCGGCATGCTGAGCCTTTGGTTAATTCCTCTTCCTGGTGGGAAATGAGAGTTGAATTTGCCCGTCCAGACACCTCCAGCTAGCCTCTCATTGGTTCTCGCTATTCCTGTTCATCTTCCGCAGAAATTGCAAACTGGGCCAAACAGGAGGTTAAAGGAACTGACTCTCCAAGTCGGGAGAGTGTTAGTAAAGCGTCTGGAATGTTGCACCCGAGTACCAGGGGAAGAAAACTGAGACATATTTGAACACGTCTCCCGTTCACATAGTTGATCATACTCTGGGTTCCACATGCATGTTTTAGCTGAAGGAAGAATACCTTAAACCTGGAGAGTTGAGACCCGTGTAATGGGTACCATGCAATATGACTTCAAAGGGTCTTCATTTGCTCACCAAACCTCTCCAATCCTATCACTGCTGCGTTTATGCCCCTGTACACACGCTTGATTCTCTTTTGGAGACATAGCAATCCATAGGTTTTAAGATACTTACTAGTCAGGTGCATTCTTAGGCGCTTAATATGGGGTTTTGAGTCCATTTCGTTGAGCAAGGAGTAGCTCTTGTCTATTCCATATTTGGCTTAAGGAACTTTATCTGTGCTCATTTCAATCTCTGGTTTTATGCAGCACCCCAACTCACCTTTCCCCTTAAGCAAGCATAAGTTGGTTTTCTAAATTTGAGACCCTGTTCTGTTTTGGAATGCAGTTCCTGTGTAGCCAAGTTTACATTCCGTGTATTAGTGATATCTTATGATGTTTCTTTTTCTGTGTGACTTATTTCAGTTAGAATCATCATACCTGAATCCACTCATTGTGCTGCTAAGGGCCTGATGACACAGATTTCATTGCTGAGTGATATTGCTTTGTAAGTAAATACCACAACTTCTTTATCCATTTTTCACTTTCTGCGATGTTGAACTTGTACTGTAAACGAGGTTCTTGTAAACAGAGCCATTCCAAACTTTGGGGTGACTGTGTCTTTTTCATTTTAATTTCCCTAAGCTATAGGACCATAAGTGGAAGTGCCCTAGGTTCTGTTGCTTTGTTTTTTAGTTGTTTCAGGAAACACCATACACTTCTCCCAAGTGGTTCTTGGCAATTTTCATCCCGCCCATCAGCATAACAAGGCTCCCAGTTCTCCATGGCCTGTCCTGCCTTTCTGGATTTTACAGTTTTTTCAGATGGCCCTTTTGACCGGGGGGAAGTGAGACTTCATTGTAGTGCAGATTTCCTTTGCAAGCTTGCTTGGTTGGCCAAAAAGGGCGTATGCGTTTTTTCCTGAATATATTCAGGAAAAAACGCATACGCCCTTTTTGGCCAAGTGCATCATTGTGGACGTTCTGCCTCTTTTCCTATGCTTTCAATGCAATTCCAGTCTACATCCTGAAATCGGTTTCCTGCAATTCTGCCCCGCTTTCAAGTCCTCTTGGCAGCCTTACTTCAGTCTATTTTTGGACGATAGCTGTCATTTATAACTCTGCAGGTTTGTGAATTACAGTGCCCCTGAGCTCCTTTCTTCAACTCGCTTTCTTGTGACCTGGCCGCAACACCGCAGGATGGCTTCAGGCCCTAATCTGGTTCCGGCCCGGCATTCTGAGCCTTTGGTTAATTCCTCTTCCTGGTGGGAAATGAGAGTTGAATTTGCCCGTCCAGACACCTCCAGGTAGCCTCTCATTGGTTCTCGCTATTCCTGTTCATCTTCCGCAGAAATTGCAAACTGGGCCAAACAGGAGGTTAAAGGGACTGACTCTCCAAGTCGGGAGAGTGTTAGTAAAGCGTCTGGAATGTTGCACCCGAGTACCAGGGGAGGAAAACTGAGACATATTTGAACACGTCTCCCGTTCACATGGTTGATCATACTCTGGGTTCCACATGCATGTTTTAGCTGAAGGAAGAATACCTTAAACCTGGAGAGTTGAGACCCGTGTAATGGGTACCATGCAATATGACTTCAAAGGGTCTTCATTTGCTCACCGAACCTCTCCAATCCTATCACTGCTTCATTTATGCCCCTGTACACACGCTTGATTCTCTTTCGGAGACATAGCAATCCATAGGTTTTAAGATACTTACTAGTCAGGTACATTCTTAGGCGTTTAATATGGGGTGTTGAGTCCATTTTGTTGAGCAAGGAGTAGCTCTTGTCTATTCCATATTTGGCTTAAGGAACTTTATCTGTGCTCATTTCAATCTCTGGTTTTATGCAGCACCCCAACTCACCTTTCCCCTTAAGCAAGCATAAGTTGGTTTTCTAAATTTGAGACCCTGTTCTGTTTTGGAATGCAGTTCTTGTGTAGCCAAGTTTACATTCCGTGTATTAGTGATATCTTATGATGTTTCTTTTTCTGTGTGACTTATTTCAGTTAGAATCATCGTACCTTAATCCACTCATTATGCTGCTATGGGCCTGATGACATAGATTTCATTGCTGAGTGATACTGCATTGTACGTAAGTACCACAAGTTCTTTATCCATTTTTCACTTTCTGCGATGTTGAACTTGTACTGTAAACGAGGTTCTTGTAAACAGAGCCGTTCCAAACTTTGGGGTGGCTGTGTCTTTCTCATTTTAATTTCCCTAAGCTACAGGACCATAAGTGGAAGTGCCCTAGGCTCTGTTGCTTTGTTTTTTAGATGTTTCAGGAAACACCATACACTTCTCCCAAGTGTCTGTTGGCAATTTACATCCCGCCCATCAGCATAACAAGGCTCCCAGTTCTCCATGGCCTGTCCTGCCTTTCTGGATTTTACACTTTTTTCAGATGGCCCTTTTGACCAGGGGGAAGTGAGACTTCATTGTAGTGCAGATTTCCTTTGCAAGCTTGCTTGGTTGGCCAAAAAGGGCGTATGCGTTTTTTCCTGAATATATTCAGGAAGAAACGCATACGCCCTTTTTGGCCAAGTGCATCATTGTGGACGTTCTGCCTCTTTTCCTATGCTTTCAATGCAATTCCAGTCTACCTCCTGAAATCGGTTTCGTGCAATTCTGCCCCGCTTTCAAGTCCTCTTGGTAGCCTTACTTCAGTCTATTTTTGGACGATAGCTGTCATTTATAACTCTGCAGGTTTGTGAATTACAGTGCCCCTGAGCTCCTTTCTTCAACTCGCTTTCTTTTGAGCTGGCCGCAACACCGCAAGATGGCTTCCGGCCCTAATCTGGTTCCGGTACGGCACGCTGAGCCTTTGGTTAATTCCTCTTCCTGGTGGGAAATGAGAGTTAAATTTGCCCGTCCAGACACCTCCAGCTAGCCTCTCATTGGTTCTCGCTATTCCTGTTCATCTTCCGCAGAAATTGCAAACTGGGCCAAACAGGAGGTTAAAGGCGCTGACTCTCCAAGTGGGGAGATTGTTAGTAAAGCGTCTGGAATGTTGCACCCGAGTACTGGGGGAGGAAAACTGAGACATATTTGAACACGTCTCCCGTTCACATGGTTGATCATACTCTGGGTTCCACATGCATGTTTTAGCTGAAGGAAGAATACCTAAAATCTGGGTAGTTGAAACCCATGGAATGGGTACCATGCAATATGACTTCAAAGGGTCTTCATTTGCTCACTGAACCTCTCCAATCCTATCACTGCTGCATTTATGCCCCTTTACACATGCTTGATTCTCTTTCGGAGACATAGCAATCTATAGGTTTTAAGATACTTACTAGTCAGGTACATTCTTAGGCGTTTAATATGCGGTGTTGAGTCCGTTTCGTTGAGCAAGGAGTAGCTCTTGTCTATTCCATATTTGGCTTAAGGAAATTTATCAGTGCAAATTTCAATCTCTGGTTTTATGCAGCACCCCAACTCACCTTTCCCCTTAAGCAAGCATAAGTTGGTTTTCTAAATTTGAGACCCTGTTCTGTTCTGTAATTCAGTTCCTGTGTAGCCAAGTTTACATTCCGTGTATTACTGATATCTTATGATGTTTCTTTTTCTGTGTGACTTATTTCAGTTAGAATCATCATACCTGAATCCACTCATTGTGCTGCTAAGGGCCTGATGACACAGATTTCATTGCTGAGTGATATTGCTTTGTAAGTAAATACCACAACTTCTTTATCCATTTTTCACTTTCTGCAATGCTGAACTTGTACTGTAAACGAGGTTCTTGTAAACAGAGCCGTTCCAAACTTTGGGGTGGCTGTGTCTTTTTGATTTTAATTTCCCTAAGCTATAGGACCATAAGTGGAAGTGTCCTAGGTTCTGTTGCTTTGTTTTTTAGATGTTTCAGGAAACACCATACACTTCTCCCGAGTGGTTGTTGACAATTTACATCCCGCCCATCAGCATAACAATCAGCAGGATGGCTTCAGGCCCTAATCTTGTTCCGGCACGGCACACTGAGCCTTTGGTTATTTCCTCTTCCTGGTGGGAAATGAGAGTTAAATTTGCCCGTCCAGACACCTCCAGCTAGCCTCTCATTGGTTCTCGCTATTCCTGTTCATCTTCCGCAGAAATTGCAAACTGGGCCAAACAGGAGGTTAAAGGCGCTGACTCTCCAAGTGGGGAGAGTGTTAGTAAAGTGTCTGGAACGTTGCACCCGAGTACCAGGGGAGGAAAACTGAGACATATTTGAACACGTCTCCCGTTCACATGGTTGATCATGCTTGGGTTCCACATGCATGTTTTAGCTGAAGGAAGAATACCTTAAACCTGGAGAGTTGAGACCCGTGTAATGGGTACCATGCAATGTGACTTCAAAGGGTCTTCATTTGCTCACCGAACCTCTCCAATCCTATCACTGCTGCATTTATGCCCCTGTACACACGCTTGATTCTCTTTTGGAGACATAGCAATCCATAGGTTTTAAGATACTTACTAGTCAGGTACATTCTTAGGCGTTTAATATGGGGTGTTGAGTCCATTTCGTTGAGCAAGGAGTAGCACTTGTCTATTCCATATTTGGCTTAAGGAACTTTATCTGTGCTCATTTCAATCTCTGGTTTTATGCAGCACCCCAACTCACGTTTCCCCTTAAGCAAGCATAAGTTGGTTTTCTAAATTTGAACCCTGTTCTGTTTTGGAATGCAGTTTCTGTGTAGTCAAGTTTACATTCCGTGTATTAGTGATATCTTATGATGTTTCTTTTTCTGTGTGACTTATTTCAGTTAGAATCATCGTACCTGAATCCACTCATTGTGCTGCTAAGGGCCTGATGACATAGATTTCATTGCTGAGTGATATTGCTTTGTAAGTGAATACCACAACTTCTTTATCCATTTTTCACTTTCTGCGATGTTGAACTTGTACTGTAAACGAGGTTCTTGTAAACAGAGCCGTTCCAAACTTTGGGGTGGCTGTGTCTTTTTGATTTTAATTTCCCTAAGCTATAGGACCATAAGTGGAAGTGCCCTAGGCTCTGTTGCTTTGTTTTTTAGATGTTTCAGGAAACACCATACACTGCTCCCAAGTGGTTCTTGGCAATTTACATCCCGCCCATCAGCATAACAAGGCTCCCAGTTCTCAATGGCCTGTTGCCTTTCTGGATTTTACACTTTTTTCAGATGGCCCTTTTGACCGGGGGGAAGTGAGACTTCATTGTAATGCAGATTTCCTTTGCAAGCTTGCTTGGTTGGCCAAAAAGGGCGTATGCGTTTTTTCCTGAATATATTCAGGAAAAAACGCATACGCCCTTTTTGGCCAAGTGCATCATTGTGGACGTTCTGCCTCTTTTCCTATGCTTTCAATGCAATTCCTGTCTACCTCCTGAAATCGGTTTCCTGCAATTCTGCCCCGCTTTCAAGTCCTCTTGGCAGCCTTACTTCAGTCTATTTTTGGACGATAGCTGTCATTTATAACTCTGCAGGTTTGTGAATTACAGTGCCCCTGAGCTCCTTTCTTCAACTCGCTTTCTTGTGAGCTGGCCGCAACACCGCTGGATGGCTTCAGGCCCTAATCTGATTCCGGTACGGTACGCTGAGCCTTTGGTTAGTTCCTCTTCCTGGTGGGAAATGAGAGTTAAATTTGCCCGTCCAGACACCTCCAGCTAGTCTCTCATTGGTTCTTGCTATTCCTGTTCATCTTCCGCAGAAATTGCAAACTGGGCCAAAAAGGAGGTTAAAGGGACTGAGTCTCCAAGTGGGGAGAGTGTTAGTAAAGCGTCTGGAATGTTGCACCCGAGTACCAGGGTACGAAAACTGAGACATATTTGAACACGTCTCCCGATCACATGGTTGATCATACTCTAGGTTCCACATGCATGTTTTAGCTGAAGGAAGAATACCTTAAACCTGGGTATGTGAAACACGTGGAATGGGTACCATGCAATATGACTTCAAAGGGTCTTCATTTGCTCACCGAACCTCTCCAATCCTATCACTGCTGCGTTTATGCCCCTGTACACATGCTTGATTCTCTTTCGGAGACATAGCAATCCATAGGTTTTAAGATACTTACTAGTCAGGTACATTCTTAGGCGTTTAATATGCGGTGTTGAGTCCATTTCATTGAGCAAGGAGTAGCTCTTGTCTATTCCATATTTGGCTTAAGGAACTTTATCTGTGCTCATTTCAATCTCTGGTTTTATGCAGCACCCCAACTCACCTTTCCCCTTAAGCAAGCATAAGTTGGTTTTCTAAATTTGAGACCCTGTTCTGTTCTGTAATTCAGTTCCTGTGCAGCCAAGTTTCCATTCCGTGTATTACTGATATCTTATGATGTTTCTTTTTCTGTGTGACTTATTTCAGTTAGAATCATCATACCTGAATCCACTCATTGTGCTGCTAAGGTCCTGATGACATAGATTTCATTGCTGAGTGATATTGCTTTGTAAGTGAATACCACAACTTCTTTATCCATTTTTCACTTTCTGCGATGTTGAACTTGTACTGTAAATGAGGTTCTTGTAAACAGAGGCGTCCCAAACTTTGGGGTGGCTGTGTCTTTTTGATTTTAATTTCCCTAAGCTATAGGACCATAAGTGGCAGTGCCCTAGGTTCTGTTGCTTTGTTTTTTAGATGTTTCAGGAAACACCATACACTTCTCCTGAGTGTCTGTTGGCAATTTACATCCCGCCCATCAGCATAACAAGGCTCCCAGTTCTCCATGGCCTGTCCTGCCTTTCTGGATTTTACAGTTTTTTCAGATGGCCCTTTTGACCGGGGGGAAGTGAGACTTCATTGTAGTGCAGATTTCCTTTGCAAGCTTGCTTGGTTGGCCAAAAAGGGCGTATGCGTTTTTTCCTGAATATATTCAGGAAAAACCGCATACGCCCTTTTTGGCCAAGTGCATCATTGTGGACGTTCTGCCTCTTTTCCTATGCTTTCAATGCAATTCCAGTCTACCTCCTGAAATCGGTTTCCTGCAATTCTGCCCCGCTTTCAAGTCCTCTTGGCAGCCTTACTTCAGTCTATTTTTGGACGATAGCTGTCATTTATAACTCTGCAGGTTTGTGAATTACAGTGCCCCTGAGCTCCTTTCTTCAACTCGCTTTCTTGTGACCTGGCCGCAACACCGCAGGATGGCTTCAGGCCCTAATCTGGTTCCGGCCCGGCATGCTGAGCCTTTGGTTAATTCCTCTTCCTGGTGGGAAATGAGAGTTGAATATGCCCGTCCAGACACCTCCAGCTAGCCTCTCATTGGTTCTCGCTATTCCTGTTCATCTTCCGCAGAAATTGCAAACTGGGCCAAACAGGAGGTTAAAGGGACTGACTCTCCAAGTCGGGAGAGTGTTAGTAAAGCGTCTGGAATGTTGCACCCGAGTACCAGGGGAGGAAAACTGAGACATATTTGAACACGTCTCCCGTTCACATGGTTGATCATACTCTGGGTTCCACATGCATGTTTTAGCTGAAGGAAGAATACCTTAAACCTGGAGAGTTGAGACCCGTGTAATGGGTACCATGCAATGTGACTTCAAAGGGTCTTCATTTGCTCACCGAACCTCTCCAATCCTATCACTGCTGCGTTTATGCCCCTGTACACACGCTTGATTCTCTTTGGGAGACATAGCAATCCATAGGTTTTAAGATACTTACTAGTCAGGTACATTCTTAGGCGTTTAATATGCGGTGTTGAGTCCATTTCGTTGAGCAAGGAGTAGCTCTTGTCTATTCCATATTTGGCTTAAGGAACTTTATCTGTGCTCATTTCAATCTCTGGTTTTATGCAGCACCCCAACTCACCTTTCCCCTTAAGCAAGCATAAGTTGGTTTTCTAAATTTGAGACCCTGTTCTGTTCTGTAATTCAGTTCCTGTGTAGCCAACTTTACATTCCGTGTATTACTGATATGTTATGATGTTTCTTTTTCTGTGTGACTTATTTCAGTTAGAATCATCGTACCTGAATCCACTCATTATGCTGCTACGGGCCTGATGACATAGGTTTCATTGCTGAGTGATACTGCATTGTACATAAGTACCACAAGTTCTTTATCCATTTTTCACTTTCTGTGATATTGAACTTGTACGGTAAACGAGGTTCTTGTAAACAGAGGCGTCCCAAACTTTTGGGTGGCTGTGTCTTTTTGATTTTAATTTCCCTAAGCTATAGGACCATAAGTGGAAGTGCCCTAGGCTCTGTTGCTTTGTTTTTTAGATGTTTCAGGAAACACCATACACTTCTCCCGAGTGTCTGTTGGCAATTTACATCCCGGCCATCAGCATAACAAGGCTCCCAGTTCTCCATGGCCTGTCCTGCCTTTCTGGATTTTACACTTTTTTCAGATGGCCCTTTTGACCGGGGGGAAGTGAGACTTCATTGTAGTGCAGATTTCCTTTGCAAGTTTGCTTGGTTGGCCAAAAAGGGCGTATGCGTTTTTTCCTGAATATATTCAGGAAAAAACGCATACGCCCTTTTTGGCCAAGTGCATCATTGTGGACGTTCTGCCTCTTTTCCTATGCTTTCAATGCAATTCCAGTCTACCTCCTGAAATCGGTTTCCTGCAATTCTGCCCCGCTTTCAAGTCCTCTTGGCAGCCTTACTTCAGTCTATTTTTGGACGATAGCTGTCATTTATAACTCTGCAGGTTTGTGAATTACAGTGCCCCTGAGCTCCTTTCTTCAACTCGCTTTCTTGTGACCTGGCCGCAACACCGCAGGATGGTTTCAGGCCCTAATCTGGTTCCGGCACGGCACGCTGAGCCTTTGGTTAATTCCTCTTCCTGGTGGGAAATGAGAGTTAAATTTGCCCGTTCAGACACCTCCAGCTAGTCTCTCATTGGTTCTCGCTATTCCTGTTCATCTTCCGCAGAAATTGCAAACTGGGCCAAACAGGAGGTTAAAGGGACTGACTCTCCAAGTCGGGAGAGTGTTAGTAAAGCGTCTGGAATGTTGCACCCGAGTACCAGGGTACGAAAACTGAGACATATTTGAACACGTCTCCCGATCACATGGTTGATCATACTCTAGGTTCCACATGCATGTTTTAGCTGAAGGAAGAATACCTTAAACCTGGGTAGGTGAAACCCGTGGAATGGGTACCATGAAATATGACTTCAAAGGGTCTTCATTTTCTCACCGAACCTCTCCAATCCTATCACAGCTGCTTTTATGCCCCTGTACACATGCTTGATTCTCTTTCGGAGACATAGCAATCCATAGGTTTTAAGATACTTACTAGTCAGGTACATTCTTAGGCGTTTAATATGTGGTGTTGAGTCCATTTCGTTGAGCAAGGAGTAGCTCTTGTCTATTCCATATTTGGCTTAAGGAACTTTATCTGTGCTCATTTCAATCTCTGGCTTTATGCAGCACCCCAACTCACCTTTACCCTTAAGCAAGCATAAGTTGGTTTTCTAAATTTTAGACCCTGTTCTGTTCTGTAATTCAGTTCCTGTGTAGCCAAGTTTACATTCCGTGTATTACTGATATCTTATGATGTTTCTTTTTCTGTGTGACTTATTTCAGTTAGAATCATCATACCTGAATCCACTCATTGTGCTGCTAAGGGCCTGATGACACAGATTTCATTGCTGAGTGATATTGCTTTGTAAGTAAATACCACAACTTCTTTATCCATTTTTCACTTTCTGCGATGTTGAACTTGTACGGTAAACGAGGTTCTTGTAAACAGAGCCGTTCCAAACTTTGGGGTGGCTGTGTCTTTTTGATTTTAATTTCCCTATGCTATAAGACCATAAGTGGAAGTGCCCTAGGTTCTGTTGCTTTGTTTTTTAGATGTTTCAGGAAACACCATACACTTCTCCCGAGTGGTTGTTGGCAATTTACATCCCGCCCATCAGCATAACAAGGCTCCCAGTTCTCCATGGCCTGTCCTGCCTTTCTGTATTTTACACTTTTTTCAGATGGCCCTTTTGACCGGGGGGAAGTGAGACTTCATTGTAGTGCAGATTTCCTTTGCAAGCTTGCTTGGTTGGCCAAAAAGGGCGTATGCGTTTTTTCCTGAATATATTCAGGAAAAAACGCATACGCCCTTTTTGGCCAAGTGCATCATTGTGGACGTTCTGCCTCTTTTCCTATGCTTTCAATGCAATTCCAGTCTACCTCCTGAAATCGGTTTCCTGCAATTCTGCCCCGCTTTCAAGTCCTCTTGGCAGCCTTACTTCAGTCTATTTTTGGACGATAGCTGTCATTTATAACTCTGCAGGTTTGTGAATTACAGTGCCCCTGAGCTCCTTTCTTCAACTCGCTTTCTTGTGACCTGGCCGCAACACTGCAGGATGGCTTCAGGCCCTAATCTGGTTCCGGCCCGGCATGCTGAGCCTTTGGTTAATTCCTCTTCCTGGTGGGAAATGAGAGTTAAATTTGCCCGTCCAGACACCTCCAGCTAGCCTCTCATTGGTTCTCGCTATTCCTGTTCATCTTCCGCAGAAATTGAAAACTGGGCCAAACAGGAGGTTAAAGGCGCTGACTCTCCAAGTGGGGAGAGTGTTAGTAAAGCGTCTGGAATGTTGCACCCGAGTACCAGGGTAGGAAAACTGAGACATATTTGAACACGTCTCCCGATCACATGGTTGATCATACTCTGGGTTCCACATGCATGTTTTAGCTGAAGGAAGAATACCTAAAACCTGGGTAGTTGAAACCCGTGGAATGCGTACCATGCAATATGACTTCAAAGGGTCTTCATTTGCTCACCGAACCTCTCCAATCCTATCACTGCTGCGTTTATGCCCCTGTACACATGCTTGATTCTCTTTCGGAGACATAGCAATCTATAGGTTTTAAGATACTTACTAGTCAGGTACATTCTTAGGCGTTTAATATGCGGTGTTGAGTCCATTTCGTTGAGCAAGGAGTAGCTCTTGTCTATTCCATATTTGGCTTAAGGAACTTTATCTGTGCTCATTTCAATCTCTGGTTTTATGCAGCACCCCAACTCACCTTTCCCCTTAAGCAAGCATAAGTTGGTTTTCTAAATTTGAGACCCTGTTCTGTTCTGTAATTCAGTTCCTGTGTAGCCAACTTTACATTCCGTGTATTACTGATATGTTATGATGTTTCTTTTTCTGTGTGACTTATTTCAGTTAGAATCATCGTACCTGAATCCACTCATTATGCTGCTACGGGCCTGATGACATAGGTTTCATTGCTGAGTGATACTGCATTGTACGTATGTACCACAAGTTCTTTATCCATTTTTCACTTTCTGTGATATTGAACTTGTACGGTAAACGAGGTTCTTGTAAACAGAGGCGTCCCAAACTTTGGGGTGGCTGTGTCTTTTTGATTTTAATTTCCCTAAGCTATAGGACCATAAGTGGAAGTGCCCTAGGCTCTGTTGCTTTGTTTTTTAGATGTTTCAGGAAACACCATACACTTCTCCAGAGTGGCTGTTGGCAATTTTCATCCCTCCCATCAGCATAACAAGGCTCCCAGTTCTCCATGTCCTGTCCTGCCTTTCTGGATTTTACACTTTTTTCAGATGGCCCTTTTTACTGGCGGGAAGTGAGACTTCATTGTAGTGCAGATTTCCTTTGCAAGTTTGCTTGGTTGGCCAAAAAGGGCGTATGCGTTTTTTCCTGAATATATTCAGGAAAAAACGCATACGCCCTTTTTGGCCAAGTGCATCATTGTGGACGTTCTGCCTCTTTTCCTATGCTTTCAATGCAATTCCAGTCTACCTCCTGAAATCGCTTTCCTGTAATACTGCCCCGCTTTCAAGTCCTCTTGGCAGCCTTACTTCAGTATATTTTTGGACGATAGCTGTCATTTATAACTCTGCAGGTTTGTGAATTACAGTGCCCCTGAGCTCCTTTCTTCAACTCGCTTTCTTGTGACCTGGCCGCAACACCGCAGGATGTCTTCAGGCCCTAATCTGGTTCTGGCACGGCACGCTGAGCCTTTGGTTAATTCCTCTTCCTGGTGGGAAATGAGAGTTAAATTTGCCCATCCAGACACCTCCAGCTAGTCTCTCATTGGTTCTCGCTATTCCTGTTCATCTTCCGCAGAAATTGCAAACTGGGCCAAACAGGAGGTTAAAGGCGCTGACTCTCCAAGTGGGGAGAGTGTTAGTAAAGCGTCTGGAATGTTGCACCCGAGTACCAGGGGAGGAAAACTGAGACATATTTGAACACGTCTCCCGATCTCATGGTTGATCATACTCTGGGTTCCACATGCATGTTTTAGCTGAAGGAAGAATACCTAAAACCTGGGTAGTTGAAACCCGTGGAATGGGTACCATGCAGTATGACTTCAAAGGGTCTTCATTTGCTCACCGAACCTCTCCAATCCTATCACTGCTGCGCTTATGCCCCTGTACACATGCTTGATTCTCTTTCGGAGACATAGCAATCCATAGGTTTTAAGATACTTACTAGTCAGGTACATTCTTAGGCGTTTAATATGCGGTGTTGAGTCCATTTCGTTGAGCAAGGAATAGCTCTTGTCTATTCCATATTTGGCTTAAGGAACTTTATCTGTGCTCATTTCAATCTCTGGTTTTATGCAGCACCCCAACTCACCTTTCCCCTTAAGCAAGCATAAGTTGGTTTTCTAAATTTGAGATCCTGTTCTGTTCTGTAATTCAGTTCCTGTGTAGCCAACTTTACATTCCGTGTATTACTGATATGTTATGATGTTTCTTTTTCTGTGTGACTTATTTCAGTTAGAATCATCGTACCTGAATCCACTCATTATGCTGCTACGGGCCTGATGACATAGGTTTCATTGCTGAGTGATACTGCATTGTACGTAAGTACCACAAGTTCTTTATCCATTTTTCACTTTCTGTGATATTGAACTTGTACGGTAAAAGAGGTTCTTGTAAACAGAGGCGTCCCAAACTTTGGGGTGGCTGTGTCTTTTTGATTTTAATTTCCCTAAGCTATAGGACCATAAGTGGAAGTGCCCTAGGCTCTGTTGCTTTGTTTTTTAGATGTTTCAGGAAACACCATACACTTCTCCCGAGTGTCTGTTGGCAATTTACATCCCGCCCATCAGCATAACAAGGCTCCCAGTTCTCCATGGCCTGTCCTGCCGTTCTGGATTTTACACTTTTTTCAGATGGCCCTTTTGACCGGGGGAAGTGAGACTTCATTGTAGTGCAGATTTCCTTTGCAAGTTTGCTTGGTTGGCCAAAAAGGGCGTATGCGTTTTTTCCTGAATATATTCAGGAAAAAACGCATACGCCCTTTTTGGCCAAGTGCATCATTGTGGACGTTCTGCCTCTTTTCCTATGCTTTCAATGCAATTCCAGTCTACCTCCTGAAATCGGTTTCCTGCAATTCTGCCCCGCTTTCAAGTCCTCTTGGCAGCCTTACTTCAGTCTATTTTTGGACGATAGCTGTCATTTATAACTCTGCAGGTTTGTGAATTACAGTGCCCCTGAGCTCCTTTCTTCAACTCGCTTTATTGTGACCTGGCCGCAACACCGCAGGATGGCTTCAGGCCCTAATCTGGTTCCGGCACGGCATGCTGAGCCTTTGGTTAATTCCTCTTCCTGGTGGGAAATGAGAGTTAAATTTCCCCGTTCAGACACCTCCAGCTAGTCTCTCATTGGTTCTCGCTATTCCTGTTCATCGTCCGCAGAAATTGCAAACTGGGCCAAACAGGTTAAAGGGACTGACTCTCCAAGTCGGGAGAGTGGTAGTAAAGCGTCTGGAATGTTGCACCCGAGTACCAGGGTACGAAAACTGAGACATATTTGAACACGTCTCCCGTTCACATGGTTGATCATACTCTGGGTTCCACATGCATGTTTTAGCTGAAGGAAGAATACCTAAAACCTGGGTAGTTGAAACCCGTGGAATGGGTACCATGCAATGTGACTTCAAAGGGTCTTCATTTGCTCACCGAACCTCTCCAATCCTATCACTGCTGCGTTTATGCCCCTGTACACACGCTTGATTCTCTTTTGGAGACATAGCAATCCATAGGTTTTAAGATACTTACTAGTCAGGTACATTCTTAGGCGTTTAATATGCGGTGTTGAGTCCATTTCGTTGAGCAAGGAGTAGCTCTTGTCTATTCCATATTTGGCTTAAGGAACTTTATCTGTGCTCATTTCAATCTCTGGTTTTATGCAGCACCCCAACTCACCTTTCCCCTTAAGCAAGCATAAGTTGGTTTTCTAAATTTGAGACCCTGTTCTGTTCTGTAATTCAGTTCCTGTGTAGCCAACTTTACATTCCGTGTATTACTGATATGTTATGATGTTTCTTTTTCTGTGTGACTTATTTCAGTTAGAATCATCGTACCTGAATCCACTCATTATGCTGCTACGGGCCTGATGACATAGGTTTCATTGCTGAGTGATACTGCATTGTACATAAGTACCACAAGTTCTTTATCCATTTTTCACTTTCTGTGATATTGAACTTGTACGGTAAACGAGGTTCTTGTAAACAGAGGCGTCCCAAACTTTTGGGTGGCTGTGTCTTTTTGATTTTAATTTCCCTAAGCTATAGGACCATAAGTGGAAGTGCCCTAGGCTCTGTTGCTTTGTTTTTTAGATGTTTCAGGAAACACCATACACTTCTCCCGAGTGTCTGTTGGCAATTTACATCCCGGCCATCAGCATAACAAGGCTCCCAGTTCTCCATGGCCTGTCCTGCCTTTCTGGATTTTACACTTTTTTCAGATGGCCCTTTTGACCGGGGGGAAGTGAGACTTCATTGTAGTGCAGATTTCCTTTGCAAGTTTGCTTGGTTGGCCAAAAAGGGCGTATGCGTTTTTTCCTGAATATATTCAGGAAAAAACGCATACGCCCTTTTTGGCCAAGTGCATCATTGTGGACGTTCTGCCTCTTTTCCTATGCTTTCAATGCAATTCCAGTCTACCTCCTGAAATCGGTTTCCTGCAATTCTGCCCCGCTTTCAAGTCCTCTTGGCAGCCTTACTTCAGTCTATTTTTGGACGATAGCTGTCATTTATAACTCTGCAGGTTTGTGAATTACAGTGCCCCTGAGCTCCTTTCTTCAACTCGCTTTCTTGTGACCTGGCCGCAACACCGCAGGATGGTTTCAGGCCCTAATCTGGTTCCGGCACGGCACGCTGAGCCTTTGGTTAATTCCTCTTCCTGGTGGGAAATGAGAGTTAAATTTGCCCGTTCAGACACCTCCAGCTAGTCTCTCATTGGTTCTCGCTATTCCTGTTCATCTTCCGCAGAAATTGCAAACTGGGCCAAACAGGAGGTTAAAGGGACTGACTCTCCAAGTCGGGAGAGTGTTAGTAAAGCGTCTGGAATGTTGCACCCGAGTACCAGGGTACGAAAACTGAGACATATTTGAACACGTCTCCCGATCACATGGTTGATCATACTCTGGGTTCCACATGCATGTTTTAGCTGAAGGAAGAATACCTTAAACCTGGGTAGGTGAAACCCGTGGAATGGGTACCATGAAATATGACTTCAAAGGGTCTTCATTTTCTCACCGAACCTCTCCAATCCTATCACTGCTGCGTTTATGCCCCTGTACACATGCTTGATTCTCTTTTGGAGACATAGCAATCCATAGGTTTTAAGATACTTACTAGTCAGGTACATTCTTAGGCGTTTAATATGTGGTGTTGAGTCCATTTCGTTGAGCAAGGAGTAGCTCTTGTCTATTCCATATTTGGCTTAAGGAACTTTATCTGTGCTCATTTCAATCTCTGGTTTTATGCAGCACCCCAACTCACCTTTACCCTTAAGCAAGCATAAGTTGGTTTTCTAAATTTTAGACCCTGTTCTGTTCTGTAATTCAGTTCCTGTGTAGCCAAGTTTACATTCCGTGTATTACTGATATCTTATGATGTTTCTTTTTCTGTGTGACTTATTTCAGTTAGAATCATCATACCTGAATCCACTCATTGTGCTGCTAAGGGCCTGATGACACAGATTTCATTGCTGAGTGATATTGCTTTGTAAGTAAATACCACAACTTCTTTATCCATTTTTCACTTTCTGCGATGTTGAACTTGTACGGTAAACGAGGTTCTTGTAAACAGAGCCGTTCCAAACTTTGGGGTGGCTGTGTCTTTTTGATTTTAATTTCCCTATGCTATAAGACCATAAGTGGAAGTGCCCTAGGTTCTGTTGCTTTGTTTTTTAGATGTTTCAGGAAACACCATACACTTCTCCCGAGTGGTTGTTGGCAATTTACATCCCGCCCATCAGCATAACAAGGCTCCCAGTTCTCCATGGCCTGTCCTGCCTTTCTGGATTTTACACTTTTTTCAGATGGCCCTTTTGACCGGGGGGAAGTGAGACTTCATTGTAGTGCAGATTTCCTTTGCAAGCTTGCTTGGTTGGCCAAAAAGGGCGTATGCGTTTTTTCCTGAATATATTCAGGAAAAAACGCATACGCCCTTTTTGGCCAAGTGCATCATTGTGGACGTTCTGCCTCTTTTCCTATGCTTTCAATGCAATTCCAGTCTACCTCCTGAAATCGGTTTCCTGCAATTCTGCCCCGCTTTCAAGTCCTCTTGGCAGCCTTACTTCAGTCTATTTTTGGACGATAGCTGTCATTTATAACTCTGCAGGTTTGTGAATTACAGTGCCCCTGAGCTCCTTTCTTCAACTCGCTTTCTTGTGACCTGGCCGCAACACTGCAGGATGGCTTCAGGCCCTAATCTGGTTCCGGCCCGGCATGCTGAGCCTTTGGTTAATTCCTCTTCCTGGTGGGAAATGAGAGTTAAATTTGCCCGTCCAGACACCTCCAGCTAGCCTCTCATTGGTTCTCGCTATTCCTGTTCATCTTCCGCAGAAATTGAAAACTGGGCCAAACAGGAGGTTAAAGGCGCTGACTCTCCAAGTGGGGAGAGTGTTAGTAAAGCGTCTGGAATGTTGCACCCGAGTACCAGGGGAGGAAAACTGAGACATATTTGAACACGTCTCCCGATCACATGGTTGATCATACTCTGGGTTCCACATGCATGTTTTAGCTGAAGGAAGAATACCTAAAACCTGGGTAGTTGAAACCCGTGGAATGCGTACCATGCAATATGACTTCAAAGGGTCTTCATTTGCTCACCGAACCTCTCCAATCCTATCACTGCTGCGTTTATGCCCCTGTACACATGCTTGATTCTCTTTCGGAGACATAGCAATCTATAGGTTTTAAGATACTTACTAGTCAGGTACATTCTTAGGCGTTTAATATGCGGTGTTGAGTCCATTTCGTTGAGCAAGGAGTAGCTCTTGTCTATTCCATATTTGGCTTAAGGAACTTTATCTGTGCTCATTTCAATCTCTGGTTTTATGCAGCACCCAAACTCACCTTTCCCCTTAAGCAAGCATAAGTTGGTTTTCTAAATTTGAGACCCTGTTCTGTTCTGTAATTCAGTTCCTGTGTAGCCAACTTTACATTCCGTGTATTACTGATATCTTATGATGTTTCTTTTTCTGTGTGACTTATTTCAGTTAGAATCATCGTACCTGAATCCACTCATTATGCTGCTACGGGCCTGATGACATAGGTTTCATTGCTGAGTGATACTGCATTGTACGTAAGTACCACAAGTTCTTTATCCATTTTTCACTTTCTGTGTTATTGAACTTGTACGGTAAACGAGGTTCTTGTAAACAGAGGCGTCCCAAACTTTGGGGTGGCTGTGTCTTTTTGATTTTAATTTCCCTAAGCTATAGGACCATAAGTGGAAGTGCCCTAGGCTCTGTTGCTTTGTTTTTTAGATGTTTCAGGAAACACCATACACTTCTCCGGAGTGTCTGTTGGCAATTTACATCCCGCCCATCAGCATAACAAGGCTCCCAGTTCTCCATGGCCTGTCCTGCCGTTCTGGATTTTACACTTTTTTCAGATGGCCCTTTTGACCGGGGGGAAGTGAGACTTCATTGTAGTGCAGATTTTCTTTGCAAGTTTGCTTGGTTGGCCAAAAAGGGCGTATGCGTTTTTTCCTGAATATATTCAGGAAAAAACGCATACGCACTTTTTGGCCAAGTGCATCATTGTGGACGTTCTGCCTCTTTTCCTATGCTTTCAATGCAATTCCAATCTACCTCCTGAAATCGGTTTCCTGCAATTCTGCCCCGCTTTCAAGTCCTCTTGGCAGCCTTACTTCAGTCTATTTTTGGACGATAGCTGTCATTTATAACTCTGCAGGTTTGTGAATTACAGTGCCCCTGAGCTCCTTTCTTCAACTCGCTTTCTTGTGAGCTGGCCGCAACACCGCAGGATGTCTTCAGGCCCTAATCTGGTTCCGGCACGGCACGCTGAGCCTTTGGTTAATTCCTCTTCCTGGTGGGAAATGAGAGTTAAATTTGCCCGTTCAGACACCTCCAGCTAGTCTCTCACTGGTTCTCGCTATTCCTGTTCATCTTCCGCAGAAATTGCAAACTGGGCCAAACAGGAGGTTAAAGGGACTGACTCTCCAAGTCGGGAGAGTGTTAGTAAAGCGTCTGGAATGTTGCACCCGAGTACCAGGGTACGAAAACTGAGACATATTTGAACACGTCTCCCGATCACATGGTTGATCATACTCTGGGTTCCACATGCATGTTTTAGCTGAAGGAAGAATACCTAAAACCTGGGTAGTTGAAAACCATGGAATGGGTACAATGCAATATGACTTCAAAGGGTCTTCATTTGCTCACCGAACCTCTCCAATCCTATCACTGCTGCGTTTATGCCCCTGTACACATGCTTGATTCTCTTTCGGAGACATAGCAATCCATAGGTTTTAAGATACTTACTAGTCAGGTACATTCTTAGGCGTTTAATATGCGGTGTTGAGTCCATTTCGTTGAGCAAGGAGTAGCTCTTGTCTATTCCATATTTGGCTTAAGGAACTTTATCTGTGCTCATTTCAATCTCTGGTTTTATGCAGCACCCCAACTCACCTTTCCCCTTAAGCAAGCATAAGTTGGTTTTCTAAATTTGAGACCCTGTTCTGTTCTGTAATTCAGTTCCTGTGTAGCCAAGTTTACATTCCGTGTATTACTGATATCTTATGGTGTTTCTTTTTCTGTGTGACTTATTTCAGTTAGAATCATCATACCTGAATCCACTCTTTGTGCTGCTAAGGGCCTGATGACACAGATTTCATTGCTGAGTGATATTGCTTTGTAAGTAAATACCACAACTTCTTTATCCATTTTTCACTTTCTGCGATGTTGAACTTGTACTGTAAACGAGGTTCTTGTAAACAGAGCCGTTCCAAATTTTGGGGTGGCTGTGTCTTTTTGATTTTAATTTCCCTAAGCTATAGGACCATAAGTGGAAGTGCCCTAGGTTCTGTTGCTTTGTTTTTTAGATGTTTCAGGAAACACCATACACTTCTCCGGAGTGTCTGTTGGCAATTTACATCCCGCCCATCAGCATAACAAGGCTCCCAGTTCTCCATGGCCTGTCCTGCCTTTCTGGATTTTACACTTTTTTCAGATGGCCCTTTTGACCGGGGGGAAGTGAGACTTCATTGTAGTGCAGATTTCCTTTGCAAGCTTGCTTGGTTGGCCAAAAAGGGCGTATGCGTTTTTTCCTGAATATATTCAGGAAAAAACGCATACGCCCTTTTTGGCCAAGTGCATCATTGTGGACGTTCTGCCTCTTTTCCTATGCTTTCAATGCAATTCCAGTCTTCCTCCTGAAATCGGTTTCCTGCAATTCTGCCCCGCTTTCAAGTCCTCTTGGCATCCTTACTTCAGTCTATTTTTGGACGATAGCTGTCATTTATAACTCTGCAGGTTTGTGAATTACAGTGCCCCTGAGCTCCTTTCTTCAACTCGCTTTCTTTTGAGCTGGCCGCAACACTGCAGGATGGCTTCAGGCCATAATCTGGTTCCGGCACGGCACACTGAGCCTTTGGTTAATTCCTCTTCCTGGTGGGAAATGAGAGTTAAATTTGCCCGTCCAGACACCTCCAGCTAGCCTCTCATTGGTTCTCGCTATTCCTGTTCATCTTCCGCAGAAATTGCAAACTGTGCCAAACAGGAGGTTAAAGGCGCTGACTCTCCAAGTGGGGAGAGTGTTAGTAAAGCGTCTGGAATGTTGCACCCGAGTTCCAGGGGAGGAAAACTGAGACATATTTGAACACGTCTCCCATTCACATGGTTGATCATACTTGGGTTCCACATGCATGTTTTAGCTGAAGGAAGAATACCTAAAATCTGGGTAGTTGAAACCCGTGGAATGGGTACCATGCAATATGACTTCAAAGGGTCTTCATTTGCTCACCGAACCTCTCCAATCCTATCACTGCTGCGTTTATGCCCCTGTACACATGCTTGATTGTCTTTCGGAGACATAGCAATCCATAGGTTTTAAGATACTTACTAGTCAGGTACATTCCTAGGCGTTTAATATGGTGTGTTGAGTCCATTTCATTGAGCAAGGAGTAGCTCTTGTCTATTCCATATTTGGCTTAAGGAACTTTATCTGTGCTCATTTCAATCTCTGGTTTTATGCAGCACCCCAACTCACCTTTACCCTTAAGCAAGCATAAGTTGGTTTTCTAAATTTGAGACCTTGTTCTGTTCTGTAATTCAGTTCCTGTGTAGCCAAGTTTACATTCCGTGTATTACTGATATCTTATGATGTTTCTTTTTCTGTGTGACTTATTTCAGTTAGAATCATCATACCTGAATCCACTCATTGTGCTGCTAAGGGCCTGATGACACAGATTTCATTGCTGAGTGATATTGCTTTGTAAGTAAATACCACAACTTCTTTATCCATTTTTCACTTTCTGCAATGTTGAACTTGTACTGTAAACGAGGTTCTTGTAAACAGAGGCGTCCCAAACTTTGGGGTGGCTGTGTCTTTTTGATTTTAATTTCCCTAAGCTATAGGACCATAAGTGGCAGTGCCGTAGGCTCTGTTGCTTTGTTTTTTAGATGTTTCAGGAAACACCATACACTTCTCCTGAGTGTCTGTTGGTAATTTACATCCCGCCCATCAGCATAACAAGGCTCCCAGTTCTCCATGGCCTGTCCTGCCTTTCTGGATTTTAAACTTTTTTCAGATGGCCCTTTTGACCGGGGGGAAGTGAGACTTCATTGTAGTGCAGATTTCCTTTGCAAGCTTGCTTGGTTGGCCAAAAAGGGCGTATGCGTTTTTTCCTGAATATATTCAGGAAAAAACGCATACGCCCTTTTTGGCCAAGTGCATCATTGTGGACGTTCTGCCTCTTTTCCTATGCTTTCAATGCAATTCCAGTCTACCTCCTGAAATCGGTTTCCTGCAATTCTGCCCCGCTTTCAAGTCCTCTTGGCAGCCTTACTTCAGTCTATTTTTGGACGATAGCTGTCATTTATAACTCTGCAGGTTTGTGAATTACAGTGCTCCTGAGCTCCTTTCTTCAACTCGCTTTCTTGTGACCTGGCCGCAACACCGCAGGATGTCTTAAGGCCCTAATCTGGTTCTGGCACGGCACGCTGAGCCTTTGGTTAATTCCTCTTCCTGGTGGGAAATGAGAGTTAAATTTGCCCATCCAGACACCTCCAGCTAGTCTCTCATTGGTTCTCGCTATTCCTGTTCATCTTCCACAGAAATTGCAAACTGGGCCAAACAGGAGGTTAAAGGGACTGACTCTCCAAGTGGGGAGAGTGTTAGTAAAGCGTCTGGAATGTTGCACCCGAGTACCAGGGTACGAAAACTGAGACATATTTGAACACGTCTCCCGATCACATGGTTGATCATACTCTAGGTTCTACATGCATGTTTTAGCTGAAGGAAGAATACCTTAAACCTGGAGAGTTGAAACCCGTGGAATGGGTACCATGCAATATGACTTCAAAGGGTCTTCATTTGCTCACCGAACCTCTCCAATCCTATCACTGCTGCGTTTATGCCCCTGTACACATGCTTGATTCTCTTTCGGAGACATAGCAATCCATAGGTTTTAAGATACTTACTAGTCAGGTACATTCTTAGGCGTTTAATATGCGGTGTTGAGTCCATTTCGTTGAGCAAGGAGTAGCTCTTGTCTATTCCATATTTGGCTTAAGGAACTTTATCTGTGCTCATTTCAATCTCTGGTTTTATGCAGCACCCCAACTCACCTTTCCCCTTAAGCAAGCATAAGTTGGTTTTCTAAATTTGAGACCCTGTTCTGTTCTGTAATTCAGTTCCTGTGTAGCCAAGTTTACATTCCGTGTATTACTGATATCTTATGATGTTTCTTTTTCTGTATGACTTATTACAGTTAGAATCATCATACCTGAATCCACTCATTGTGCTGCTAAGGGCCTGATGACACAGATTTCATTGCTGAGTGATATTGCTTTGTAAGTAAATACCACAACTTCTTTATCCATTTTTCACTTTCTGCGATGTTGAACTTGTACTGTAAACGAGGTTCTTGTAAACAGAGCCGTTCCAAACTTTGGGGTGGCTGTGTCTTTTTCATTTTAATTTCCCTAAGCTATAGGACCATAAGTGGAAGTGCCCTAGGTTCTGTTGCTTTGTTTTTTAGATGTTTCAGGAAACACCATACACTTCTCCCGAGTGGTTGTTGGTAATTTACATCCCGCCCATCAGCATAACAAGGCTCCCAGTTCTCCATGGCCTGTCCTGCCTTTCTGGATTTTACACTTTTTTCAGATGGCCCTTTTGACCGGGGGGAAGTGAGACTTCATTGTAGTGCAGATTTCCTTTGCAAGCTTGCTTGGTTGGCCAAAAAGAGCGTATGCGTTTTTTCCTGAATATATTCAGGAAAAAACGCATACGCCCTTTTTGGCCAAGTGCATCATTGTGGACGTTCTGCCTCTTTTCCTATGCTTTCAATGCAATTCCAGTCTACCTCCTGAAATCGGTTTCCTGCAATTCTGCCCCGCTTTCAAGTCCTCTTGGCAGCCTTACTTCAGTCTATTTTTGGACGATAGCTGTCATTTATAACTCTGCAGGTTTGTGAATTACAGTGCCCCTGAGCTCCTTTCTTCAACTCGCTTTCTTGTGAGCTGGCCGCAACACCGCAGGATGGCTTCAGGCCCTAATCTGGTTCCGGCACGGCACGCTGAGCCTTTGGTTAATTCCTCTTCCTGGTGGGAAATGAGAGTTAAATTTGCCCGTCCAGACACCTCCAGCTAGTCTCTCATTGGTTCTCGCTATTCCTGTTCATCTTCCGCAGAAATTGCAAACTGGGCCAAACAGGAGGTTAAAGGGACTGACTCTCCAAGTCGGGAGAGTGTTAGTAAAGCATCTGGAATGTTGCAGCCGAGTACCAGGGTACGAAAACTGAGACATATTTGAACACGTCTCCCGATCACATGGTTGATCATACTCTAGGTTCCACATGCATGTTTTAGCTGAAGGAAGAATACCTTAAACCTGGGTATTTGAAACCCGTGGAATGGGTACCATGCAATATGACTTCAAAGGGTCTTCATTTGCTCACCGAACATCTCCAATCCTATCACTGCTGCGTTTATGCCCCTGTACACATGCTTGATTCTCTTTCGGAGACATAGCAATCCATAGGTTTTAAGATACTTACTAGTCAGGTACATTCTTAGGCGTTTAATATGCGGTGTTGAGTCCATTTCGTTGAGCAAGGAGTAGCTCTTGCCTATTCCATATTTGGCTTAAGGAACTTTATCTGTGCTCATTTCAATCTCTGGTTTTATGCAGCACCCCAACTCACCTTTACCCTTAAGCAAGCATAAGTTGGTTTTCTAAAT
The DNA here is from genome assembly GCF_949987515.2 of Delphinus delphis. Taxonomy (NCBI): domain Eukaryota; kingdom Metazoa; phylum Chordata; class Mammalia; order Artiodactyla; family Delphinidae; genus Delphinus; species Delphinus delphis. The sequence goes on from NW_027192724.1 coordinate 67,853, forward strand.
TTGAGACCCTGTTCTGTTCTGCAATTCAGTTCCTGTGTAGCCAAGTTTCCATTCCGTGTATTAGTGATATCTTATGATGTTTCTTTTTCTGTGTGACTTATTTCAGTTAGAATCATCATACCTGAATCCACTCATTGTGCTGCTAAGGGCCTGATGACACAGATTTCATTGCTGAGTGATATTGCTTTGTAAGTAAATACCACAACTTCTTTATCCATTTTTCACTTTCTGCGATGTTGAACTTGTACTGTAAACGAGGTTCTTGTAAACAGAGCCATTCCAAACTTTGGGGTGGCTGTGTCTTTTTCATTTTAATTTCCCTAAGCTATAGGACCATAAGTGGAAGTGCCCTAGGTTCTGTTGCTTTGTTTTTTAGTTGTTTCAGGAAACACCATACACTTCTCCCAAGTGGTTCTTGGCAATTTACATCACGCCCATCAGCATAACAAGGCTCCCAGTTCTCCATGGCCTGTCCTGCCTTTCTGGATTTTACACTTTTTTCAGATGGCCCTTTTGACCGGGGGGAAGTGAGACTTCATTGTAGTGCAGATTTCCTTTGCAAGCTTGCTTGGTTGGCCAAAAAGGGCGTATGCGTTTTTTCCTGAATATATTCAGGAAAAAACGCATACGCCCTTTTTGGCCAAGTGCATCATTGTGGACGTTCTGCCTCTTTTCCTATGCTTTCAATGCAATTCCAGTCTACCTCCTGAAATCGGTTTCCTGCAATTCTGCCCCGCTTTCAAGTCCTCTTGGCAGCCTTACTTCAGTCTATTTTTGGACGATAGCTGTCATTTATAACTCTGCAGGTTTGTGAATTACAGTGCCCCTGAGCTCCTTTCTTCAACTCGCTTTCTTGTGAGCTGGCCGCAACACCGCAGGATGGCTTCAGGCCCTAATCTGGTTCCGGTACGGCACGCTGAGCCTTTGGTTATTTCCTCTTCCTGGTGGGAAATGAGACTTAAATTTGCCCGTCCAGACACCTCCAGCTAGCCTCTCATTGGTTCTCGCTATTCCTGTTCATCTTCCGCAGAAATTGCAAACTGGGCCAAACAGGAGGTTAAAGGCGCTGACTCTCCAAGTGGGGAGAGTGTTAGTAAAGCGTCTGGAATGTTGCACCCGAGTACCAGGGGAGGAAAACTGAGACATATTTGAACACGTCTCCCGATCACATGGTTGATCATACTCTGGGTTCCACATGCATGTTTTAGCTGAAGGAAGAATACCTAAAATCTGGGTAGTTGAAACCCGTGGAATGGGTACCATGCAATATGACTTCAAAGGGTCTTCATTTGCTCACTGAACCTCTCCAATCCTATCACTGCTGCGTTTATGCCCCTGTACACATGCTTGATTCTCTTTCGGAGACATAGCAATCCATAGGTTTTAAGATACTTACTAGTCAGGTACATTCTTAGGCTTTTAATATGCGGTGTTGAGTCCATTTCGTTGAGCAAGGAGTAGCTCTTGTCTATTCCATATTTGGCTTAAGGAACTTTATCTGTGCTCATTTCAATCTCTGGTTTTATGCAGCACGCCAACTCACCTTTACCCTTAAGCAAGCATAAGTTGGTTTTCTAAATTTGAGACCCTGTTCTGTTCTGTAATTCAGTTCCTGTGTAGCCAAGTTTACATTCCGTGTATTACTGATATCTTATGATGTTTCTTTTTCTGTGTGACTTATTTCAGTTAGAATCATCATACCTGAATCCACTCATTGTGCTGCTAAGGGCCTGATGACACAGATTTCATTGCTGAGTGATATTGCTTTGTAAGTAAATACCACAACTTCTTTATCCATTTTTCACTTTCTGCGATGTTGAACTTGTACTGTAAACGAGGTTCTTGTAAACAGAGCCGTTCCAAACTTTGGGGTGGCTGTGTCTTTTTGATTTTAAATTCCCTAAGCTATAGGACCATAAGTGGAAGTGCCCTAGGCTCTGTTGCTTTGTTTTTTAGATGTTTCAGGAAACACCATACACTTCTCCCGAGTGTTTGTTGGCAATTTACATCCCGCCCTTCAGCATAACAAGGCTCCCAGTTCTCCATGGCCTGTCCTGCCTTTCTGGATTTTACACTTTTTTCAGATGGCCCTTTTGACCGGGGGGAAGTGAGACTTCATTGTAGTGCAGATTTCCTTTGCAAGCTTGCTTGGTTGGCCAAGAAGGGCGTATGCGTTTTTTCCTGAATATATTCAGGAAAAAACGCATACACCCTTTTTGGCCAAGTGCATCATTGTGGACGTTCTGCCTCTTTTCCTATGCTTTCAATGCAATTCCAGTCTACCTCCTGAAATCGGGTTCCTGCAATTCTGCCCCGCTTTCAAGTCCTCTTGGCAGCCTTACTTCAGTCTATTTTTGGACGATAGCTGTCATTTATAACTCTGCAGGTTTGTGAATTACAGTGCCCCTGAGCTCCTTTCTTCAACTCGCTTTCTTTTGAGCTGGCCGCAACACCGCAGGATGGCTTCAGGCCCTAATCTGGTTCTGGCACGGCACGCTGAGCCTTTGGTTATTTCCTCTTCCTGGTGGGAAATGAGAGTTAAATTTGCCCGTCCAGACACCTCCAGCTAGTCTCTCATTGGTTCTCGCTATTCCTGTTCATCTTCCGCAGAAATTGCAAACTGGGCCAAACAGGAGGTTAAAGGGACTGACTCTCCAAGTCGGGAGAGTGTTAGTAAAGCGTCTGGAATGTTGCACCCGAGTACCAGGGTACGAAAACTGAGACATATTTGAACACGTCTCCCGTTCACATGGTTGATCATACTCTGGGTTCCACATGCATGTTTTAGCTGAAGGAAGAATACCTTAAACCTGGAGAGTTGAGACCCGTGTAATGGGTACCATGCAATATGACTTCAAAGGGTCTTCATTTGCTCACCGAACCTCTCCAATCCTATCACTGCTGCGTTTATGCCCCTGTACACACGCTTGATTCTCTTTTGGAGACATAGCAATCCATAGGTTTTAAGATACTTACTAGTCAGGTACATTCTTAGGCGTTTAATATGGGGTTTTGAGTCCATTTCGTTGAGCAAGGAGTAGCTCTTGTCTATTCCATATTTGGCTTAAGGAACTTTATCTGTGCTCATTTTAATCTCTGGTTTTATGCAGCACCCCAACTCACCTTTCCCCTTAAGCAAGCATAAGTTGGTTTTCTAAATTTGAGACCCTGTTCTGTTTTGGAATGCAGTTCCTGTGTAGCCAAGTTTACATTCCGTGTATTAGTGATATCTTATGATGTTTCTTTTTCTGTGTGACTTATTTCAGTTAGAATCATCATACCTGAATCCACTCATTGTGCTGCTAAGGGCCTGATGACACAGATTTCATTGCTGAGTGATATTGCTTTGTAAGTAAATACCACAACTTCTTTATCCATTTTTCACTTTCTGCGATGTTGAACTTGTACTGTAAACGAGGTTCTTGTAAACAGAGCCATTCCAAACTTTGGGGTGGCTGTGTCTTTTTCATTTTAATTTCCCTAAGCTATAGGACCATAAGTGGAAGTGCCCTAGGTTCTGTTGCTTTGTTTTTTAGTTGTTTCAGGAAACACCATACACTTCTCCCAAGTGGTTCTTGGCAATTTACATCCCGCCCATCAGCATAACAAGGCTCCCAGTTCTCCATGGCCTGTCCTGCCTTTCTGGATTTTACACTTTTTTCAGATGGCCCTTTTGACCGGGGGGAAGTGAGACTTCATTGTAGTGCAGATTTCCTTTGCAAGCTTGCTTGGTTGGCCAAAAAGGGCGTATGCGTTTTTTCCTGAATATATTCAGGAAAAAACGCATACGCCCTTTTTGGCCAAGTGCATCATTGTGGACGTTCTGCCTCTTTTCCTATGCTTTCAATGCAATTCCAGTCTACCTCCTGAAATCGGTTTCCTGCAATTCTGCCCCGCTTTCAAGTCCTCTTGGCAGCCTTACTTCAGTCTATTTTTGGACGATAGCTGTCATTTATAACTCTGCAGGTATGTGAATTACAGTGCCCCTGAGCTCCTTTCTTCAACTCGCTTTCTTTTGAGCTGGCCGCAACACCGCAGGATGGCTTCAGGCCCTAATCTGGTTCCGGTACGGCACACTGAGCCTTTGGTTATTTCCTCTTGCTGGTGGGAAATGAGAGTTAAATTTGCCCGTCCAGACACCTCCAGCTAGCCTCTCATTGGTTCTCGCTATTCCTGTTCATCTTCCGCAGAAATTGCAAACTGGGCCAAACAGGAGGTTAAAGGCGCTGACTCTCCAAGTGGGGAGAGTGTTAGTAAAGCGTCTGGAATGTTGCACCCGAGTACCAGGGGAGGAAAACTGAGACATATTTGAACACGTCTCCCGATCACATGGTTGATCATACTCTGGGTTCCACATGCATGTTTTAGCTGAAGGAAGAATACCTAAAATCTGGGTAGTTGAAACCCGTGGAATGGGTACCATGCAATATGACTTCAAAGGGTCTTCATTTGCTCACTGAACCTCTCCAATCCTATCACTGCTGCGTTTATGCCCCTGTACACATGCTTGATTCTCTTTCGGAGACATAGCAATCCATAGGTTTTAAGATACTTACTAGTCAGGTACATTCTTAGGCGTTTAATATGCGGTGTTGAGTCCATTTCGTTGAGCAAGGAGTAGCTCTTGTCTATTCCATATTTGGCTTAAGGAACTTTATCTGTGCTCATTTCAATCTCTGGTTTTATGCAGCACGCCAACTCACCTTTAACCTTAAGCAAGCATAAGTTGGTTTTCTAAATTTGAGACCCTGTTCTGTTCTGTAATTCAGTTCCTGTGTAGCCAAGTTTACATTCCGTGTATTACTGATATCTTATGATGTTTCTTTTTCTGTGTGACTTATTTCAGTTAGAATCATCATACCTGAATCCACTCATTGTGCTGCTAAGGGCCTGATGACACAGATTTCATTGCTGAGTGATATTGCTTTGTAAGTAAATACCACAACTTCTTTATCCATTTTTCACTTTCTGCGATGTTGAACTTGTACTGTAAACGAGGTTCTTGTAAACAGAGCCGTTCCAAACTTTGGGGTGGCTGTGTCTTTTTGATTTTAAATTCCCTAAGCTATAGGACCATAAGTGGAAGTGCCCTAGGCTCTGTTGCTTTGTTTTTTAGATGTTTCAGGAAACACCATACACTTCTCCCGAGTGTTTGTTGGCAATTTACATCCCGCCCTTCAGCATAACAAGGCTCCCAGTTCTCCATGGCCTGTCCTGCCTTTCTGGATTTTACACTTTTTTCAGATGGCCCTTTTGACCGGGGGGAAGTGAGACTTCATTGTAGTGCAGATTTCCTTTGCAAGCTTGCTTGGTTGGCCAAAAAGGGCGTATGCGTTTTTTCCTGAATATATTCAGGAAAAAACGCATACGCCCATTTTGGCCAAGTGCATCATTGTGGACGTTCTGCCTCTTTTCCTATGCTTTCAATGCAATTCCAGTCTACCTCCTGAAATCGGTTTCCTGCAATTCTGCCCCGTTTTCAAGTCCTCTTGGCAGCCTTACTTCAGTCTATTTTTGGACGATAGCTGTCATTTATAACTCTGCAGGTTTGTGAATTACAGTGCCCCTGAGCTCCTTTCTTCAACTCGCTTTCTTGTGACCTGGCCGCAACACCGCAGGATGGCTTCAGGCCCTAATCTGGTTCCGGCCCGGCATGCTGAGCCTTTGGTTAATTCCTCTTCCTGGTAGGAAATGAGAGTTGAATTTGCCCGTCCAGACACCTCCAGCTAGCCTCTCATTGGTTCTCGCTATTCCTGTTCATCTTCCGCAGAAATTGCAAACTGGGCCAAACAGGAGGTTAAAGGGACTGACTCTCCAAGTCGGGAGAGTGTTAGTAAAGCGTCTGGAATGTTGCACCCGAGTACCAGGGGAGGAAAACTGAGACATATTTGAACACGTCTCCCATTCACATGGTTGATCATACTCTGGGTTCCACATGCATGTTTTAGCTGAAGGAAGAATACCTTAAACCTGGAGAGTTGAGACCCGTGTAATGGGTACCATGCAATATGACTTCAAAGGGTCTTCATTTGCTCACCGAACCTCTCCAATCCTATCACTGCTGCGTTTATGCCCCTGTACACACGCTTGATTCTCTTTTGGAGACATAGCAATCCATAGGTTTTAAGATACTTACTAGTCAGGTACATTCTTAGGCGTTTAATATGGGGTTTTGAGTCCATTTCGTTGAGCAAGGAGTAGCTCTTGTCTATTCCATATTTGGCTTAAGGAACTTTATCTGTGCTCATTTCAATCTCTGGTTTTATGCAGCACCCCAACTCACCTTTACCCTTAAGCAAGCATAAGTTGGTTTTCTAAATTTGAGACCCTGTTCTGTTTTGGAATGTAGTTCCTGTGTAGCCAAGTTTACATTCCGTGTATTAGTGAAATCTTATGATGTTTCTTTTTCTGTGTGACTTATTTCAGTTAGAATCATCATACCTGAATCCACTCATTGTGCTGCTAAGGGCCTGATGACACAGATTTCATTGCTGAGTGATATTGCTTTGTAAGTAAATACCACAACTTCTTTATCCATTTTTCACTTTCTGCGATGTTGAACTTGTACTGTAAACGAGGTTCTTGTAAACAGAGCCGTTCCAAACTTTGGGGTGGCTGTGTCTTTTTGATTTTAATTTCCCTAAGCTATAGGACCATAAGTGGAAGTGCCCTAGGTTCTGTTGCTTTGTTTTTTAGTTGTTTCAGGAAACACCATACACTTCTCCCAAGTGGTTCTTGGCAATTTACATCCCGCCCATCAGCATAACAAGGCTCCCAGTTCTCCATGGCCTGTCCTGCCTTTCTGGATTTTACACTTTTTTCAGATGGCCCTTTTGACCGGGGGGAAGTGAGACTTCATTGTAGTGCAGATTTCCTTTGCAAGCTTGCTTGGTTGGCCAAAAAGGGCGTATGCGTTTTTTCCTGAATATATTCAGGAAAAAACGCATACGCCCTTTTTGGCCAAGTGCATCATTGTGGACGTTCTGCCTCTTTTCCTATGCTTTCAATGCAATTCCAGTCTACCTCCTGAAATCAGTTTCCTGCAATTCTGCCCCGTTTTCAAGTCCTCTTGGCAGCCTTACTTCAGTCTATTTTTGGACGATAGCTGTCATTTATAACTCTGCAGGTTTGTGAATTACAGTGCCCTTGAGCTCCTTTCTTCAACTCGCTTTCTTGTGACCTGGCCGCAACACCGCAGGATGGCTTCAGGCCCTAATCTGGTTCCGGCCCGGCATGCTGAGCCTTTGGTTAATTCCTCTTCCTGGTGGGAAATGAGAGTTGAATTTGCCCGTCCAGACACCTCCAGCTAGTCTCTCATTGGTTCTCGCTATTCCTGTTCATCTTCCGCAGAAATTGCAAACTGGGCCAAACAGGAGGTTAAAGGGACTGACTCTCCAAGTCGGGAGAGTGTTAGTAAAGCGTCTGGAATGTTGCACCCGAGTACCAGGGGAGGAAAACTGAGACATATTTGAACACGTCTCCCGTTCACATGGTTGATCATACTCTGGGTTCCACATGCATGTTTTAGCTGAAGGAAGAATACCTTAAACCTGGAGAGTTGAGACCCGTGTAATGGGTACCATGCAATATGACTTCAAAGGGTCTTCATTTGCTCACCGAACCTCTCCAATCCTATCACTGCTGCGTTTATGCCCCTGTACACACGCTTGATTCTCTTTTGGAGACATAGCAATCCATAGGTTTTAAGATACTTACTAGTCAGGTACATTCTTAGGCGTTTAATATGGGGTTTTGAGTCCATTTCGTTGAGCAAGGAGTAGCTCTTGTGTATTCCATATTTGGCTTAAGGAACTTTATCTGTGCTCATTTCAATCTCTGGTTTTATGCAGCACCCCAACTCACCTTTCCCCTTAAGCAAGCATAAGTTGGTTTTCTAAATTTGAGACCCTGTTCTGTTTTGGAATGCAGTTCCTGTGTAGCCAAGTTTACATTCCGTGTATTAGTGATATCTTATGATGTTTCTTTTTCTGTGTGACTTATTTCAGTTAGAATCATCATACCTGAATCCACTCATTGTGCTGCTAAGGGCCTGATGACACAGATTTCATTGCTGAGTGATATTGCTTTGTAAGTAAATACCACAACTTCTTTATCCATTTTTCACTTTCTGCGATGTTGAACTTGTACTGTAAACGAGGTTCTTGTAAACAGAGCCGTTCCAAACTTTGGGGTGGCTGTGTCTTTTTCATTTTAATTTCCCTAAGCTATAGGACCATAAGTGGAAGTGCCCTAGGTTCTGTTGCTTTGTTTTTTAGTTGTTTCAGGAAACACCATACACTTCTCCCGAGTGGTTGTTGGCAATTTACATCCCGCCCATCAGCATAACAAGGCTCCCAGTTCTCCATGGCCTGTCCTGCCTTTCTGGATTTTACACTTTTTTCAGATGGCCCTTTTGACCGGGGGGAAGTGAGACTTCATTGTAGTGCAGATTTCCTTTGCAAGCTTGCTTGGTTGGCCAAAAAGGGCGTATGCGTTTTTTCCTGAATATATTCAGGAAAAAACGCATACGCCCTTTTTGGCCAAGTGCATCATTGTGGACGTTCTGCCTCTTTTCCTATGCTTTCAATGCAATTCCAGTCTACCTCCTGAAATCGGTTTCCTGCAATTCTGCCCCGCTTTCAAGTCCTCTTGGCAGCCTTACTTCAGTCTATTTTTGGACGATAGCTGTCATTTATAACTCTGCAGGTTTGTGAATTACAGTGCCCCTGAGCTCCTTTCTTCAACTCGCTTTCTTGTGACCTGGCCGCAACACCGCAGGATGGCTTCAGGCCCTAATCTGGTTCCGGCCCGGCATGCTGAGCCTTTGGTTAATTCCTCTTCCTGGTGGGAAATGAGAGTTGAATTTGCCCGTCCAGACACCTCCAGCTAGCCTCTCATTGGTTCTCGCTATTCCTGTTCATCTTCCGCAGAAATTGCAAACTGGGCCAAACAGGAGGTTAAAGGGACTGACTCTCCAAGTCGGGAGAGTGTTAGTAAAGCGTCTGGAATGTTGCACCCGAGTACCAGGGGAAGAAAACTGAGACATATTTGAACACGTCTCCCGTTCACATAGTTGATCATACTCTGGGTTCCACATGCATGTTTTAGCTGAAGGAAGAATACCTTAAACCTGGAGAGTTGAGACCCGTGTAATGGGTACCATGCAATATGACTTCAAAGGGTCTTCATTTGCTCACCAAACCTCTCCAATCCTATCACTGCTGCGTTTATGCCCCTGTACACACGCTTGATTCTCTTTTGGAGACATAGCAATCCATAGGTTTTAAGATACTTACTAGTCAGGTGCATTCTTAGGCGCTTAATATGGGGTTTTGAGTCCATTTCGTTGAGCAAGGAGTAGCTCTTGTCTATTCCATATTTGGCTTAAGGAACTTTATCTGTGCTCATTTCAATCTCTGGTTTTATGCAGCACCCCAACTCACCTTTCCCCTTAAGCAAGCATAAGTTGGTTTTCTAAATTTGAGACCCTGTTCTGTTTTGGAATGCAGTTCCTGTGTAGCCAAGTTTACATTCCGTGTATTAGTGATATCTTATGATGTTTCTTTTTCTGTGTGACTTATTTCAGTTAGAATCATCATACCTGAATCCACTCATTGTGCTGCTAAGGGCCTGATGACACAGATTTCATTGCTGAGTGATATTGCTTTGTAAGTAAATACCACAACTTCTTTATCCATTTTTCACTTTCTGCGATGTTGAACTTGTACTGTAAACGAGGTTCTTGTAAACAGAGCCGTTCCAAACTTTGGGGTGGCTGTGTCTTTTTCATTTTAATTTCCCTAAGCTATAGGACCATAAGTGGAAGTGCCCTAGGTTCTGTTGCTTTGTTTTTTAGTTGTTTCAGGAAACACCATACACTTCTCCCAAGTGGTTCTTGGCAATTTACATCCCGCCCATCAGCATAACAAGGCTCCCAGTTCTCCATGGCCTGTCCTGCCTTTCTGGATTTTACACTTTTTTCAGATGGCCCTTTTGACCGGGGGGAAGTGAGACTTCATTGTAGTGCAGATTTCCTTTGCAAGCTTGCTTGGTTGGCCAAAAAGGGCGTATGCGTTTTTTCCAGTATATATTCAGGAAAAAACGCATACTCCCTTTTTGGCCAAGTGCATCATTGTGGACGTTCTGCCTCTTTTCCTATGCTTTCAATGCAATTCCAGTCTACCTCCTGAAATCGGTTTCCTGCAATTCTGCCCCGCTTTCAAGTCCTCTTGGCAGCCTTACTTCAGTCTATTTTTGGACGATAGCTGTCATTTATAACTCTGCAGGTTTGTGAATTACAGTGCCCCTGAGCTCCTTTCTTCAACTCGCTTTCTTGTGACCTGGCCGCAACACTGCAGGATGGCTTCAGGCCCTAATCTGGTTCCGGCCCGGCATGCTGAGCCTTTGGTTAATTCCTCTTCCTGGTGGGAAATGAGAGTTGAATTTGCCCGTCCAGACACCTCCAGCTAGCCTCTCATTGGTTCTCGCTATTCCTGTTCATCTTCCGCAGAAATTGCAAACTGGGCCAAACAGGAGGGTAAAGGGACTGACTCTCCAAGTCAGGAGAGTGTTAGTAAAGCGTCTGGAATGTTGCACCCGAGTACCAGGGTAAGAAAACTGAGACATATTTGAACACGTCTCCCGTTCACATGGTTGATCATACTCTGGGTTCCACATGCATGTTTTAGCTGAAGGAAGAATACCTTAAACCTGGAGAGTTGAGACCCGTGTAATGGGTACCATGCAATATGACTTCAAAGGGTCTTCATTTGCTCACCGAACCTCTCCAATCCTATCACTGCTGCTTTTATGCCCCTGTACACACGCTTGATTCTCTTTTGGAGACATAGCAATCCATAGGTTTTAAGATACTTACTAGTCAGGTACATTCTTAGGCGTTTAATATGGGGTTTTGAGTCCATTTCGTTGAGCAAGGATTAGCTCTTGTCTATTCCATATTTGGCTTAAGGAACTTTATCTGTGCTCATTTCAATCTCTGGTTTTATGCAGCACCCCAACTCACCTTTACCCTTAAGCAAGCATAAGTTGGTTTTCTAAATTTGAGACCCTGTTCTGTTTTGGAATGCAGTTCCTGTGTAGCCAAGTTTACATTCCGTGTATTAGTGATATCTTATGATGTTTCTTTTTCTGTGTGACTTATTTCAGTTAGAATCATCATACCTGAATCCACTCATTGTGCTGCTAAGGGCCTGATGACACAGATTTCATTGCTGAGTGATATTGCTTTGTAAGTAAATACCACAACTTCTTTATCCATTTTTCACTTTCTGCGATGTTGAACTTGTACTGTAAACGAGGTTCTTGTAAACAGAGCCGTTCCAGACTTTGGGGTGGCTGTGTCTTTTTGATTTTAATTTCCCTAAGCTATAGGACCATAAGTGGAAGTGCCCTAGGTTCTGTTGCTTTGTTTTTTAGTTGTTTCAGGAAACACCATACACTTCTCCCAAGTGGTTCTTGGCAATTTACATCCCGCCCATCAGCATAACAAGGCTCCCAGTTCTCCATGGCCTGTCCTGCCTTTCTGGATTTTACCCTTTTTTCAGATGGCCCTTTTGACCCGGGGGAAGTGAGACTTCATTGTAGTGCAGATTTCCTTTGCAAGCTTGCTTGGTTGGCCAAAAAGGGCGTATGCGTTTTTTCCTGAATATATTCAGGAAAAAACGCATACGCCCTTTTTGGCCAAGTGCATCATTGTGGACGTTCTGCCTCTTTTCCTATGCTTTCAATGCAATTCCAGTCTACCTCCTGAAATCGGTTTCCTGCAATTCTGCCCCGCTTTCAAGTCCTCTTGGCAGCCTTACTTCAGTCTATTTTTGGACGATAGCTGTCATTTATAAGTCTGCAGGTTTGTGAATTACAGTGCCCCTGAGCTCCTTTCTTCAACTCGCTTTCTTGTGACCTGGCCGCAACACCGCAGGATGGCTTCAGGCCCTAATCTGGTTCCGGCCCGGCATGCTGAGCCTTTGGTTAATTCCTCTTCCTGGTGGGAAATGAGAGTTGAATTTGCCCGTCCAGACACCTCCAGCTAGCCTCTCATTGGTTCTCGCTATTCCTGTTCATCTTCCGCAGAAATTGCAAACTGAGCCAAACAGGAGGTTAAAGGGACTGACTCTCCAAGTCGGGAGAGTGTTAGTAAAGCGTCTGGAATGTTGCACCCGAGTACCAGGGGAGGAAAACTGAGACATATTTGAACACGTCTCCCGTTCACATGGTTGATCATACTCTGGGTTCCACATGCATGTTTTAGCTGAAGGAAGAATACCTTAAACCTGGAGAGTTGAGACCCGTGTAATGGGTACCATGCAATATGACTTCAAAGGGTCTTCATTTGCTCACCGAACCTCTCCAATCCTATCACTGCTGCGTTTATGCTCCTGTACACACGCTTGATTCTCTTTTGGAGACATAGCAATCCATAGGTTTTAAGATACTTACTAGTCAGGTACATTCTTAGGCGTTTAATATGGGGTTTTGAGTCCATTTCGTTGAGCAAGGAGTAGCTCTTGTCTATTCCATATTTGGCTTAAGGAACTTTATCTATGCTCATTTCAATCTCTGGTTTTATGCAGCACCCCAACTCACCTTTCCCCTTAAGCAAGCATAAGTTGGTTTTCTAAATTTGAGACCCTGTTCTGTTCTGTAATTCAGTTCCTGTGTAGCCAAGTTTACATTCTGTGTATTACTGATATATTATGATGTTTCTTTTTCTGTGTGACTTATTTCAGTTAGAATCATCATACCTGAATCCACTCATTGTGCTGCTAAGGGCCTGATGACACAGATTTCATTGCTGAGTGATATTGCTTTGTAAGTAAATACCACAACTTCTTTATCCATTTTTCATTTTCTGCGATGTTGAACTTGTACTGTAAACGAGGTTCTTGTAAACAGAGGCGTCCCAAACTTTGGGGTGGCTGTGTCTTTTTGATTTTAAATTCCCTAAGCTATAGGACCATAAGTGGAAGTGCCCTAGGCTCTGTTGCTTTGTTTTTTAGATGTTTCAGGAAACACCATACACTTCTCCCGAGTGTTTGTTGGCAATTTACATCCCGCCCTTCAGCATAACAAGGCTCCCAGTTCTCTATGGCCTGTCCTGCCTTTCTGGATTTTACACTTTTTTCAGATGGCCCTTTTGACCGGGGGGAAGTGAGACTTCATTGTAGTGCAGATTTCCTTTGCAAGCTTGCTTGGTTGGCCAAAAAGGGCGTATGCGTTTTTTCCTGAATATATTCAGGAAAAAACGCATACGCCCTTTTTGGCCAAGTGCATCATTGTGGACGTTCTGCCTCTTTTCCTATGCTTTCAATGCAATTCCAGTCTACCTCCTGAAATCGGTTTCCTGCAATTCTGCCCCGCTTTCAAGTCCTCTTGGCAGCCTTACTTCAGTCTATTTTTGGACGATAGCTGTCATTTATAACTCTGCAGGTTTGTGAATTACAGTGCCCCTGAGCTCCTTTCTTCAACTCGCTTTCTTGTGAGCTGGCCGCAACACCGCAGGATGTCTTCAGGCCCTAATCTGGTTCTGGCACGGCACGCTGAGCCTTTGGTTAATTTCTCTTCCTGGTGGGAAATGAGAGTTAAATTTGCCCATCCAGACACCTCCAGCTAGTCTCTCATTGGTTCTCGCTATTCCTGTTCATCTTCCACAGAAATTGCAAACTGGGCCAAACAGGAGGTTAAAGGGACTGACTCTCCAAGTGGGGAGAGTGTTAGTAAAGCGTCTGGAATGTTGCACCCGAGTACCAGGGTACGAAAACTGAGACATATATGAACACGTCTCCCGATCACATGGTTGATCATACTCTAGGTTCCACATGCATGTTTTAGCTGAAGGAAGAATACCTTAAACCTGGGTAGTTGAAACCCGTGGAATGGGTACCATGCAATATGACTTCAAAGGGTCTTCATTTGCTCACCGAACCTCTCAAATCCTATCACTGCTGCGTTTATGCCCCTGTACACATGCTTGATTCTCTTTCGGAGACATAGCAATCCATAGGTTTTAAGATACTTACTAGTCAGGTACATTCTTAGGCGTTTAATATGCGGTGTTGAGTCCATTTCGTTGAGCAAGGAGTAGCTCTTGTCTATTCCATATTTGGCTTAAGGAACTTTATCTGTGCTCATTTCAATCTCTGGTTTTATGCAGCACCCCAACTCACCTTTCCCCTTAAGCAAGCATAAGTTGGTTTTCTAAATTTGAGACCCTGTTCTGTTCTGTAATTCAGTTCCTGTGTAGCCAAGTTTACATTCCGTGTATTACTGATATCTTATGATGTTTCTTTTTCTGTGTGACTTATTTCAGTTAGAATCATCATACCTGAATCCACTCATTGTGCTGCTAAGGGCCTGATGACACAGATTTCATTGCTGAGTGATATTGCTTTGTAAGTAAATACCACAACTTTTTTATCCATTTTTCACTTTCTGCGATGTTGAACTTGTACTGTAAACGAGGTTCTTGTAAACAGAGCCGTTCGAAATTTTGGGGTGGCTGTGTCTTTTTGATTTTAAATTCCCTAAGCTATAGGACCATAAGTGGAAGTGCCCTAGGCTCTGTTGCTTTGTTTTTTAGATGTTTCAGGAAACACCATACACTTCTCCCGAGTGTTTGTTGGCAATTTACATCCCGCCCTTCAGCATAACAAGGCTCCCAGTTCTCTATGGCCTGTCCTGCCTTTCTGGATTTTACACTTTTTTCAGATGGCCCTTTTGACCGGGGGGAAGTGAGACTTCATTGTAGTGCAGATTTCCTTTGCAAGCTTGCTTGGTTGGCCAAAAAGGGCGTATGAGTTTTTTCCTGAATATATTCAGGAAAAAGCGCATACGCCCTTTTTGGCCAAGTGCATCATTGTGGACGTTCTGCCTCTTTTCCTATGCTTTCAATGCAATTCCAGTCTACCTCCTGAAATCGGTTTCCTGCAATTCTGCCCCGCTTTCAAGTCCTCTTGGCAGCCTTACTTCAGTCTATTTTTGGACGAAAGCTGTCATTCATAACTCTGCAGGTTTGTGAATTACAGTGCCCCTGAGCTCCGTTCTTCAACTCGCTTTCTTTTTAGCTGGCCGCAACACCGCAGGATGGCTTCAGGCCCTAATCTGGTTCCGGCACGGCACACTGAGCCTTTGGTTATTTCCTCTTCCTGGTGGGAAATGAGAGTTAAATTTGTCCGTCCAGACACCTCCAGCTAGCCTCTCATTGGTTCTCGCTATTCCTGTTCATCTTCCGCAGAAATTGCAAACTGGGCCAAACAGGAGGTTAAAGGCGCTGACTTTCCAAGTGGGGAGAGTGTTAGTAAAGCGTCTGGAATGTTGCACCCGAGTACCAGGGGAGGAAAACTGAGACATATTTGAACACGTCTCCCATTCACATGGTTGATCATACTTGGGTTCCACACGCATGTTTTAGCTGAAGGAAGAATACCTAAAACCTGGGTAGTTGAAACCCGTGGAATGGGTACCATGCAATATGACTTCAAAGGGTCTTCATTTGCTCACTGAACCTCTCCAATCCTATCACTGCTGCGTTTATGCCCCTGTACACATGCTTGATTCTCTTTCGGAGACATAGCAATCCATAGGTTTTAAGATACTTACTAGTCAGGTACATTCTTAGGCGTTTAATATGCGGTGTTGAGTCCATTTCGTTGAGCAAGGAGTAGCTCTTGTCTATTCCATATTTGGCTTAAGGAACTTTATCTGTGCTCATTTCAATCTCTGGTTTTATGCAGCACCCCAACTCACCTTTCCCCTTAAGCAAGCATAAGTTGCTTTTCTAAATTTGAGACCCTGTTCTGTTCTGTAATTCAGTTCCTGTGTAGCCAAGTTTACATTCCGTGTATTACTGATATCTTATGATGTTTCTTTTTCTGTGTGACTTACTTCAGTTAGAATCATCATACCTGAATCCACTCATTGTGCTGCTAAGGGCCTGATGACACAGATTTCATTGCTGAGTGATATTGCTTTGTAAGTAAATATCACAACTTTTTTATCCATTTTTCACTTTCTGCGATGTTGAACTTGTACTGTAAACGAGGTTCTTGTAAACAGAGCCGTTCGAAACTTTGGGGTGGCTGTGTCTTTTTGATTTTAAATTCCCTAAGCTATAGGACCATAAGTGGAAGTGCCCTAGGCTCTGTTGCTTTGTTTTTTAGATGTTTCAGGAAACACCATACACTTCTCCTGAGTGTCTGTTGGTAATTTACATCCTGCCCATCAGCATAACAAGGCTCCCAGTTCTCCATGGCCTGTCCTGCCTTTCTGGATTTTACACTTTTTTCAGATGGCCCTTTTGACCGGGGGGAAGTGAGACTTCATTGTAGTGCAGATTTCCTTTGCAAGCTTGCTTGGTTGGCCAAAAAGGGCGTATGCGTTTTTTCCTGAATATATTCAGGAAAAAACGCATACGCCCTTTTTGGCCAAGTGCATCATTTTGGACGTTCTGCCTCTTTTCCTATGCTTTCAATGCAATTCCAGTCTACCTCCTGAAATCGGTTTCCTGCAATTCTGCCCCGCTTTCAAGTCCTCTTGGCAGCCTTACTTCAGTATATTTTTGGACGATAGCTCTCATTTATAACTCTGCAGGTTTGTGAATTACAGTGCTCCTGAGCTCCTTTCTTTAACTCGCTTTCTTGTGACCTGGCCGCAACACCGCAGGATGTCTTCAGGCCCTAATCTGGTTCCGGCACGGCACGCTGAGCCTTTGGTTATTTCCTCTTCCTGGTGGGAAATGAGAGTTAAATTTGCCCATCCAGACACCTCCAGCTAGTCTCTCATTGGTTCTCGCTATTCCTGTTCATCTTCCACAGAAATTGCAAACTGGGCCAAACAGGAGGTTAAAGGGACTGACTCTCCAAGTGGGGAGAGTGTTAGTAAAGCGTCTGGAATGTTGCACCCGAGTACCAGGGTACGAAAACTGAGACATATTTGAACACGTCTCCCGATCACATGGTTGATCATACTCTAGGTTCCACATGCATGTTTTAGCTGAAGGAAGAATACCTTAAACCTGGGTAGTTGAAACCCGTGGAATGGGTACCATGCAATATGACTTCAAAGGGTCTTCATTTGCTCACGAACCTCTCCAATCCTATCACTGCTGCGTTTATGCCCCTGTACACATGCTTGATTCTCTTTCGGAGACATAGCAATCCATAGGTTTTAAGATACTTACTAGTTAGGTACATTCTTAGGCTTTTAATATGCGGTGTTGAGTCCATTTCGTTGAGCAAGGAGTAGCTCTTGTCTATTCCATATTTGGCTTAAGGAACTTTATCTGTGCTCATTTCAATCTCTGGTTTTATGCAGCACCCCAACTCACCTTTCCCCTTAAGCAAGCATAAGTTGGTTTTCTAAATTTGAGACCCTGTTCTGTTCTGTAATTCAGTTCCTGTGTAGCCAAGTTTACATTCCGTGTATTACTGATATCTTATGATGTTTCTTTTTCTGTGTGACTTATTTCAGTTAGAATCATCATACCTGAATCCACTCATTGTGCTGCTAAGGGCCTGATGACACAGATTTCATTGCTGAGTGATATTGCTTTGTAAGTAAATACCACAACTTCTTTATCCATTTTTCACTTTCTGCAATGTTGAACTTGTACTGTAAACGAGGTTCTTGTAAACAGAGCCGTTCCAAACTTTGGGGTGGCTGTGTCTTTTTGATTTTAATTTCCCTAAGCTATAGGACCATAAGTGGAAGTGCCCTAGGTTCTGTTGCTTTGTTTTTTAGATGTTTCAGGAAACACCATACACTTCTCCCGAGTGGTTGTTGTCAATTTACATCCCGCCCATCAGCATAACAAGGCTCCCAGTTCTCCATGGCCTGTCCTGCCTTTCTGGATTTTACACTTTTTTCAGATGGCCCTTTTGACCGGGGGGAAGTGAGACTTCATTGTAGTGCAGATTTCCTTTGCAAGCTTGCTTGGTTGGCCAAAAAGGGCGTATGCGTTTTTTCCTGAATATATTCAGGAAAAAACGCATACGCCCTTTTTGGCCAAGTGCATCATTGTGGACGTTCTGCCTCTTTTCCTATGCTTTCAATGCAATTCCAGTCTACCTCCTGAAATCGGTTTCCTGCAATTCTGCCCCGCTTTCAAGTCCTCTTGGCAGCCTTACTTCAGTCTATTTTTGGACGATAGCTGTCATTTATAACTCTGCAGGTTTGTGAATTACAGTGCCCCTGAGCTCCTTTCTTCAACTCGCTTTCTTGTGAGCTGGCCGCAACACCGCAGGATGTCTTCAGGCCCTAATCTGGTTCTGGCACGGCATGCTGAGCCTTTGGTTAATTCCTCTACCTGGTGGGAAATGAGAGTTAAATTTGCCCATCCAGACACCTCCAGCTAGTGTCTCATTGGTTCTCGCTATTCCTGTTCATCTTCCACAGAAATTGCAAACTGGGCCAAACAGGAGGTTAAAGGGACTGACTCTCCAAGTGGGGAGAGTGTTGTAAAGCGTCTGGAATGTTGCACCCGAGTACCAGGGTATGAAAACTGAGACATATATGAACACGTCTCCCGATCACATGGTTGATCATACTCTAGGTTCCACATGCATGTTTTAGCTGAAGGAAGAATACCTTAAACCTGGGTAGTTGAAACCCGTGGAATGGGTACCATGCAATATGACTTCAAAGGGTCTTCATTTGCTCACCGAACCTCTCCAATCCTATCACTGCTGCGTTTATGCCCCTGTACACACGCTTGATTCTCTTTTGGAGACATAGCAATCCATAGGTTTTAAGATACTTACTAGTCAGGTACATTCTTAGGCGTTTAATATGGGGTGTTGAGTCCATTTTGTTGAGCAAGGAGTAGCTCTTGTCTATTCCATATTTGGCTTAAGGAACTTTATCTGTGCTCATTTCAATCTCTGGTTTTATGCAGCACCCCAACTCACCTTTCCCCTTAAGCAAGCATAAGTTGGTTTTCTAAATTTGAGACCCTTTTCTGTTTTGGAATGCAGTTCCTGTGTAGCCAAGTTTACATTCCGTGTATTAGTGATATCTTATGATGTTTCTTTTTCTGTGTGACTTATTTCAGTTAGAATCATCGTACCTGAATCCACTCATTATGCTGCTACGGGCCTGATGACATAGATTTCATTGCTGAGTGATACTGCATTGTACGTAAGTACCACAAGTTCTTTATCCATTTTTCACTTTCTGTGATATTGAACTTGTACGGTAAACGAGGTTCTTGTAAACGGAGGCGTCCCAAACTTTGGGGTGGCTGTGTCTTTTTGATTTTAAATTCCCTAAGCTATAGGACCATAAGTGGAAGTGCCCTAGGTTCTGTTGCTTTGTTTTTTAGATGTTTCAGGAAACACCATACACTTCTCCTGAGTGTCTGTTGGCAATTTACATCCCGCCCATCAGCATAACAAGGCTCCCAGTTCTCCATGGCCTGTTGCCTTTCTGGATTTTACACTTTTTACAGATGGCCCTTTTGACCGGGGGGAAGTGAGACTTCATTGTAGTGCAGATTTCCTTTGCAAGCTTGCTTGGTTGGCCAAAAAGGGCGTATGCGTTTTTTCCTGAATATATTCAGGAAAAAACGCATACGCCCTTTTTGGCCAAGTGCATCATTGTGGACGTTCTGCCTCTTTTCCTATGCCTTCAATGCAATTCCAGTCTACCTCCTGAAATCGGTTTCCTGCAATTCTGCCCCGCTTTCAAGTCCTCTTGGCAGCCTTACTTCAGTCTATTTTTGGACGATAGCTGTCATTTATAACTCTGCAGGTTTGTGAATTACAGTGCCCCTGAGCTCCGTTCTTCAACTCGCTTTCTTTTTAGCTGGCCGCAACACCGCAGGATGGCTTCAGGCCCTAATCTGGTTCCGGTACGGCATGCTGAGCCTTTGGTTATTTCCTCTTCCTGGTGGGAAATGAGAGTTAAATTTGCCCGTCCAGACACCTCCAGCTAGCCTCTCCTTGGTTCTCGCTATTCCTGTTCATCTTCCGCAGAAATTGCAAACTGGGCCAAACAGGAGGTTAAAGGCGCTGACTTTCCAAGTGGGGAGAGTGTTAGTAAAGCGTCTGGAATGTTGCACCCGAGTACCAGGGGAGGAAAACTGAGACATATTTGAACACGTCTCCCATTCACATGGTTGATCATACTTGGGTTCCACACGCATGTTTTAGCTGAAGGAAGAATACCTAAAACCTGGGTAGTTGAAACCCGTGGAATGGGTACCATGCAATATGACTTCAAAGGGTCTTCATTTGTTCACTGAACCTCTCCAATCCTATCACTGCTGCGTTTATGCCCCTGTACACATGCTTGATTCTCTTTCGGAGACATAGCAATCCATAGGTTTTAAGATACTTACTAGTCAGGTACATTCTTAGGCGTTTAATATGCGGTGTTGAGTCCATTTCGTTGAGCAAGGAGTAGCTCTTGTCTATTCCATATTTGGCTTAAGGAACTTTGTGCTCATTTCAATCTCTGGTTTTATGCAGCACCCCAACTCACCTTTCCCCTTAAGCAAGCATAAGTTGCTTTTCTAAATTTGAGACCCTGTTCTGTTCTGTAATTCAGTTCCTGTGTAGCCAAGTTTACATTCCATGTATTACTGATATCTTATGATGTTTCTTTTTCTGTGTGACTTATTTCAGTTAGAATCATCATACCTGAATCCACTCATTGTGCTGCTAAAGGCCTGATGACATAGATTTCATTGCTGAGTGATACTGCATTGTACATAAGTACCACAAGTTCTTTATCCATTTTTCACTTTCTGTGATATTGAACTTGTACGGTAAACGAGGTTCTTGTAAACAGAGGCGTCCCAAACTTTGGAGTGGCTGTGTCTTTTTGATTTTAATTTCACTAAGCTATAGGACCATAAGTGGAAGTGCCCTAGGCTCTGTTGCTTTGTTTTTTAGATGTTTCAGGAAACACCATACACATCTCCCCAGTGGTTGTTGGCAATTTACATCCCGCCCATCAGCATAACAAGGCTCCCAGTTCTCCATGGCCTGTCCTGCCTTTCTGGATTTTACACTTTTTTCAGATGGCCCTTTTGACCAGGGGGAAGTGAGACTTCATTGTAGTGCAGATTTCCTTTGCAAGCTTGCTTGGTTGGCCAAAAAGGGCGTATGCGTTTTTTCCTGAATATATTCAGGAAAAAACGCATACGCCCTTTTTGGCCAAGTGCATCATTGTAGACGTTCTGCCTCTTTTCCTATGCTTTCAATGCAATTCCAGTCTACCTCCTGAAATCGGTTTCCTGCAATTCTGCCCCGCTTTCAAGTCCTCTTGGCAGCCTTACTTCAGTCTATTTTTGGACGATAGCTGTCATTTATAACTCTGCAGGTTTGTGAATTACAGTGCTCCTGAGCTCCTTTCTTCAACTCGCTTTCTTGTGACCTGGCCGCAACACCGCAGGATGTCTTCAGGCCCTAATCTGGTTCTGGCACGGCACGCTGAGCCTTTGGTTATTTCCTCTTCCTGGTGGGAAATGAGAGTTAAATTTGCCCGTCCAGACACCTCCAGCTAGTCTCTCATTGGTTCTCGCTATTCCTGTTCATCTTCCAAGAAATTGCAAACTGGGCCAAACAGGAGGTTAAAGGCGCTGACTCTTCAAGTGGGGAGAGTGTTAGTAAAGCGTCTGGAAAGTTGCAACCGAGTACCAGGGGAGGAAAACTGAGACATATTTGAACACGTCTCCCGTTCACATGGTTGATCATACTTGGGTTCCACATGCATCTTTTAACTGAAGGAAGAATACCTTAAACCTGAGTATTTGAAACCCGTGGAATGGGTACCATGCAATATGACTTCAAAGGGTCTTCATTTGCTCACCGAACCTCTCCAATCCTATCACTGCTGCGTTTATGCCCCTGTACACATGCTTGATTCTCTTTCGGAGACATAGCAATCCATAGGTTTTAAGATACTTACTAGTCAGGTACATTCTTAGGCGTTTAATATGCGGTGTTGAGTCCATTTCGTTGAGCAAGGAGTAGCTCTTGTCTATTCCATATTTGGCTTAAGGAACTTTATCTGTGCTCATTTCAATCTCTGGTTTTATGCAGCACCCCAACTCACCTTTCCCCTTAAGCAAGCATAAGTTGGTTTTCTAAATTTGAGACCCTGTTCTGTTCTGTAATTCAGTTCCTGTGTAGCCAAGTTTACATTCCGTGTATTACTGATATTTTATGATGTTTCTTTTTCTGTGTGACTTATTTCAGTTAGAATCATCATACCTGAATCCACTCATTGTGCTGCTAAGGGCCTGATGACACAGATTTCATTGCTGGTGATATTGCTTTGTAAGTAAATACCACAACTTCTTTATCCATTTTTCAATTTCTGCGATGTTGAACTTGTACTGTAAACGAGGTTCTTGTAAACAGAGGCGTCCCAAACTTTGGAGTGGCTGTGTCTTTTTGATTTTAATTTCACTAAGCTATAGGACCATAAGTGGAAGTGCCCTAGGCTCTGTTGCTTTGTTTTTTAGATGTTTCAGGAAACACCATACACTTCTCCTGAGTGTCTGTTGGTAATTTACATCCCGCCCATCAGCATAACAAGGCTCCCAGTTCTCCATGGCCTGTCCTGCCTTTCTGGATTTTACACTTTTTTCAGATGGCCCTTTTGACCGGGGGGAAGTGAGACTTCATTGTAGTGCAGATTTCCTTTGCAAGCTTGCTTGGTTGGCCAAAAAGGGCGTATGCGTTTTTTCCTGAATATATTCAGGAAAAAACGCATACGCCCTTTTTGGCCAAGTGCATCATTGTGGACGTTCTGCCTCTTTTCCTATGTTTTCAATGCAATTCCAGTCTACCTCCTGAAATCGGTTTCCTGCAATTCTGCCCCGCTTTCAAGTCCTCTTGGCAGCCTTACTTCAGTCTATTTTTGGACGATAGCTGTCATTTATAACTCTGCAGGTTGGTGAATTACAGTGCTCCTGAGCTCCTTTCTTCAACTCGCTTTCTTGTGACCTGGCCGCAACACTGCAGGATGTCTTCAGGCACTAATCTGGTTCTGGCACGGCACGCTGAGCCTTTGGTTATTTCCTCTTCCTGGTGGGAAATGAGAGTTAAATTTGCCCATCAAGACACCTCCAGCTAGTCTCTCATTGGTTCTCGCTATTCCTGTTCATCTTCCACAGAAATTGCAAACTGGGCCAAACAGGAGGTTAAAGGCACTGACTCTCCAAGTGGGGAGAGTGTTAGTAAAGCATCTGGAATGTTGCACCCGAGTACCAGGGGAGGAAAACTGAGACATATTTGAACACGTCTCCCGATCACATGGTTGATCATACTCTAGGTTCCACATGCATGTTTTAGCTGAAGGAAGAATACCTAAAACCTGGGTAGTTGAAACCCGTGGAATGGTTACCATGCAATATGACTTCAAAGGGTCTTCATTTGCTCACCGAACCTCTCCAATCCTATCACTGCTGCGTTTATGCCCCTGTACACATGCTTGATTCTCTTTCGGAGACATAGCAATCCATAGGTTTTAAGATACTTACTAGTTAGGTACATTCTTAGGCTTTTAATATGCGGTGTTGAGTCCATTTCGTTGAGCAAGGAGTAGCTCTTGTCTATTCCATATTTGGCTTAAGGAACTTTATCTGTGCTCATTTCAATCTCTGGTTTTATGCAGCACCCCAACTCACCTTTCCCCTTAAGCAAGCATAAGTTGGTTTTCTAAATGTGAGACCCTGTTCTGTTTTGGAATGCAATTCCTGTGTAGCCAAGGTTACATTCCGTGTATTAGTGATATCTTATGATGTTTCTTTTTCTGTGTGACTTATTTCAGTTAGAATCATCGTACCTGAATCCACTCATTATGCTGCTACGGGCCTGATGACATAGATTTCATTGCTGAGTGATACTGCATTGTACGTAAGTACCACAAGTTCTTTATCCATTTTTCACTTTCTGTGATATTGAACTTGTATGGTAAACGACGTTCTTGTAAACGGAGGCGTCCCAAACTTTGGGGTGGCTGTGTCTTTTTGATTTTAATTTCCCTAAGCTATAGGACCATAAGCGCAAGTGCCCTAGGCTCTGTTGCTTTGTTTTTTAGATGTTTCAGGAAACACCATACACTTCTCCCGAGTGGTTGTTGGCAATTTACATCCCGCCCATCAGCATAACAAGGCTCCCAGTTCTCCATGGCCTGTCCTGCCTTTCTGGATTTTACACTTTTTTCAGATGGCCCTTTTGACCGGGGGGAAGTGAGACTTCATTGTAGTGCAGATTTCCTTTGCAAGCTTGCTTGGTTGGCCAAAAAGGGCGTATGCGTTTTTTCCTGAATATATTCAGGAAAAAACGCATACGCCCTTTTTGGCCAAGTGCATCATTGTGGACGTTCTGCCTCTTTTCCTATGCTTTCAATGCAATTCCAGTCTACCTCCTGAAATCGGTTTCCTGCAATTCTGCCCCGCTTTCAAGTCCTCTTGGCAGCCTTACTTCAGTCTATTTTTGGACGATAGCTGTCATTTATAACTCTGCAGGTTTGTGAATTACAGTTCCCCTGAGCTCCTTTCTTCAACTCGCTTTCTTGTGAGCTGGCCGCAACACCGCAGGATGTCTTCAGGCCCTAATCTGGTTCTGGCACGGCATGCTGAGCCTTTGGTTAATTCCTCTTCCTGGTGGGAAATGAGAGATAAATTTGCCCATCCAGACACCTCCAGCTAGTGTCTCATTGGTTCTCGCTATTCCTGTTCATCTTCCACAGAAATTGCAAACTGGGCCAAACAGGAGGTTAAAGGGACTGACTCTCCAAGTGGGGAGAGTGTTGTAAAGCGTCTGGAATGTTGCACCCGAGTACCAGGGTATGAAAACTGAGACATATATGAACACGTCTCCCGATCACATGGTTGATCATACTCTAGGTTCCACATGCATGTTTTAGCTGAAGGAAGAATACCTTAAACCTGGGTAGTTGAAACCCGTGGAATGGGTACCATGCAATATGACTTCAAAGGG
The DNA here is from genome assembly GCF_949987515.2 of Delphinus delphis. Lineage (NCBI taxonomy): Eukaryota > Metazoa > Chordata > Mammalia > Artiodactyla > Delphinidae > Delphinus > Delphinus delphis. Next base: position 92,821 of record NW_027192724.1, read on the forward strand.
TCTTCATTTGCTCACCGAACCTCTCCAATCCTATCACTGCTGCGTTTATGCCCCTGTACACACGCTTGATTCTCTTTTGGAGACATAGCAATCCATAGGTTTTAAGATACTTACTAGTCAGGTACATTCTTAGGCGTTTAATATGGGGTGTTGAGTCCATTTTGTTGAGCAAGGAGTAGCTCTTGTCTATTCCATATTTGGCTTAAGGAACTTTATCTGTGCTCATTTCAATCTCTGGTTTTATGCAGCACCCCAACTCACCTTTCCCCTTAAGCAAGCATAAGTTGGTTTTCTAAATTTGAGACCCTTTTCTGTTTTGGAATGCAGTTCCTGTGTAGCCAAGTTTACATTCCGTGTATTAGTGATATCTTATGATGTTTCTTTTTCTGTGTGACTTATTTCAGTTAGAATCATCGTACCTGAATCCACTCATTATGCTGCCACGGGCCTGATGACATAGATTTCATTGCTGAGTGATACTGCATTGTACGTAAGTACCACAAGTTCTTTATCCATTTTTCACTTTCTGTGATATTGAACTTGTACGGTAAATGAGGTTCTTGTAAACGGAGGCGTCCCAAACTTTGGGGTGGCTGTGTCTTTTTGATTTTAAATTCCCTAAGCTATAGGACCATAAGTGGAAGTGCCCTAGGCTCTGTTGCTTTGTTGTTTAGATGTTTCAGGAAACACCATACACTTCTCCTGAGTGTCTGTTGGCAATTTACATCCCGCCCATCAGCATAACAAGGCTCCCAGTTCTCCATGGCCTGTTGCCTTTCTGGATTTTACACTTTTTTCAGATGGCCCTTTTGACCGGGGGGAAGTGAGACTTCATTGTAGTGCAGATTTCCTTTGCAAGCTTGCTTGGTTGGCCAAAAAGGGCGTATGCGTTTTTTCCTGAATATATTCAGGAAAAAACGCATACGCCCTTTTTGGCCAAGTGCATCATTGTGGACGTTCTGCCTCTTTTCCTATGCCTTCAATGCAATTCCAGTCTACCTCCTGAAATCGGTTTCCTGCAATTCTGCCCCGCTTTCAAGTCCTCTTGGCAGCCTTACTTCAGTCTATTTTTGGACGATAGCTGTCATTTATAACTCTGCAGGTTTGTGAATTACAGTGCCCCTGAGCTCCTTTCTTCAACTCGCTTTCCTGTGACCTGGCCGCAACACCGCAGGATGGCTTCAGGCCCTAATCTTGTTCTGGCCCGGCATGCTGAGCCTTTGGTTAATTCCTCTTCCTGGTGGGAAATGAGAGTTAAATTTGCCCGTCCAGACACCTCCAGCTAGCCTCTCATTGGTTCTCGCTATTCCTGTTCATCTTCCGCAGAAATTGCAAACTGGGCCAAACAGGAGGTTAAAGGGACTGACTCTCCAAGTCGGGAGAGTGTTAGTAAAGCGTCTGGAATGTTGCACCCGAGTACCAGGGGAGGAAAACTGAGACATATTTGAACACGTCTCCCATTCACATGGTTGATCATACTCTGGGTTCCACATGCATGTTTTAGCTGAAGGAAGAATACCTTAAACCTGGAGAGTTGAGACCCGTGGAATGGGTACCATGCAATATGACTTCAAAGGGTCTTCATTTGCTCACCGAACCTCTCCAATCCTATCACTGCTGCGTTTATGCCCCTGTACACATGCTTGATTCTCTTTTGGAGGCATAGCAATCCATAGGTTTTAAGATACTTACTAGTCAGGTACATTCTTAGGCGTTTAATATGGGGTTTTGAGTCCATTTCGTTGAGCAAGGAGTAGCTCTTGTCTATTCCATATTTGGCTTAAGGAACTTTATCTGTGCTCATTTCAATCTCTGGTTTTATGCAGCACCCCAACTCACCTTTCCCCTTAAGCAAGCATAAGTTGGTTTTCTAAATGTGAGACCCTGTTCTGTTTTGGAATGCAATTCCTGTGTAGCCAAGGTTACATTCCGTGTATTAGTGATATCTTATGATGTTTCTTTTTCTGTGTGACTTATTTCAGTTAGAATCATCGTACCTGAATCCACTCATTATGCTGCTACGGGCCTGATGACATAGATTTCATTGCTGAGTGATACTGCATTGTACGTAAGTACCACAAGTTCTTTATCCATTTTTCACTTTCTGTGATATTGAACTTGTATGGTAAACGACGTTCTTGTAAACGGAGGCGTCCCAAACTTTGGGGTGGCTGTGTCTTTTTGATTTTAATTTCCCTAAGCTATAGGACCATAAGCGCAAGTGCCCTAGGCTCTGTTGCTTTGTTTTTTAGATGTTTCAGGAAACACCATACACTTCTCCCGAGTGGTTGTTGGCAATTTACATCCCGCCCATCAGCATAACAAGGCTCCCAGTTCTCCATGGCCTGTCCTGCCTTTCTGGATTTTACACTTTTTTCAGATGGCCCTTTTGACCGGGGGGAAGTGAGACTTCATTGTAGTGCAGATTTCCTTTGCCAGCTTGCTTGGTTGGCCAAAAAGGGCGTATGCGTTTTTTCCTGAATATATTCAGGAAAAAACGCATACGCCCTTTTTGGCCAAGTGCATCATTGTGGACGTTCTGCCTCTTTTCCTATGCTTTCAATGCAATTCCAGTCTACCTCCTGAAATCGGTTTCCTGCAATTCTGCCCCACTTTCAAGTCCTCTTGGCAGCCTTACTTCAGTCTATTTTTGGACGATAGCTGTCATTTATAACTCTGCAGGTTTGTGAATTGCAGTGCCCCTGAGCTCCTTTCTTCAACTCGCTTTCTTGTGACCTGGCCACAACACCGCAGGATGGCTTCAGGCCCTAATCTGGTTCCGGCCCGGCATGCTGAGCCTTTGGTTAATTCCTCTTCCTGGTGGGAAATGAGAGTTAAATTTGCCCGTCCAGACACCTCCAGCTAGCCTCTCATTGGTTCTCGCTATTCCTGTTCATCTTCCGCAGAAATTGCAAACTGGGCCAAACAGGAGGTTAAAGGGACTGACTCTCCAAGTCGGGAGAGTGTTAGTAAAGCGTCTGGAATGTTGCACCCGAGTACCAGGGGACGAAAACTGAGACATATTTGAACATGTCTCCCGTTCACATGGTTGATCATACTCTGGGTTCCACATGCATGTTTTAGCTGAAAGAAGAATACCTTAAACCTGGAGAGTTGAGACCCGTGGAATGGGTACCATGCAATATGACTTCAAAGCGTCTTCATTTGCTCACCGAACCTCTCCAATCCTATCACTGCTGTGTTTATGCCCCTGTACAAACGCTTGATTCTCTTTTGGAGACATAGCAATCCATAGTGTTAAGATACTTACTAGTCAGGTACATTCTTAGGCGTTTAATATGGGGTTTTGAGTCCATTTCGTTGAGCAAGGAGTAGCTCTTGTCTATTCCATATTTGGCTTAAGGAACTTTATCTGTGCTCATTTCAATCTCTGGTTTTATGCAGCACGCCAACTCACCTTTCCCCTTAAGCAAGCATAAGTTGGTTTTCTAAATTTGAGACCCTGTTCTGTTTTGGAATGCAGTTCCTGTGTAGCCAAGTTTACATTCCGTGTATTAGTGATATCTTATGATGTTTCTTTGTCTGTGTGACTTATTTCAGTTAGAATCATCGTACCTTAATCCACTCATTATGCTGCTACGGGCCTGATGACATAGATTTCATTGCTGAGTGATACTGCATTGTACGTAAGTACCACAAGTTCTTTATCCATTTTTCACTTTCTGCGATGTTGAACTTGTACTGTAAACGAGGTTCTTGTAAACAGAGCCGTTCCAAACTTTGGGGTGGCTGTGTCTTTTTGATTTTAATTTCCCTAAGCTATAGGACCATAAGTGGAAGTGCCCTAGGCTCTGTTGCTTTGTTTTTTAGATGTTTCAGGAAACACCATACACTTCTCCCGAGTGGTTGTTGGCAATTTACATCCCGCCCATCAGCATAACAAGGCTTCCAGTTCTCCATGGCCTGTCCTGCCTTTCTGGATTTTACACTTTTTTCAGATGGCCCTTTTGACCAGGGGGAAGTGAGACTTCATTGTAGTGCAGATTTCCTTTGCAAGCTTGCTTGGTTGGCCAAAAAGGGCGTATGCGTTTTTTCCTGAATATATACAGGAAAAAACGCATACGCCCTTTTTGGCCAAGTGCATCATTGTGGACGTTCTGCCTCTTTTCCTATGCTTTCAATGCAATTCCAGTCTACCTCCTGAAATCGGTTTCCTGCAATTCTGCCCCGCTTTCAAGTCCTCTTGGCAGCCTTACTTCAGTCTATTTTTGGACGATAGCTGTCATTTATAACTCTGCAGGTTTGTGAATTACAGTGCCCCTGAGCTCCTTTCTTCAACTCGCTTTCTTGTGACCTGGCCGCAACACCGCAGGATGGCTTCAGGCCCTAATCTGGTTCCGGCCCGGCATGCTGAGCCTTTGGTTAATTCCTCTTCCTGGTGGGAAATGAGAGTTAAATTTGCCCGTGCAGACACCTCCAGCTAGCCTCTCATTGGTTCTCGCTATTCCTGTTCAACTTCCGCAGAAATTGCAAACTGGGCCAAACAGGAGGTTAAAGGGACTGACTCTCCAAGTCGGGAGAGTGTTAGTAAAGCGTCTGGAATGTTGCACCCGAGTACCAGGGTATGAAAACTGAGAAATATTTGAACACGTCTCCCGTTCACATGGTTGATCATACTCTGGGTTCCACATGCATGTTTTAGCTGAAGGAAGAATACCTTAAACCTGGAGAGTTGAGACCCGTGTAATGGGTACCATGCAATATCACTTCAAAGGGTCTTCATTTGCTCACCGAACCTCTCCAATCCTATCACTGCTGCATTTATGCCCCTGTACACATGCTTGATTCTCTTTTGGAGACATAGCAATCCATAGGTTTTAAGATACTTACTAGTCAGGTACATTCTTAGGCGTTTAATATGGGGTGTTGAGTCCATTTCGTTGAGCAGGAGTAGCTCTTGTCTATTCCATATTTGGCTTAAGGAACTTTATCTGTGCTCATTTCAATCTCTGGTTTTATGCAGCACCCCAACTCACCTTTCCCCTTAAGCAAGCATAAGTTGGTTTTCTAAATTTGAGACCCTGTTCTGTTTTGGAATGCAGTTCCTGTGTAGCCAAGTTTACATTCCGTGTATTAGTGATATCTTATGATGTTTCTTTTTCTGTGTGACTTATTTCAGTTAGAATCATCGTACCTTAATCCACTCATTATGATGCTACGGGCCTGATGACATAGATTTCATTGCTGAGTGATACTGCATTGTACGTAAGTACCACAAATTCTTTATCCATTTTTCACTTTCTGCGATGTTGAACTTGTACTGTAAACGAGGTTCTTGTAAACGGAGCCGTTCCAAACTTTGGGGTGGCTGTGTCTTTTTGATTTTAATTTCCCTAAGCTATAGGACCATAAGTGGAAGTGCCCTAGGCTCTGTTGCTTTGTTTTTTAGATGTTTCAGGAAACACCATACACTTCTCCCGAGTGGTTGTTGGCAATTTACATCCCGCCCATCAGCATAACAAGGCTCCCAGTTCTCCATGGCCTGTCCTGCCTTTCTGGATTTTACACTTTTTTCAGATGGCCCTTTTGACCGGGGGGAAGTGAGACTTCATTGTAGTGCAGATTTCCTTTGCCAGCTTGCTTGGTTGGCCAAAAAGGGCGTATGCGTTTTTTCCTGAATATATTCAGGAAAAAACGCATACGCCCTTTTTGGCCAAGTGCATCATTGTGGACGTTCTGCCTCTTTTCCTATGCTTTCAAAGCAATTCCAGTCTACCTCCTGAAATCGGTTTCCTGCAATTCTGCCCCGCTTTCAAGTCCTCTTGGCAGCCTTACTTCAGTCTATTTTTGGACGATAGCTGTCATTTATAACTCTGCAGGTTTGTGAATTGCAGTGCCCCTGAGCTCCTTTCTTCAACTCGCTTTCTTGTGACCTGGCCACAACACCGCAGGATGGCTTCAGGCCCTAATCTGGTTCCGGCCCGGCATGCTGAGCCTTTGGTTAATTCCTCTTCCTGGTGGGAAATGAGAGTTAAATTTGCCCGTCCAGACACCTCCAGCTACCCTCTCATTGGTTCTCGCTATTCCTGTTCATCTTCCGCAGAAATTACAAACTGGGCCAAACAGGAGGTTAAAGGGACTGACTCTCCAAGTGGGGAGAGTGTTAGTAAAGCGTCTGGAAAGTTGCACCCGAGTACCAGGGGACGAAAACTGAGACATATTTGAACATGTCTCCCGTTCACATGGTTGATCATACTCTGGGTTCCACATGCATGTTTTAGCTGAAAGAAGAATACCTTAAACCTGGAGAGTTGAGACCCGTGGAATGGGTACCATGCAATATGACTTCAAAGGGTCTTCATTTGCTCACCGAACCTCTCCAATCCTATCACTGCTGTGTTTATGCCCCTGTACAAACGCTTGATTCTCTTTTGGAGACATAGCAATCCATAGTGTTAAGATACTTACTAGTCAGGTACATTCTTAGGCGTTTAATATGGGGTTTTGAGTCCATTTCGTTGAGCAAGGAGTAGCTCTTGTCTATTCCATATTTGGCTTAAGGAACTTTATCTGTGCTCATTTCAATCTCTGGTTTTATGCAGCACGCCAACTCACCTTTCCCCTTAAGCAAGCATAAGTTGGTTTTCTAAATTTGAGACCCTGTTCTGTTCTGCAATTCAGTTCCTGTGTAGCCAAGTTTCCATTCCGTGTATTACTGATATCTTATGATGTTTCTTTTTCTGTGTGACTTATTTCAGTTAGAATCATCGTACCTGAATCCACTCATTGTGCTGCTAAGGGCCTGATGACATAGATTTCATTGCTGAGTGATACTGCATTGTACGTAAGTACCACAAGTTCTTTATCCATTTTTTTCTTTCTGTGATATTGAACTTGTACGGTAAACGAGGTTCTTGTAAACGGAGGCGTCCCAAACTTTGGGGTGGCTGTGTCTTTTTGATTTTAATTTCCCTAAGCTATAGGACCATAAGTGGAAGTGCCCTAGGCTCTGTTGCTTTGTTTTTTAGATGTTTCAGGAAACACCATACACTTCTCCTGAGTGTCTGTTGGCAATTCACATCCCGCCCATCAGCATAACAAGGCTCCCAGTTCTCAATGGCCTGTTGCCTTTCTGGATTTAAACTTTTTTCAGATGGCCCTTTTGACCGGGGGGAAGTGAGACTTCATTGTAGTGCAGATTTCCTTTGCAAGCTTGCTTGGTTGGCCAAAAAGGGCGTATGCGTTTTTTCCTGAATATATTCAGGAAAAAACGCATACGCCCTTTTTGGCCAAGTGCATCATTGTGGACGTTCTGCCTCTTTTCCTATGCTTTCAATGCAATTCCAGTCTACCTCCTGAAATCGGTTTCCTGCAATTCTGCCCCGCTTTCAAGTCCTCTTGGCAGCCTTGCTTCAGTCTATTTTTGGACGATAGCTGTCATTTATAACTCTGCAGGTTTGTGAATTACAGTGCCCCTGAGCTCCTTTCTTCAACTCGCTTTCTTGTGACCTGGCCGCAACACCGCAGGATGGCTTCAGGCCCTAATCTGGTTCCGGCACGGCACGCTGAGCCTTTGGTTATTTCCACTTCCTGGTGGGAAATGAGAGTTAAATTTGCCCGTCCAGACACCTCCAGCTAGCCTCTCATTGGTTCTCGCTATTCCTGTTCATCTTCCGCAGAAATTGCAAACTGGGCCAAACAGGAGGTTAAAGGCGCTGACTCTCCAAGTGGGGAAAGTGTTAGTAAAGCGTCTGGAATGTTGCACCCGAGTACCAGGGGAGGAAAACTGAGACATATTTGAACACGTCTCCCGTTCACATGGTTGATCATACTTGGGTTCCACATGCATGTTTTAGCTGAAGGAAGAATACCTTAAACCTGGAGAGTTAAGACCCGTGTAATGGGTACCACGCAATATGACTTCAAAGGGTCTTCATTTGCTCACCGAACCTCTCCAATCCTATCACTGCTGCGTTTATGCCCCTGTACACATGCTTGATTCTCTTTCGGAGACATAGCAATCCATAGGTTTTAAGATACTTACTAGTCAGGTACATTCTTAGGCGTTTAATATGCGGTGTTGAGTCCATTTCGTTGAGCAAGGAGTAGCTCTTGTCTATTCCATATTTGGCTTAAGGAACTTTATCTGTGCTCATTTCAATCTCTGGTTTTATGCAGCAACCCAACTCACCTTTCCCCTTAAGCAAGCATAAGTTGGTTTTCTAAATTTGAGACCCTGTTCTGTTTTGGAATTCAGTTCCTGTGTAGCCAAGTTTCCATTCCGTGTATTACTGATATCTTATGATGTTTCTTTTTCTGTGTGACTTATTTCAGTTAGAATCATCATACCTGAATCCACTCATTGTGCTGCTAAGGGCCTGATGACACAGATTTCATTGCTGAGTGATATTGCTTTGTAAGTAAATACCACAACTTCTTTATCCATTTTTCACTTTCTGCGATGTTGAACTTGTACTGTAAACGAGGTTCTTGTAAACAGAGCCATTCCAAACTTTGGGGTGGCTGTGTCTTTTTGATTTTAATTTCCCTAAGCTATAGGACCATAAGTGGAAGTTCCCTAGGTTCTGTTGCTTTGTTTTTTACATGTTTCAGGAAACACCATACACTTCTCCCAAGTGGTTGTTGGCAATTTACATCCCGCCCATCAGCATAACAAGGCTCCCAGTTCTCCATGGACTGTCCTGCCTTTCTGGATTTTACACTTTTTTCAGATGGCCCTTTTGAACGGGGGGAAGTGAGACTTCATTGTAGTGCAGATTTCCTTTGCAAGCTTGCTTGGTTGGCCAAAAAGGGCGTATGCGTTTTTTCCTGAATATATTCAGGAAAAAACGCATACGCCCTTTTTGGCCAAGTGCATCATTGTGGACGTTCTGCCTCTTTTCCTATGCTTTCAATGCAATTCCAGTCTACCTCCTGCAATCGGTTTCCTGCAATTCTGCCCCGCTTTCAAGTCCTCTTGGCAGCCTTACTTCAGTCTATTTTTGGACGATAGCTGTCATTTATAACTCTGCAGGTTTGTGAATTGCACTGCCCCTGAGCTCCTTTCTTCAACTCGCTTTCTTTTGAGCTGGCCGCAACACCGCAGGATGGCTTCAGGCCCTAATCTGGCTCCGGTACGGCACGTTGAGCCTTTGGTTATTTCCTCTTCCTGTTGGGAAATGAGAGTTAAATTTGCCCGTCCAGACACCTCCAGCTAGCCTCTCATTGGTTCTCGCTATTCCTGTTCATCTTCCGCAGAAATTGCAAACTGGGCCAAACAGGAGGTTAAAGGGACTGACTCTCCAAGTGGGGAGAATGTTAGTAAAGCGTCTGGAATGTTGCACCCGAGTACCAGGGGAGGAAAACTGAGACATATTTGAACACGTCTCCCGATCACATGGTTGATCATACTCTAGGTTCCACATGCATGTTATAGCTGAAGGAAGAATACCTTAAACCTGGGTAGTTGAAACCTGTGGAATGGGTACCATGCAATATGACTTCAAAGGGTCTTCATTTGCTCACCGAACCTCTCCAATCCTATCACTGCTGCGTTTATGCCCCTGTACACATGCTTGATTCTCTTTCAGAGACATAGCAATCCATAGGTTTTAAGATACTTACTAGTCAGGTACATTCTTAGGCGTTTAATATGGGGTGTTGAGTCCATTTCGTTGAGCAAGGAGTAGCTCTTGTCTATTCCATATTTAGCTTAAGGAACTTTATCTGTGCTCATTTCAATCTCTGGTTTTATGCAGCACCCCAACTCACCTTTCCCCTTAAGCAAGAATAAGTTGGTTTTCTAAATTTGAGACCCTGTTCTGTTCTGTAATTCAGTTCCTGTGTAGCCAAGTTTACATTCCGTGTATTACTGATATCTTATGATGTTTCTTTTTCTGTGTGACTTATTTCAGTTAGAATCATCGTACCTGAATCCACTCATTGTGCTGCTAAGGGCCTGATGACACAGATTTCATTGCTGAGTGATATTGCATTGTACGTAAGTACCACAAGTTCTTTATCCATTTTTTTCTTTCTGTGATATTGAACTTGTACGGTAAACGAGGTTCTTGTAAACGGAGGCGTCCCAAACTTTGGGGTGGCTGTGTCTTTTTGATTTTAATTTCCCTAAGCTATAGGACCATAAGTGGAAGTTCCCTAGGTTCTGTTGCTTTGTTTTTTACATGTTTCAGGAAACACCATACACTTCTCCCGAGTGGTTGTTGGCAATTTACATCCCGCCCATCAGCATAACAAGGCTCCCAGTTCTCCATGGACTGTCCTGCCTTTCTGGATTTTACACTTTTTTCAGATGGCCCTTTTGAACGGGGGGAAGTGAGACTTCATTGTAGTGCAGATTTCCTTTGCAAGCTTGCTTGGTTGTCCAAAAAGGGCGTATGCGTTTTTTCCTGAATATATTCAGGAAAAAACGCATACGCCCTTTTTGGCCAAGTGCATCATTGTGGACGTTCTGCCTCTTTTCCTATGCTTTCAATGCAATTCCAGTCTACCTCCTGCAATCGGTTTCCTGCAATTCTGCCCCGCTTTCAAGTCCTCTTGGCAGCCTTACTTCAGTCTATTTTTGGACGATAGCTGTCATTTATAACTCTGCAGGTTTGTGAATTGCAGTGCCCCTGAGCTCCTTTCTTCAACTCGCTTTCTTTTGAGCTGGCCGCAACACCGCAGGATGGCTTCAGGCCCTAATCTGGCTCCGGTACGGCACGTTGAGCCTTTGGTTATTTCCTCTTCCTGTTGGGAAATGAGAGTTAAATTTGCCCGTCCAGACACCTCCAGCTAGCCTCTCATTGGTTCTCACTATTCCTGTTCATCTTCCGCAGAAATTGCAAACTGGGCCAAACAGGAGGTTAAAGGGACTGACTCTCCAAGTGGGGAGAATGTTAGTAAAGCGTCTGGAATGTTGCACCCGAGTACCAGGGGAGGAAAACTGAGACATATTTGAACACGTCTCCCGATCACATGGTTGATCATACTCTAGGTTCCACATGCATGTTATAGCTGAAGGAAGAATACCTTAAACCTGGGTAGTTGAAACCTGTGGAATGGGTACCATGCAATATGACTTCAAAGGGTCTTCATTTGCTCACCGAACCTCTCCAATCCTATCACTGCTGCGTTTATGCCCCTGTACACATGCTTGATTCTCTTTCAGAGACATAGCAATCCATAGGTTTTAAGATACTTACTAGTCAGGTACATTCTTAGGCGTTTAATATGGGGTGTTGAGTCCATTTCGTTGAGCAAGGAGTAGCTCTTGTCTATTCCATATTTAGCTTAAGGAACTTTATCTGTGCTCATTTCAATCTCTGGTTTTATGCAGCACCCCAACTCACCTTTCCCCTTAAGCAAGAATAAGTTGGTTTTCTAAATTTGAGACCCTGTTCTGTTCTGTAATTCAGTTCCTGTGTAGCCAAGTTTACATTCCGTGTATTACTGATATCTTATGATGTTTCTTTTTCTGTGTGACTTATTTCAGTTAGAATCATCGTACCTGAATCCACTCATTGTGCTGCTAAGGGCCTGATGACACAGATTTCATTGCTGAGTGATATTGCATTGTACGTAAGTACCACAAGTTCTTTATCCATTTTTTTCTTTCTGTGATATTGAACTTGTACGGTAAACGAGGTTCTTGTAAACGGAGGCGTCCCAAACTTTGGGGTGGCTGTGTCTTTTTGATTTTAATTTCCCTAAGCTATAGGACCATAAGTGGAAGTGCCCTAGGTTCTGTTGCTTTGTTTTTTAGATGTTTCAGGAAACACCATACACTTCTCCCGAGTGGTTGTTGGCAATTTACATCCCGCCCATCAGCATAACAAGGCTCCCAGTTCTCAATGGCCTGTTGCCTTTCTGGATTTTACACTTTTTTCAGATGGCCCTTTTGACCGGGGGGAAGTGAGACTTCATTGTAGTGCAGATTTCCTTTGCAAGCTTGCTTGGTTGGCCAAAAAGGGCGTATGCGTTTTTTCCTGAATATATTCAGGAAAAAACGCATACGCCCTTTTTGGCCAAGTGCATCATTGTGGACGTTCTGCCTCTTTTCCTATGCTTTCAATGCAATTCCAGTCTACCTCCTGAAATCGGTTTCCTGCAATTCTGCCCCGCTTTCAAGTCCTCTTGGCAGCCTTACTTCAGTCTATTTTTGGACGATAGCTGTCATTTATAACTCTGCAGGTTTGTGAATTACAGTGCCCCTGAGCTCCTTTCTTCAACTCGCTTTCTTTTGAGCTGGCCGCAACACCGCAGGATGGATTCAGGCCCTAATCTGGTTCCGGCCCGGCACGCTGAGCCTTTGGTTATTTCCTCTTCCTGGTGGGAAATGAGAGTTAAATTTGCCCGTCCAGACACCTCCAGCTAGCCTCTCATTGGTTCTCGCTATTCCTGTTCATCTTCCGCAGAAATTGCAAACTGGGCCAAACAGGAGGTTAAAGGCGCTGACTCTCCAAGTGGGGAGAGTGTTAGTAAAGCGTCTGGAATGTTGCACCCGAGTACCAGGGGAGGAAAACTGAGACATATTTGAACACGTCTCCCGATCACATGGTTGATCATACTCTGGGTTCCACATGCATATTTTAGCTGAAGGAAGAATACCTAAAACCTGGGTAGTTGAAACCCGTGGAATGGGTACCATGCAATATGACTTCAAAGGGTCTTCATTTGCTCACCGAACCTCTCCAATCCTATCACTGCTGCGTTTATGCCCGTGTACACATGCTTGATTCTCTTTCGGAGACATAGCAATCCATAGGTTTTAAGATACTTACTAGTCAGGTACATTCTTAGGCGTTTAATATGCGGTGTTGAGTCCATTTCGTTGAGCAAGGAGTAGCTCTTGTCTATTCCATATTTGGCTTAAGGAACTTTATCTGTGCTCATTTCAATCTCTGGTTTTATGCAGCACCCCAACTCACCTTTCCCCTTAAACAAGCATAAGTTGGTTTTCTAAATTTGAGACCCTGTTCTGTTCTGTAATTCAGTTCCTGTGTAGCCAAGTTTACATTCCGTGTATTACTGATATCTTATGATGTTTCTTTTTCTGTGTGACTTACTTCAGTTAGAATCATCATACCTGAATCCACTCATTGTGATGCTAAGGGCCTGATGACATAGATTTCATTGCTGAGTGATATTGCTTTGTAAGTAAATACCACAACTTCTTTATCCATTTTTCACTTTCTGCGATGTTGAACTTGTACTGTAAACGAGGTTCTTGTAAACAGAGCCGTTCCAAACTTTGGGGTGGCTGTGTCTTTTTGATTTTAATTTCCCTAAGCTATAGGACCATAAGTGGAAGTTCCCTAGGTTCTGTTGCTTTGTTTTTTACATGTTTCAGGAAACACCATACACTTCTCCCGAGTGGTTGTTGGCAATTTACATCCCGCCCATCAGCATAACAAGGCTCCCAGTTCTCCATGGACTGTCCTGCCTTTCTGGATTTTACACTTTTTTCAGATGGCCCTTTTGAACGGGGGGAAGTGAGACTTCATTGTAGTGCAGATTTCCTTTGCAAGCTTGCTTGGTTGGCCAAAAAGGGCGTATGCGTTTTTTCCTGAATATATTCAGGAAAAAACGCATACACCCTTTTTGGCCAAGTGCATCATTGTGGACGTTCTGCCTCTTTTCCTATGCTTTCAATGCAATTCCAGTCTACCTCCTGCAATCGGTTTCCTGCAATTCTGCCCCGCTTTCAAGTCCTCTTGGCAGCCTTACTTCAGTCTATTTTTGGACGATAGCTGTCATTTATAACTCTGCAGGTTTGTGAATTGCACTGCCCCTGAGCTCCTTTCTTCAACTCGCTTTCTTTTGAGCTGGCCGCAACACCGCAGGATGGCTTCAGGCCCTAATCTGGCTCCGGTACGGCACGTTGAGCCTTTGGTTATTTCCTCTTCCTGTTGGGAAATGAGAGTTAAATTTGCCCGTCCAGACACCTCCAGCTAGCCTCTCATTGGTTCTCGCTATTCCTGTTCATCTTCCGCAGAAATTGCAAACTGGGCCAAACAGGAGGTTAAAGGGACTGACTCTCCAAGTGGGGAGAATGTTAGTAAAGCGTCTGGAATGTTGCACCCGAGTACCAGGGGAGGAAAACTGAGACATATTTGAACACGTCTCCCGATCACATGGTTGATCATACTCTAGGTTCCACATGCATGTTATAGCTGAAGGAAGAATACCTTAAACCTGGGTAGTTGAAACCTGTGGAATGGGTACCATGCAATATGACTTCAAAGGGTCTTCATTTGCTCACCGAACCTCTCCAATCCTATCACTGCTGCGTTTATGCCCCTGTACACATGCTTGATTCTCTTTCAGAGACATAGCAATCCATAGGTTTTAAGATACTTACTAGTCAGGTACATTCTTAGGCGTTTAATATGGGGTGTTGAGTCCATTTCGTTGAGCAAGGAGTAGCTCTTGTCTATTCCATATTTAGCTTAAGGAACTTTATCTGTGCTCATTTCAATCTCTGGTTTTATGCAGCACCCCAACTCACCTTTCCCCTTAAGCAAGAATAAGTTGGTTTTCTAAATTTGAGACCCTGTTCTGTTCTGTAATTCAGTTCCTGTGTAGCCAAGTTTACATTCCGTGTATTACTGATATCTTATGATGTTTCTTTTTCTGTGTGACTTATTTCAGTTAGAATCATCGTACCTGAATCCACTCATTGTGCTGCTAAGGGCCTGATGACACAGATTTCATTGCTGAGTGATATTGCATTGTACGTAAGTACCACAAGTTCTTTATCCATTTTTTTCTTTCTGTGATATTGAACTTGTACGGTAAACGAGGTTCTTGTAAACGGAGGCGTCCCAAACTTTGGGGTGGCTGTGTCTTTTTGATTTTAATTTCCCTAAGCTATAGGACCATAAGTGGAAGTTCCCTAGGTTCTGTTGCTTTGTTTTTTACATGTTTCAGGAAACACCATACACTTCTCCCGAGTGGTTGTTGGCAATTTACATCCCGCCCATCAGCATAACAAGGCTCCCAGTTCTCCATGGACTGTCCTGCCTTTCTGGATTTTACACTTTTTTCAGATGGCCCTTTTGAACGGGGGGAAGTGAGACTTCATTGTAGTGCAGATTTCCTTTGCAAGCTTGCTTGGTTGGCCAAAAAGGGCGTATGCGTTTTTTCCTGAATATATTCAGGAAAAAACGCATACGCCCTTTTTGGCCAAGTGCATCATTGTGGACGTTCTGCCTCTTTTCCTATGCTTTCAATGCAATTCCAGTCTACCTCCTGCAATCGGTTTCCTGCAATTCTGCCCCGCTTTCAAGTCCTCTTGGCAGCCTTACTTCAGTCTATTTTTGGACGATAGCTGTCATTTATAACTCTGCAGGTTTGTGAATTGCAGTGCCCCTGAGCTCCTTTCTTCAACTCGCTTTCTTTTGAGCTGGCCGCAACACCGCAGGATGGCTTCAGGCCCTAATCTGGCTCCGGTACGGCACGTTGAGCCTTTGGTTATTTCCTCTTCCTGTTGGGAAATGAGAGTTAAATTTGCCCGTCCAGACACCTCCAGCTAGCCTCTCATTGGTTCTCGCTATTCCTGTTCATCTTCCGCAGAAATTGCAAACTGGGCCAAACAGGAGGTTAAAGGGACTGACTCTCCAAGTGGGGAGAATGTTAGTAAAGCGTCTGGAATGTTGCACCCGAGTACCAGGGGAGGAAAACTGAGACATATTTGAACACGTCTCCCGATCACATGGTTGATCATACTCTAGGTTCCACATGCATGTTATAGCTGAAGGAAGAATACCTTAAACCTGGGTAGTTGAAACCTGTGGAATGGGTACCATGCAATATGACTTCAAAGGGTCTTCATTTGCTCACCGAACCTCTCCAATCCTATCACTGCTGCGTTTATGCCCCTGTACACATGCTTGATTCTCTTTCAGAGACATAGCAATCCATAGGTTTTAAGATACTTACTAGTCAGGTACATTCTTAGGCGTTTAATATGGGGTGTTGAGTCCATTTCGTTGAGCAAGGAGTAGCTCTTGTCTATTCCATATTTAGCTTAAGGAACTTTATCTGTGCTCATTTCAATCTCTGGTTTTATGCAGCACCCCAACTCACCTTTCCCCTTAAGCAAGAATAAGTTGGTTTTCTAAATTTGAGACCCTGTTCTGTTCTGTAATTCAGTTCCTGTGTAGCCAAGTTTACATTCCGTGTATTACTGATATCTTATGATGTTTCTTTTTCTGTGTGACTTATTTCAGTTAGAATCATCGTACCTGAATCCACTCATTGTGCTGCTAAGGGCCTGATGACACAGATTTCATTGCTGAGTGATATTGCATTGTACGTAAGTACCACAAGTTCTTTATCCATTTTTTTCTTTCTGTGATATTGAACTTGTACGGTAAACGAGGTTCTTGTAAACGGAGGCGTCCCAAACTTTGGGGTGGCTGTGTCTTTTTGATTTTAATTTCCCTAAGCTATAGAACCATAAGTGGAAGTGCCCTAGGTTCTGTTGCTTTGTTTTTTAGATGTTTCAGGAAACACCATACACTTCTCCTGAGTGGTTGTTGGCAATTTACATCCCGCCCATCAGCATAACAAGGCTCCCAGTTC
Source organism: Delphinus delphis (assembly GCF_949987515.2). NCBI lineage: Eukaryota > Metazoa > Chordata > Mammalia > Artiodactyla > Delphinidae > Delphinus > Delphinus delphis. The sequence goes on from NW_027192724.1 coordinate 109,369, forward strand.
TCAATGGCCTGTTGCCTTTCTGGATTTTACACTTTTTTCAGATGGCCCTTTTGACCGGGGGGAAGTGAGACTTCATTGTAGTGCAGATTTCCTTTGCAAGCTTGCTTGGTTGTCCAAAAAGGGCGTATGCGTTTTTTCCTGAATATATTCAGGAAACAACGCATACGCCCTTTTTGGCCAAGTGCATCATTGTGGACGTTCTGCCTCTTTTCCTATGCTTTCAATGCAATTCCAGTCTACCTCCTGAAATCGGTTTCCTGCAATTCTGCCCCGCTTTCAAGTCCTCTTGGCAGCCTTACTTCAGTCTATTTTTGGACGATAGCTGTCATTTATAACTCTGCAGGTTTGTGAATTACAGTGCCCCTGAGCTCCTTTCTTCAACTCGCTTTCTTTTGAGCTGGCCGCAACACCGCAGGATGGATTCAGGCCCTAATCTGGTTCCGGCCCGGCACGCTGAGCCTTTGGTTATTTCCTCTTCCTGGTGGGAAATGAGAGTTAAATTTGCCCGTCCAGACACCTCCAGCTAGCCTCTCATTGGTTCTCGCTATTCCTGTTCATCTTCCGCAGAAATTGCAAACTGGGCCAAACAGGAGGTTAAAGGCGCTGACTCTCCAAGTGGGGAGAGTGTTAGTAAAGCGTCTGGAATGTTGCACCCGAGTACCAGGGGAGGAAAACTGAGACATATTTGAACACGTCTCCCGATCACATGGTTGATCATACTCTGGGTTCCACATGCATATTTTAGCTGAAGGAAGAATACCTAAAACCTGGGTAGTTGAAACCCGTGGAATGGGTACCATGCAATATGACTTCAAAGGGTCTTCATTTGCTCACCGAACCTCTCCAATCCTATCACTGCTGCGTTTATGCCCGTGTACACATGCTTGATTCTCTTTCGGAGACATAGCAATCCATAGGTTTTAAGATACTTACTAGTCAGGTACATTCTTAGGCGTTTAATATGCGGTGTTGAGTCCATTTCGTTGAGCAAGGAGTAGCTCTTGTCTATTCCATATTTGGCTTAAGGAACTTTATCTGTGCTCATTTCAATCTCTGGTTTTATGCAGCACCCCAACTCACCTTTCCCCTTAAACAAGCATAAGTTGGTTTTCTAAATTTGAGACCCTGTTCTGTTCTGTAATTCAGTTCCTGTGTAGCCAAGTTTACATTCCGTGTATTACTGATATCTTATGATGTTTCTTTTTCTGTGTGACTTACTTCAGTTAGAATCATCATACCTGAATCCACTCATTGTGATGCTAAGGGCCTGATGACATTGATTTCATGGCTGAGTGATATTGCTTTGTAAGTAAATACCACAACTTCTTTATCCATTTTTCACTTTCTGCGATGTTGAACTTGTACTGTAAACGAGGTTCTTGTAAACAGAGCCGTTCCAAACTTTGGGGTGGCTGTGTCTTTTTGATTTTAATTTCCCTAAGCTATAGGACCATAAGTGGAAGTGCCCTAGGTTCTGTTGCTTTGTTTTTTAGATGTTTCAGGAAACACCATACACTTCTCCCGAGTGGTTGTTGGCAATTTACATCCCGCCCATCAGCATAACAAGGCTCCCAGTTCTCCATGGCCTGTCCTGCCTTTCTGGATTTTACACTTTTTTCAGATGGCCCTTTTGACCGGGGGCAAGTGAGACTTCATTGTAGTGCAGATTTCCTTTGCAAGCTTGCTTGGTTGGCCAAAAAGGGTGTATGTGTTTTTTCCTGAATATATTCAGGAAAAAACGCATACGCCCTTTTTGGCCAAGTGCATCATTGTGGACGTTCTGCCTCTTTTCCTATGCTTTCAATGCAATTCCAGTCTACCTCCTGAAATCGGTTTCCTGCAATTCTGCCCCGCTTTCAAGTCCTCTTGGCAGCCTTACTTCAGTCTATTTTTGGACGATAGCTGTCATTTATAACTCTGCAGGTTTGTGAATTACAGTGCCCCTGAGCTCCTTTCTTCAACTCGCTTTCTTTTGAGCTGGCCGCAACACCGCAGGATGGCTTCAGGCCCTAATCTGGTTCCGGTACGGCACGCTAAGCCTTTGGTTATTTCCTCTTCCTGGTGGGAAATGAGAGTTAAATTTGCCCGTCCAGACACCTCCAGCTAGCCTCTCATTGGTTCTCGCTATTCCTGTTCATCTTCCGCAGAAATTGCAAACTGGGCCAAACAGGAGGTTAAAGGCGCTGACTCTCCAAGTGGGGAGAGTGTTAGTAAAGCGTCTGGAATGTTGCACCCGAGTACCAGGGGAGGAAAACTGAGACATATTTGAACACGTCTCCCGTTCACATGGTTGATCATACTTGGGTTCCACATGCATGTTTTAGCTGAAGGAAGAATACCTTAAACCTGGAGAGTTGAGACCCGTGTAATGGGTACCATGCAATATGACTTCAAAGGGTCTTCATTTGCTCACCGAACCTCTCCAATCCTATCACTGCTGCGTTTATGCCCCTGTACACATGCTTGATTCTCTTTCGGAGACATAGCAATCCATAGGTTTTACGATACTTATTAGTCAGGTACATTCTTAGGCGTTTAATATGCGGTGTTGAGTCCATTTCGTTGAGCAAGGAGTAGCTCTTGTCTATTCCATATTTGACTTAAGGAACTTTATCTGTGCTCATTTCAATCTCTGGTTTTATGCAGCACCCCAACTCACCTTTCCCCTTAAGCAAGCATAAGTTGGTTTTCTAAATTTGAGACCCTGTTCTGTTCTGTAATTCAGTTCCTGTGTAGCCAAGTTTACATTCCGTGTATTACTGATATCTTATGATGTTTCTTTTTCTGTGTGACTTACTTCAGTTAGAATCATCATACCTGAATCCACTCATTGTGCTGCTAAGGGCCTGATGACACAGATTTCATTGCTGAGTGATATTGCTTTGTAAGTAAATACCACAACTTCTTTATCCATTTTTCACTTTCTGCGATGTTGAACTTGTACTGTAAACGAGGTTCTTGTAAACAGAGGCGTCCCAAACTTTGGGGTGGCTGTGTCTTTTTGATTTTAATTTCCCTAAGCTATAGGACCATAAGTGGCAGTGCCCTAGGCTCTGTTGCTTTGTTTTTTAGATGTTTCAGGAAACACCATACACTTCTCCCGAGTGTCTGTTGGCAATTTACATCCCGCCCATCAGCATAACAAGGCTCCCAGTTCTCCATGGCCTGTCCTGCCTTTCTGGATTTTACACTTTTTTCAGATGGCCCTTTTGACCGGGGGGAAGTGAGACTTCATTGTAGTGCAGATTTCCTTTGCAAGCTTGCTTGGTTGGCCAAAAAGGGCGTATGCGTTTTTTCCTGAATATATTCAGGAAAAAACGCATACGCAATTTTTGGCCAAGTGCATCATTGTGGACGTTCTGCCTCTTTTCCTATGCTTTCAATGCAATTCCAGTCTACCTCTTGAAATCGGTTTCCTGCAATTCTGCCCCGCTTTCAAGTCCTCTTGGCAGCCTTACTTCAGTCTAATTTTGGATGATAGCTGTCATTTATAACTCTGCAGGTTTGTGAATTACAGTGCCCCTGAGCTCCTTTCTTCAACTCGCTTTCTTGTGACCTGGCCGCAACACCGCAGGATGGCTTCAGGCCCTAATCTGGTTCCGGCCCGGCATGCTGAGCCTCTGGTTAATTCCTCTTCCTGGTGGGAAATGAGAGTTAAATTTGCCCGTCCAGACACCTCCAGCTAGCCTCTCATTGGTTCTCGCTATTCCTGTTCATCTTCCGCAGAAATTGCAAACTGGGCCAAACAGGAGGTTAAAGGGACTGACTCTCCAAGTGGGGAGAGTGTTAGTAAAGCGTCTGGAATGTTGCACCCGAGTACCAGGGGAGGAAAACTGAGACATATTTGAACACGTCTCCCGATCACATGGTTGATCATACTCTAGGTTCCACATGCATGTTTTAGCTGAAGGAAGAATACCTTAAACCTGGGTAGTTGAAACCCGTGGAATGGGTACCATGCAATATGACTTCAAAGGGTCTTCATTTGCTCACCGAACCTCTCCAATCCTATCACTGCTGCGTTTATGCCCCTGTACACATGCTTGATTCTCTTTCGGAGACATAGCAATCCATAGGTTTTAAGATACTTACTAGTCAGGTACATTCTTAGGCGTTTAATATGCGGTGTTGAGTCCATTTCGTTGAGCAAGGAGTAGCTCTTGTCTATTCCATATTTGGCTTAAGGAAGATTATCTGTGCTCATTTCAATCTCTGGTTTTATGCAGCAACCCAACTCACCTTTCCCCTTAAGCAAGCATAAGTTGGTTTTCTAAATTTGAGAACCTGTTCTGTTTTGGAATTCAGTTCCTGTGTAGCCAAGTTTACATTCCATGTATTAGTGATATCTTATGATGTTTCTTTTTCTGTGTGACTTATTTCAGTTAGAATCATCGTACCTGAATCCACTCATTATGCTGCTACGGGCCTGATGACATAGATTTCATTGCTGAGTGATACTGCATTGTACGTAAGTACCACAAGTTCTTTATCCATTTTTCACTTTCTGCGATGTTGAACTTGTACTGTAAACGAGGTTCTTGTAAACAGAGCCGTTCCAAACTTTGGGGTGGCTGTGTCTTTTTGATTTTAATTTCCCTAAGCTATAGGACCATAAGTGGAAGTGCCCTAGGTTCTGTTGCTTTGTTTTTTAGATGTTTCAGGAAACACCATACACTTCTCCCGAGTGGTTGTTGGCAATTTACATCCCGCCCATCAGCATAACAAGGCTCCCAGTTCTCCATGGCCTGTCCTGCCTTTCTGGATTTTACACTTTTTTCAGATGGCCCTTTTGACCGGGGGGAAGTGAGACTTCATTGTAGTGCAGATTTCCTTTGCCAGCTTGCTTGGTTGGCCAAAAAGGGCGTATGCGTTTTTTCCTGAATATATTCAGGAAAAAACGCATACGCCCTTTTTGGCCAAGTGCATCATTGTGGACGTTCTGCCTCTTTTCCTATGCTTTCAATGCAATTCCAGTCTACCTCCTGAAATCGGTTTCCTGCAATTCTGCCCCGCTTTCAAGTCCTCTTGGCAGCCTTACTTCAGTCTATTTTTGGACGATAGCTGTCATTTATAACTCTGCAGGTTTGTGAATTACAGTGCCCCTGAGCTCCTTTCTTCAACTTGCTTTCTTGTGACCTGGCCGCAACACCGCAGGATGGCTTCAGGCCCTAATCTGGTTCCGGCACGGCACGCTGAGCCTTTGGTTATTTCCTTTTCCTGGTGGGAAATGAGAGTTAAATTTGCCCGTCCAGACACCTCCAGCTAGTCTCTCATTGGTTCTCGCTATTCCTGTTCATCTTCCGCAGAAATTGCAAACTGGGCCAAACAGGAGGTTAAAGGCGCTGACTCTCCAAGTGGGGAGAGTGTTAGTAAAGCGTCTGGAATGTTGCACCCGAGTACCAGGGGAGGAAAACTGAGACATATTTGAACACGTCTCCCGTTCACATGGTTGATCATACTTGGGTTCCACATGCATGTTTTAGCTGAAGGAAGAATACCTTAAACCTGGAGAGTTGAGACCCGTGCAATGGGTACCATGCAATATGACTTCAAAGGGTCTTCATTTGCTCACCGAACCTCTCCAATCCTATCACTGCTGCGTTTATGCCCCTGTACACATGCTTGATTCTCTTTCGGAGACATAGCAATCCATAGGTTTTAAGATACTTACTAGTCAGGTACATTCTTAGGCGTTTATATGCGTTGTTGAGTCCATTTCGTTGAGCAAGGAGTAGCTCTTGTCTATTCCATATTTGACTTAAGGAACTTTATCTGTGCTCATTTCAATCTCTGATTTTATGCAGCACCCCAACTCACCTTTACCCTTAAGCAAGCATAAGTTGGGTTTCTAAATTTGAGACCCTATTCTGTTCTGTAATTCAGTTCCTGTGTAGCCAAGTTTACATTCCGTGTATTACTGATATCTTATGATGTTTCTTTTTCTGTGTGACTTACTTCAGTTAGAATCATCATACCTGAATCCACTCATTGTGCTGCTAAGGGCCTGATGACACAGATTTCATTGCTGAGTGATATTGCTTTGTAAGTAAATACCACAACTTCTTTATCCATTTTTCACTTTCTGCGATGTTGAACTTGTACTGTAAACGAGGTTCTTGTAAACAGAGCCGTTCCAAACTTTGGGGTGGCTGTGTCTTTTTGATTTTAATTTCCCTAAGCTATAGGACCATAAGTGGAAGTGCCCTAGGTTCTGTTGCTTTGTTTTTTAGATGTTTCAGGAAACACCATACACTTCTCCCGAGTGGTTGTTGGCAATTTACATCCCGCCCATCAGCATAACAAGGCTCCCAGTTCTCCATGGCCTGTCCTGCCTTTCTGGATTTTACACTTTTTTCAGATGGCCCTTTTGACCGGGGGGAAGTGAGACTTCATTGTAGTGCAGATTTCCTTTGCAAGCTTGGTTGGTTGGCCAAAAAGGGCGTATGCGTTTTTTCCTGAATATATTCAGGAAAAAACGCATACGCCCTTTTTGGCCAAGTGCATCATTGTGGACGTTCTGCCTCTTTTCCTATGCATTCAATGCAATTCCAGTCTACCTCCTGAAATCGGTTTCCTGCAATTCTGCCCCGCTTTCAAGTCCTCTTGGCAGCCTTACTTCAGTATATTTTTGGACGATAGCTGTCATTTATAATTCTGAAGGTTTGTGAATTACAGTGCCCCTGAGCTCCTTTCTTCAACTCGCTTTCTTTTGAGCTGGCCGCAACACCGCAGGATGGCTTCAGGCCCTAATCTGGTTCCGGTATGGCACGCTGAGCCTTTGGTTATTTCCTCTTCCTGGTGGGAAATGAGAGTTAAATTTGCCCGTCCAGACACCTCCAGCTAGCCTCTCATTGGTTCTCGCTATTCCTGTTCATCTTCCGCAGAAATTGCAAACTGGGCCAAACAGGAGGTTAAAGGCGCTGACTCTCCAAGTGGGGAGAGTGTTAGTAAAGCGTGTGGAATGTTGCACCCGAGTACCAGGGGAGGAAAACTGAGACATATATGAACACGTCTCCTGATCACATGGTTGATCATACTCTAGGTTCCACATGCATGTTTTAGCTGAAGGAAGAATACCTTAAACCTGGAGAGTTGAGACCCGTGTAATGGGTACCATGCAATATGACTTCAAAGGGTCTTCATTTGCTCACCGAACCTCTCCAATCCTATCACTGCTGCGTTTATGCCCCTGTACACATGCTTGATTCTCTTTTGGAGACATAGCAATCCATAGGTTTTACGATACTTACTAGTCAGGTACATTCTTAGGCGGTTAATATGCGGTGTTGAGTCCATTTCGTTGAGCAAGGAGTAGCTCTTGTCTATTCCATATTTGGCTTAAGGAACTTTATCTGTGCTCATTTCAATCTCTGGTTTTATGCAGCACCCCAACTCACCTTTACCCTTAAGCAAGCATAAGTTGGTTTTCTAAATTTGAGACCCTGTTCTGTTCTGTAATTCAGTTCCTGTGTAGCCAAGTTTACATTCCGTGTATTAGTGATATCTTATGATGTTTCTTTTTCTGTGTGACTTACTTCAGTTAGAATCATCATACCTGAATCCACTCATTGTGCTGCTAAGGGCCTGATGACACAGATTTCATTGCTGAGTGATATTGCTTTGTAAGTAAATACCACAACTTCTTTATCCATTTTTCATTTTCTGCGATGTTGAACTTGTACTGTAAACGAGGTTCTTGTAAACAGAGCCGTTCCAAACTTTGGGGTGGCTGTGTCTTTTTGATTTTAATTTCCCGAAGCTATAGGACCATAAGTGGAAGTGCCCTAGGTTCTGTTGCTTTGTTTTTTAGATGTTTCAGGAAACACCATACACTTCTCCCGAGTGGTTGTTGGCAATTTACATCCCGCCCATCAGCATAACAAGGCTCCCAGTTCTCCATGGCCTGTCCTGCCTTTCTGGATTTTACACTTTTTTCAGATGGCCCTTTTGACCGGGGGGAAGTGAGACTTCATTGTAGTGCAGATTTCCTTTGCAAGCTTGCTTGGTTGGCCAAAAAGGGCATATGCGTTTTTTCCTGAATATATTCAGGAAAAAACGCATACGCCCTTTTTGGCCAAGTGCATCATTGTGGACGTTCTGCCTCTTTTCCTATGCTTTCAATGCAATTCCAGTCTACCTCCTGAAATCGGTTTCCTGCAATTCTGCCCCGCTTTCAAGTCCTCTTGGCAGCCTTACTTCAGTCTATTTTTGGACGATAGCTGTCATTTATAACTCTGCAGGTTTGTGAATTACAGTGCCCCTGAGCTCCTTACTTCAACTCGCTTTCTTGTGACCTGGCCGCAACACCGCAGGATGGCTTCAGGCCCTAATCTGGTTCCGGCATGGCACGCTGAGCCTTTGGTTAATTCCTCCTCCTGGTGGGAAATGAGAGTTAAATTTGCCCGTCCAGACACCTCCAGCTAGCCTCTCATTGGTTCTCGCTATTCCTGTTCATCTTCCGCAGAAATTGCAAACTGGGCCAAACAGGAGGTTAAAGGCGCTGACTCTCCAAGTGGGGAGAGTGTTAGTAAAGCGTCTGGAATGTTGCACCCGAGTACCAGGGGAGGAAAACTGAGACATATTTGAACACGTATCCCGATCAAATGGTTGATCATACTCTAGGTTCCATATGCATGTTTTAGCTGAAGGAAGAATACCTTAAACCTGGGTAGTTGAAACCCGTGGAATGGGTACCATGCAATATGACTTCAAAGGGTCTTCATTTGCTCACCGAACCTCTCCAATCCTATCACTGCTGCGTTTATGCCCTTGTACACATGCTTGATTCTCTTTCGGAGACATAGCAATCCATAGGTTTTAAGATACTTACAAGTCAGGTACATTCTTAGGCGTTTAATATGCGGTGTTGAGTCCATTTCGTTGAGCAAGGAGTAGCTCTTGTCTATTCCATATTTGGCTTAAGGAACTTTATTTGTGCTCATTTCAATCTCTGGTTTTATGCAGCACGCCAAATCACCTTTACCCTTAAGCAAGCATAAGTTGGTTTTCTAAATTTGAGACCCTGTTCTGTTCTGTAATTCAGTTCCTGTGTAGCCAAGTTTCCATTCCGTGTATTACTGATATCTTATGATGTTTCTTTTTCTGTGTGACTTATTTCAGTTAGAATCATCATACCTGAATCCACTCATTGTGCTGCTAAGGGCCTGATGACATAGATTTCATTGCTGAGTGATATTGCTTTGTAAGTGAATACCACAACTTCTTTATCCATTTTTCACTTTCTGCGATGTTGAACTTGTACTGTAAACGAGGTTCTTGTAAACAGAGCCGTTCCAAACTTTGGGGTGGCTGTGTCTTTTTGATTTTAATTTCCCTAAGCTATAGGACCATAAGTGGAAGTGCCCTAGGCTCTGTTGCTTTGTTTTTTAGATGTTTCAGGAAACACCATACACTTCTCCCAAGTGTCTGTTGGCAATTTACATCCCGTCCATCAGCATAACAAGGCTCCCAGTTCTCAATGGCCTGTTGCCTTTCTGGATTTTACACTTTTTTCAGATGGCCCTTTTGACCGGGGGGAAGTGAGACTTCATTGTAGTGCAGATTTCCTTTGCAAGCTTGCTTGGTTGGCCAAAAAGGGCGTATGCGTTTTTTCCTGAATATATTCAGGAAAAAACGCATACGCCCTTTTTGGCCAAGTGCATCATTGTGGACGTTCTGCCTCTTTTCCTATGCTTTCAATGCAATTCCAGTCTACCTCCTGAAATCGGTTTCCTGCAATTCTGCCCCGCTTTCAAGTCCTCTTGGCAGCCTTACTTCAGTCTATTTTTGGACGATAGCTGTCATTTATAACTCTGCAGGTTTGTGAATTTCAGTGCCCCTGAGCTCCTTTCTTCAACTCGCTTTCTTGTGAGCTGGCCGCAACACCGCAGGATGGCTTCAGGCCCTAATCTGGTTCCGGCCCGGCACGCTGATCCTTTGGTTAATTCCTCTTCCTGGTGGGAAATGAGAGTTAAATTTGCCCGTCCAGACACCTCCAGCTAGCCTCTCATTGGTTCTCGCTATTCCTGTTCATCTTCCGCAGAAATTGCAAACTGGGCCAAACAGGAGGTTAAAGGCGCTGACTCTCCAAGTGGGGAGAGTGTTAGTAAAGCGTCTGGAATGTTGCACCCGAGTACCAGGGGAGGAAAACTGAGACATATTTGAACACGTCTCCCGTTCACATGGTTGATCATACTTGGGTTCCACATGCATGTTTTAGCTGAAGGAAGAATACCTTAAACCTGGAGAGTTGAGACCCGTGTAATGGGTACCGTGCAATATGACTTCAAAGGGTCTTCATTTGCTCACCGAACCTCTCCAATCCTATCACTGCTGCGTTTATGCCCCTGTACACATGCTTGATTCTCTTTCGGAGACATAGCAATCCATAGGTTTTACGATACTTACTAGTCAGGTACATTCTTAGGCGTTTAATATGCGGTGTTGAGTCCATTTCGTTGAGCAAGGAGTAGCTCTTGTCTATTCCATATTTGACTTAAGGAACTTTATCTGTGCTCATTTCAATCTCTGGTTTTATGCAGCACCCAACTCACCTTTCCCCTTAAGCAAGCATAAGTTGGTTTTCTACATTTGAGACCCTGTTCTGTTCTGTAATTCAGTTCCTGTGTAGCCAAGTTTACATTCCGTGTATTACTGATATCTTATGATGTTTCTTTTTCTGTGTGACTTACTTCAGTTAGAATCATCATACCTGAATCCACTCATTGTGCTGCTAAGGGCCTGATGACACAGATTTCATTGCTGAGTGATATTGCTTTGTAAGTAAATACCACAACTTCTTTATCCATTTTTCACTTTCTGCGATGTTGAACTTGTACTGTAAACGAGGTTCTTGTAAACAGAGCCGTTCCAAACTTTGGGGTGGCTGTGTCTTTTTGATTTTAATTTCCCTAAGCTATAGGACCATAAGTGGAAGTGCCCTAGGTTCTGTTGCTTTGTTTTTTAGATGTTTCAGGAAACACCATACACTTCTCCCGAGTGGTTGTTGGCAATTTACATCCCGTCCATCAGCATAACAAGGCTCCCAGTTCTCCATGGCCTGTCCTGCCTTTCTGGATTTTACACTTTTTTCAGATGGCCCTTTTGAGCGGGGGGAAGTGAGACTTCATTGTAGTGCAGATTTCCTTTGCAAGCTTGCTTGGTTGGCCAAAAAGGGCGTATGCGTTTTTTCCTGAATATATTCAGGAAAAAACGCATACGCCCTTTTTGGCCAAGTGCATCATTGTGGACGTTCTGCCTCTTTTCCTATGCTTTCAATGCAATTCCAGTCTACCTCCTGAAATCAGTTTCCTGCAATTCTGCCCCGCTTTCAAGTCCTCTTGGCAGCCTTACTTCAGTCTATTTTTGGACGATAGCTGTCATTTATAACTCTGCAGGTTTGTGAATTACAGTGCCCCTGAGCTCCTTTCTTCAACTCGCTTTCTTGTGACCTGGCCGCAACACCGCAGGATGGCTTCAGGCCCTAATCTGTTTCCGGCCCGGCACGCTGAGCCTTTGGTTAATTCCTCTTCCTGGTGGGAAATGAGAGTTAAATTTGCCCGTCCAGACACCTCCAGCTAGCCTCTCATTGGTTCTCGCTATTCCTGTTCATCTTCCGCAGAAATTGCAAACTGGGCCAAACAGGAGGTTAAAGGCGCTGACTCTCCAAGTGGGGAGAGTGTTAGTAAAGCGTCTGGAATGTTGCACCCGAGTACCAGGGGAGGAAAACTGAGACATATTTGAACACGTCTCCCATTCACATGGTTGATCATACTTGGGTTCCACATGCATGTTTTAGCTGAAGGAAGAATACCTTAAACCTGGAGAGTTGAGACCCGTGTAATGGGTACCATGCAATATGACTTCAAAGGGTCTTCATTTGCTCACCGAACCTCTCCAATCCTATCACTGCTGCGTTTATGCCCCTGTACACATGCTTGATTCTCTTTCGGAGACATAGCAATCCATAGGTTTTACGATACTTACTAGTCAGGTACATTCTTAGGCGTTTAATATGCGGTGTTGAGTCCATTTCGTTGAGCAAGGAGTAGCTCTTGTCTATTCCATATTTGACTTAAGGAACTTTATCTGTGCTCATTTCAATCTCTGGTTTTATGCAGCACCCCAACTCACCTTTACCCTTAAGCAAGCATAAGTTGGTTTTCTAAATTTGAGACCCTGTTCTGTTCTGTAATTCAGTTCCTGTGTAGCCAAGTTTACATTCCGTGTATTACTGATATCTTATGATGTTTCTTTTTCTGTGTGACTTATTTCACTTAGAATCATCATACCTGAATCCACTCATTGTGATGCTAAGGGCCTGATGACATAGATTTCATTGCTGAGTGATATTGCTTTGTAAGTAAATACCACAACTTCTTTATCCATTTTTCACTTTCTGCGATGTTGAACTTGTACTGTAAACGAGGTTCTTGTAAACAGAGGCGTCCCAAACTTTGGGGTGGCTGTGTCTTTTTGATTTTAATTTCCCTAAGCTATAGGACCATAAGTGGCAGTGCCCTAGGCTCTGTTGCTTTGTTTTTTAGATGTTTCAGGAAACACCATACACTTCTCCCGAGTGTCTGTTGGCAATTTACATCCCGCCCATCAGCATAACAAGGCTCCCAGTTCTCCATGGCCTGTCCTGCCTTTCTGGATTTTACACTTTTTTCAGATGGCCCTTTTGACCGGGGGGAAGTGAGACTTCATTGTAGTGCAGATTTCCTTTGCAAGCTTGCTTGGTTGGCCAAAAAGGGCGTATGCGTTTTTTCCTGAATATATTCAGGAAAAAACGCATACGCCCTTTTTGGCCAAGTGCATCATTGTGGACGTTCTGCCTCTTTTCCTATGCTTTCAATGCAATTCCAGTCTACCTCCTGAAATCGGTTTCCTGCAATTCTGCCCCGCTTTCAAGTCCTCTTGGCAGCCTTACTTCAGTCTATTTTTGGACGATAGCTATCATTTATAACTCTGCAGGTTTGTGAATTACAGTGCCCCTGAGCTCCTTTCTTCAACTCGCTTTCTTGTGACCTGGCCGCAACACCGCAAGATGGCTTCAGGCCCTAATCTGGTTCCGGTCCGGCATGCTGAGCCTTTGGTTAATTCCTCTTCCTGGTGGGAAATGAGAGTTAAATTTGCCCGTCCAGACACCTCCAGCTAGCCTCTCATTGGTTCTCGCTAATCCTGTTCATCTTCCGCAGAAATTGCAAACTGGGCCAAACAGGAGGTTAAAGGGACTGACTCTCCACTTGGGGAGAGTGTTAGTAAAGCGTCTGGAATGTTGCACCCGAGTACCAGGGGAGGAAAACTGAGACATATTTGAACACGTCTCCCGATCACATGGTTGATCATACTCTAGGTTCCACATGCATGTTTTAGCTGAAGGAAGAATACCTTAAACCTGGAGAGTTGAAACCCGTGGAATGGGTACCATGCAATATGACTTCAAAGGGTCTTCATTTGCTCACCGAACCTCTCCAATCCTATCACTGCTGCGTTTATGCCCCTGTACACATGCTTGATTCTCTTTCGGAGACATAGCAATCCATAGATTTTACGATACTTACAAGTCAGGTACATTCTTAGGCGTTTAATATGCGGTGTTGAGTCCATTTCGTTGAGCAAGGAGTAGCTCTTGTCTATTCCATATTTGGCTTAAGGAACTTTATCTGTGCTCATTTCAATCTCTGGTTTTATGCAGCACCCCAACTCACCTTTACCCTTAAGCAAGCATAAGTTGGTTTTCTAAATTTGAGACCCTGTTCTGTTCTGTAATTCAGTTCCTGTGTAGCCAAGTTTACATTCCGTGTATTACTGATAACTTATGATGTTTCTTTTTCTGTGTGACTTATTTCAGTTAGAATCATCATACCTGAATCCACTCATTGTGCTGCTAAGGGCCTGATGACATAGATTTCATTGCTGAGTGATATTGCTTTGTAAGTGAATACCACAACTTCTTTATCCATTTTTCACTTTCTGCGATGTTGAACTTGTACTGTAAACGAGGTTCTTGTAAACAGAGCCGTTCCAAACTTTGGGGTGGCTGTGTCTTTTTGATTTTAATTTCCCTAAGCTATAGGACCATAAGTGGAAGTGCCCTAGGTTCTGTTGCTTTGTTTTTTAGATGTTTCAGGAAACACCATACACTTCTCCCGAGTGGTTGTTGGCAATTTACATCCCGTCCATCAGCATAACAAGGCTCCCAGTTCTCAATGGCCTGTTGCCTTTAGGGATTTTACACTTTTTTCAGATGGCCCTTTTGACCGGGGGGAAGTGAGACTTCATTGTAGTGCAGATTTCCTTTGCAAGCTTGCTTGGTTGGCCAAAAAGGGCGTATGCGTTTTTTCCTGAATATATTCAGGAAAAAACGCATACGCCCTTTTTGGCCAAGTGCATCATTGTGGACGTTCTGCCTCTTTTCCTATGCTTTCAATGCAATTCCAGTCTACCTCCTGAAATCGGTTTCCTGCAATTCTGCCCCGCTTTCAAGTCCTCTTGGCAGCCTTACTTCAGTCTATTTTTGGACGATAGCTGTCATTTATAACTCTGCAGGTTTGTGAATTACAGTGCTCCTGAGCTCCTTTCTTCAACTCGCTTTCTTGTGACCTGGCCGCAACACCGCAGGATGGCTTCAGACCCTAATCTGGTTACAGCCCGGCCTGCTGAGCCTCTGGTTAATTCCTCTTCCTGGTGGGAAATGAGAGTTAAATTTGCCCGTCCAGACACCTCCAGCTAGCCTCTCATTGGTTCTCGCTATTCCTGTTCATCTTCCGCAGAAATTGCAAACTGGGCCAAACAGGAGGTTAAAGGGACTGACTCTCCAAGTGGGGAGAGTGTTAGTAAAGCGTCTGGAATGTTGCACCCGAGTACCAGAGGAGGAAAACTGAGACATATTTGAACACGTCTCCCGATCACATGGTTGATCATACTCTAGGTTCCACATGCATGTTTTAGCTGAAGGAAGAATACCTTAAACCTGGGTAGTTGAAACCCGTGGAATGGGTACCATGCAATATGACTTCAAAGGGTCTTCATTTGCTCACCGAACCTCTCCAATCCTATCACTGCTGCGTTTATGCCCCTGTACACATGCTTGATTCTCTTTTGGAGACATAGCAATCCATAGGTTTTAAGATACTTATTGTCAGGTACATTCTTAGGCGTTTAATATGGGGTGTTGAGTCCATTTCGTTGAGCAAGGAGTAGCTCTTGTCTATTCCATATTTGGCTTAAGGAACTTTATCTGTGCTCATTTCAATCTCTGGTTTTATGCAGCACCCCAACTCACCTTTACCCTTAAGCAAGAATAAGTTGGTTTTCTAAATTTGAGACCCTGTTCTGTTCTGTATTTCAGTTCCTGTGTAGCCAAGTTTACATTCCGTGTATTACTGATATCTTATGATGTTTCTTTTTCTGTGTGACTTATTTCAGTTAGAATCATCATACCTGAATCCACTCATTGTGCTGCTAAGGGCCTGATGACACAGATTTCATTGCTGAGTGATATTGCTTTGTAAGTAAATACCACAACTTCTTTATCCATTTTTCATTTTCTGCGATGTTGAACTTGTACTGTAAACGAGGTTCTTGTAAACAGAGGCGTCCCAAACTTTGGGGTGGCTGTGTCTTTTTGATTTTAATTTCCCTAAGCTATAGGACCATATGTGGCAGTGCCCTAGGCTCTGTTGCTTTGTTTTTTAGATGTTTCAGGAAACACCATACATTTCTCCCAAGTGTCTGTTGGCAATTTACATCCCGCCCATCAGCATAACAAGGCTCCCATTCTCCATGGCCTGTCCTGCCTTTCTGGATTTTACACTTTTTTCAGATGGCCCTTTTGACCGGGGGGAAGTGAGACTTCATTGTAGTGCAGATTTCCTTTGCAAGCTTGCTTGGTTGGCCAAAAAGGGCGTATGCGTTTTTTCCTGAATATATTCAGGAAAAAACGCATACGCCCTTTTTGGCCAAGTGCATCATTGTGGACGTTCTGCCTCTTTTCCTATGCTTTCAATGCAATTCCAGTCTACCTCCTGAAATCGGTTTCCTGCAATTCTGCCCCGCTTTCAAGTCCTCTTGGCAGCCTTACTTCAGTCTATTTTTGGACGATAGCTGTCATTTATAACTCTGCAGTTTTGTGAATTACAGTGCCCATGAGCGCCTTTCTTCAACTCGCTTTCTTGTGACCTGGCCGCAACACCGCAGGATGGCTTCAGGCCCTAATCTGGTTCCGGCACGGCACGCTGAGCCTTTGGTTATTTCCTCTTCCTGGTGGGAAATGAGAGTTAAATTTGCCCGTCCAGACACCTCCAGCTAGTCTCTCATTGGTTCTCGTATTCCTGTTCATCTTCCACAGAAATTGCAAACTGGGCCAAACAGGAGGTTAAAGGCGCTGACTCTCCAAGTGGGGAGATTGGTAGTAAAGCGTCTGGAATGTTGCACCCGAGTACCAGGGGAGGAAAACTGAGACATATTTGAACACGTCTCCCGTTCACATGGTTGATCATACTTGGGTTCCACATGAATGTTTTAGCTGAAGGAAGAATACCTTAAACCTGGAGAGTTAAGACCCGTGTAATGGGTACCATGCAATATGACTTCAAAGGGTCTTCATTTGCTCACCGAACCTCTCCAATCCTATCACTGCTGTGTTTATGCCCCTGTACACATGCTTGATTCTCTTTCGGAGACATAGCAATCCATAGGTTTTAAGATACTTACAAGTCAGGTACATTCTTAGGCGTTTAATATGCGGTGTTGAGTCCATTTCGTTGAGCAAGGAGTAGCTCTTGTCTATTCCATATTTGGCTTAAGGAACTTTATCTGTGCTCATTTCAATCTCTGGTTTTATGCAGCACCCCAACTCACCTTTACCCTTAAGCAAGCATAAGTTGTTTTTCTAAATTTGAGACCCTGTTCTGTTCTGTAATTCAGTTCCTGTGTAGCCAAGTTTACATTCCGTGTATTACTGATATCTTATGATGTTTCTTTTTCTGTGTGACTTATTTCAGTTAGAATCATCATACCTGAATCCACTCATTGTGCTGCTAAGGGCCTGATGACATAGATTTCATTGCTGAGTGATATTGCTTTGTAAGTGAATACCACAAGTTCTTTATCCATTTTTCACTTTCTGCGATGTTGAACTTGTACTGTAAACGAGGTTCTTGTAAACAGAGCCGTTCCAAACTTTGGGGTGGCTGTGTCTTTTTGATTTTAATTTCCCTAAGCTATAGGACCATAAGTGGAAGTGCCCTTGGCTCTGTTGCTTTGTTTTTTAGATGTTTCAGGAAACACCATACACTTCTCCCGAGTGTCTGTTGGCAATTTACATCCCGCTCATCAGCATAACAAGGCTCCCAGTTCTCCATGGCCTGTCCTGACTTTCTGGATTTTACACTTTTTTCAGATGGCCCTTTTGACCGGGGGGAAGTGAGACTTCATTGTAGTGCAGATTTCCTTTGCAAACTTGCTTGGTTGGCCAAAAAGGGCGTATGCGTTTTTTCCTGAATATATTCAGGAAAAAACGCATACGCCCTTTTTGGCCAAGTGCATCATTGTGGACGTTCTGCCTCTTTTCCTATGCTTTCAATGCAATTCCAGTCTACCTCCTGAAATCGGTTTCCTGCAATTCTGCCCCGCTTTCAAGTCCTCTTGGCAGCCTTACTTCAGTCTATTTTTGGACGATAGCTGTCATTTATAACTCTGCAGGTTTCTAAATTACAGTGCCCCTGAGCTCCTTTCTTCAACTCGCTTTCTTGTGACCTGGCCGCAACACCGCAGGATGGCTTCAGGCCCTAATCTGGTTACGGCCCGGCATGCTGAGCCTTTGGTTAATTCCTCTTCCTGGTGGGAAATTAGAGTTAAATTTGCCCGTTCAGACACCTCCAGCTAGTCTCTCATTGGTTCTCGCTATTCCTGTTCATCTTCCGCAGAAATTGCAAACTGGGCCAAACAGGAGGTTAAAGGGACTGACTCTCCAAGTCGGGAGAGTGTTAGTAAAGCGTCTGGAATGTTGCACCCGAGTACCAGGGGCGGAAAACTGAGACATATTTGAACACGTCTCCCGTTCACATGGTTGATCATACTTGGGTTCCACATGCATGTTTTAGCTGAAGGAAGAATACCTTAAAGCTGGAGAGTTGAGACCCGTGGAATGGGTACCATGCAATATGACTTCAAAGGGTCTTCATTTGCTCACCGAACCTCTCCAATCCTATCACTGCTGCGTTTATTCCCCTGTACACACGCTTGATTCTCTTTTGGAGACATAGCAATCCATAGGTTTTAAGATACTTACTAGTCAGGTACATTCTTAGGCGTTTAATATGGGGTGTTGAGTCCATTTCGTTGAGCAAGGAGTAGCTCTTGTCTATTCCATATTTGGCTTAAGGAACTTTATCTGTGCTCATTTCAATCTCTGGTTTTATGCAGCACCCCAACTCACCTTTCCCCTTAAGCAAGCATAAGTTGGTTTTCTAAATTTCAGACCCTGTTCTGTTCTGTAATTCAGTTCCTGTGTAGCCAAGTTTACATTCCGTGTATTACTGATATCTTATGATGTTTCTTTTTCTGTGTGACTTATTTCAGTTAGAATCATCGTACCTGAATCCACTCATTATGCTGCTACGGGCCTGATGACATAGATTTCATTGCTGAGTGATACTGCATTGTACGTAAGTACCACAAGTTCTTTATCCATTTTTCACTTTCTGTGATATTGAACTTGAACGGTAAACGAGGTTCTTGTAAACGGAGGCGTCCCAAACTTTGGGGTGGCTGTGTCTTTTTGATTTTAATTTCCCTAAGCTATAGGACCATAAGTGGCAGTGCCCTAGGCTCTGTTGCTTTGTTTTTTAGATGTTTCAGGAAACACCATACACTTCTCCCGAGTGTCTGTTGGCAATTTACATCCCGCCCATCAGCATAACAAGGCTCCCAGTTCTCCATGACCTGTCCTGCCTTTCTGGATTTTACACTTTTTTCAGATGGCCCTTTTGACCGGGGGGAAGTGAGACTTCATTGTAGTGCAGATTTCCTTTGCAAGCTTGCTTGGTTGGCCAAAAAGGGCGTATGCGTTTTTTCCTGAATATATTCAGGAAAAAACGCATACGCCCTTTTTGGCCAAGTGCATCATTGTGGACGTTCTGCCTCTTTTCCTATGCTTTCAATGCAATTCCAGTCTACCTCCTGAAATCGGTTTCCTGCAATTCTGCCCCGCTTTCAAGTCCTCTTGGCAGCCTTACTTCAGTCTATTTTTGGACGATAGCTGTCATTTATAACTCTGCAGGTTTGTGAATTACAGTGCTCCTGAGCTCCTTTCTTCAACTCGCTTTCTTGTGACCTGGCCGCAACACCGCAGGATGGCTTCAGGCCCTAATCTGGTTCCAGCCCGGCCTGCTGAGCCTCTGGTTAATTCATCTTCCTGGTGGGAAATGAGAGTTAAATTTGCCCGTCCAGACACCTCCAGCTAGCCTCTCATTGGTTCTCGCTATTCCTGTTCATCTTCCGCAGAAATTGCAAACTGGGCCAAACAGGAGGTTAAAGGGACTGACTCTCCAAGTGGGGAGAGTGTTAGTAAAGCGTCTGGAATGTTGCACCCGAGTACCAGAGGAGGAAAACTGAGACATATTTGAACACGTCTCCCGATCACATGGTTGATCATACTCTAGGTTCCACATGCATGTTTTAGCTGAAGGAAGAATACCTTAAACCTGGGTAGTTGAAACCCATGGAATGGGTACCATGCAATATGACTTCAAAGGGTCTTCATTTGCTCACCGAACCTCTCCAATCCTATCACTGCTGCGTTTATGCCCCTGTACAGATGCTTGATTCTCTTTCGGAGACATAGCAATCCATAGGTTTTAAGATACTTACTAGTCAGGTACATTCTTAGGCGTTTAATATGGGGTGTTGAGTCCATTTCGTTGAGCAAGGAGTAGCTCTTGTCTATTCCATATTTGGCTTAAGGAACTTTATCTGTGCTCATTTCAATCTCTGGTTTTATGCAGCACCCCAACTCACCTTTACCCTTAAGCAAGAATAAGTTGGTTTTCTAAATTTGAGACCCTGTTCTGTTCTGTATTTCAGTTCCTGTGTAGCCAAGTTTACATTCCGTGTATTACTGATATCTTATGATGTTTCTTTTTCTGTGTGACTTATTTCAGTTAGAATCATCATACCTGAATCCACTCATTGTGCTGCTAAGGGCCTGATGACACAGATTTCATTGCTGAGTGATATTGCTTTGTAAGTAAATACCACAACTTCTTTATCCATTTTTCATTTTCTGCGATGTTGAACTTGTACTGTAAACGAGGTTCTTGTAAACAGAGGCGTCCCAAACTTTGGGGTGGCTGTGTCTTTTTGATTTTAATTTCCCTAAGCTATAGGACCATATGTGGCAGTGCCCTAGGCTCTGTTGCTTTGTTTTTTAGATGTTTCAGGAAACACCATACATTTCTCCCGAGTGTCTGTTGGCAATTTACATCCCGCCCATCAGCATAACAAGGCTCCCATTCTCGATGGCCTGTCCTGCCTTTCTGGATTTTACACTTTTTTCAGATGGCCCTTTTGACCGGGGGGAAGTGAGACTTCATTGTAGTGCAGATTTCCTTTGCAAGCTTGCTTGGTTGGCCAAAAAGGGCGTATGCGTTTTTTCCTGAATATATTCAGGAAAAAACGCATACGCCCTTTTTGGCCAAGTGCATCATTGTGGACGTTCTGCCTCTTTTCCTATGCTTTCAATGCAATTCCAGTCTACCTCCTGAAATCGGTTTCCTGCAATTCTGCCCCGCTTTCAAGTCCTCTTGGCAGCCTTACTTCAGTCTATTTTTGGACGATAGCTGTCATTTATAACTCTGCAGGTTTGTGAATTACAGTGCCCCTGAGCTCCTTTCTTCAACTCGCTTTCTTGTGACCTGGCCGCAACACCGCAGGATGGCTTCAGGCCCTAATCTGGTTCCGGCACGGCACGCTGAGCCTTTGGTTATTTCCTCTTCCTGGTGGGAAATGAGAGTTAAATTTGCCCGTCCAGACACCTCCAGCTAGTCTCTCATTGGTTCTCGTATTCCTGTTCATCTTCCACAGAAATTGCAAACTGGGCCAAACAGGAGGTTAAAGGCGCTGACTCTCCAAGTGGGGAGATTGGTAGTAAAGCGTCTGGAATGTTGCACCCGAGTACCAGGGGAGGAAAACTGAGACATATTTGAACACGTCTCCCGTTCACATGGTTGATCATACTTGGGTTCCACATGAATGTTTTAGCTGAAGGAAGAATACCTTAAACCTGGAGAGTTAAGACCCGTGTAATGGGTACCATGCAATATGACTTCAAAGGGTCTTCATTTGCTCACCGAACCTCTCCAATCCTATCACTGCTGTGTTTATGCCCCTGTACACATGCTTGATTCTCTTTCGGAGACATAGCAATCCATAGGTTTTAAGATACTTACAAGTCAGGTACATTCTTAGGCGTTTAATATGCGGTGTTGAGTCCATTTCGTTGAGCAAGGAGTAGCTCTTGTCTATTCCATATTTGGCTTAAGGAACTTTATCTGTGCTCATTTCAATCTCTGGTTTTATGCAGCACCCCAACTCACCTTTACCCTTAAGCAAGCATAAGTTGTTTTTCTAAATTTGAGACCCTGTTCTGTTCTGTAATTCAGTTCCTGTGTAGCCAAGTTTACATTCCGTGTATTACTGATATCTTATGATGTTTCTTTTTCTGTGTGACTTATTTCAGTTAGAATCATCATACCTGAATCCACTCATTGTGCTGCTAAGGGCCTGATGACATAGATTTCATTGCTGAGTGATATTGCTTTGTAAGTGAATACCACAAGTTCTTTATCCATTTTTCACTTTCTGCGATGTTGAACTTGTACTGTAAACGAGGTTCTTGTAAACAGAGCCGTTCCAAACTTTGGGGTGGCTGTGCCTTTTTGATTTTAATTTCCCTAAGCTATAGGACCATAAGTGGAAGTGCCCTAGGCTCTGTTGCTTTGTTTTTTAGATGTTTCAGGAAACACCATACACTTCTCCCCAGTGTCTGTTGGCAATTTACATCCCGCCCATCAGCATAACAAGGCTCCCAGTTCTCCATGGCCTGTCCTGCCTTTCTGGATTTTACACTTTTTTCAGATGGCCCTTTTGACCGGGGGGAAGTGAGACTTCATTGTAGTGCAGATTTCCTTTGCAAGCTTGCTTGGTTGGCCAAAAAGGGCGTATGCGTTTTTTCCTGAATATATTCAGGAAAAAACGCATACGCCCTTTTTGGCCAAGTGCATCATTGTGGACGTTCTGCCTCTTTTCCTATGCTTTCAATGCAATTCCAGTCTACCTCCTGAAATCGGTTTCCTGCAATTCTGCCCCGCTTTCAAGTCCTCTTGGCAGCCTTACTTCAGTCTATTTTTGGACGATAGCTGTCATTTATAACTCTGCAGGTTTGTGAATTACAGTGCCCCTGAGCTCCTTTCTTCAACTCGCTTTCTTGTGACCTGGCCGCAACACCGCAGGATGGCTTCAGGCCCTAATCTGGTTACGGCCCGGCATGCTGAGCCTTTGGTTAATTCCTCTTCCTGGTGGGAAATTAGAGTTAAATTTGCCCGTTCAGAAACCTCCAGCTAGTCTCTCATTGGTTCTCGCTATTCCTGTTCATCTTCCGCAGAAATTGCAAACTGGGCCAAACAGGAGGTTAAAGGGACTGACTCTCCAAGTCGGGAGAGTGTTAGTAAAGCGTCTGGAATGTTGCACCCGAGTACCAGGGGAGGAAAACTGAGACATATTTGAACACGTCTCCCGTTCACATGGTTGATCATACTTGGGTTCCACATGCATGTTTTAGCTGAAGGAAGAATACCTTAAACCTGGAGAGTTGAGACCCGTGGAATGGGTACCATGCAATATGACTTCAAAGGGTCTTCATTTGCTCACCGAACCTCTCCAATCCTATCACTGCTGCGTTTATTCCCCTGTACACACGCTTGATTCTCTTTTGGAGACATAGCAATCCATAAGTTTTAAGATACTTACTAGTCAGGTACATTCTTAGGCGTTTAATATGGGGTGTTGAGTCCATTTCGTTGAGCAAGGAGTAGCTCTTGTCTATTCCATATTTGGCTTAAGGAACTTTATCTGTGCTCATTTCAATCTCTGGTTTTATGCAGCACCCCAACTCACCTTTCCCCTTAAGCAAGCATAAGTTGGTTTTCTAAATTTCAGACCCTGTTCTGTTCTGTAATTCAGTTCCTGTGTAGCCAAGTTTACATTCCGTGTATTACTGATATCTTATGATGTTTCTTTTTCTGTGTGACTTATTTCAGTTAGAATCATCGTACCTGAATCCACTCATTATGCTGCTACGGGCCTGAAGACATAGATTTCATTGCTGAGTGATACTGCATTGTACGTAAGTACCACAAGTTCTTTATCCATTTTTCACTTTCTGTGATATTGAACTTGAACGGTAAACGAGGTTCTTGTAAACGGAGGCGTCCCAAACTTTGGGGTGGCTGTGTCTTTTTGATTTTAATTTCCCTAAGCTATAGGACCATAAGTGGAAGTGCCCTAGGCTCTGTTGCTTTGTTTTTTAGATGTTTCAGGAAACACCATACACTTCTCCCGAGTGGTTGTTGGCAATTTACATCCCGCCCATCAGCATAACAAGGCTCCCAGTTCTCCATGGCCTGTTGCCTTTCTGGATTTTACACTTTTTTCAGATGGCCCTTTTGACCGGGGGGAAGTGAGACTTCATTGTAGTGCAGATTTCCTTTGCAAGCTTGCTTGGTTGGCCAAAAAGGGCGTATGCGTTTTTTCCTGAATATATTCAGGAAAAAACGCATACGCCCTTTTTGGCCAAGTGCATCATTGTGGACGTTCTGCCTCTTTTCCTATGCTTTCAATGCAATTCCAGTCTACCTCCTGAAATCGGTTTCCTGCAATTCTGCCCCGCTTTCAAGTCCTCTTGGCAGCCTTACTTCAGTCTATTTTTGGACGATAGCTGTCATTTATAACTCTGCAGGTTTGTGAATTACAGTGCCCCTGAGCTCCTTTCTTCAACTCGCTTTCTTGTGACCTGGCCGCAACACCGCAGGATGGCTTCAGGCCCTAATCTGGTTCCGGCCTGGCATGCTGAGCCTTTGGTTAATTCCTCTTCCTGGTGGGAAATGAGAGTTAAATTTGCCCGTCCAGACACCTCCAGCTAGCGTCTCATTGGTTCTCGCTATTCCTGTTCATCTTCCGCAGAAATTGCAAACTGGGCCAAACAGGAGGTTAAAGGGACTGACTCTCCAAGTGGGGAGAGTGTAAGTAAAGCGTCTGGAATGTTGCACCCGAGTACCAGGGGAGGAAAACTGAGACATATTTGAACACGTCTCCCGATCACATGGTTGATCATACTCTAGGTTCCACATGCATGTTTTAGCTGAAGGAAGAATACCTTAAACCTGGGTAGTTGAAACCCGTGTAATGGGTACCATGCAATATGACTTCAAAGGGTCTTCATTTGCTCACCGAACCTCTCCAATCCTATCACTGCTGCGTTTATGCCCCTGTACACATGCTTGATTCTCTTTCGGAGACATAGCAATCCATAGGTTTTAAGATACTTACTAGTCAGGTACATTCTTAGGCGTTTAATATGGGGTGTTGAGTCCATTTCGTTGAGCAAGGAGTAGCTCTTGTCTATTCCATATTTGGCTTAAGGAACTTTATCTGTGCTCATTTCAATCTCTGGTTTTATGCAGCACCCCAACTCACCTTTACCCTTAAGCAAGAATAAGTTGGTTTTCTAAATTTGAGACCCTGTTCTGTTCTGTAATTCAGTTCCTGTGTAGCCACGTTTACATTCCGTGTATTACTGATATCTTATGATGTTTCTTTTTCTGTGTGACTTATTTCAGTTAGAATCATCATACCTGAATCCACTCATTGTGCTGCTAAGGGCCTGATGACATAGAATTCATTGCTGAGTGATATTGCTTTGTAAGTAAATACCACAACTTCTTTATCCATTTTTCACTTTCTGCGATGTTGAACTTGTACTGTAAACGAGGTTCTTGTAAACAGAGCCGTTCCAAACTTTGGGGTGGCTGTGTCTTTTTGATTTTAATTTCCCTAAGCTATAGGACCATAAGTGGAAGTGCCCTAGGTTCTGTTGCTTTGTTTTTTAGATGTTTCAGGAAACACCATACACTTCTCCCGAGTGGTTGTTGGCAATTTACATCCCGCCCATCAGCATAACAAGGCTCCCAGTTCTCAATGGCCTGTTGCCTTTCTGGATTTTACACTTTTTTCAGATGGCCCTTTTGACCGGGGGGAAGTGAGACTTCATTGTAGTGCAGATTTCCTTTGCAAGCTTGCTTGGTTGGCCAAAAAGGGCGTATGCGTTTTTTCCTGAATATATTCAGGAAAAAACGCATACGCCCTTTTTGGCCAAGTGCATCATTGTGGACGTTCTGCCTCTTTTCCTATGCTTTCAATGCAATTCCAGTCTACCTCCTGAAATCGGTTTCCTGCAATTCTGCCCCGCTTTCAAGTCCTCTTGGCAGCCTTACTTCAGTCTATTTTTGGACAATAGCTGTCATTTATAACTCTGCAGGTTTGTGAATTACAGTGCCCCTGAGCTCCTTTCTTCAACTCGCTTTCTTGTGACCTGGCCGCAACACCGCAGGATGGCTTCAGGCCCTAATCTGGTTCCGGCCCGGCATGCTGAGCCTTTGGTTAATTCCTCTTCCTGGTGGGAAATGAGAGTTAAATTTGCCCGTCCAGACACCTCCAGCTAGCGTCTCATTGGTTCTCGCTATTCCTGTTCATCTTCCGCAGAAATTGCAAACTGGGCCAAACAGGAGGTTAAAGGGACTGACTCTCCAAGTGGGGAGAGTGTAAGTAAAGCGTCTGGAATGTTGCACCCGAGTACCAGGGGAGGAAAACTGAGACATATTTGAACACGTCTCCCGATCACATGGTTGATCATACTCTAGGTTCCACATGCATGTTTTAGCTGAAGGAAGAATACCTTAAACCTGGGTAGTTGAAACCCGTGTAATGGGTACCATGCAATATGACTTCAAAGGGTCTTCATTTGCTCACCGAACCTCTCCAATCCTATCACTGCTGCGTTTATGCCCCTGTACACATGCTTGATTCTCTTTTGGAGACATAGCAATCCATAGGTTTTAAGATACTTACTAGTCAGGTACATTCTTAGGCGTTTAATATGGGGTGTTGAGTCCATTTCGTTGAGCAAGGAGTAGCTCTTGTCTATTCCATATTTGGCTTAAGGAACTTTATCTGTGCTCATTTCAATCTCTGGTTTTATGCAGCACCCCAACTCACCTTTACCCTTAAGCAAGAATAAGTTGGTTTTCTAAATTTGAGACCCTGTTCTGTTCTGTAATTCAGTTCCTGTGTAGCCACGTTTACATTCCGTGTATTACTGATATCTTATGATGTTTCTTTTTCTGTGTGACTTATTTCAGTTAGAATCATCATACCTGAATCCACTCATTGTGCTGCTAAGGGCCTGATGACACAGATTTCATTGCTGAGTGATATTGCTTTGTAAGTAAATACCACAACTTCTTTATCCATTTTTCACTTTCTGCGATGTTGAACTTGTACTGTAAACGAGGTTCTTGTAAACAGAGCCGTTCCAAACTTTGGGGTGGCTGTGTCTTTTTGATTTTAATTTCCCTAAGCTATAGGACCATAAGTGGAAGTGCCCTAGGTTCTGTTGCTTTGTTTTTTAGATGTTTCAGGAAACACCATACACTTCTCCCGAGTGGTTGTTGGCAATTTACATCCCGCCCATCAGCATAACAAGGCTCCCAGTTCTGCATGGCCTGTCCTGCCTTTCTGGATTTTACACTTTTTTCAGATGGCCCTTTTGACCGGGGGGAAGTGAGACTTCATTGTAGTGCAGATTTCCTTTGCAAGCTTGCTTGGTTGGCCAAAAAGGGCGTATGCGTTTTTTCCTGAATATATTCAGGAAAAAACGCATACGCCCTTTTTGGCCAAGTGCATCATTGTGGACGTTCTGCCTCTTTTCCTATGCTTTCAATGCAATTCCAGTCTACCTCCTGAAATCGGTTTCCTGCAATTCTGCCCCGCTTTCAAGTCCTCTTGGCAGCCTTACTTCAGTCTATTTTTGGACGATAGCTGTCATTTATAACTCTGCAGGTTTGTGAATTACAGTGCCTCTGAGCTCCTTTCTTCAACTCGCTTTCTTGTGACCTGGCCGCAACACCGCAGGATGGCTTCAGGCTCTAATCTGGTTCCGGTACGGCACTCTGAGCCTTTGGTTATTTCCTCTTCCTGGTGGGAAATGAGAGTTAAATTTGCCCGTCCAGACACCTCCAGCTAGCCTCTCATTGGTTCTCGCTATTCCTGTTCATCTTCCGCAGAAATTGCACACTGGGCCAAACAGGAGGTTAAAGGCACTGACTCTCCAAGTGGAGAGAGTGTTAGTAAAGCATCTGGAATGTTGCACCCGAGTACCAGGGGAGGAAAACTGAGACATATTTGAACACGTCTCCCGTTCACATGGTTGATTATACTTGGGTTCCACATGCATGTTTTAGCTGAAGGAAGAATACCTTAAACCTGGAGAGTTAAGACCCGTGTAATGGGTACCATGCAATATGACTTCAAAGGGTCTTCATTTGCTCACCGAACCTCTCCAATCCTATCACTGCTGCGTTTATGCCCCTGTACACATGCTTGATTCTCTTTTGGAGACATAGCAATCCATAGGTTTTAAGATACTTACTAGTCAGGTACATTCTTAGGCGTTTAATATGCGGTGTTGAGTCCATTTCGTTGAGCAAGGAGTAGCTCTTGTCTATTCCATATTTGACTTAAGGAACTTTATCTTTGCTCATTTCAATCTCTGGTTTTATGCAGCACCCCAACTCACCTTTACCCTTAAGCAAGCATAAGTTGGTTTTCTAAATTTGAGACCGTGTTCTGTTCTGTAATTCAGTTCCTGTGTAGCCAAGTTTACATTCCGTGTATTACTGATATCTTATGATGTTTCTTTTTCTGTGTGACTTACTTCAGTTAGAATCATCATACCTGAATCCACTCATTGTGCTGCTAAGGGCCTGATGACACAGATTTCATTGCTGAGTGATATTGCTTTGTAAGTAAATACCACAACTTCTTTATCCATTTTTCACTTTCTGCGATGTTGAACTTGTACTGTAAAAGAGGTTCTTGTAAACCGAGTCGTTCCAAACTTTGGGGTGGCTGTGTTTTTTTGATTTTAATTTCCCTAAGCTATAGGACCATAAGTGGCAGTGCCCTAGGTTCTGTTGCTTTGTTTTTTAGATGTTTCAGGAAACACCATACACTTCTCCCGAGTGGTTGTTGGCAATTTACATCCCGCCCATCAGCATAACAAGGCTCCCAGTTCTGCATGGCCTGTCCTGCCTTTCTGGATTTTACACTTTTTTCAGATGGCCCTTTTGACCGGGGGGAAGTGAGACTTCATTGTAGTGCAGATTTCCTTTGCAAGCTTGCTTGGTTGGCCAAAAAGGGCGTATGCGTTTTTTCCTGAATATATTCAGGAAAAAACGCATACGCCCTTTTTGGCCAAGTGCATCATTGTGGACGTTCTGCCTCTTTTCCTATGCTTTCAATGCAATTCCAGTCTACCTCCTGAAATCGGTTTCCTGCAATTCTGCCCCGCTTTCAAGTCCTCTTGGCAGCCTTACTTCAGTCTATTTTTGGTCGATAGCTGTCATTTATAACTCTGCAGGTTTGTGAATTACAGTGCCCCTGAGCTCCTTTCTTCAACTCGCTTTCTTTTGAGCTGGCCGCAACAGCGCAGGATGGCTTCAGGCCCTAATCTGGTTCCGGTACGGCACGCTGAGCCTTTGGTTATTTCCTCTTCCTGGTGGGAAATGAGAGTTAAATTTGCCCGTCCAGACACCTCCAGCTAGCCTCTCATTGGTTCTCGCTATTCCTGTTCATCTTCCGCAGAAATTGCACACTGGGCCAAACAGGAGGTTAAAGGCACTGACTCTCCAAGTGGGGAGAGTGTTAGTAAAGCGTCTGGAATGTTGCACCCGAGTACCAGGGGAGGAAACCTGAGACATATTTGAGCACGTCTCCCGTTCACATGGTTGATCATACTTGGGTTCCACATGCATGTTTTAGCTGAAGGAAGAATACCTTAAACCTGGAGAGTTGAGACCCGTGTAATGGGTACCATGCAATATGACTTCAAAGGGTCTTCATTAGCTCACCGAACCTCTCCAATCCTATCACTGCTGCGTTTATGCCCCTGTACACATGCTTGATTCTCTTTTGGAGACATAGCAATCCATAGGTTTTACGATACTTACTAGTCAGGTACATTCTTAGGCCTTTAATATGGGGTGTTGAGTCCATTTCGTTGAGCTAGGAGTAGCTCTTGTCTATTCCATATTTGACTTAAGGAACTTTATCTGTGCTCATTTCAATCTCTGGTTTTATGCAGCACCCCAACTCACCTTTACCCTTAAGCAAGCATAAGTTGGTTTTCTAAATTTGAGACCCTGTTCTGTTCTGTAATTCAGTTCCTGTGTAGCCAAGTTTACATTCCGTGTATTACTGATATCTTATGATGTTTCTTTTTCTGTGTGACTTATTTCAGTTAGAATCATCATACCTGAATCCACTCATTGTGATGCTAAGGGCCTGATGACATAGATTTCATTGCTGAGTGATATTGCTTTGTAAGTAAATACCACAACTTCTTTATCCATTTTTCACTTTCTGCGATGTTGAACTTGTACTGTAAACGAGGTTCTTGTAAACAGAGGCGTCCCAAACTTTGGGGTGGCTGTGTCTTTTTGATTTTAATTTCCCTAAGCTATAGGACCATAAGTGGCAGTGCCCTAGGCTCTGTTGCTTTGTTTTTTAGATGTTTCAGGAAACACCATACACTTCTACCGAGTGTCTGTTGGCAATTTACATCCCGCCCATCAGCATAACAAGGCTCCCAGTTGTCCATGGCCTGTCCTGCCTTTCTGGATTTTACACTTTTTTCAGATGGCCCTTTTGACCGGGGGGAAGTGAGACTTCATTGTAGTGCAGATTTCCTTTGCAAGCTTGCTTGGTTGGCCAAAAAGTGCGTATGCGTTTTTTCCTGAATATATTCAGGAAAAAACGCATACGCCCTTTTTGGCCAGGTGCATCATTGTGGACGTTCTGCCTCTTTTCCTATGCTTTCAATGCAATTCCAGTCTACCTCCTGAAATCGGTTTCCTGCAATTCTGCCCCGCTTTCAAGTCCTCTTGGCAGCCTTACTTCAGTCTATTTTTGGACGATAGCTGTCATTTATAACTCTGCAGGTTTGTGAATTACACTGCCCCTGAGCTCCTTTCTTCAACTCGCTTTCTTGTGACCTGGCCGCAACACCGCAGGATGGCTTCAGGCCCTAATCTGGTTCCGGCCCGGCATGCTGAGCCTTTGGTTAATTCCTCTTCCTGGTGGGAAACGAGAGTTAAATTTGCCCGTCCAGACACCTCCAGCTAGCCTCTCATTGGTTCTCGCTATTCCTGTTCATCTTCCGCAGAAATTGCAAACTGGGCCAAACAGGAGGTTAAAGGCGCTGACTCTCCAAGTGGGGAGAGTGTTAGTAAAGCGTCTGGAATGTTGCACCCGAGTACCAGGGGAGGAAAACTGAGACATATTTGAACACGTCTCCCGATCACATGGTTGATCATACTTGGGTTCCACATGCATGTTTTAGCTGAAGGAAGAATACCTTAAACCTTGAGAGTTAAGAGCCGTGTAATGGGTACCATGCAATATGACTTCAAAGGGTCTTCATTTGCTCACCGAACCTCTCCAATCCTATCACTGCTGCGTTTATGCCCCTGTACACATGCTTGATTCTCTTTCGGAGACATAGCAATCCATAGGTTTTAAGATACTTACTAGTCAGGTACATTCTTAGGCGTTTAATATGCGGTGTTGAGTCCATTTCGTTGAGCAAGGAGTAGCTCTTGTCTATTCCATATTTGACTTAAGGAACTTTATCTGTGCTCATTTCAATCTCTGGTTTTATGCAGCACCCCAGCTCACCTTTACCCTTAAGCAAGCATAAGTTGGTTTTCTAAATTTGAGACCCTGTTCTGTTCTGTAATTCAGTTCCTGTGTAGCCAAGTTTACATTCCGTGTATTACTGATATCTTATGATGTTTCTTTTTCTGTGTGACTTATTTCAGTTAGAATCATCATACCTGAATCCACTCATTGTGCTGCTAAGGGCGTGATGACACAGATTTCATTGCTGAGTGATATTGCTTTGTAAGTAAATACCACAACTTCTTTATCCATTTTTCACTTTCTGCGATGTTGAACTTGTACTGTAAACGAGGTTCTTGTAAACAGAGGCGTCCCAAACTTTGGGGTGGCTGTGTCTTTTTGATTTTAATTTCCCTAAGCTATAGGACCATAAGTGGCAGTGCCCTAGGTTCTGTTGCTTTGTTTTTTAGATGTTTCAGGAAACACCATACACTTCTCCCCAGTGGTTGTTGGCAATTTGCATCCCGCCCATCAGCATAACAAGGCTCCCAGTTCTCCATGGCCTGTCCTGCCTTTCTGGATTTTACACTTTTTTCAGATGGCCCTTTTGACCGGGGGGAAGTGAGACTTCATTGTAGTGCAGATTTCCTTTGCAAGCTTGCTTGGTTGGCCAAAAAGGGCGTATGCGTTTTTTCCTGAATATATTCAGGAAAAAACGCATACGCCCTTTTTGGCCAAGTGCATCATTGTGGACGTTCTGCCTCTTTTCCTATGCTTTCAATGCAATTCCAGTCTACCTCCTGAAATCGGTTTCCTGCAATTCTGCCCCGCTTTCAAGTCCTCTTGGCAGGCTTACTTCAGTCTATTTTTGGACGATAGCTGTCATTTATAACTCTGCAGGTTTGTGAATTACAGTGCCCCTGAGCTCCTTTCTTCAACTCGCTTTCTTGTGAGCTGGCCGCAACACCGCAGGATGGCTTCAGGCCCTAATCTGGTTCCGGTACGGCACGCTGAGCCTTTGGTTATTTCCTCTTCCTGGTGGGAAATGAGAGTTCAATTTGCCCGTCCAGACACCTCCAGCTAGCCTCTCATTGGTTCTCGCTATTCCTGTTCATCTTCCGCAGAAATTGCAAACTGGGCCAAACAGGAGGTTAAAGGCGCTGACTCTCCAAGTGGGGAGAGTGTTAGTAAAGCATCTGGAATGTTGCACCCGAGTACCAGGGGAGGAAAACTGAGACATATTTGAACACGTCTCCCGTTCACATGGTTGATCATACTTGGGTTCCACATGCATGTTTTAGCTGAAGGAAGAATACCTTAAACCTGGAGAGTTGAGACCCGTGTAATGGGTACCATGCAATATGACTTCAAAGGGTCTTCATTTGCTCACCGAACCTCTCCAATCCTATCACTGCTGCGTTTATGCCCCTGTACACATGCTTGATTCTCTTTTGGAGACATAGCAATCCATAGGTTTTACGATACTTACTAGTCAGGTACATTCTTAGGCGTTTAATATGGGGTGTTGAGTCCATTTCGTTGAGCAAGGAGTAGCTCTTGTCTATTCCATATTTGGCTTAAGGAACTTTATCTGTGCTCATTTCAATCTCTGGTTTTATGCAGCACCCAAACTCTCCTTTACCCTTAAGCAAGAATAAGTTGGTTATCTAAATTTGAGACCCTGTTCTGTTCTGTAATTCAGTTCCTGTGTAGCCAAGTTTACATTCCGTGTATTACTGATATCTTATGATGTTTCTTTTTCTGTGTGACTTATTTCAGTTAGAATCATCATACCTGAATCCACTCATTGTGCTGCTAAGGGCCTGATGACACAGATTTCATTGCTGAGTGATATTGCTTTGTAAGTAAATACCACAACTTCTTTATCCATTTTTCACTTTCTGCGATGTTGAACTTGTACTGTAAACGAGGTTCTTGTAAACAGAGCCGTTCCAAACTTTGGGGTGGCTGTGTCTTTTTGATTTTAATTTCCCTAAGCTATAGGACCATAAGTGGAAGTGCCCTAGGCTCTGTTGCTTTGTTTTTTAGATGTTTCAGGAAACACCATACACTTCTCCCGAGTGTCTGTTGGCAATTTACATCCCGCCCATCAGCATAACAAGGCTCCCAGTTCTCAATGGCCTGTTACCTTTCTGGATTTTACACTTTTTTCAGATGGCCCTTTTGGCCGGGGGGAAGTGAGACTTCATTGTAGTGCAGATTTCCTTTGCAAGCTTGCTTGGTTGGCCAAAAAGGGCGTATGCGTTTTTTCCTGAATATATTCAGGAAAAAACGCATACGCCCTTTTTGGCCAAGTGCATCATTGTGGACGTTCTGCCTCTCTTCCTATGCTTTCAATGTAATTCCAGTCTACCTCCTGAAATCGGTTTCCTGCAATTCTGCCCCGCTTTCAAGTCCTCTTGGCAGCATTACTTCAGTCTATTTTTGGACGATAGCTGTCATATATAACTCTGCAGGTTTGTGAATTACAGTGCCCCTGAGCTCCTTTCTTCAACTCGCTTTCTTGTGACCTGGCCGCAACACCGCAGGATGGCTTCAGGCCCTAATCTGGTTCCGGCCCGGCATGCTGAGCCTTTGGTTAATTCCTCTTCCTGGTGGGAAATGAGAGTTAAATTTGCCCGTCCAGACACCTCCAGCTAGCCTCTCATTGGTTCTCGCTATTCCTGTTCATCTTCCGCAGAAATTGCAAACTGGGCCAAACAGGAGGTTAAAGGCGCTGACTCTCCAAGTGGGGAGAGTATTAGTAAAGCGTCTGGAATGTTGCACCCGAGTACCAGGGGAGGAAAACTGAGACATATTTGAACACGTCTCCCGTTCACATGGTTGATCATACTTGGGTTCCACATGCATGTTTTAGGTGAACGAAGAATACCTTAAACCTGGAGAGTTAAGACCCGTGTAATGGGTACCATGCAATATGACTTCAAAGGGTCTTCATTTGCTCACCGAACCTCTCCAATCCTATCACTGCTGCGTTTATGCCCCTGTACACATGCTTGATTCTCTTTTGGAGACATAGCAATCCATAGGTTTTAAGATACTTACTAGTCAGGTACATTCTTAGGCGTTTAATATGCGGTGTTGAGTCCATTTCATTGAGCAAGGAGTAGCTCTTGTCTATTCCATATTTGACTTAAGGAACTTTATCTGTGCTCATTTCAATCTCTGGTTTTATGCAGCACCCCAACTCACCTTTACCCTTAAGCAAGCATAAGTTGGTTTTCTAAATTTGAGACCCTGTTCTGTTCTGTAATTCAGTTCCTGTGTAGCCAAGTTTACATTCCGTGTATTACTGATCTCTTATGATGTTTCTTTTTCTGTGTGACTTATTTCAGTTAGAATCATCATACCTGAATCCACTCATTGTGCTGCTAAGGGCCTGATGACACAGATTTCATTGCTGAGTGATATTGCTTTGTAAGTAAATACCACAACTTCTTTATCCATTTTTCACTTTCTGCGATGTTGAACTTGTACTGTAAACGAGGTTCTTGTAAACAGAGCCGTTCCAAACTTTGGGGTGGCTGTGTCTTTTTGATTTTAATTTCCCTAAGCTATAGGACCATAAGTGGAAGTGCCCTAGGTTCTGTTGCTTTGTTTTTTAGATGTTTCAGGAAACACCATACACTTCTCCGGAGTGGTTGTTGGCAATTTACATCCCGCCCATCAGCATAACAAGGCTCCCAGTTCTCCATGGCCTGTCCTGCCTTTCTGGATTTTACACTTTTTTCAGATGGCCCTTTTGACCGGGGGGAAGTGAGACTTCATTGTAGTGCAGATTTCCTTTGCAAGCTTGCTTGGTTGGCCAAAAAGGGCGTATGCGTTTTTTCCTGAATATATTCAGGAAAAAACGCATACGCCCTTTTTGGCCAAGTGCATCATTGTGGACGTTCTGCCTCTTTTCCTATGCTTTCAATGCAATTCCAGTCTACCTCCTGAAATCGGTTTCCTGCAATTCTGCCCCGCTTTCAAGTCCTCTTGGCAGCCTTACTTCAGTCTATTTTTGGACGATAGCTGTCATTTATAACTCTGCAGGTTTGTGAATTACAGTGCCCCTGAGCTCCTTTCTTCAACTCGCTTTCTTGTGAGCTGGCCGCAACACCGCAGGATGGCTTCAGGCCCTAATCTGGTTCCGGTACGGCATGCTGAGCCTTTGGTTATTTCCTCTTCCTGGTGGGAAATGGGAGTTCAATTTGCCCGTCCAGACACCTCCAGCTAGCCTCTCATTGGTTCTCGCTATTCCTGTTCATCTTCCGCAGAAATTGCAAACTGGGCCAAACAGGAGGTTAAAGGCGCTGACTCTCCAAGTGGGGAGAGTGTTAGTAAAGCGTCTGGAATGTTGCACCCGAGTACCAGGGGAGGAAAACTGAGACATATTTGAACACATCTCCCGTTCACATGGTTGATCATACTTGGGTTCCACATGCATGTTGTAGCTGAAGGAAGAATACCTTAAACCTGGAGAGTTGAGACCCGTGTAATGGGTACCATGCAATATGACTTCAAAGGGTCTTCATTTGCTCACCGAACCTCTCCAATCCTATCACTGCTGCGTTTATGCCCCTGTACACATGCTTGATTCTCTTTCGGAGACATAGCAACCCATAGGTTTTACGATACTTACTAGTCAGGTACATTCTTAGGCGTTTAATATGCGGTGTTGAGTCCATTTCGTTGAGCAAGGAGTAGCTCTTGTCTATTCCATATTTGGCTTAAGGAACTTTATCTGTGCTCATTTCAATCTCTGGTTTTATGCAGCACCCCAACTCACCTTTACCCTTAAGCAAGAATAAGTTGGTTTTCTAAATTTGAGACCCTGTTCTGTTCTGTAATTCAGTTCCTGTGTAGCCAAGTTTACATTCCGTGTATTACTGATATCTTATGATGTTTCTTTTTCTGTGTGACTTATTTCAGTTAGAATCATCATACCTGAATCCACTCATTGTGCTGCTAAGGGCCTGATGACACAGATTTCATTGCTGAGTGATATTGCTTTGTAAGTAAATACCACAACTTCTTTATCCATTTTTCACTTTCTGCGATGTTGAACTTGTACTGTAAACGAGGTTCTTGTAAACAGAGCCGTTCCAAATTTTGGGGTGGCTGTGTCTTTTTGATTTTAATTTCCCTAAGCTATAGGACCATAAGTGGAAGTGCCCTAGGCTCTGTTGCTTTGTTTTTTAGATGTTTCAGGAAACACCATACACTTCTCCCAAGTGTCTGTTGGCAATTTACATCCCGCCCATCAGCATAAGAAGGCTCCCAGTTCTCAATGGCCTGTTGCCTTTCTGGATTTTACACTTTATTCAGATGGCCCTTTTGGCCGGGGGGAAGTGAGACTTCATTGTAGTGCAGATTTCCTTTGCAAGCTTGCTTGGTTGGCCAAAAAGGGCGTATGCGTTTTTTCCTGAATATATTCAGGAAAAAACGCATACGCCCTTTTTGGCCAAGTGCATCATTGTGGAGGTTCTGCCTCTTTTCCTATGCTTTCAATGCAATTCCAGTCTACCTCCTGAAATCGGTTTCCTGCAATTCTGCCCCGCTTTCAAGTCCTCTTGGCAGCCTTACTTCAGTCTATTTTTGGACGATAGCTGTCATTTATAACTCTGCAGGTTTGTGAATTACAGTGCCCCTGAGCTCCTTTCTTCAACTCGCTTTCTTGTGACCTGGCCGCAACACCGCAGGATGGCTTCAGGCCCTAATCTGGTTCCGGTACGGCACGCTGAGCCTTTGGTTATTTCCTCTTCCTGGTGGGAAATGAGAGTTAAATTTGCCTGTCCAGACACCTCCAGCTAGCCTCTCATTGGTTCTCGCTATTCCTGTTCATCTTCCGCAGAAATTGCAAACTGGGCCAAACAGGAGGTTAAAGGCGCTGACTCTCCAAGTGGGGAGAGTGTTAGTAAAGCATCTGGAATGTTGCACCCGAGTACCAGGGGAGGAAAACTGAGACATATTTGAACACGTCTCCCGATCACATGGTTGATCATACTCTAGGTTCCACATGCATGTTTTAGATGAAGGAAGAATACCTTAAACCTGGGTAGTTGAAACCCGTGGAATGGGTACCATGCAATATGACTTCAAAGGGTCTTCATTTGCTCACCGAACCTCTCCAATCCTATCACTGCTGCGTTTATGCCCCTGTACACATGCTTGATTCTCTTTCGGAGACATAGCAATCCATAGGTTTTAAGATACTTACAAGTCAGGTACATTCTTAGGCATTTAATATGCGGTGTTGAGTCCATTTCGTTGAGCAAGGAGTAGCTCTTGTCTATTTCATATTTGGCTTAAGGAACTTTATCTGTGCTCATTTCAATCTCTGGTTTTATGCAGCACCCCAACTCACCTTTACCCTTAAGCAAGCATAAGTTGTTTTTCTAAATTTGAGGCCCTGTTCTGTTCTGTAATTCAGTTCCTGTGTAGCCAAGTTTCCATTCTGTGTATTACTGATATCTTATGATGTTTCTTTTTCTGTGTGACTTATTTCAGTTACAATCATCATACCTGAATCCACTCATTGTGCTGCTAAGGGCCTGATGACATAGATTTCATTGCTGAGTGATATTGCTTTGTAAGTAAATACCACAACTTCTTTATCCATTTTTCACTTTCTGCGATGTTGAACTTGTACTGTAAATGAGGTTCTTGTAAACAGAGGCGTCCCAAACTTTGGGGTGGCTGTGTCTTTTTGATTTTAATTTCCCTAAGCTATAGGACCATAAGTGGCAGTGCCCTAGGCTCTGTTGCTTTGTTTTTTAGATGTTTCAGGAAACACCATACACTTCTCCCGAGTGTCTGTTCGCAATTTACATCCCGCCCATCAGCATAACAAGGCTCCCAGTTCTCCATGGCCTGTCCTGCCTTTCTGGATTTTACACTTTTTTCAGATGGCCCTTTTGACCGGGGGGAAGTGAGACTTCATTGTAGTGCAGATTTCCTTTGCAAGCTTGCTTGGTTGGCCAAAAAGGGCGTATGCGTTTTTTCCTGAATATATTCAGGAAAAAACGTATACGCCCTTTTTGGCCAAGTGCATCATTGTGGACGTTCTGCCTCTTTTCCTATGCTTTCAATGCAATTCCAGTCTACCTCCTGAAATCGGTTTCCTGCAATTCTGCCCCGCTTTCAAGTCCTCTTGGCAGCCTTACTTCAGTCTATTTTTGGACGATAGCTGTCATTTATAACTCTGCAGGTTTGTGAATTACAGTGCCCCTGAGCTCCTTTCTTCAACTCGCTTTCTTTTGAGCTGGCCGCAACACCGCAGGATGGCTTCAGGCCCTAATCTGGTTCCGGTACGGCACGCTGAGCCTTTGGTTATTTCCTCTTCCTGGTGGGAAATGAGAGTTAAATTTGCCCGTCCAGACACCTCCAGCTAGTCTCTCATTGGTTCTCGCTATTCCTGTTCATCTTCCGCAGAAATTGCAAACTGGGCCAAACAGGAGGTTAAAGTCGCTGACTCTCCAAGTGGGGAGAGTGTTAGTAAAGCGTCTGGAATGTTGCACCCGAGTACCAGGGGAGGAAAACTGAGACATATTTGAACACGTCTCCCGTTCACATGGTTGATCATACTTGGGTTCCACATGCATGTTTTAGCTGAAGGAAGAATACCTTAAACCTGGAGAGTTAAGACCCGTGTAATGGGTACCATGCAATTTGACTTCAAAGGGTCTTCATTTGCTCACCGAACCTCTCCAATCCTATCACTGCTGTGTTTATGCCCCTGTACACATGCTTGATTCTCTTTCGGAGACATAGCAATCCATAGGTTTTAAGATACATACTAGTCAGGTACATTCTTAGGCGTTTAATATGCGGTGTTGAGTCCATTTCGTTGAGCAAGGAGTAGCTCTTGTCTATTCCATATTTGACTTAAGGAACTTTATCTGTGCTCATTTCAATCTCTGGTTTTATGCAGCACCCCAACTCACCTTTACCCTTAAGCAAGCATAAGTTGGTTTTCTAAATTTGAGACCCTGTTCTGTTCTGTAATTCAGTTCCTGTGTAGCCAAGTTTACATTCCGTGTATTAGTGATATCTTATGATGTTTCTTTTTCTGTGTGACTTACTTCAGTTAGAATCATCATACCTGAATCCACTCATTGTGCTGCTAAGGGCCTGATGACACAGATTTCATTGCTGAGTGATATTGCTTTGTAAGTAAATACCACAACTTCTTTATCCATTTTTCACTTTCTGCGATGTTGAACTTGTACTGTAAACGAGGTTATTGTAAACAGAGGCGTTCCAAACTTTGGGTTGGCTGTGTCTTTTTGATTTTAATTTCCCTAAGCTATAGGACCATAAGTGGAAGTGCCCTAGGTTCTGTTGCTTTGTTTTTTAGATGTTTCAGGAAACACCATACACTTCTCCCGAATGGTTGTTGGCAATTTACATCCCGCCCATCAGCATAACAAGGCTCCCAGTTCTCCATGACCTGTCCTGCCTTTCTGGATTTTACACTTTTTTCAGATGGCCCTTTTGACCGGGGGGAAGTGAGACTTCATTGTAGTGCAGATTTCCTTTGCAAGCTTGCTTGGTTGGCCAAAAAGGGCGTATGCGTTTTTTCCTGAATATATTCAGGAAAAAACGCATACGCCCTTTTTGGCCAAGTGCATCATTGTGGACGTTCTGCCTCTTTTCCTATGCTTTCAATGCAATTCCAGTCTACCTCCTGAAATCGGTTTCCTGCAATTCTGCCCCGCTTTCAAGTCCTCTTGGCAGCCTTACTTCAGTCTATTTTTGGACGATAGCTGTCATTTATAACTCTGCAGGTTTGTGAATTACAGTGTCCCTGAGCTCCTTTCTTCAACTCGCTTTCTTGTGACCTGGCCGCAACACCGCAGGATGGCTTCAGGCCCTAATCTGGTTCCGGTACGGCACTCTGAGCCTTTGGTTATTTCCTCTTCCTGGTGGGAAATGAGAGTTAAATTTGCCCGTCCAGACACCTCCAGCTAGCCTCTCATTGGTTCTCGCTATTCCTGTTCATCTTCCGCAGAAATTGCACACTGGGCCAAACAGGAGGTTAAAGGCACTGACTCTCCAAGTGGAGAGAGTGTTAGTAAAGCATCTGGAATGTTGCACCCGAGTACCAGGGGAGGAAAACTGAGACATATTTGAACACGTCTCCCGTTCACATGGTTGATCATACTTGGGTTCCACATGCATGTTTTAGCTGAAGGAAGAATACCTTAAACCTGGAGAGTTAAGAACCGTGTAATGGGTACCATGCAATATGACTTCAAAGGGTCTTCATTTGCTCACCGAACCTCTCCAATCCTATCACTGCTGCGTTTATGCCCCTGTACACATGCTTGATTCTCTTTCGGAGACATAGCAATCCATAGGTTTTAAGATACTTACTAGTCAGGTACATTCTTAGGCGTTTAATATGCGGTGTTGAGTCCATTTCGTTGAGCAAGGAGTAGCTCTTGTCTATTCCATATTTGACTTAAGGAACTTTATCTGTGCTCATTTCAATCTCTGGTTTTATGCAGCACCCCAACTCACCTTTACCCTTAAGCAAGCATAAGTTGGTTTTCTAAATTTGAGACCGTGTTCTGTTCTGTAATTCAGTTCCTGTGTAGCCAAGTTTACATTCCGTGTATTACTGATATCTTATGATGTTTCTTTTTCTGTGTGACTTACTTCAGTTAGAATCATCATACCTGAATCCACTCATTGTGCTGCTAAGGGCCTGATGACACAGATTTCATTGCTGAGTGATATTGCTTTGTAAGTAAATACCACAACTTCTTTATCCATTTTTCACTTTCTGCGATGTTGAACTTGTACTGTAAAAGAGGTTCTTGTAAACAGAGGCGTTCCAAACTTTGGGGTGGCTGTGTTTTTTTGATTTTAATTTCCCTAAGCTATAGGACCATAAGTGGAAGTGCCCTAGGTTCTGTTGCTTTGTTTTTTAGATGTTTCAGGAAACACCATACACTTCTCCCGAGTGTCTGTTGGCAATTTACATCCCGCCCATCAGCATAACAAGGCTCCCAGTTCTGCATGGCCTGTCCTGCCTTTCTGGATTTTACACTTTTTTCAGATAGCCCTTTTGACCGGGGGGAAGTGAGACTTCATTGTAGTGCAGATTTCCTTTGCAAGCTTGCTTGGTTGGCCAAAAAGGGCGTATGCGTTTTTTCCTGAATATATTCAGGAAAAAACGCATACGCCCTTTTTGGCCAAGTGCATCATTGTGGATGTTCTGCCTCTTTTCCTATGCTTTCAATGCAATTCCAGTCTACCTCCTGAAATCGGTTTCCTGCAATTCTGCCCCGCTTTCAAGTCCTCTTGGCAGCCTTACTTCAGTCTATTTTTGGACGATAGCTGTCATTTATAACTCTGCAGGTTTGTGAATTACAGTGCCCCTGAGCTCCTTTCTTCAACTCGCTTTCTTTTGAGCTGGCCGCAACACCGCAGGATGGCTTCAGGCCCTAATCTGGTTCTGGTACGGCACGCTGAGCCTTTGGTTATTTCCTCTTCCTGGTGGGAAATGAGAGTTAAATTTGCCCGTCCAGACACCTCCAGCTAGCCTCTCATTGGTTCTCGCTATTCCTGTTCATCTTCCGCAGAAATTGCAAACTGGGCCAAACAGGAGGTTAAAGGCACTGACTCTCCAAGTGGGGAGAGTGTTAGTAAAGCGTCTGGAATGTTGCACCCGAGTACCAGGGGAGGAAAACTGAGACATATTTGAACACGTCTCCCGTTCACATGGTTGATCATACTTGGGTTCCACATGCATGTTTTAGCTGAAGGAAGAATACCATAAACCTGGAGAGTTGAGACCCGTGTAATGGGTACCATGCAATATGACTTCAAAGGGTCTTCATTTGCTCACCGAACCTCTCCAATCCTATCACTGCTGCGTTTATGCCCCTGTACACATGCTTGATTCTCTTTCGGACACATAGCAATCCATAGGTTTTAAGATACTTACTAGTCAGGTACATTCTTAGGCGTTTAATATGCGGTGTTGAGTCCATTTCGTTGAGCAAGGAGTAGCTCTTGTCTATTCCATATTTGACTTAAGGAACTTTATCTGTGCTCATTTCAATCTCTGGTTTTATGCAGCACCCCAACTCACCTTTCCCCTTAAGCAAGCATAAGTTGGTTTTCTAAATTTGAGACCGTGTTCTGTTCTGTAATTCAGTTCCTGTGTAGCCAAGTTTACATTCCGTGTATTACTGATATCTTATGATGTTTCTTTTTCTGTGTGACTTACTTCAGTTAGAATCATCATACCTGAATCCACTCATTGTGCTGCTAAGGGCCTGATGACACAGATTTCATTGCTGAGTGATATTGCTTTGTAAGTAAATACCACAACTTCTTTATCCATTTTTCACTTTCTGCGATGTTGAACTTGTACTGTAAACGAGGTTCTTGTAAACAGAGCCGTTCCAAACTTTGGGGTGGCTGTGTCTTTTTGATTTTAATTTCCCTAAGCTATAGGACCATAAGTGGAAGTGCCCTAGGTTCTGTTGCTTTGTTTTTTAGATGTTTCAGGAAACACCATACACTTCTCCCGAGTGGTTGTTGGCAATTTACATCCCGCCCATCAGCATAACAAGGCTCCCAGTTCTGCATGGCCTGTCCTGCCTTTCTGGATTTTACACTTTTTTCAGATGGCCCTTTTGACCGGGGGGAAGTGAGACTTCATTGTAGTGCAGATTTCCTTTGCAAGCTTGCTTGGTTGGCCAAAAAGGGCGTATGCGTTTTTTCCTGAATATATTCAGGAAAAAACGCATACGCCCTTTTTGGCCAAGTGCATCATTGTGGACGTTCTGCCTCTTTTCCTATGCTTTCAATGCAATTCCAGTCTACCTCCTGAAATCGGTTTCCTGCAATTCTGCCCCGCTTTCAAGTCCTCTTGGCAGCCTTACTTCAGTCTATTTTTGGACGATAGCTGTCATTTATAACTCTGCAGGTTTGTGAATTACAGTGCCCCTGAGCTCCTTTCTTCAACTCGCTTTCTTGTGACCTGGACGCAACACCGCAGGATGGCTTCAGGCCCTAATCTGGTTCCGGCCCGGCATGCTGAGCCTTTGGTTAATTCCTCTTCCTGGTGGGAAATGAGAGTTAAATTTGCCCGTCCAGACACCTCCAGCTAGCGTCTCATTGGTTCTCGCTATTCCTGTTCATCTTCCGCAGAAATTGCAAACTGGGCCAAACAGGAGGTTAAAGGCGCTGACTCTCCAAGTGGGCGGAGTGTAAGTAAAGCGTCTGGAATGTTGCACCCGAGTACCAGGGGAGGAAAACTGAGACATATTTGAAC
Organism: Delphinus delphis; assembly: GCF_949987515.2. Lineage (NCBI taxonomy): Eukaryota > Metazoa > Chordata > Mammalia > Artiodactyla > Delphinidae > Delphinus > Delphinus delphis. The sequence goes on from NW_027192724.1 coordinate 152,684, forward strand.
ACGTCTCCCGATCACATGGTTGATCATACTCTAGGTTCCACATGCATGTTTTAGCTGAAGGAAGAATACCTTAAACCTGGGTAGTTGAAACCCGTGTAATGGGTACCATGCAATATGACTTCAAAGGGTCTTCATTTGTTCACCGAACCTCTCCAATCCTATCACTGCTGCGTTTATGCCCCTGTACACATGCTTGATTCTCTTTCGGAGACATAGCAATCCATAGGTTTTAAGATACTTATTAGTCAGGTACATTCTTAGGCGGTTAATATGCGGTGTTGAGTCCATTTCGTTGAGCAAGGAGTAGCTCTTGTCTATTCCATATTTGGCTTAAGGAACTTTATCTGTGCTCATTTCAATCTCTGTTTTTATGCAGCACCCCAACTCACCTTTACCCTTAAGCAAGAATAAGTTGGTTTTCTAAATTTGAGACCCTGTTCTGTTCTGTAATTCAGTTCCTGTGTAGCCAAGTTTACATTCCGTGTATTACTGATATCTTATGATGTTTCTTTTTCTGTGTGACTTATTTCAGTTAGAATCATCATACCTGAATCCACTCATTGTGCTGCTAAGGGCCTGATGACACAGATTTCATTGCTGAGTGATATTGCTTTGTAAGTAAATACCACAACTTCTTTATCCATTTTTCACATTCTGCGATGTTGAACTTGTACTGTAAACGAGGTTCTTGTAAACAGAGCCGTTCCAAACTTTGGGGTGGCTGTGTCTTTTTGATTTTAATTTCCCTAAGCTATAGGACCATAAGTGGAAGTGCCCTAGGTTCTGTTGCTTTGTTTTTTAGATGTTTCAGGAAACACCATACACTTCTCCCGAGTGTCTGTTGGCAATTTACATCCCGCCCATCAGCATAACAAGGCTCCCAGTTCTGCATGGCCTGTCCTGCCTTTCTGGATTTTACACTTTTTTCAGATAGCCCTTTTGACCGGGGGGAAGTGAGACTTCATTGTAGTGCAGATTTCCTTTGCAAGCTTGCTTGGTTGGCCAAAAAGGGCGTATGCGTTTTTTCCTGAATATATTCAGGAAAAAACGCATACGCCCTTTTTGGCCAAGTGCATCATTGTGGATGTTCTGCCTCTTTTCCTATGCTTTCAATGCAATTCCAGTCTACCTCCTGAAATCGGTTTCCTGCAATTCTGCCCCGCTTTCAAGTCCTCTTGGCAGCCTTACTTCAGTCTATTTTTGGACGATAGCTGTCATTTATAACTCTGCAGGTTTGTGAATTACAGTGCCCCTGAGCTCCTTTCTTCAACTCGCTTTCTTTTGAGCTGGCCGCAACACCGCAGGATGGCTTCAGGCCCTAATCTGGTTCTGGTACGGCATGCTGAGCCTTTGGTTATTTCCTCTTCCTGGTGGGAAATGAGAGTTAAATTTGCCCGTCCAGACACCTCCAGCTAGCCTCTCATTGGTTCTCGCTATTCCTGTTCATCTTCCGCAGAAATTGCAAACTGGGCCAAACAGGAGGTTAAAGGCACTGACTCTCCAAGTGGGGAGAGTGTTAGTAAAGCGTCTGGAATGTTGCACCCGAGTACCAGGGGAGGAAAACTGAGACATATTTGAACACGTCTCCCGTTCACATGGTTGATCATACTTGGGTTCCACATGCATGTTTTAGCTGAAGGAAGAATACCATAAACCTGGAGAGTTGAGACCCGTGTAATGGGTACCATGCAATATGACTTCAAAGGGTCTTCATTTGCTCACCGAACCTCTCCAATCCTATCACTGCTGCGTTTATGCCCCTGTACACATGCTTGATTCTCTTTCGGACACATAGCAATCCATAGGTTTTAAGATACTTACTAGTCAGGTACATTCTTAGGCGTTTAATATGCGGTGTTGAGTCCATTTCGTTGAGCAAGGAGTAGCTCTTGTCTATTCCATATTTGACTTAAGGAACTTTATCTGTGCTCATTTCAATCTCTGGTTTTATGCAGCACCCCAACTCACCTTTCCCCTTAAGCAAGCATAAGTTGGTTTTCTAAATTTGAGACCGTGTTCTGTTCTGTAATTCAGTTCCTGTGTAGCCAAGTTTACATTCCGTGTATTACTGATATCTTATGATGTTTCTTTTTCTGTGTGACTTACTTCAGTTAGAATCATCATACCTGAATCCACTCATTGTGCTGCTAAGGGCCTGATGACACAGATTTCATTGCTGAGTGATATTGCTTTGTAAGTAAATACCACAACTTCTTTATCCATTTTTCACTTTCTGCGATGTTGAACTTGTACTGTAAACGAGGTTCTTGTAAACAGAGCCGTTCCAAACTTTGGGGTGGCTGTGTCTTTTTGATTTTAATTTCCCTAAGCTATAGGACCATAAGTGGAAGTGCCCTAGGTTCTGTTGCTTTGTTTTTTAGATGTTTCAGGAAACACCATACACTTCTCCCGAGTGGTTGTTGGCAATTTACATCCCGCCCATCAGCATAACAAGGCTCCCAGTTCTGCATGGCCTGTCCTGCCTTTCTGGATTTTACACTTTTTTCAGATGGCCCTTTTGACCGGGGGGAAGTGAGACTTCATTGTAGTGCAGATTTCCTTTGCAAGCTTGCTTGGTTGGCCAAAAAGGGCGTATGCGTTTTTTCCTGAATATATTCAGGAAAAAACGCATACGCCCTTTTTGGCCAAGTGCATCATTGTGGACGTTCTGCCTCTTTTCCTATGCTTTCAATGCAATTCCAGTCTACCTCCTGAAATCGGTTTCCTGCAATTCTGCCCCGCTTTCAAGTCCTCTTGGCAGCCTTACTTCAGTCTATTTTTGGACGATAGCTGTCATTTATAACTCTGCAGGTTTGTGAATTACAGTGCCCCTGAGCTCCTTTCTTCAACTCGCTTTCTTGTGACCTGGACGCAACACCGCAGGATGGCTTCAGGCCCTAATCTGGTTCCGGCCCGGCATGCTGAGCCTTTGGTTAATTCCTCTTCCTGGTGGGAAATGAGAGTTAAATTTGCCCGTCCAGACACCTCCAGCTAGCGTCTCATTGGTTCTCGCTATTCCTGTTCATCTTCCGCAGAAATTGCAAACTGGGCCAAACAGGAGGTTAAAGGCGCTGACTCTCCAAGTGGGCGGAGTGTAAGTAAAGCGTCTGGAATGTTGCACCCGAGTACCAGGGGAGGAAAACTGAGACATATTTGAACACGTCTCCCGATCACATGGTTGATCATACTCTAGGTTCCACATGCATGTTTTAGCTGAAGGAAGAATACCTTAAACCTGGGTAGTTGAAACCCGTGTAATGGGTACCATGCAATATGACTTCAAAGGGTCTTCATTTGTTCACCGAACCTCTCCAATCCTATCACTGCTGCGTTTATGCCCCTGTACACATGCTTGATTCTCTTTCGGAGACATAGCAATCCATAGGTTTTAAGATACTTACTAGTCAGGTACATTCTTAGGCGGTTAATATGCGGTGTTGAGTCCATTTCGTTGAGCAAGGAGTAGCTCTTGTCTATTCCATATTTGGCTTAAGGAACTTTATCTGTGCTCATTTCAATCTCTGTTTTTATGCAGCACCCCAACTCACCTTTACCCTTAAGCAAGAATAAGTTGGTTTTCTAAATTTGAGACCCTGTTCTGTTCTGTAATTCAGTTCCTGTGTAGCCAAGTTTACATTCCGTGTATTACTGATATCTTATGATGTTTCTTTTTCTGTGTGACTTATTTCAGTTAGAATCATCATACCTGAATCCACTCATTGTGCTGCTAAGGGCCTGATGACACAGATTTCATTGCTGAGTGATATTGCTTTGTAAGTAAATACCACAACTTCTTTATCCATTTTTCACATTCTGCGATGTTGAACTTGTACTGTAAACGAGGTTCTTGTAAACAGAGCCGTTCCAAACTTTGGGGTGGCTGTGTCTTTTTGATTTTAATTTCCCTAAGCTATAGGACCATAAGTGGAAGTGCCCTAGGTTCTGTTGTTTTGTTTTTTAGATGTTTCAGGAAACACCATACACTTCTCCCGAGTGGTTGTTGGCAATTTACATCCCGCCCATCAGCATAACAAGGCTCCCCGTTCTGCATGGCCTGTCCTGCCTTTCTGGATTTTACACTTTTTTCAGATGGCCCTTTTGACCGGGGGGAAGTGAGACTTCATTGTAGTGCAGATTTCCTTTGCAAGCTTGCTTGGTTGGCCAAAAAGGGCGTATGCGTTTTTTCCTGAATATATTCAGGAAAAAACGCATACGCCCTTTTTGGCCAAGTGCATCATTGTGGACGTTCTGCCTCTTTTCCTATGCTTTCAATGCAATTCCAGTCTACCTCCTGAAATCAGTTTCCTGCAATTCTGCCCCGCTTTCAAGTCCTCTTGGCAGCCTTACTTCAGTCTATTTTTGGACGATAGCTGTCATTTATAACTCTGCAGGTTTGTGAATTACAGTGCCCCTGAGCTCCTTTCTTCAACTCGCTTTCTTGTGACCTGGCTGCAACACCGCAGGATGGCTTCAGGCCCTAATCTGGTTCCGGCACGGCACGCTGAGCCTTTGGTTATTTCCTCTTCCTGGTGGGAAATGGGAGTTCAATTTGCCCGTCCAGACACCTCCAGCTAGCCTCTCATTGGTTCTCGCTATTCCTGTTCATCTTCCGCAGAAATTGCAAACTGGGCCAAACAGGAGGTTAAAGGCGCTGACTCTCCAAGTGGGCGGAGTGTTAGTAAAGCGTCTGGAATGTTGCACCCGAGTACCAGGGGAGGAAAACTGAGACATATTTGAACACGTCTCCCGTTCACATGGTTGATCATACTTGGGTTCCACATGCATGTTTTAGCTGAAGGAAGAATACCTTAAACCTGGAGAGTTGAGACCCGTGGAATGGGTACCATGCAATATGACATCAAAGGGTCTTCATTTGCTCACCGAACCTCTCCAATCCTATCACTGCTGCGTTTATGCCCCTGTACACACGCTTGATTCTCTTTTGGAGACATAGCAATCCATAGGTTTTAAGATACTTACAAGTCAGGTACATTCTTAGGCGTTTAATATGGGGTGTTGAGTCCATTTCGTTGAGCAAGGAGTAGCTCTTGTCTATTCCATATTTGGCTTAAGGAACTTTATCTGTGCTCATTTCAATCTCTGGTTTTATGCAGCACCCCAACTCACCTTTCCCCTTAAGCAAGCATAAGTTGGTTTTCTAAATTTGAGACCCTGTTCTGTTCTGTAATTCAGTTCCTGTGTAGCCATGTTTACATTCCGTGTATTACTGATATCTTATGATGTTTCTTTTTCTGTGTGACTTATTTCAGTTAGAATCATCGTACCTGAATCCACTCATTATGCTGCTATGGGCCTGATGACATAGATTTCATTGCTGAGTGATACTGCATTGTACGTAAGTACCACAAGTTCTTTATCCATTTTTCACTTTCTGTGATATTGAACTTGTATGGTAAACGAGGTTCTTGTAAACGGAGGCGTCCCAAACTTTGGGGTGGCTGTGTCTTTTTGATTTTAATTTCCCTAAGCTATAGAACCATAAGTGGAAGTGCCCTAGGCTCAGTTGCTTTGTTTTTTAGATGTTTCAGGAAACACCATACACTTCTCCCGAGTGGTTGTTGGCAATTTACATCCCGCCCATCAGCATAACAAGGCTCCCAGTTCTCCATGGCCTGTCCTGCCTTTCTGCATTTTACACTTTTTTCAGATGGCCCTTTTGGCCAGGGGGAAGTGAGACTTCATTGTAGTGCAGATTTCCTTTGCAAGCTTGCTTGGTTGGCCAAAAAGGGCGTATGCGTTTTTTCCTGAATATATTCAGGAAATAACGCATACGCCCTTTTTGGCCAAGTGCATCATTGTGGACGTTCTGCCTCTTTTCCTATGCTTGCAATGCAATTCCAGTCTACCTCCTGAAATCGGTTTCCTGCAATTCTGCCCCGCTTTCAAGTCCTCTTGGCAGCCTTACTTCAGTCTATTTTTGGACGATAGCTGTCATTTATAACTCTGCAGGTTTGTGAATTACAGTGCCCCTGAGCTCCTTTCTTCAACTCGCTTTCTTGTGACCTGTCCGCAACACCGCAGGATGGCTTCAGGCCCTAATCTGGTTCCGGCCAGGAATGCTGAGCCTTTGGTTAATTCCTCTTCCTGGTGGGAAATGAGAGTTAAATTTGCCCGTCCAGACACCTCCAGCTAGCCTCTCATTGGTTCTCGCTATTCCTGTTCATCTTCCGCAGAAATTGCAAACTGGGCCAAACAGGAGGTTAAAGGCGCTGACTCTCCAAGTGGGGAGAGTGTTAGTAAAGCGTCTGGAATGTTGCACCCGAGTACCAGGGGAGGAAAACTGAGACATATTTGAACACGTCTCCCGTTCACATGGTTGATCATACTTGGGTTCCACATGCATGTTTTAGCTGAAGGAAGAATACCTTAAACCTGGAGAGTTAAGACCCGTGTAATGGGTACCATGGAATATGACTTCAAAGGGTCTTCATTTGCTCACTGAACCTCTCCAATCCTATCACTGCTGCGTTTATGCCCCTGTACACATGCTTGATTCTCTTTCGGAGACATAGCAATCCATAGGTTTTAAGATACTTACTAGTCAGGTACATTCTTAGGCGTTTAATATGCGGTGTTGAGTCCATTTCGTTGAGCAAGGAGTAGCTCTTGTCTATTCCATATTTGACTTAAGGAACTTTATCTGTGCTCATTTCAATCTCTGGTTTTATGCAGCACCCCAGCTCACCTTTACCCTTAAGCAAGCATAAGTTGGTTTTCTAAATTTGAGACCCTGTTCTGTTCTGTAATTCAGTTCCTGTGTAGCCAAGTTTACATTCCGTGTATTACTGATATCTTATGATGTTTCTTTTTCTGTGTGACTTATTTCAGTTAGAATCATCATACCTGAATCCACTCATTGTGCTGCTAAGGGCGTGATGACACAGATTTCATTGCTGAGTGATATTGCTTTGTAAGTAAATACCACAACTTCTTTATCCATTTTTCACTTTCTGCGATGTTGAACTTGTACTGTAAACGAGGTTCTTGTAAACATAGCCGTTCCAAACTTTGGGGTGGCTGTGTCTTTTTGATTTTAATTTCCCTAAGCTATAGGACCATAAGTGGAAGTGCCCTAGGCTCTGTTGCTTTGTTTTTTAGATGTTTCAGGAAACACCATACACTTCTCCCGAGTGGTTGTTGGCAATTTACATCCCGCCCATTAGCATAACAAGGCTCCCAGTTCTCCATGGCCTGTCCTGCCTTTCTGGATTTTACACTTTTTTCAGATGGCCCTTTTGACCGGGGGGAAGTGAGACTTCATTGTAGTGCAGATTTCCTTTGCAAGCTTGCTTGGTTGGCCAAAAAGGGTGTATGCGTTTTTTCCTGAATATATTCAGGAAAAAACGCATACGCCCTTTTTGGCCAAGTGCATCATTGTGGACGTTCTGCCTCTTTTCCTATGCTTTCAATGCAATTCCAGTCTACCTCCTGAAATCGGTTTCCTGCAATTCTGCCCCGCTTTCAAGTCCTCTTGGCAGCCTTACTTCAGTCTATTTTTGGACGATAGCTGTCATTTATAACTCTGCAGGTTTGTGAATTACAGTGCCCCTGAGCTCCTTTCTTCAACTCGCTTTCTTGTGAGCTGGCCGCAACACCGCAGGATGGCTTCAGGCCCTAACCTGGTTCCAGTACGGCACGCTGAGCCTTTGGTTATTTCCTCTTCCTGGTGGGAAATGAGAGTTAAATTCGCCCGTCCAGACACCTCCAGCTAGCCTCTCATTGGTTCTCACTATTCCTGTTAATCTTCTGCAGAAATTGAAAACTGGACCAAACAGGAGGTTAAAGGCGCTGACTCTCCAAGTGGGGAGAGTGTTAGTAAAGCGTCTGGAATGTTGCACCCGAGTACCAGGGGAGGAAAACTGAGACATATTTGAACACGTCTCCCGTTCACATGGTTGATCATACTTGGGTTCCACATGCATGTTTTAGCTGAAGGAAGAATACCTTAAACCTGGAGAGTTGAGACCCGTGTAATGGGTACCATGCAATATGACTTCAAAGGGTCTTCATTTGCTCACCGAACCTCTCCAATCCTATCACTGCTGCGTTTATGCCCCTGTACACATGCTTGATTCTCTTTTGGAGACATAGCAATCCATAGGTTTTACGATACTTACTAGTCAGGTACATTCTTAGGCGTTTAATATGGGGTGTTGAGTCCATTTCGTTGAGCAAGGAGTAGCTCTTGTCTATTCCATATTTGGCTTAAGGAACTTTATCTGTGCTCATTTCAATCTCTGGTTTTATGCAGCACCCCAACTCTCCTTTACCCTTAAGCAAGAATAAGTTGGTTTTCTAAATTTGAGACCCTGTTCTGTTCTGTAATTCAGTTCCTGTGTAGCCAAGTTTACATTCCGTGTATTACTGATATCTTATGATGTTTCTTTTTCTGTGTGACTTATTTCAGTTAGAATCATCATACCTGAATCCACTCATTGTGCTGCTAAGGGCCTGATGACACAGATTTCATTGCTGAGTGATATTGCTTTGTAAGTAAATACCACAACTTCTTTATCCATTTTTCACTTTCTGCGATGTTGAACTTGTACTGTAAACGAGGTTCTTGTAAACAGAGCCGTTCCAAACTTTGGGGTGGCTGTGTCTTTTTGATTTTAATTTCCCTAAGCTATAGGACCATAAGTGGAAGTGCCCTAGGCTCTGTTGATTTGTTTTTTAGATGTTTCAGGAAACACCATACACTTCTCCCGAGTGGTTGTTGGCAATTTACATCCCGCCCATCAGCATAACAAGGCTCCCAGTTCTCAATGGCCTGTTACCTTTCTGGATTTTACACTTTTTTCAGATGGCCCTTTTGGCCGGGGGGAAGTGAGACTTCATTGTAGTGCAGATTTCCTTTGCAAGCTTGCTTGGTTGGCCAAAAAGGGCGTATGCGTTTTTTCCTGAATATATTCAGGAAAAAACGCATACGCCCTTTTTGGCCAAGTGCATCATTGTGGACGTTCTGCCTCTTTTCCTATGCTTTCAATGCAATTCCAGTCTACCTCCTGAAATCGGTTTCCTGCAATTCTGCCCCGCTTTCAAGTCCTCTTGGCAGCCTTACTTCAGTCTATTTTTGGACGATAGCTGTCATTTATAACTCTGCAGGTTTGTGAATTACAGTGCCCCTGAGCTCCTTTCTTCAACTCGCTTTCTTTTGAGCTGGCCGCAACACCGCAGGATGGCTTCAGGCCCTAACCTGGTTCCAGTACGGCACGCTGAGCCTTTGGTTATTTCCTCTTCCTGGTGGGAAATGAGAGTTAAATTTGCCCGTCCAGACACCTCCAGCTAGCCTCTCATTGGTTCTCGCTATTCCTGTTCATCTTCCGCAGAAATTGCAAACTGGGCCAAACAGGAGGTTAAAGGCGCTGACTCTCCAAGTGGGGAGAGTGTTAGTAAAGCGTCTGGAATGTTGCACCCGAGTACCAGGAGAGGAAAACTGAGACATATTTGAACACGTCTCCCGTTCACATGGTTGATCATACTTGGGTTCCACATGCATGTTTTAGCTGAAGGAAGAATACCTAAAACCTGGGTAGTTGAAACCCGTGGAATGGGTACCATGCAATATGACTTCAAAGGGTCTTCATTTGCTCACCGAACCTCTCCAATCCTATCACTGCTGCGTTTATGCCCCTGTACACATGCTTGATTCTCTTTCGGAGACATAGCAATCCATAGGTTTTAAGATACTTACTAGTCAGGTACATTCTTACGGGTTTAATATGGGGTTTTGAGTCCATTTCGTTGAGCAAGGAGTAGCTCTTGTCTATTCCATATTTGACTTAAGGAACTTTCTGTGCTCATTTCAATCTCTGGTTTTATGCAGCACCCCAACTCACCTTTCCCCTTAAGCAAGCATAAGTTGGTTTTCTAAATTTGAGACCCTGTTCTGTTCTGTAATTCAGTTCCTGTGTAGCCAAGTTTACATTCCGTGTATTACTGATATCTTATGATGTTTCTTTTTCTGTGTGACTTATTTCAGTTAGAATCATCATACCTGAATCCACTCACTGTGATGCTAAGGGCCTGATGACATAGATTTCATTGCTGAGTGATATTGCTTTGTAAGTAAATACCACAACTTCTTTATCCATTTTTCACTTTCTGCGATGTTGAACTTGTACTGTAAACGAGGTTCTTGTAAACAGAGGCGTCCCAAACTTTGGGGTGGCTGTGTCTTTTTGATTTTAATTTCCCTAAGCTATAGGACCATAAGTGGCAGTGCCCTAGGCTCTGTTGCTTTGTTTTTTAGATGTTTCAGGAAACACCATACACTTCTCCCGAGTGTCTGTTGGCAATTTACATCCCGCCCATCAGCATAACAAGGCTCCCAGTTCTCCATGGCCTGTCCTGCCTTTCTGGATTTTACACTTTTTTCAGATGGCCCTTTTGACCGGGGGGAAGTGAGACTTCATTGTAGTGCAGATTTCCTTTGCAAGCTTGCTTGGTTGGCCAAAAAGGGCGTATGCGTTTTTTCCTGAATATATTCAGGAAAAAACGCATACGCCCTTTTTGGCCAAGTGCATCATTGTGGACGTTCTGCCTCTTTTCCTATGCTTTCAATGCAATTCCAGTCTACCTCCTGAAATCTGTTTCCTGCAATTCTGCCCCGCTTTCAAGTCCTCTTGGCAGCCTTACTTCAGTCTATTTTTGGACGATAGCTGTCATTTATAACTCTGCAGGTTTGTGAATTACAGTGCCCCTGAGCTCCTTTCTTCAACTCGCTTTCTTTTGAGCTGGCCGCAACACCGCAGGATGGATTCAGGCCCTAATCTGGTTCCGGCCCGGCACGCTGAGTCTTTGGTTATTTCCTCTTCCTGGTGGGAAATGAGAGTTAACTTTGCCCGTCCAGACACCTCCAGCTAGCCTCTCATTGGTTCTTGCTATTCCTGTTCATCTTCCGCAGAAATTGCAAACTGGGCCAAACAGGAGGTTAAAGGGACTGACTCTCCAAGTCGGGAGAGTGTTAGTAAAGCGTCTGGAATGTTGCACCCGAGTACCAGGGTATGAAAACTGACATATTTGAACACGTCTCCCGATCACATGGTTGATCATACTCTAGGTTCCACATGCATGTTTTAGCTGAAGGAAGAATACCTTAATCCTTGGTAGTTGAAACCTGTGGAATGGGTACCATGCAATATGACTTCAAAGGGTCTTCATTTGCTCACCGAACCTCTCCAATCCTATCACTGCTGCGTTTATGCCCCTGTACACATGCTTGATTCTCTTTCGGAGAAATAGCAATCCATAGGTTTTAAGATACTTACTAGTCAGGTACATTCTTAGGAGTTTAATATGCGGTGTTGAGTCCATTTCGTTGAGCAAGGAGTAGCTCTTGTCTATTCCATATTTGACTTAAGGAACTTTATCTGTGCTCATTTCAATCTCTGGTTTTATGCAGCACCCCAACTCACCTTTACCCTTAAGCAAGCATAAGTTGGTTTTCTAAATTTGAGTCCCTGTTCTGTTCTGTAATTCAGTTCCTGTGTAGCCAAGTTTACATTCCGTGTATTACTGATATCTTATGATGTTTCTTTTTCTGTGTGACTTACTTCAGTTAGAATCATCATACCTGAATCCACTCATTGTGCTGCTAAGGGCCTGATGACACAGATTTCATTGCTGAGTGATATTGCTTTGTAAGTAAATACCACAACTTCTTTATCCATTTTTCACTTTCTGCGATGTTGAACTTGTACTGTAAACGAGGTTCTTGTAAACAGAGCCGTTCCAAACTTTGGGGTGGCTGTGTCTTTTTGATTTTAATTTCCCTAAGCTATAGGACCATAAGTGGCAGTGCCCTAGGCTCTGTTGCTTTGTTTTTTAGATGTTTCAGGAAACACCATACACTTCTCCCGAGTGTCTGTTGGCAATTTACATCCCGCCCATCAGCATAACAAGGCTCCCAGTTCTCCATGGCCTGTCCTGCCTTTCTGGATTTTACACTTTTTTCAGATGGCCCTTTTGACCGGGGGGAAGTGAGACTTCATTGTAGTGCAGATTTCCTTTGCAAGCTTGCTTGGTTGGCCAAAAAGGGCGTATGCGTTTTTTCCTGAATATATTCAGGAAAAAACGCATACGCCCTTTTTGGCCAAGTGCATCATTGTGGACGTTCTGCCTCTTTTCCTATGCTTTCAATGCAATTCCAGTCTACCTCCTGAAATCTGTTTCCTGCAATTCTGCCCCGCTTTCAAGTCCTCTTGGCAGCCTTACTTCAGTCTATTTTTGGACGATAGCTGTCATTTATAACTCTGCAGGTTTGTGAATTACAGTGCCCCTGAGCTCCTTTCTTCAACTCGCTTTCTTTTGAGCTGGCCGCAACACCGCAGGATGGATTCAGGCCCTAATCTGGTTCCGGCCCGGCACGCTGAGTCTTTGGTTATTTCCTCTTCCTGGTGGGAAATGAGAGTTAACTTTGCCCGTCCAGACACCTCCAGCTAGCCTCTCATTGGTTCTTGCTATTCCTGTTCATCTTCCGCAGAAATTGCAAACTGGGCCAAACAGGAGGTTAAAGGGACTGACTCTCCAAGTCGGGAGAGTGTTAGTAAAGCGTCTGGAATGTTGCACCCGAGTACCAGGGTATGAAAACTGACATATTTGAACACGTCTCCCGATCACATGGTTGATCATACTCTAGGTTCCACATGCATGTTTTAGCTGAAGGAAGAATACCTTAATCCTTGGTAGTTGAAACCCGTGGAATGGGTACCATGCAATATGACTTCAAAGGGTCTTCATTTGCTCACCGAACCTCTCCAATCCTATCACTGCTGCGTTTATGCCCCTGTACACATGCTTGATTCTCTTTCGGAGAAATAGCAATCCATAGGTTTTAAGATACTTACTAGTCAGGTACATTCTTAGGAGTTTAATATGCGGTGTTGAGTCCATTTCGTTGAGCAAGGAGTAGCTCTTGTCTATTCCATATTTGACTTAAGGAACTTTATCTGTGCTCATTTCAATCTCTGGTTTTATGCAGCACCCCAACTCACCTTTACCCTTAAGCAAGCATAAGTTGGTTTTCTAAATTTGAGTCCCTGTTCTGTTCTGTAATTCAGTTCCTGTGTAGCCAAGTTTACATTCCGTGTATTACTGATATCTTATGATGTTTCTTTTTCTGTGTGACTTACTTCAGTTAGAATCATCATACCTGAATCCACTCATTGTGCTGCTAAGGGCCTGATGACACAGATTTCATTGCTGAGTGATATTGCTTTGTAAGTAAATACCACAACTTCTTTATCCATTTTTCACTTTCTGCGATGTTGAACTTGTACTGTAAACGAGGTTCTTGTAAACAGAGCCGTTCCAAACTTTGGGGTGGCTGTGTCTTTTTGATTTTAATTTCCCTAAGCTATAGGACCATAAGTGGAAGTGCCCTAGGTTCTGTTGCTTTGTTTTTTAGATGTTTCAGGAAACACCATACACTTCTCCCGAGTGGTTGTTGGCAATTTACATCCCGCCCATCAGCATAACAAGGCTCCCAGTTCTCCATGGCCTGTCCTGCCTTTCTGGATTTTACACTTTTTTCAGATGGCCCTTTTGACCGGGGGGAAGTGAGACTTCATTGTAGTGCAGATTTCCTTTGCAAGCTTGCTTGGTTGGCCAAAAAGGGCGTATGCATTTTTTCCTGAATATATTCAGGAAAAAACGCATACGCCCTTTTTGGCCAAGTGCATCATTGTGGACGTTCTGCCTCTTTTCCTATGCTTTCAATGCAATTCCAGTCTACCTCCTGAAATCGGTTTCCTGCAATTCTGCCCCGCTTTCAAGTCCTCTTGGCAGCCTTACTTCAGTCTATTTTTGGACGATAGCTGTCATTTATAACTCTGCAGGTTTGTGAATTACAGTGCCCCTGAGCTCCTTTCTTCAACTCGCTTTCTTTTGAGCTGGCCGCAACACCGCAGGATGGCTTCAGGCCCTAATCTGGTTCCAGTACGGCACGCTGAGCCTTTGGTTATTTCCTCTTCCTGGTGGGAAATGAGAGTTAAATTTGCCCGTCCAGACACCTCCAGCTAGCCTCTCATTGGTCTCGCTATTCCTGTTCATCTTCCGCAGAAATTGCAAACTGGGCCAAACAGGAGGTTAAAGGCGCTGACTCTCCAAGTGGGGAGAGTGTTAGTAAAGCGTCTGGAATGTTGCACCCGAGTACCAGGGGAGGAAAACTGAGACATATTTGAACACGTCTCCCGTTCACATGGTTGATCATACTTGGGTTCCACATGCATGTTTTAGCTGAAGGAAGAATACCTTAAACCTGGAGAGTTGAGACCCGTGTAATGGGTACCATGCAATATGACTTCAAAGGGTCTTCATTTGCTCACCGAACCTCTCCAATCCTATCACTGCTGCGTTTATGCCCCTGTACACACGCGTGATTCTCTTTTGGAGACATAGCAATCCATAGGTTTTAAGATACTTACTAGTCAGGTACATTCTTAGGCGTTTAATATGGGGTGTTGAGTCCATTTCGTTGAGCAAGCAGTAGCTCTTGTCTATTCCATATTTCGCTTAAGGAACTTTATCTGTGCTCATTTCAATCTCTGGTTTTATGCAGCACCCCAACTCACCTTTACCCTTATGCAAGCATAAGTTGGTTTTCTAAATTTGAGACACTCTTCTGTTTTGGAATTCAGTTCCTGTGTAGCCAAGTTTACATTCCGTGTATTAGTGATATCTTACGATGTTTCTTTTTCTGTGTGACTTATTTCAGTTAGAATCATCGTACCTGAATCCACTCATTGTGCTGCTAAGGGCCTGATGACACAGATTTCATTGCTGAGTGATATTGCTTTGTAAGTAAATACCACAACTTCTTTATCCATTTTTCACTTTCTGCGATGTTGAACTTGTACTGTAAACGAGGTTCTTGTAAACAGAGCCATTCCAAACTTTGGGGTGGCTGTGTCTTTTTGATTTTAATTTCCCTAAGCTATAGGACCATAAGTGGAAGTGCCCTAGGTTCTGTTGCTTTGTTTTTTACATGTTTCAGGAAACACCATACACTTCTCCCGAGTGGTTGTTGGCAATTTACATCCCGCCCATCAGCATAACAAGGCTCCCAGTTCTCCATGGCCTGTCTTGTCTTTCTGGATTTTACACTTTTTTCAGATGGCCCTTTTGACCGGGGGGAAGTGAGACTTCATTGTAGTGCAGATTTCCTTTGCAAGCTTGCTTGGTTGGCCAAAAAGGGCGTATGCGTTTTTTCCTGAATATATTCAGGAAAAAACGCATACGCCCTTTTTGGCCAAGTGCATCATTGTGGACGTTCTGCCTCTTTTCCTATGCTTTCAATGCAATTCCAGTCTACCTCCTGAAATCGGTTTCCTGCAATTCTGCCCCGCTTTCAAGTCCTCTTGGCAGCCTTACTTCAGTCTATTTTTGGACGATAGCTGTCATTTATAAGTCTGAAGGTATGTGAATTACAGTGCCCCTGAGCTCCTTTCTTCAACTCGCTTTCTTGTGACCTGGCCGCAACACCGCAGGATGGCTTCAGGCCCTAATCTGGTTCTGGCACGGCACGCTGAGCCTTTGGTTAATTCCTCTTCCTGGTGGGAAATGAGAGTTAAATTTGCCCGTCCAGACACCTCCAGCTAGCCTCTCATTGGTTCTCGCTATTCCTGTTCATCTTCCGCAGAAATTGCAAACTGGGCCAAACAGGAGGTTAAAGGGACTGACTCTCCAAGTCGGAAGAGTGTTAGTAAAGCTTCTGGAATGTTGCACCCGAGTACCAGGGTACGAAAACTGAGACATATTTGAACACGTCTCCCGATCACATGGTTGATCA
Organism: Delphinus delphis; assembly: GCF_949987515.2. Classification (NCBI taxonomy): domain Eukaryota; kingdom Metazoa; phylum Chordata; class Mammalia; order Artiodactyla; family Delphinidae; genus Delphinus; species Delphinus delphis. The sequence goes on from NW_027192724.1 coordinate 168,495, forward strand.
TACTCTAGGTTCCACATGCATGTTTTAGCTGAAGGAAGAATACCTTAAACCTGGGTAGTTGAAACCCGTGGAATGGGTACCATGCAATATGACTTCAAAGGGTCTTCATTTGCTCACCGAACCTCTCCAATCCTATCACTGCTGCGTTTATGCCCCTGTACACATGCTTGATTCTCTTTCGGAGACATAGCAATCCATAGGTTTTAAGATACTTACTAGTCAGGTACATTCTTAGGCGTTTAATATGCGGTGTTGAGTCCATTTCGTTGAGCAAGGAGTAGCTCTTGTCTATTCCATATTTGACTTAAGGAACTTTATCTGTGCTCATTTCAATCTCTGGTTTTATGCAGCACCCCAACTCACCTTTACCCTTAAGCAATCATAAGTTGGTTTTCTAAATTTGAGACCCTGTTCTGTTCTGTAATTCAGTTCCTGTGTAGCCAAGTTTACATTCCGTGTATTACTGATATCTTATGATGTTTCTTTTTCTGTGTGACTTACTTCAGTTAGAATCATCATACCTCAATCCACTCATTGTGCTGCTAAGGGCCTGATGACACAGATTTCATTGCTGAGTGATATTGCTTTGTAAGTAAATACCACAACTTCTTTATCCATTTTTCACTTTCTGCGATGTTGAACTTGTACTGTAAACGAGGTTCTTGTAAACAGAGCCGTTCCAAACTTTGGGGTGGCTGTGTCTTTTTGATTTTAATTTCCCTAAGCTATAGGACCATAAGTGGAAGTGCCCTAGGTTCTGTTGCTTTGTTTTTTAGATGTTTCAGGAAACACCATACACTTCTCCCGAGTGTCTGTTGGCAATTTACATCCCGCCCATCAGCATAACAAGGCTCCCAGTTCTCCATGGCCTGTCCTGCCTTTCTGGATTTTACACTTTTTTCAGATGGCCCTTTTGACCAGGGGGAAGTGAGACTTCATTGTAGTGCAGATTTCCTTTGCAAGCTTGCTTGGTTGGCCAAAAAGGGCGTATGCGTTTTTTCCTGAATATATTCAGGAAAAAACGCATACGCCCTTTTTGGCCAAGTGCATCATTGTGGACGTTCTGCCTCTTTTCCTATGCTTTCAATGCAATTCCAGTCTACCTCCTGAAATCGGTTTCCTGCAATTCTGCCCCGCTTTCAAGTCCTCTTGGCAGCCTTACTTCAGTCTATTTTTGGACGATAGCTGTCATTTATAACTCTGCAGGTTTGTGAATTACAGTGCCCCTGAGCTCCTTTCTTCAACTCGCTTTCTTGTGACCTGGCTGCAACACCACAGGATGTCTTCAGGCCCTAATCTGGTTCCGGTACGGCACGCTGAGCCTTTGGTTATTTCCTCTTCCTGGTGGGAAATGAGAGTTAAATTTGCCCGTCCAGACACCTCCAGCTAGCCTCTCATTGGTTCTCGCTATTCCTGTTCATCTTCCGCAGAATTTGCAAACTGTGCCAAACAGGAGGTTAAAGGCGCTGACTCTCCAAGTGGGGAGAGTGTTAGTAAAGCGTCTGGAATGTTGCACCCGAGTACCAGGGGAGGAAAACTGAGACATATTGGAACACGTCTCCCGTTCACATGGTTGATCATACTTGGGTTCCACATGCATGTTTTAGCTGAAGGAAGAATACCTTAAACCTGGAGAGTTGAGACCCGTGGAATGGGTACCATGCAATATGACTTCAAAGGGTCTTCATTTGCTCACCGAACCTCTCCCATCCTATCACTGCTGCGTTTATGCCCCTGTACACACGCTTGATTCTCTTTTGGAGACATAGCAATCCATAGGTTTTAAGATACTTACTAGTCAGCTACATTCTTAGGGGTTTAATATGGGGTTTTGAGTCCATTTCGTTGAGCAAGGAGTAGCTCTTGTCTATTCCATATTTGGCTTAAGGAACTTTATCTGTGCTCATTTCAATCTCTGGTTTTATGCAGCACCCCAACTCACCTTTCCCCTTAAGCAAGCATAAGTTGCTTTTCTAAATTTGAGACACTCTTCTGTTTTGGAATTCAGTTCCTGTGTAGCCAAGTTTACATTCCGTGTATTAGTGATATCTTATGATGTTTCTTTTTCTGTGTGACTTATTTCAGTTAGAATCATCGTACCTGAATCCACTCATTGTGATGCTAAGGGCCTGATGACACAGATTTCATTGCTGAGTGATGTTGCTTTGTAAGTAAATACCACAACTTCTTTATCCATTTTTCACTTTCTGCGATGTTGAACTTGTACTGTAAACGAGGTTCTTGTAAACAGAGCCGTTCCAAACTTTGGGGTGGCTGTGTCTTTTTGATTTTAATTTCCCTAAGCTATAGGACCATAAGTGGAAGTGCCCTAGGTTCTGTTTCTTTGTTTTTTAGATGTTTCAGGAAACACCATACACTTCTCCCGAGTGGTTGTTGGCAATTTACATCCCGCCCATCAGCATAACAAGGCTCCCAGTTCTCCATGGTCTGTCTTGTCTTTCTGGATTTTACACTTTTTTCAGATGGCCCTTTTGACCGGGGGGAAGTGAGACTTCATTGTAGTGCAGATTTCCTTTGCAAGCTTGCTTGGTTGGTCAAAAAGGGCCTATGCGTTTTTTCCTGAATATATTCAGGAAAAAACGCATACGCCCTTTTTGGCCAAGTGCATCATTGTGGACGTTCTGCCTCTTTTCCTATGCTTTCAATGCAATTCCAGTCTACCTCCTGAAATCGGTTTCCTGCAATTCTGCCCCGCTTTCAAGTCCTCTTGGCAGCCTTACTTCAGTCTATTTTTGGACGATAGCTGTCATTTATAACTCTGCAGGTTTGTGAATTACAGTGCCCCTGAGCTCCTTTCTTCAACTCGCTTTCTTGTGACCTGGCCGCAACACCGCAGGATGGCTTCAGGCCCTAATCTGGTTCTGGCAAGGCACGCTGAGCCTTTGGTTAATTCCTCTTCCTGGTGAGAAATGAGAGTTAAATTTGCCCGTCCAGACACCTACAGCTAGTCTCTCATTGGTTCTCGCTATTCCTGTTCATCTTCCGCAGAAATTGCAAACTGGGCCAAACAGGAGGTTAAAGGGACTGACTCTCCCAGTCGGGAGAGTGTTAGTAAAGCGTCTGGAATGTTGCACCCGAGTACCAGGGGAGGAAAACTGAGACATATTTGAACACGTCTCCCGATCACATGGTTGATCATACTCTAGGTTCCACATGCATGTTTTAGCTGAAGGAAGAATACCTTAAACCTGGAGAGTTGAGATCCGTGTAATGCGTACCATGCAATATGACTTCAAAGGGTCTTCATTTGCTCACCGAAACTCTCCAATCCTATCACTGCTGCGTTTATGCCCCTGTACACATGCTTGACTCTCTTTTGGAAACATAGCAATCCATAGGTTTTCCGATCCTTATTAGTCAGGTACATATTTAGGCGATTAATATGCGGTGTTGAGTCCATTTCGTTGAGCAAGGAGTAGCTCTTGTCTATTCCATATTTGACTTAAGGAACTTTATCTGTGCTCATTTCAATCTCTGGTTTTATGCAGCACCCCAACTCACCTTTACCCTTAAGCAAGCATAAGTTGGTTTTCTAAATTTGAGACCCTGTTCTGTTCTGTAATTCAGTTCCTGTGTAGCCAAGTTTACATTCCGTGTATTACTGATATCTTATGATGTTTCTTTTCTGTGTGACTTATTTCAGTTAGAATCATCATACCTGAATCCACTCATTGTGCTGCTAAGGGCCTGATGACACAGATTTCATTGCTGAGTGAGATTGCTTTGTAAGTAAATACCACAACTTCTTTATCCATTTTTCACTTTCTGCGATGTTGAACTTGTACTGTAAACGTGGTTCTTGTAAACAGAGCCGTTCGAAAGTTTGGGGTGGCTGTGTCTTTTTGATTTTAATTTCCCTAAGCTATAGGACCATAAGTGGCAGTGCCCTAGGCTCTGTTGCTTTGTTTTTTAGATGTTTCAGGAAACACCATACACTTCTCCCGAGTGGTTGTTGGCAATTTACATCCCGCCCATCAGCATAACAAGGCTCCCAGTTGTCCATGGCCTGTCCTGCCTTTCTGGATTTTACACTTTTTTCAGATGGCCCTTTTGACCGGGGGGAAGTGAGACTTCATTGTAGTGCAGATTTCCTTTGCAAGCTTGCTTGGTTGGCCAAAAAGGGCCTATGCGTTTTTTCCTGAATATATTCAGGAAAAAACGCATACGCCCTTTTTGGCCAAGTGCATCATTGTGGACGTTCTGCCTCTTTTCCTATGCTTTCAATGCAATTCCAGTCTACCTCCTGAAATCGGTTTCCTGCAATTCTGCCCCGCTTTCAAGTCCTCTTGGCAGCCTTACTTCAGTCTATTTTTGGACGATAGCTGTCATTTATAACTCTGCAGGTTTGTGAATTACAGTGCCCCTGAGCTCCTTTCTTCAACTCGCTTTCTTGTGACCTGGCCGCAACACCGCAGGATGGCTTCAGGCCCTAATCTGGTTCCGGCACGGCACGCTGAGCCTTTGGTTAATTCCTCTTCCTGGTGGGAAATGAGAGTTAAATTTGCCCGTCCAGACACCTCCAGCTAGTCTCTCATTGGTTCTCGCTATTCCTGTTCATCTTCCGCAGAAATTGCAAACTGGGCCAAACAGGAGGTTAAAGGGACTGACTCTCCAAGTCGGAAGAGTGTTAGTAAAGCTTCTGGAATGTTGCACCTGAGTACCAGGGTACGAAAACTGAGACATATTTGAACACGTCTCCCGATCACATGGTTGATCATACTCTAGGTTCCACATGCATGTTTTAGCTGAAGGAAGAATACCTTAAACCTGGGTAGTTGAAACCTGTGGAATGGGTACCATGCAATATGACTTCAAAGGGTCTTCATTTGCTCACCGAACCTCTCCAATCCTATCACTGCTGCGTTTATGCCCCTGTACACATGCTTGATTCTCTTTCGGAGACATAGCAATCCATAGGTTTTAAGATACTTACTAGTCAGGTACATTCTTAGGCGTTTAATATGCGGTGTTGAGTCCATTTCGTTGAGCAAGGAGTAGCTCTTGTCTATTCCATATTTGACTTAAGGAACTTTATCTGTGCTCATTTCAATCTCTGGTTTTATGCAGCACCCCAACTCACCTTTCCCCTTAAGCAAGCATAAGTTGCTTTTCTAAATTTGAGACACTCTTCTGTTTTGGAATTCAGTTCCTGTGTAGCCAAGTTTACATTCCGTGTATTAGTGATATCTTATGATGTTTCTTTTTCTGTGTGACTTATTTCAGTTAGAATCATCGTACCTGAATCCACTCATTGTGCTGCTAAGTGCCTGATGACACAGATTTCATTGCTGAGTGATGTTGCTTTGTAAGTAAATACCACAACTTCTTTATCCATTTTTCACTTTCTGCGATGTTGAACTTGTACTGTAAACGAGGTTCTTGTAAACAGAGCCGTTCCAAACTTTGGGGTGGCTGTGTCTTTTTGATTTTAATTTCCCTAAGCTATAGGACCATAAGTGGAAGTGCCCTAGGTTCTGTTGCTTTGTTTTTTAGATGTTTCAGGAAACACCACGCACTTCTCCCGAGTGGTTGTTGGCAATTTACATCCCGCCCATCAGCATAACAAGGCTCCCAGTTCTCCATGGTCTGTCTTGTCTTTCTGGATTTTACACTTTTTTCAGATGGCCCTTTTGACCGGGGGGAAGTGAGACTTCATTGTAGTGCAGATTTCCTTTGCAAGCTTGCTTGGTTGGTCAAAAAGGGCCTATGCGTTTTTTCCTGAATATATTCAGGAAAAAACGCATACGCCCTTTTTGGCCAAGTGCATCATTGTGGACGTTCTGCCTCTTTTCCTATGCTTTCAATGCAATTCCAGTCTACCTCCTGAAATCGGTTTCCTGCAATTCTGCCCCGCTTTCAAGTCCTCTTGGCAGCCTTACTTCAGTCTATTTTTGGACGATAGCTGTCATTTATAAGTCTGCAGGTTTGTGAATTACAGTGCCCCTGAGCTCCTTTCTTCAACTCGCTTTCTTGTGACCTGGCCGCAACACCGCAGGATGGCTTCAGGCCCTAATCTGGTTCTGGCAAGGCACGCTGAGCCTTTGGTTAATTCCTCTTCCTGGTGAGAAATGAGAGTTAAATTTGCCCGTCCAGACACCTACAGCTAGTCTCTCATTGGTTCTCACTATTCCTGTTCATCTTGCGCAGAAATTGCAAACTGGGCCAAACAGGAGGTTAAAGGGACTGACTCTCCCAGTCGGGAGAGTGTTAGTAAAGCGTCTGGAATGTTGCACCCGAGTACCAGGGGAGGAAAACTGAGACATATTTGAACACGTCTCCCGATCACATGGTTGATCATACTCTAGGTTCCACATGCATGTTTTAGCTGAAGGAAGAATACCTTAAACCTGGAGAGTTGAGATCCGTGTAATGCGTACCATGCAATACGACTTCAAAGGGTCTTCATTTGCTCACCGAGCCTCTCCAATCCTATCACTGCTGCGTTTATGCCCCTGTACACATGCTTGATTCTCTTTCGGAGACATAGCAATCCATAGGTTTTAAGATACTTACTAGTCAGGTACATTCTTAGGCGTTTAATATGCGGTGTTGAGTCCATTTCGTTGAGCAAGGAGTAGCTGTTGTCTATTCCATATTTGGCTTAAGGAACTTTATCTGTGCTCATTTCAATCTCTGGTTTTATGCAGCAACCCAACTCACCTTTCCCCTTAAGCAAGCATAAGTTGGTTTTCTAAATTTGAGACCCTGTTCTGTTTTGGAATTCAGTTCCTGTGTAGCCAAGTTTACATTCCGTGTATTAGTGATATCCTATGATGTTTCTTTTTCTGTGTGACTTATTTCAGTTAGAATCATCATACCTGAATCCACTCATTGTGATGCTAAGGGCCTGATGACACAGATTTCATTGCTGAGTGATATTGCTTTGTAAGTGAATACTACAACTTCTTTATCCATTTTTCACTTTCTGCGATGTTGAACTTGTACTGTAAAGGAGGTTATTGTAAACAGAGCCGTTCCAAACTTTGGGGTGGCTGTGTCTTTTTGATTTTAATTTCCCTAAGCTATAGGACCATAAGTGGAAGTGCCCTAGGCTCTGTTGCTTTGTTTTTTAGATGTTTCAGGAAACACCATACACTTCTCCCAAGTGTCTGTTGGCAATTTACATCCCACCCATCAGCATAACAAGGCTCCCAGTTCTCAATGGCCTGTTGCCTTTCTGGATTTTACACTTTTTTCAGATGGCCCTTTTGACCGGGGGGAAGTGAGACTTCATTGTAGTGCAGATTTCCTTTGCAAGCTTGCTTGGTTGGCCAAAAAGGGCGTATGCGTTTTTTCCTGAATATATTCAGGAAAAAACGCATATGCCCTTTTTGGCCAAGTGCATTATTGTGGACGTTCTGCCTCTTTTCCTATGCTTTCAATGCAATTCCAGTCTACCTCCTGAAATCGGTTTCCTGCAATTCTGCCCCGCTTTCAAGTCCTCTTGGCAGCCTTACTTCAGTCTATTTTTGGACGATAGCTGTCATTTATAACTCTGCAGGTTTGTGAATTACAGTGCCCCTGAGCTCCTTTGTTCAACTCGCTTTCTTGTGACCTGGCCGCAACACCGCAGGATGGCTTCAGGCCCTAATCTGGTTCCGGCCCGGCATGCTGAGCCTTTGGTTAATTCCTCTTCCTGGTGGGAAATGAGAGTTAAATTTGCCCGTCCAGACACCTCCAGCTAGCCTCTCATTGGTTCTCGCTATTCCTGTTCATCTTCCGCAGAAATTGCAAACTGGGCCAAACAGGAGGTTAAAGGCGCTGACTCTCCAAGTGGGGAGAGTGTTAGTAAAGCGTCTGGAATGTTGCACCCGAGTACCAGGGGAGGAAAACTGAGACATATTTGAACACGTCTCCCGTTCACATGGTTGATCATACTTGGGTTCCACATGCATGTTTTAGCTGAAGGAAGAATACCTTAAACCTGGAGAGTTGAGACCCGTGTAATGGGTACCATGCAATATGACTTCAAAGGGTCTTCATTTGCTCACCGAACCTCTCCAATCCTATCACTGCTGCGTTTATGCCCCTGTACACACGCTTGATTCTCTTTTGGAAACATAGCAGTCCATAGGTTTTAAGATACTTACTAGTCAGGTACATTCTTAGGCGTTTAATATGGGGTGTTGAGTCCATTTCATTGAGCAAGGAGTAGCACTTGTCTATTCCATATTTGGCTTAAGGAACTTTATCTGTGCTCATTTCAATCTCTGCTTTTATGCAGCACCCCAACTCACCTTTCCCCTTAAGCAAGCATAAGTTGGTTTTCTAAATTTGAGACCCTGTTCTGTTCTGTAATTCAGTTCCTGTGTAGCCAAGTTTACATTCCGTGTATTACTGATATCTTATGATGTTTCTTTTCTGTGTGACTTATTTCAGTTAGAATCATCATACCTGAATCCACTCATTGTGCTGCTACGGGCCTGATGACACAGAATTCATTGCTGAGTGATATTGCTTTGTAAGTAAATACCACAACTTCTTTATCCATTTTTCACTTTCTGCGATGTTGAACTTGTACTGTAAACGAGGTTCTTGTAAACAGAGCCGTTCCAAACTTTGGGGTGGCTGTGTCTTTTTGATTTTAATTTCCCTAAGCTATAGGACCATAAGTGGAAGTGCCCTAGGCTCTGTTGCTTTGTTTTTTAGATGTTTCAGGAAACACCACACACTTCTCCTGAGTGGTTGTTGGCAATTTACATCCCGCGCATCAGCATAACAAGGCTCCCAGTTCTCCATGGCCTGTCCTGCCTTTCTGGATTTTACACTTTTTTCAGATGGCCCTTTTGACCGGGGGGAAGTGAGACTTCATTGTAGTGCAGATTTCCTTTGCAAGCTTGCTTGGTTGGCCAAAAAGGGCCTATGCGTTTTTTCCTGAATATATTCAGGAAAAAACGCATACGCCCTTTTTGGCCAAGTGCATCATTGTGGACGTTCTGCCTCTTTTCCTATGCTTTCAATGCAATTCCAGTCTACCTCCTGAAATCGGTTTCCTGCAATTCTGCCCCGCTTTCAAGTCCTCTTGGCAGCCTTACTTCAGTCTATTTTTGGACGATAGCTGTCATTTATAACTCTGCAGGTTTGTGAATTACAGTGCCCCTGAGCTCCTTTCTTCAACTCGCTTTCTTGTGACCTGGCCGCAACACCGCAGGATGGCTTCAGGCCCTAATCTGGTTCCGGCACGGCACGCTGAGCCTTTGGTTATTTCCTTTTCCTGGTGGGAAATGAGAGTTAAATTTGCCCGTCCAGACACCTCCAGCTAGTCTCTCATTGGTTCTCACTATTCCTGTTCATATTCCGCAGAAATTGCAAACTGGGCCAAACAGGAGGTTAAAGGCGCTGACTCTCCAAGTGGGGAGAGTGTTAGTAAAGCGTCTGGAATGTTGCACCCGAGTACCAGGGGAGGAAAACTGAGACATATTTGAACACGTCTCGGGTTCACATGGTTGATCATACTTGGGTTCCACATGCATGTTTTAGCTGAAGGAAGAATACCTTAAACCTGGAGAGTTAAGACCCGTGTAATGGGTACCATGCAATATGACTTCAAAGGGTCTTCATTTGCTCACCGAACCTCTCCAATCCTATCACTGCTGCGTTTATGCCCCTGTACACATGCTTGATTCTCTTTCGGAGACATAGCAATCCATAGGTTTTTAAGATACTTACTAGTCTGGTACATTCTTAGGCATTTAATATGCGGTGTTGAGTCCATTTCGTTGAGCAAGGAGTAGCTCTTGTCTATTCCATATTTGACTTAAGGAACTTTATCTGTGCTCATTTCAATCTCTGGTTTTATGCAGCACCCCAACTCACCTTTACCCTTAAGCAAGCATAAGTTGGTTTTCTAAATTTGAGACCCTGTTCTGTTCTGTAATTCAGTTCCTGTGTAGCCAAGTTTACATTCCGTGTATTACTGATATCTTATGATGTTTCTTTTTCTGTGTGACTTACTTCAGTTAGAATCATCATACCTGAATCCACTCATTGTGCTGCTAAGGGCCTGATGACACAGATTACATTGCTGAGTGATATTGCTTTGTAAGTAAATACCACAACTTCTTTATCCATTTTTCACTTTCTGCGATGTTGAACTTGTACGGTAAACGAGGTTCTTGTAAACAGAGCCGTTCCAAACTTTGGGGTGGCTGTGTCTTTTTGATTTTAATTTCCCTAAGCTATAGGACCATAAGTGGAAGTGCCCGAGGTTCTGTTGCTTTGTTTTTTAGATGTTTCAGGAAACACCATACACTTCTCCCGAGTGGTTGTTGGCAATTTACATCCCGCCCATCAGCATAACAAGGCTCCCAGTTCTCCATGGCCTGTCCTGCCTTTCTGGATTTTACACTTTTTTCAGATGGCCCTTTTGACCGGGGGGAAGTGAGACTTCATTGTAGTGCAGATTTCCTTTGCAAGCTTGCTTGGTTGGCCAAAAAGGGCGTATGCGTTTTTTCCTGAATATATTCAGGAAAAAACGCATACGCCCTTTTTGGCCAAGTGCATCATTGTGGACGTTCTGCCTCTTTTCTTATGCTTTCAATGCAATTCCAGTGTACCTCCTGAAATCGGTTTCCTGCAATTCTGCCCCGCTTTCAAGTCCTCTTGGCAGCCTTACTTCAGTCTATTTTTGGACGATAGCTGTCATTTATAACTCTGCAGGTTTGTAAATTACAGTGCCCCTGAGCTCCTTTCTTCAACTCGCTTTCTTTTGAGCTGGCCGCAACACCGCAGGATGGCTTCAGGCCCTAATCTGGTTCCGGCCCGGCATGCTGAGCCTTTGGTTATTTCCTCTTCCTGGTGGGAAATGAGAGTTAAATTTGCCCGTCCAGACACCTCCAGCTAGCCTCTCATTGGTTCTCGCTATTCCTGTTCATCTTCCGCAGAAATTGCAAACTGGGCCAAACAGGAGGTTAAAGGCGCTGACTCTCCAAGTGGGGAGAGTGTTAGTAAAGCGTCTGGAATGTTGCACCCGAGTACCAGGGGAGGAAAACTGAGACATATTTGAACACGTCTCCCGATCACATGGTTGATCATACTCTGGGTTCCACATGCATGTTTTAGCTGAAAGAAGAATACCTAAAACCTGGGTAGTTGAAACCCGTGGAATGGGTACCATGCAATATGACTTCAAAGGGTCTTCATTTGCTCACCGAACCTCTCCAATCCTATCACTGCTGCGTTTATGCCCCTGTACACATGCTTGATTCTCTTTCGGAGACATAGTAATCCATAGGTTTTAAGATACTTACTAGTCAGGTACATTCTTAGGCGTTTAATATGTGGTGTTGAGTCCATTTCGTTGAGCAAGGAGTAGCTCTTGTCTATTCCATATTCGGCTTAAGGAACTTTATCTGTGCTCATTTCAATCTCTGGTTTTATGCAGCAACCCAACTCACCTTTCCCCTTAAGCAAGCATAAGTTGGTTTACTAAATTTGAGAACCTGTTCTGTTTTGGAATTCAGTTCCTGTGTAGACAAGTTTACATTCCGTGTATTAGTGATATCTTATGATGTTTCTTTTTCTGTGTGACTTATTTCTGTTAGAATCATCGTACCTGAATCTACTCATTATGCTGCTACGGGCCTGATGACATAGATTTCATTGCTGAGTGATACTGCATTGTACGTAAGTACCACAAGTTCTTTATCCATTTTTCACTTTCTGCGATGTTGAACTTGTACTGTAAACGAGGTTCTTGTAAACAGAGCCATTCCAAACTTTGGGGTGGCTGTGTCTTTTTGATTTTAATTTCCCTAAGCTATAGGACCATAAGTGGAAGTGCCCTAGGCTCTGTTGCTTTGTTTTTTAGATGTTTCAGGAAACACCATACACTTCTCCCGAGTGGTTGTTGGCAATTTACATCCCGCCCATCAGCATAACAAGGCTCCCAGTTCTCCATGGCCTGTCCTGCCTTTCTGGATTTTACACTTTTTTCAGATGGCCCTTTTGACTGGGGGGAAGTGAGACTTCATTGTAGTGCAGATTTCCTTTGCAAGCTTGCTTGGTTGGCCAAAAAGGGCGTATGCGTTTTTTCCTGAATATATTCAGGAAAAAACGCATACGCCCTTTTTGGCCAAGTGCATCATTGTGGACGTTCTGCCTCTTTTCCTATGCTTTCAATGCAATTCCAGTCTACCTCCTGAAATCGGTTTCCTGCAATTCTGCCCTGCTTTCAAGTCCTCTTGGCAGCCTTACTTCAGTCTATTTTTGGACGATAGCTGTCATTTATAACTCTGCAGGTTTGTGCATTACAGTGCCCCTGAGCTCCTTTCTTCAACTTGCTTTCTAGTGACCTGGCCGCAACGCCGCAGGATGGCTTCAGGCCCTAATCTGGTTCCGGCATGGCACGCTGAGCCTTTGGTTATTTCCTTTTCCTGGTGGGAAATGAGAGTTAAATTTGCCCGTCCAGACACCTCCAGCTAGTCTCTCATTGGTTCTCGCTATTCCTGTTCATCTTCCGCAGAAATTGCAAACTGTGCCAAACAGGAGGTTAAAGGCGCTGACTCTCCAAGTGGGGAGAGTGTTAGTAAAGCGTCTGGAATGTTGCGCCCGAGTACCAGGGGAGGAAAACTGAGACATATTTGAACACGTCTCCCGATCACATGGTTGATCATACTCTAGGTTCCACATGCATGTTTTAGCTGAAGGAAGAATACCTTAAACCTGGGTAGTTGAAACCCGTGGAATGGGTACCATGCAATATGACTTCAAAGGGTCTTCATTTGCTCACCGAACCTCTCCAATCCTATCACTGCTGCGTTTATGCCCCTGTACACATGCTTGATTCTCTTTCGGAGACATAGCAATCCATAGGTTTTTAAGATACTTACTAGTCAGGTACATTCTTAGGCGTTTAATATGCGGTGTTGAGTCCATTTCGTTGAGCAAGGAGTAGCTCTTGTCTATTCCATATCTGACTTAAGGAACTTTATCTGTGCTCATTTCAATCTCTGGTTTTATGCAGCACCCCAACTCACCTTTACCCTTAAGCAAGCATAAGTTGGTTTTCTAAATTTGAGACCCTGTTCTGTTCTGTAATTCAGTTCCTGTGTAGCCAAGTTTACATTCCATGTATTACTGATATCTTATGATGTTTCTTTTTCTGTGTGACTTACTTCAGTTAGAATCATCATACCTGAATCCACTCATTGTGCTGCTAAGGGCCTGATGACACAGATTTCATTGCTGAGTGATATTGCTTTGTAAGTAAATACCACAACTTCTTTATCCATTTTTCACTTTCTGCCATGTTGAACTTGTACTGTAAACGAGGTTCTTGTAAACAGAGCCGTTCCAAACTTTGGGGTAGCTGTGTTTTTTTGATTTTAATTTCCCTAAGCTATAGGACCATAAGTGGAAGTGCCCGAGGTTCTGTTGCTTTGTTTTTTAGATGTTTCAGGAAACACCATACACTTCTCCCGAGTGGTTGTTGGCAATTTACATCCCGCCCATCAGCATAACAAGGCTCCCAGTTCTCCATGGCCTGTCCTGCCTTTCTGGATTTTACACTTTTTTCAGATGGCCCTTTTGACCGGGGGGAAGTGAGACTTCATTGTAGTGCAGATTTCCTTTGCAAGCTTGCTTGGTTGGCCAAAAAGGGCGTATGCGTTTTTTCCTGAATATATTCAGGAAAAAACGCATACGCCCTTTTTGGCCAAGTGCATCATTGTGGACGTTCTGCCTCTTTTCCTATGCTTTCAATGCAATTCCAGTCTACCTCCTGAAATCGGTTTCCTGCAATTCTGCCCCGCTTTCAAGTCCTCTTGGCAGCCTTACTTCAGTCTATTTTTGGACGATAGCTGTCATTTATAACTCTGCAGGTTTGTGAATTACAGTGCCCCTGGGCTCCTTTCTTCAACTCGCTTTCTTTTGAGCTGGCCGCAACACCGCAGGATGGCTTCAGGCCCTAATCTGGTTCCGGTACGGCACGCTGAGCCTTTGGTTATTTCCTCTTCCTGGTGGGAAATGAGAGTTAAATTTGCCCGTCCAGACACCTCCAGCTAGCCTCTCATTGGTTCTCGCTATTCCTGTTCATCTTCCGCAGAAATTGCAAACTGGGCCAAACAGGAGTTTAAAGGGACTGACTCTCCAATTCGGGAGAGTGTTAGTAAAGCGTCTGGAATGTTGCACCCGAGTACCAGGGGAGGAAAACTGAGACATATTTGAACACGTCTCCCGTTCACATGGTTGATCATACTCTGGGTTCCACATGCATGTTTTAGCTGAAGGAAGAATACCTTAAACCTGGAGAGTTGAGACCCGTGTAATGGGTACCATGCAATATGACTTCAAAGGGTCTTCATTTGCTCACCGAACCTCTCCAATCCTATCACTGCTGCGTTTATTCCCCTGTACACACGCTTGATGCTCTTTTGGAGACATAGCAATCCATAGGTTTTAAGATACTTACTAGTCAGGTACATTCTTAGGGGTTTAATATGGGGTTTTGAGTCCATTTCGTTGAGCAAGGAGTAGCTCTTGTCTATTCCATATTTGGCTTAAGGAACTTTATCTGTGCTCATTTCAATCTCTGGTTTTATGCAGCACCCCAACTCACCTTTCCCCTTAAGCAAGCATAAGTTGGTTTTCTAAATTTGAGACCCTGTTCTGTTCTGTAATTCAGTTCCTGTGTAGCCAAGTTTACATTCCGTGTATTAGAGATATCTTATGATGTTTCTTTTTCTGTGTGACTTATTTCAGTTAGAATCATCGTACCTGAATCCACTCATTGTGCTGCTAAGGGCCTGATGACACAGATTTCATTGCTGAGTGATATTGCTTTGTTAGTAAATACCACAACTTCTTTATCCATTTTTCACTTTCTGCGATGTTGAACTTGTACTGTAAACGAGGTTCTTGTAAACAGAGCCGTTCCAAACTTTGGGGTGGCTGTGTCTTTTTGATTTTAATTTCCCTAAGCTATAGGACCATAAGTGGCAGTGCCCTAGGCTCTGTTGCTTTGTTTTTTACATGTTTCAGGAAACACCATACACTTCTCCCGAGTGGTTGTTGGCAATTTACATCCCGCCCATCAGCATAACAAGGCTCCCAGTTCTCCATGGCCTGTCTTGCCTGTCTGGATTTTACACTTTTTTCAGATGGCCCTTTTGACCGGGGGGAAGTGAGACTTCACTGTAGTGCAAATTTTCTTTGCAAACTTGCTTGGTTGGCCAAAAAGGGCGTATGCGTTTTTTCCTGAATATATTCAGGAAAAAACGCATACGCCCTTTTTGGCCAAGTGCATCATTGTGGACGTTCTGCCTCTTTTCCTATGCTTTCAATGCAATTCCAGTCTACCTCCTGAAATCGGTTTCCTGCAATTCTGCCCCGCTTTCAAGTCCTCTTGGCAGCCTTACTTCAGTCTATTTTTGGACGATAGCTGTCATTTATAACTCTGCAGGTTTGTGAATTACAGTGCCCCTGAGCTCCTTTCTTCAACTCGCTTTCTTTTGAGCTGGCCGCAACACCGCTGGGTGGCTTCAGGCCCTAATCTGGTTCTGGTACGGCACGCTGAGCCTTTGTTTATTTCCTCTTCCTGGTGGGAAATGAGAGTTAAATTTGCCCGTCCAGACACCTCCAGCTAGCCTCTCATTGGTTCTCGCTATTCCTGTTCATCTTCCGCAGAAATTGCAAACTGTGCCAAACAGGAGGTTAAAGGCGCTGACTCTCCAAGTGGGGAGAGTGTTAGTAAAGCGTCTGGAATGTTGCACCCGAGTACCAGGGGAGGAAAACTGAGACATATTTGAACACGTCTCCCGATCACATGGTTGATCATACTCTGTGTTCCACATGCATGTTTTAGCTGAAAGAAGAATACCTAAAACCTGGGTAGTTGAAACCCGTGGAATGGGTACCATGCAATATGACTTCAAAGGGTCTTCATTTGCTCACCGAACCTCTCCAATCCTATCACTGCTGCGTTTATGCCCCTGTACACATGCTTGATTCTCTTTCGGAGACATAGCAATCCATAGGTTTTAAGATACTTACTAGTCAGGTACATTCTTAGGCGTTTAATATGTGGTGTTGAGTCCATTTCGTTGAGCAAGGAGTAGCTCTTGTCTATTCCATATTCGGCTTAAGGAACTTTATCTGTGCTCATTTCAATCTCTGGTTTTATGCAGCAACCCAACTCACCTTTCCCCTTAAGCAAGCATAAGTTGGTTTGCTAAATTTGAGAACCTGTTCTGTTTTGGAATTCAGTTCCTGTGTAGACAAGTTTACATTCCGTGTATTAGTGATATCTTATGATGTTTCTTTTTCTGTGTGACTTATTTCAGTTAGAATCATCGTACCTGAATCTACTCATTATGCTGCTACGGGCCTGATGACATAGATTTCATTGCTGAGTGATACTGCATTGTACGTAAGTACCACAAGTTCTTTATCCATTTTTCACTTTCTGCGATGTTGAACTTGTACTGTAAACGAGGTTCTTGTAAACAGAGCCATTCCAAACTTTGGGGTGGCTGTGTCTTTTTGATTTTAATTTCCCTAAGCTATAGGACCATAAGTGGAAGTGCCCTAGGCTCTGTTGCTTTGTTTTTTAGATGTTTCAGGAAACACCATACACTTCTCCCGAGTGGTTGTTGGCAATTTACATCCCGCCCATCAGCATAACAAGGCTCCCAGTTCTCCATGGCCTGTCCTGCCTTTCTGGATTTTACACTTTTTTCAGATGGCCCTTTTGACCGGGGGGAAGTGAGACTTCATTGTAGTGCAGATTTCCTTTGCAAGCTTGCTTGGTTGGCCAAAAAGGGCGTATGCGTTTTTTCCTGAATATATTCAGGAAAAAACGCATACGCCCTTTTTGGCCAAGTGCATCATTGTGGACGTTCTGCCTCTTTTCCTATGCTTTCAATGCAATTCCAGTCTACCTCCTGAAATCGGTTTCCTGCAATTCTGCCCCGCTTTCAAGTCCTCTTGGCAGCCTTACTTCAGTCTATTTTTGGACGATAGCTGTCATTTATAACTCTGCAGGTTTGTGAATTACAGTGCCCCTGAGCTCCTTTCTTCAACTTGCTTTCTTGTGACCTGGCCGCAACGCCGCAGGATGGCTTCAGGCCCTAATCTGGTTCCGGCATGGCACGCTGAGCCTTTGGTTATTTCCTTTTCCTGGTGGGAAATGAGAGTTAAATTTGCCCGTCCAGACACCTCCAGCTAGTCTCTCATTTGTTCTCACTATTCCTGTTCATCTTCCGCAGAAATTGCAAACTGGGCCAAACAGGAGGTTAAAGGCGCTGACTCTCCAGTGGGGAGAGTGTTAGTAAAGCGTCTGGAATGTTGCACCCGAGTACCAGGGGAGGAAAACTGAGACATATTTGAACACGTCTCCCGTTCACATGGTTGATAATACTTGGGATCCACATGCATGTTTTAGCTGAAGGAAGAATACCTTAAACCTGGAGAGTTGAGACCCGTGTAATGGGTACCATGCAATATGACTTCAAAGGGTCTTCATTTGCTCACCGAACCTCTCCAATCCTATCACTGCTGCGTTTATGCCCCTGTACACACGCTTGATTCTCTTTTGGAGACATAGCAATCCATAGGTTTTAAGATACTTACTAGTCAGGTACATTCTTAGGCGTTTAATATGGGGTGTTGAGTCCATTTCGTTGAGCAAGGAGTAGCTCTTGTCTATTCCATATTTGGCTTAAGGAACTTTATCTGTGCTCATTTCAATCTCTGGTTTTATGCAGCACCCCAACTCACCTTTCCCCTTAAGCAAGCATAAGTTGGTTTTCTAAATTTGAGTCCCTGTTCTGTTCTGTAATTCAGTTGCTGTGTAGCCAAGTTTACATTCCGTGTATTACTGATATCTTATGATGTTTCTTTTTCTGTGTGACTTACTTCAGTTAGAATCATCATACCTGAATCCACTCATTGTGCTGCTACGGGCCTGATGACACAGATTTCATTGCTGAGTGATATTGCTTTGTAAGTAAATACCACAACTTCTTTATCCATTTTTCACTTTCTGCAATGTTGAACTTGTACTGTAAACGAGGTTCTTGTAAACAGAGCCGTTCCAAACTTTGGGGTGGCTGTGTCTTTTTGATTTTAATTTCCCTAAACTATAGGACCATAAGTGGAAGTGCTCTAGGTTCTGTTGCTTTGTTTTTTAGATGTTTCAGGAAACACCATATACTTCACCGGAGTGGTTGTTGGCAATTTACATCCCGCCCATCAGCATAACAAGGCTCCCAGTTCTCCATGGCCTGTCCTGCCTTTCTGGATTTTACACTTTTTTCAGATGGCCCTTTTGACCGGGGGGAAGTGAGACTTCATTGTAGTGCAGATTTCCTTTGCAAGCTTGCTTGGTTAGCCAAAAAGGGCGTATGCGTTTTTTCCTGAATATATTCAGGAAAACACGCATACGCCCTTTTTGGCCAAGTGCATCATTGTGGACGTTCTGCCTCTTTTCCTATGCTTTCAATGCAATTCCAGTCTACCTCCTGCAATCGGTTTCCTGCAATTCTGCCCCGCTTTCAAGTCCTCTTGGCAGCCTTACTTCAGTCTATTTTTGGACGATAGCTGTCATTTATAACTCTGCAGGTTTGTGAATTACAGTGCCCCTGAGCTCCTTTCTTCAACTCGCTTTCTTTTGAGCTGGCCGCAACACCGCAGGATGGCTTCAGGCCCTAATCTGGTTCCAGTACGGCACGCTGAGCCTTTGGTTATTTCCTCTTCCTGGTGGGAAATGAGAGTAAAATTTGCCCGTCCAGACACCTCCAGCTAGCCTCTCATTGGTTCTCGCTATTCCTGTTCATCTTCCGCAGAAATTGCAAACTGGGCCAAACAGGAGGTTAAAGGCGCTGACTCTCCAAGTGGGGAGAGTGTTAGTAAAGCGTCTGGAATGTTGCACCCGAGTACCAGGGGAGGAAAACTGAGACATATTTGAACACGTCTCCCGTTCACATGGTTGATCATACTTGGGTTCCACATGCATGTTTTAGCTGAAGGAAGAATACCTTAAACCTGGAGAGTTGAGACCCGTGTAATGGGTACCATGCAATATGACTTCAAAGGGTCTTCATTTGCTCACCGAACCTCTCCAATCCTATCACTGCTGCGTTTATGCCCCTGTACACATGCTTGATTCTCTTTTGGAGACATAGCAATCCATAGGTTTTACGATACTTACTAGTCAGGTACATTCTTAGGCGTTTAATATGCGGTGTTGAGTCCATTTCGTTGAGCAAGGAGTAGCTCTTGTCTATTCCATATTTGACTTAAGGAACTTTATCTGTGCTCATTTCAATCTCTGGTTTTATGCAGCACCCCAACTCACCTTTCCCCTTAAGCAAGCATAAGTTGGTTTTCTAAATTTGAGACCCTGTTCTGTTTTGGAATTCAGTTCCTGTGTAGCCAAGTTTACATTCCGTGTATTAGTGATATCTTATGATGTTTCTTTTTCTGTGTGACTTATTTCAGTTAGAATCATCATACCTGAATCCACTCATTGTGCTGCTAAGGGCCTGATGACACAGATTTCATTGCTGAGTGATATTGCTTTGTAAGTAAATACCACAACTTCTTTATCCATTTTTCACTTTCTGCGATGTTGAACTTGTACTGTAAACGAGGTTCTTGTAAACAGAGGCGTCCCAAACTTTGGGGTGGCTGTGTCTTTTTGATTTTAATTTCCCTAAGCTATAGGACCATAAGTGGCAGTGCCCTAGTCTCTGTTGCTTTGTTTTTTAGATGTTTCAGGAAACACCATACACTTCTCCCGAGTATCTGTTGGCAATTTACATCCCGCCCATCAGCATAACAAGGCTCCCAGTTCTCCATGGCCTGTCCTGCCTTTCTGGATTTTACACTTTTTTCAGATGGCCCTTTTGACCGGGGGGAAGTGAGACTTCATTGTAGTGCAGATTTCCTTTGCAAGCTTGCTTGGTTGGCCATAAACGGCGTATATGTTTTTTCCTGAATATATTCAGGAAAAAACACATACGCCCTTTTTGGCCAAGTGCATCATTGTGGACGTTCTGCCTCTTTTCCTATGCTTTCAATGCAATTCCAGTCTACCTCCTGAAATCGGTTTCCTGCAATTCTGCCCCGCTTTCAAGTCCTCTTGGCAGCCTTACTTCAGTCTATTTTTGGACGATAGCTGTCATTTATAACTCTGCAGGTTTGTGAATTACAGTGCCCCTGAGCTCCTTTCTTCAACTCGCTTTCTTGTGACCTGGCCGCAACACCGCAGGATGGCTTCAGGCCCTAATCTGGTTCCGGCACGGCACGCTGAGCCTTTGGTTATTTCCTCTTCCTGGTGGGAAATGAGAGTTAAATTTGCCCGTCCAGACACCTCCAGCTAGTCTCTCATTGGTTCTCGCTATTCCTGTTCATCTTCCGCAGAAATTGCAAACTGGGCCAAACAGGAGGTTAAAGGCGCTGACTCTCCAAGTGGGGAGAGTGTTAGTAAAGCGTCTGGAATGTTGCACCCGAGTACCAGGGGAGGAAAACTGAGACATATTTGAACACGTCTCCCGTTCACATGGTTGATCATACTTGGGTTCCACATGCATGTTTTAGCTGAAGGAAGAATACCTTAAACCTGGAGAGTTAAGACCCGTGTAATGGGTACCATGCAATATGACTTCAAAGGGTCTTCATTTGCTCACCGAACCTCTCCAATCCTATCACTGCTGCGTTTATGCCCCTGTACACATGCTTGATTCTCTTTCGGAGACATAGCAATCCATAGGTTTTAAGATACTTACTAGTCAGGTACATTCTTAGGCGTTTAATATGCGGTGTTGAGTCCATTTCGTTGAGCAAGGTGTAGCTCTTGTCTATTCCATATTTGACTTAAGGAACTTTATCTGTGCTCATTTCAATCTCTGGTTTTATGCAGCACCCCAACTCACCTTTACCCTTAAGCAAGCATAAGTTGTTTTTCTAAATTTGAGACCCTGTTCTGTTCTGTAATTCAGTTCCTGTGTAGCCAAGTTTCCATTCCGTGTATTACTGATATCTTATGATGTTTCTTTTTCTGTGTGACTTATTTCAGTTAGAATCATCATACCTGAATCCACTCATTGTGCTGCTAAGGGCCTGATTACATAGATTTCATTGCTGAGTGATATTGCTTTGTAAGTGAATACCACAACTTCTTTATCCATTTTTCACTTTCTGCGATGTTGAACTTGTACTGTAAACGAGGTTCTTGTAAACAGAGCCGTTCCAAACTTTGGGGTGGCTGTGTCTTTTTGATTTTAATTTCCCTAAGCTATAGGACCATAAGTGGAAGTGCCCTAGGCTCTGTTGCTTTGTTTTTTAGATGTTTCAGGAAACACCATACACTTCTCCCAAGTGTCTGTTGGCAATTTACATCCCGCCCATCAGCATAACAAGGCTCCCAGTTCTCAATGGCCTGTTCCCTTTCTGGATTTTACACTTTTTTCAGATGGCCCTTTTGACCGGGGGGAAGTGAGACTTCATTGTAGTGCAGATTTCCTTTGCAAGCTTGCTTGGTTGGCCAAAAAGGGCGTATGCGTTTTTTCCTGAATATATTCAGGAAAAAACGCATACGCCCTTTTTGGCCAAGTGCATCATTGTGGACGTTCTGCCTCTTTTCCTATGCTTTCAATGCAATTCCAGTCTACCTCCTGAAATCGGTTTCCTGCAATTCTGCCCCGCTTTCAAGTCCTCTTGGCAGCCTTACTTCAGTCTATTTTTGGACGATAGCTGTCATTTATAACTCTGCAGGTTTGTGAATTACAGTGCTCCTGAGCTCCTTTCTTCAACTCGCTTTCTTGTGAGCTGGCCGCAACACCGCAGGATGGCTTCAGGCCCTAATCTGGTTCCGGTACGGCACGCTGAGCCTTTGGTTATTTCCTCTTCCTGGTGGGAAATGGGAGTTAAATTTGCCCATCCAGACACCTCCAGCTAGTGTCTCATTGGTTCTCGCTATTCCTGTTCATCTTCCGCAAAAATTGCAAACTGGGCCAAACAGGAGGTTAAAGACGCTGACTCTCCAAGTGGGGAGAGTGTTAGTAAAGCATCTGGAATGTTGCACCCGAGTACCAGGGGAGGAAAACTGAGACATATTTGAACACGTCTCCCGTTCACATGGTTGATCATACTTGGGTTCCACATGCATGTTTTAGCTGAAGGAAGAATACCTTAAACCTGGGTAGTTGAAACCCGTGGAATGGGTACCATGCAATATGACTTCAAAGGGTCTTCATTTGCTCACCAAAACTCTCCAATCCTATCACTGCTGCGTTTATGCCCCTGTACACATGCTTGATTCTCTTTCGGAGACATAGCAATCCATAGGTTTTAAGATACTTACTAGTCAGGTACATTCTTAGGCGTTTAATATGGGGTGTTGAGTCCATTTCGTTGAGCAAGGAGTAGCTCTTGTCTATTCCATATTTGGCTTAAGGAACTTTATCTGTGCTCATTTCAATCTCTGGTTTTATGCAGCACCCCAACTCACCTTTACCCTTAAGCAAGAATAAGTTGGTTTTCTAAATTTGAGACCCTGTTCTGTTCTGTAATTCAGTTCCTGTGTAGACAAGTTTACATTCCGTGTATTACTGATATCTTATGATGTTTCTTTTTCTGTGTGACTTATTTCAGTTAGAATCATCATACCTGAATCCACTCATTGTGCTGCTAAGGGCCTGATGACACAGATTTCATTGCTGAGTGATATTGCTTTGTAAGTAAATACCACAACTTCTTTATCCATTTTTCACTTTCTGCGATGTTGAACTTGTACTGTAAACGAGGTTCTTGTAAACAGAGGCGTCCCAAACTTTGGGGTGGCTGTGTCTTTTTGATTTTAATTTCCCTAAGCTATAGGACCATAAGTGGCAGTGCCCTAGGTTCTGTTGCTTTGTTTTTTAGATGTTTCAGGAAACACCATACACTTCTCCCCAGTGGTTGTTGGCAATTTACATCCCGCCCATCAGCATAACAAGGCTCCCAGTTCTCCATGGCCTGTCCTGCCTTTCTGGATTTTACACTTTTTTCAGATGGCCCTTTTGACCGGGGGGAAGTGAGACTTCATTGTAGTGCAGATTTCCTTTGCAAGCTTGCTTGGTTGGCCAAAAAGGGCGTATGCGTTTTTTCCTGAATATATTCAGGAAAAAACGCATACGCCCTTTTTGGCCAAGTGCATCATTGTGGACGTTCTGCCTCTTTTCCTATGCTTTCAATGCAATTCCAGTCTACCTCCTGAAATCCGTTTCCTGCAATTCTGCCCCGCTTTCAAGTCCTCTTGGCAGCCTTACTTCAGTCTATTTTTGGACGATAGCTGTCATTTATAACTCTGCAGGTTTGTGAATTACAGTGCCCCTGAGCTCCTTTCTTCAATTCGCTTTCTTTTGAGCTGGCCGCAACACCGCAGGATGGCTTCAGGCCCTAATCTGGTTCCGGCCCGGCACGCTGAGCCTTTGGTTATTTCCTCTTCCTGGTGGGAAATGAGAGTTAAATTTGCCCGTCCAGACACCTCCAGCTAGTCTCTCATTGGTTCTCGCTATTCCTGTTCTTCTTCCGCAGAAATTGCAAACTGGGCCAAACAGGAGGTTAAAGGCGCTGACTCTCCAAGTGGGGAGAGTGTTAGTAAAGCGTCTGGAATGTTGCACCCGAGTACCAGGGGAGGAAAACTGAGACATATTTGAACACGTCTCCCGTTCACATGGTTGATCATACTTGGGTTCCACATGCATGTTTTAGCTGAAGGAAGAATACCTTCAACCTGGAGAGTTAAGACCCCTGTAATGGGTACCATGCAATATGACTTCAAAGGGTCTTCATTTGCTCACCGAACCTCTCCAATCCTATCACTGCTGCGTTTATGCCCCTGTACACATGCTTGATTCTCTTTCGGAGACATAGCAATCCATAGGTTTTAAGATACTTACTAGTCAGGTACATTCTTAGGCGTTTAATATGCGGTGTTGAGTCCATTTCGTTGAGCAAGGAGTAGCTCTTGTCTATTCCACATTTGACTTAAGGAACTTTATCTGTGCTCATTTCAATCTCTGGTTTTATGCAGCACCCCAACTCACCTTTACCCTTAAGCAAGCATAAGTTGGTTTTCTAAATTTGAGACCCTGTTCTGTTCTGTAATTCAGTTCCTGTGTAGCCAAGTTTACATTCCGTGTATTACTGATATCTTATGATGTTTCTTTTTCTGTGTGACTTACTTCAGTTAGAATCATCATACCTGAATCCACTCATTGTGCTGCTAAGGGCCTGATGACACAGATTTCATTGCTGAGTGATATTGCTTTGTAAGTAAATACCACAACTTCTTTATCCATTTTTCACTTTCTGCGATGTTGAACTTGTACTGTAAACGAGGTTCTTGTAAACAGAGGCGTCCCAAACTTTGGGGTGGCTGTGTCTTTTTGATTTTAATTTCCCTAAGCTATAGGACCATAAGTGGCAGTGCCCTAGTCTCTGTTGCTTTGTTTTTTAGATGTTTCAGGAAACACCATACACTTCTCCCGAGTGTCTGTTGGCAATTTACATCCCGCCCATCAGCATAACAAGGCTCCCAGTTCTCCATGGCCTGTCCTGCCTTTCTGGATTTTACACTTTTTTCAGATGGCCCTTTTGACCGGGGGGAAGTGAGTCTTCATTGTAGTGCAGATTTCCTTTGCAAGCTTGCTTGGTTGGCCATAAACGGCGTATATGTTTTTTCCTGAATATATTCAGGAAAAAACGCATACGCCCTTTTTGGCCAAGTGCATCATTGTGGACGTTCTGCCTCTTTTCCTATGCTTTCAATGCAATTCCAGTCTACCTCCTGAAATCGGTTTCCTGCAATTCTGCCCCGCTTTCAAGTCCTCTTGGCAGCCTTACTTCAGTCTATTTTTGGACGATAGCTGTCATTTATAACTCTGCAGGTTTGTGAATTACAGTGCCCCTGAGCTCCTTTCTTCAACTCACTTTCTTGTGACCTGGCCGCAACACCGCAGGATGGCTTCAGGCCCTAATCTGGTTCCGGCACGGCACGCTGAGCCTTTGGTTATTTCCTCTTCCTGGTGGGAAATGAGAGTTAAATTTGCCCGTCCAGACACCTCCAGCTAGTCTCTCATTGGTTCTCGCTATTCCTGTTCATCTTCCGCAGAAATTGCAAACTGGGCCAAACAGGAGGTTAAAGGCGCTGACTCTCCAAGTGGGGAGAGTGTTAGTAAAGCGTATGGAATGTTGCACCCGAGTACCAGGGGAGGAAAACTGAGACATATTTGAACACGTCTCCCGTTCACATGGTTGATCATACTTGGGTTCCACATGCATGTTTTAGCTGAAGGAAGAATACCTTAAACCTGGAGAGTTAAGACCCGTGTAATGGGTACCATGCAATATGACTTCAAAGGGTCTTCATTTGCTCACCGAACCTCTCCAATCCTATCACTGCTGCGTTTATGCCCCTGTACACATGCTTGATTCTCTTTCGGAGACATAGCAATCCATAGGTTTTAAGATACTTACTAGTCAGGTACATTCTTAGGCGTTTAATATGGGGTGTTGAGTCCATTTCGTTGAGCAAGGAGTAGCTCTTGTCTATTCCATATTTGGCTTAAGGAACTTTATCTGTGCTCATTTCAATCTCTGGTTTTATGCAGCACCCCAACTCACCTTTACCCTTAAGCAAGCATAAGTTGGTTTTCTAAATTTGAGACCCTGTTCTGTTTTGGAATGCAGTTCCTGTGTAGCCAAGTTTACATTCCGTGTATTAGTGATATCTTATGATGTTTCTTTGTCTGTGTGACTTATTTCAGTTAGAATCATCGTACCTTAATCCACTCATTATGCTGCTACGGGCCTGATGACATAGATTTCATTGCTGAGTGATACTGCATTGTACGTAAGTACCACAAGTTCTTTATCCATTTTTCACTTTCTGCGATGTTGAACTTGTACTGTAAACGAGGTTCTTGTAAACAGAGCCGTTCCAAACTTTGGGGTGGCTGTGTCTTTTTGATTTTAATTTCCCTAAGCTATAGGACCATAAGTGGAAGTGCCCTAGGCTCTGTTGCTTTGTTTTTTAGATGTTTCAGTAAACACCATACACTTCTCCGGAGTGGTTGTTGGCAATTTACATCCCGCCCATCAGCATAACAAGGCTCCCAGTTCTCCATGGCCTGTCCTGCCTTTCTGGATTTTACACTTTTTTCAGATGGCCCTTTTGACCGGGGGGAAGTGAGACTTCACTGTAGTGCAGATTTCCTTTGCAAGCTTGCTTGGTTGGCCAAAAAGGGCGTATGCGTTTTTTCCTGAATATATTCAGGAAAAAACGCATACGCCCTTTTTGGCCAAGTGCATCATTGTGGACGTTCTGCCTCTTTTCCTATGCTTTCAATGCAATTCCAGTCTACCTCCTGAAATCGGTTTCCTGCAATTCTGCCCCGCTTTCAAGTCCTCTTGGCAGCCTTACTTCAGTCTATTTTTGGACGATAGCTGTCATTTATAACTCTGCAGGTTTGTGAATTACAGTGCCCCTGAGCTCCTTTCTTCAACTCGCTTTCTTGTGACCTGGCCGCAACACCGCAGGATGGCTTCAGGCCCTAATCTGGTTCCGGCACGGCATGCTGAGCCTTTGGTTAATTCCTCTTCCTGGTGGGAAATGAGAGTTAAATTTGCCCGTTCAGAGACCTCCAGCTAGTCTCTCATTGGTTCTCGCTATTCCTGTTCATCTTCCGCAGAAATTGCAAACTGGGCCAAACAGGAGGTTAAAGGGACTGACTCTCCAAGTCGGGAGAGTGTTAGTAAAGCGTCTGGAATGTTGCACCCGAGTACCAGGTGAGGAAAACTGAGACATATTTGAACACGTCTCCCGTTCACATGGTTGATCATACTCTGGGTTCCACATGCATGTTTTAGCTGAAGGAAGAATACCTAAAACCTGGGTAGTTGAAACCCGTGGAATGGGTACCATGCAATATGACTTCAAAGGGTCTTCATTTGCTCACCGAACTTCTCCAACCCTATCACTGCTGCGTTTATGCCCCTGTACACACGCTTGATTCTCTTTTGGAGACATAGCAATCCATAGGTTTTAAGATACTTACTAGTCAGGTACATTCTTAGGCGTTTAATATGGGGTGTTGAGTCCATTTCGTTGAGCAAGGAGTACCTCTTGTCTATTCCACATTTGGCTTAAGGAACTTTACTGTGCTCATTTCAATCTCTGGTTTTATG
Source organism: Delphinus delphis (assembly GCF_949987515.2). Lineage (NCBI taxonomy): Eukaryota > Metazoa > Chordata > Mammalia > Artiodactyla > Delphinidae > Delphinus > Delphinus delphis. The sequence continues at coordinate 195,687 of NW_027192724.1, forward strand.
CAGCACCCCAACTCACCTTTCCCCTTAAGCAAGCATAAGTTGGTTTTCTAAATTTGAGACCGTGTTCTGTTTTGGAATGCAGTTCCTGTGTAGCCAAGTTTACATTCCGTGTATTAGTGATATCTTATGATGTTTCTTTTTCTGTGTGACTTATTTCAGTTAGAATCATCGTACCTGAATCCACTCATTGTGCTGCTAAGGGCCTGATGACATAGATTTCATTGCTGAGTGATACTGCATTGTACGTAAGTACCACAAGTTCTTTATCCATTTTTTTCTTTCTGTGATATTGAACTTGTACGGTAAACGAGGTTCTTGTAAACAGAGGCGTCCCAAACTTTGGGGTGGCTGTGTCTTTTTGATTTTAATTTCCCTAAGCTATAGGACCATAAGTGGAAGTGCCCTAGGCTCTGTTGCTTTGTTTTTTAGATGTTTCAGGAAACACCATACACTTCTCCTGAGTGTCTGTTGGCAATTCACATCCCGCCCATCAGCATAACAAGGCTCCCAGTTCTCAATGGCCTGTTGCCTTTCTGGATTTTACACTTTTTTCAGATGGCCCTTTTGACCGGGGGGAAGTGAGACTTCATTGTAGTGCAGATTTCCTTTGCAAGCTTGCTTGGTTGGCCAAAAAGGGCGTATGCGTTTTTTCCTGAATATATTCAGGAAAAAACGCATACGCCCTTTTTGGCCAAGTGCATCATTGTGGACGTTCTGCCTCTTTTCCTATGCTTTCAATGCAATTCCAGTCTACCTCCTGAAATCGGTTTCCTGCAATTCTGCCCCGCTTTGAAGTCCTCTTGGCAGCCTTACTTCAGTCTATTTTTGGACGATAGCTGTCATTTATAACTCTGCAGGTTTGTGAATTACAGTGCCCCTGAGCTCCTTTCTTCAACTCGCTTTCTTGTGAGCTGGCCGCAACACCGCAGGATGGCTTCAGGCCCTAATCTGGTTCCGGTACGGCACGCTGAGCCTTTGGTTATTTCCTCTTCCTGGTGGGAAATGGGAGTTCAATTTGCCCATCCAGACACCTCCAGCTAGTGTCTCATTGGTTCTCGCTATTCCTGTTCATCTTCCGCAAAAATTGCAAACTGGGCCAAACAGGAGGTTAAAGACGCTGACTCTCCAAATGGGGAGAGTGTTAGTAAAGCATCTGGAATGTTGCACCCGAGTACCAGGGGAGGAAAACTGAGACATATTTGAACACGTCTCCCGTTCACATGGTTGATCATACTTGGGTTCCACATGCATGTTTTAGCTGAAGGAAGAATACCTTAAACCTGGGTAGTTGAAACCCGTGGAATGGGTACCATGCAATATGACTTCAAAGGGTCTTCATTTGCTCACCAAAACTCTCCAATCCTATCACTGCTGCGTTTATGCCCCTGTACACATGCTTGATTCTCTTTCGGAGACATAGCAATCCATAGGTTTTAAGATACTTACTAGTCAGGTACATTCTTAGGCGTTTAATATGGGGTGTTGAGTCCATTTCGTTGAGCAAGGAGTAGCTCTTGTCTATTCCATATTTGGCTTAAGGAACTTTATCTGTGCTCATTTCAATCTCTGGTTTTATGCAGCACCCCAACTCACCTTTACCTTAAGCAAGAATAAGTTGGTTTTCTAAATTTGAGACCCTGTTCTGTTCTGTAATTCAGTTCCTGTGTAGCCAAGTTTACATTCCGTGTATTACTGATATCTTATGATGTTTCTTTTTCTGTGTGACTTATTTCAGTTAGAATCATCATACCTGAATCCACTCATTGTGCTGCTAAGGGCCTGATGACACAGATTTCATTGCTGAGTGATATTGCTTTGTAAGTAAATACCACAACTTCTTTATCCATTTTTCACTTTCTGCGATGTTGAACTTGTACGGTAAACGAGGTTCTTGTAAACAGAGGCGTCCCAAACTTTGGGGTGGCTGTGTCTTTTTGATTTTAATTTCCCTAAGCTATAGGACCATAAGTGGCAGTGCCCTAGGTTCTGTTGCTTTGTTTTTTAGATGTTTCAGGAAACACCATACACTTCTCCCCAGTGGTTGTTGGCAATTTACATCCCGCCCATCAGCATAACAAGGCTCCCAGTTCTCCATGGCCTGTCCTGCCTTTCTGGATTTTACACTTTTTTCAGATGGCCCTTTTGACCGGGGGGAAGTGAGACTTCATTGTAGTGCAGATTTCCTTTGCAAGCTTGCTTGGTTGGCCAAAAAGTGCGTATGCGTTTTTTCCTGAATATATTCAGGAGAAAACGCATACGCCCTTTTTGGCCAAGTGCATCATTGTGGACGTTCTGCCTCTTTTCCTATGCTTTCAATGCAATTCCAGTCTACCTCCTGAAATCCGTTTCCTGCAATTCTGCCCCGCTTTCAAGTCCTCTTGGCAGCCTTACTTCAGTCTATTTTTGGACGATAGCTGTCATTTATAACTCTGCAGGTTTGTGAATTACAGTGCCCCTGAGCTCCTTTCTTCAATTCGCTTTCTTTTGAGCTGGCCGCAACACCGCAGGATGGCTTCAGGCCCTAATCTGGTTCCGGCCCGGCACGCTGAGCCTTTGGTTATTTCCTCTTCCTGGTGGGAAATGAGAGTTAAATTTGCCCGTCCAGACACCTCCAGCTAGTCTCTCATTGGTTCTCGCTATTCCTGTTCTTCTTCCGCAGAAATTGCAAACTGGGCCAAACAGGAGGTTAAAGGCGCTGACTCTCCAAGTGGGGAGAGTGTTAGTAAAGCGTCTGGAATGTTGCACCCGAGTACCAGGGGAGGAAAACTGAGACATATTTGAACACGTCTCCCGATCAAATGGTTGATCATACTCTAGGTTCCACATGCATGTTTTAGCTGAAGGAAGAATACCTTAAACCTGGAGAGTTGAGACCCGTGTAATGGGTACCATGCAATATGACTTCAAAGGGTCTTCATTTGCTCACCGAACCTCTCCAATCCTATCACTGCTGCATTTATGCCCCTGTACACACGCTTGATTCTCTTTTGGAGACATAACAATCCATAGGTTTTAAGATACTTACTAGTCAGGTACATTCTTAGGCGTTTAATATGGGGTGTTGAGTCCATTTCGTTGAGCAGGAGTAGCTCTTGTCTATTCCATATTTGGCTTAAGGAACTTTATCTGTGCTCATTTCAATCTCTGGTTTTATGCAGCACCCCAACTCACCTTTCCCCTTAAGCAAGCATAAGTTGGTTTTCTAAATTTGAGAACCTGTTCTGTTTTGGAATGCAGTTCCTGTGTAGCCAAGTTTACATTCCGTGTATTAGTGATATCTTATGATGTTTCTTTTTCTGTGTGACTTATTTCAGTTAGAATCATCGTACCTTAATCCACTCATTATAATGCTACGGGCCTGATGACATAGATTTCATTGCTGAGTGATACTGCATTGTACGTAAGTACCACAAATTCTTTATCCATTTTTCACTTTCTGCGATGTTGAACTTGTACTGTAAACGAGGTACTTGTAAACGGAGGCGTCCCAAACTTTGGGGTGGCTGTGTCTTTTTGATTTTAATTTCCCTAAGCTATAGGACCATAAGTGGAAGTGCCCTAGGCTCTGTTGCTTTGTTTTTTAGATGTTTCAGGAAACACCATACACTTCTCCCGAGTGGTTGTTGGCAATTTACATCCCGCCCATCAGCATAACAAGGCTCCCAGTTCTCCATGGCCTGTCCTGCCTTTCTGGATTTTACACTTTTTTCAGATGGCCCTTTTGACCGGGGGGAAGTGAGACTTCATTGTAGTGCAGATTTCCTTTGCAAGCTTGCTTGGTTGGCCAAAAAGGGCGTATGCGTTTTTTCCTGAATATATTCAGGAAAAAACGCATACGCCCTTTTTGGCCAAGTGCATCATTGTGGACGTTCTGCCTCTTTTCCTATGCTTTCAATGCAATTCCAGTCTACCTCCTGAAATCGGTTTCCTGCAATTCTGCCCCGCTTTCAAGTCCTCTTGGCAGCCTTACTTCAGTCTATTTTTGGACGATAGCTGTCATTTATAACTCTGCAGGTTTGTGAATTGCAGTGCCCCTGAGCTCCTTTCTTCAACTCGCTTTCTTGTGACCTGGCCACAACACCGCAGGATGGCTTCAGGCCCTAATCTGGTTCCGGCCCGGCATGCTGAGCCTTTGGTTAATTCCTCTTCCTGGTGGGAAATGAGAGTTAAATTTGCCCGTCCAGACACCTCCAGCTAGCCTCTCATTGGTTCTCGCTATTCCTGTTCATCTTCCGCAGAAATTGCAAACTGGGCCAAACAGGAGGTTAAAGGGACTGACTCTCCAAGTCGGGAGAGTGTTAGTAAAGCGTCTGGAATGTTGCACCCGAGTACCAGGGGACGAAAACTGAGACATATTTGAACATGTCTCCCGTTCACATGGTTGATCATACTCTGGGTTCCACATGCATGTTTTAGCTGAAAGAAGAATACCTTAAACCTGGAGAGTTGAGACCCGTGGAATGGGTACCATGCAATATGACTTCAAAGCGTCTTCATTTGCTCACCGAACCTCTCCAATCCTATCACTGCTGTGTTTATGCCCCTGTACAAACGCTTGATTCTCTTTTGGAGACATAGCAATCCATAGTGTTAAGATACTTACTAGTCAGGTACATTCTTAGGCGTTTAATATGGGGTTTTGAGTGCATTTCGTTGAGCAAGGAGTAGCTCTTGTCTATTCCATATTTGGCTTAAGGAACTTTATCTGTGCTCATTTCAATCTCTGGTTTTATGCAGCACGCCAACTCACCTTTCCCCTTAAGCAAGCATAAGTTGGTTTTCTAAATTTGAGACCCTGTTCTGTTTTGGAATGCAGTTCCTGTGTAGCCAAGTTTACATTCCGTGTATTAGTGATATCTTATGATGTTTCTTTGTCTGTGTGACTTATTTCAGTTAGAATCATCGTACCTTAATCCACTCATTATGCTGCTACGGGCCTGATGACATAGATTTCATTGCTGAGTGATACTGCATTGTACGTAAGTACCACAAGTTCTTTATCCATTTTTCACTTTCTGCGATGTTGAACTTGTACTGTAAACGAGGTTCTTGTAAACAGAGCTGTTCCAAACTTTGGGGTGGCTGTGTCTTTTTGATTTTAATTTCCCTAAGCTATAGGACCATAAGTGGAAGTGCCCTAGGCTCTGTTGCTTTGTTTTTTAGATGTTTCAGGAAACACCATACACTTCTCCCGAGTGGTTGTTGGCAATTTACATCCCGCCCATCAGCATAACAAGGCTCCCAGTTCTCCATGGCCTGTCCTGCCTTTCTGGATTTTACACTTTTTTCAGATGGCCCTTTTGACCGGGGGGAAGTGAGACTTCATTGTAGTGCAGATTTCCTTTGCAAGCTTGCTTGGTTGGCCAAAAAGGGCGTATGCGTTTTTTCCTGAATATATTCAGGAAAAAACGCATACGCCCTTTTTGGCCAAGTGCATCATTGTGGACGTTCTGCCTCTTTTCCTATGCTTTCAATGCAATTCCAGTCTACCTCCTGAAATCGGTTTCCTGCAATTCTGCCCCGCTTTCAAGTCCTCTTGGCAGCCTTACTTCAGTCTATTTTTGGACGATAGCTGTCATTTATAACTCTGCAGGTTTGTGAATTACAGTGCCCCTGAGCTCCTTTCTTCAACTCGCTTTCTTGTGACCTGGCCGCAACACCGCAGGATGGCTTCAGGCCCTAATCTGGTTCCGGCACGGCATGCTGAGCCTTTGGTTAATTCCTCTTCCTGGTGGGAAATGAGAGTTAAATTTGCCCGTTCAGAGACCTCCAGCTAGTCTCTCATTGGTTCTCGCTATTCCTGTTCATCTTCCGCAGAAATTGCAAACTGGGCCAAACAGGAGGTTAAAGGGACTGACTCTCCAAGTCGGGAGAGTGTTAGTAAAGCGTCTGGAATGTTGCACCCGAGTACCAGATGAGGAAAACTGAGACATATTTGAACACGTCTCCCGTTCACATGGTTGATCATACTCTGGGTTCCACATGCATGTTTTAGCTGAAGGAAGAATACCTAAAACCTGGGTAGTTGAAACCCGTGGAATGGGTACCATGCAATATGACTTCAAAGGGTCTTCATTTGCTCACCGAACTTCTCCAACCCTATCACTGCTGCGTTTATGCCCCTGTACACACGCTTGATTCTCTTTTGGAGACATAGCAATCCATAGGTTTTAAGATACTTACTAGTCAGGTACATTCTTAGGCGTTTAATATGGGGTGTTGAGTCCATTTCGTTGAGCAAGGAGTAGCTCTTGTCTATTCCACATTTGGCTTAAGGAACTTTACTGTGCTCATTTCAATCTCTGGTTTTATGCAGCACCCCAACTCACCTTTCCCCTTAAGCAAGCATAAGTTGGTTTTCTAAATTTGAGACCGTGTTCTGTTTTGGAATGCAGTTCCTGTGTAGCCAAGTTTACATTCCGTGTATTAGTGATATCTTATGATGTTTCTTTTTCTGTGTGACTTATTTCAGTTAGAATCATCGTACCTGAATCCACTCATTGTGCTGCTAAGGGCCTGATGACAGAGATTTCATTGCTGAGTGATACTGCATTGTACGTAAGTACCACAAGTTCTTTATCCATTTTTTTCTTTCTGTGATATTGAACTTGTACGGTAAACGAGGTTCTTGTAAACGGAGGCGTCCCAAACTTTGGGGTGGCTGTGTCTTTTTGATTTTAATTTCCCTAAGCTATAGGACCATAAGTGGAAGTGCCCTAGGCTCTGTTGCTTTGTTTTTTAGATGTTTCAGGAAACACCATACACTTCTCCTGAGTGTCTGTTGGCAATTCACATCCCGCCCATCAGCATAACAAGGCTCCCAGTTCTCAATGGCCTGTTGCCTTTCTGGATTTTACACTTTTTTCAGATGGCCCTTTTGACCGGGGGGAAGTGAGACTTCATTGTAGTGCAGATTTCCTTTGCAAGCTTGCTTGGTTGGCCAAAAAGGGCGTATGCGTTTTTTCCTGAATATATTCAGGAAAAAACGCATACGCCCTTTTTGGCCAAGTGCATCATTGTGGACGTTCTGCCTCTTTTCCTATGCTTTCAATGCAATTCCAGTCTACCTCCTGAAATCGGTTTCCTGCAATTCTGCCCCGCTTTCAAGTCCTCTTGGCAGCCTTACTTCAGTCTATTTTTGGACGATAGCTGTCATTTATAACTCTGCAGGTTTGTGAATTACAGTGCCCCTGAGCTCCTTTCTTCAACTCGCTTTCTTGTGAGCTGGCCGCAACACCGCAGGATGGCTTCAGGCCCTAATCTGGTTCCGGTACGGCACGCTGAGCCTTTGGTTATTTCCTCTTCCTGGTGGGAAATGGGAGTTCAATTTGCCCATCCAGACACCTCCAGCTAGTGTCTCATTGGTTCTCGCTATTCCTGTTCATCTTCCGCAAAAATTGCAAACTGGGCCAAACAGGAGGTTAAAGACGCTGACTCTCCAAGTGGGGAGAGTGTTAGTAAAGCATCTGGAATGTTGCACCCGAGTACCAGGGGAGGAAAACTGAGACATATTTGAACACGTCTCCCGTTCACATGGTTGATCATACTTGGGTTCCACATGCATGTTTTAGCTGAAGGAAGAATACCTTAAACCTGGGTAGTTGAAACCCGTGTAATGGGTACCATGCAATATGACTTCAAAGGGTCTTCATTTGCTCACCAAAACTCTCCAATCCTATCACTGCTGCGTTTATGCCCCTGTACACATGCTTGATTCTCTTTCGGAGACATAGCAATCCATAGGTTTTAAGATACTTACTAGTCAGGTACATTCTTAGGCGTTTAATATGGGGTGTTGAGTCCATTTCGTTGAGCAAGGAGTAGCTCTTGTCTATTCCATATTTGGCTTAAGGAACTTTATCTGTGCTCATTTCAATCTCTGGTTTTATGCAGCACCCCAACTCACCTTTACCCTTAAGCAAGAATAAGTTGGTTTTCTAAATTTGAGACCCTGTTCTGTTCTGTAATTCAGTTCCTGTGTAGCCAAGTTTACATTCCGTGTATTAGTGATATCTTATGATGTTTCTTTTTCTGTGTGACTTATTTCAGTTAGAATCATCATACCTGAATCCACTCATTGTGCTGCTAAGGGCCTGATGACACAGATTTCATTGCTGAGTGATATTGCTTTGTAAGTAAATACCACAACTTCTTTATCCATTTTTCACTTTCTGCGATGTTGAACTTGTACTGTAAACGAGGTTCTTGTAAACAGAGGCGTCCCAAACTTTGGGGTGGCTGTGTCTTTTAGATTTTAATTTCCCTAAGCTATAGGACCATAAGTGGCAGTGCCCTAGGTTCTGTTGCTTTGTTTTTTAGATGTTTCAGGAAACACCATACACTTCTCCCCAGTGGTTGTTGGCAATTTACATCCCGCCCATCAGCATAACAAGGCTCCCAGTTCTCCATGGCCTGTCCTGCCTTTCTGGATTTTACACTTTTTTCAGATGGCCCTTTTGACCGGGGGGAAGTGAGACTTCATTGTAGTGCAGATTTCCTTTGCAAGCTTGCTTGGTTGGCCAAAAAGGGCGTATGCGTTTTTTCCTGAATATATTCAGGAAAAAACGCATACGCCCTTTTTGGCCAAGTGCATCATTGTGGACGTTCTGCCTCTTTTCCTATGCTTTCAATGCAATTCCAGTCTACCTCCTGAAATCCGTTTCCTGCAATTCTGCCCCGCTTTCAAGTCCTCTTGGCAGCCTTACTTCAGTCTATTTTTGGACGATAGCTGTCATTTATAACTCTGCAGGTTTGTGAATTACAGTGCCCCTGAGCTCCTTTCTTCAATTCGCTTTCTTTTGAGCTGGCCGCAACACCGCAGGATGGCTTCAGGCCCTAATCTGGTTCCGGCCCGGCACGCTGAGCCTTTGGTTATTTCCTCTTCCTGGTGGGAAATGAGAGTTAAATTTGCCCGTCCAGACACCTCCAGCTAGTCTCTCATTGGTTCTCGCTATTCCTGTTCTTCTTCCGCAGAAATTGCAAACTGGGCCAAACAGGAGGTTAAAGGCGCTGACTCTCCAAGTGGGGAGAGTGTTAGTAAAGCGTCTGGAATGTTGCACCCGAGTACCAGGGGAGGAAAACTGAGACATATTTGAACACGTCTCCCGTTCACATGGTTGATCATACTTGGGTTCCACATGCATGTTTTAGCTGAAGGAAGAATACCTTCAACCTGGAGAGTTAAGACCCCTGTAATGGGTACCATGCAATATGACTTCAAAGGGTCTTCATTTGCTCACCGAACCTCTCCAATCCTATCACTGCTGCGTTTATGCCCCTGTACACATGCTTGATTCTCTTTCGGAGACATAGCAATCCATAGGTTTTAAGATACTTACTAGTCAGGTACATTCTTAGGCGTTTAATATGCGGTGTTGAGTCCATTTCGTTGAGCAAGGAGTAGCTCTTGTCTATTCCACATTTGACTTAAGGAACTTTATCTGTGCTCATTTCAATCTCTGGTTTTATGCAGCACCCCAACTCACCTTTACCCTTAAGCAAGCATAAGTTGGTTTTCTAAATTTGAGACCCTGTTCTGTTCTGTAATTCAGTTCCTGTGTAGCCAAGTTTACATTCCGTGTATTACTGATATCTTATGATGTTTCTTTTTCTGTGTGACTTACTTCAGTTAGAATCATCATACCTGAATCCACTCATTGTGCTGCTAAGGGCCTGATGACACAGATTTCATTGCTGAGTGATATTGCTTTGTAAGTAAATACCACAACTTCTTTATCCATTTTTCACTTTCTGCGATGTTGAACTTGTACTGTAAACGAGGTTCTTGTAAACAGAGGCGTCCCAAACTTTGGGGTGGCTGTGTCTTTTTGATTTTAATTTCCCTAAGCTATAGGACCATAAGTGGCAGTGCCCTAGTCTCTGTTGCTTTGTGTTTTAGATGTTTCAGGAAACACCATACACTTCTCCCGAGTGTCTGTTGGCAATTTACATCCCGCCCATCAGCATAACAAGGCTCCCAGTTCTCCATGGCCTGTCCTGCCTTTCTGGATTTTACACTTTTTTCAGATGGCCCTTTTGACCGGGGGGAAGTGAGTCTTCATTGTAGTGCAGATTTCCTTTGCCAGCTTGCTTGGTTGGCCATAAACGGCGTATATGTTTTTTCCTGAATATATTCAGGAAAAAACGCATACGCCCTTTTTGGCCAAGTGCATCATTGTGGACGTTCTGCCTCTTTTCCTATGCTTTCAATGCAATTCCAGTCTACCTCCTGAAATCGGTTTCCTGCAATTCTGCCCCGCTTTCAAGTCCTCTTGGCAGCCTTACTTCAGTCTATTTTTGGACGATAGCTGTCATTTATAACTCTGCAGGTTTGTGAATTACAGTGCCCCTGAGCTCCTTTCTTCAACTCGCTTTCTTGTGACCTGGCCGCAACACCGCAGGATGGCTTCAGGCCCTAATCTGGTTCCGGCCCGGCATGCTGAGCCTTTGGTTAATTCCTCTTCCTGGTGGGAAATGAGAGTTAAATTTGCCCAACCAGACACCTCCAGCTAGCCTCTCATTGGTTCTCGCTATTCCTGTTCAACTTCCGCAGAAATTGCAAACTGGGCCAAACAGGAGGTTAAAGGGACTGACTCTCCAAGTCGGGAGAGTGTTAGTAAAGCGTCTGGAATGTTGCACCCGAGTACCAGGGTATGAAAACTGAGAAATATTTGAACACGTCTCCCGTTCACATGGTTGATCATACTCTGGGTTCCACATGCATGTTTTAGCTGAAAGAAGAATACCTTAAACCTGGAGAGTTGAGACCCGTGGAATGGGTACCATGCAATATGACTTCAAAGCGTCTTCATTTGCTCACCGAACCTCTCCAATCCTATCACTGCTGTGTTTATGCCCCTGTACAAACGCTTGATTCTCTTTTGGAGACATAGCAATCCATAGTGTTAAGATACTTACTAGTCAGGTACATTCTTAGGCGTTTAATATGGGGTTTTGAGTCCATTTCGTTGAGCAAGGAGTAGCTCTTGTCTATTCCATATTTGGCTTAAGGAACTTTATCTGTGCTCATTTCAATCTCTGGTTTTATGCAGCACGCCAACTCACCTTTCCCCTTAAGCAAGCATAAGTTGGTTTTCTAAATTTGAGACCCTGTTCTGTTTTGGAATGCAGTTCCTGTGTAGCCAAGTTTACATTCCGTGTATTAGTGATATCTTATGATGTTTCTTTGTCTGTGTGACTTATTTCAGTTAGAATCATCGTACCTTAATCCACTCATTATGCTGCTACGGGCCTGATGACATAGATTTCATTGCTGAGTGATACTGCATTGTACGTAAGTACCACAAGTTCTTTATCCATTTTTCACTTTCTGCGATGTTGAACTTGTACTGTAAACGAGGTTCTTGTAAACAGAGCCATTCCAAACTTTGGGGTGGCTGTGTCTTTTTGATTTTAATTTCCCTAAGCTATAGGACCATAAGTGGAAGTGCCCTAGGCTCTGTTGCTTTGTTTTTTACATGTTTCAGGAAACACCATACACTTCTCCCGAGTGGTTGTTGGCAATTTACATCCCGCCCATCAGCATAACAAGGCTTCCAGTTCTCCATGGCCTGTCCTGCCTTTCTGGATTTTACACTTTTTTCAGATGGCCCTTTTGACCAGGGGGAAGTGAGACTTCATTGTAGTGCAGATTTCCTTTGCAAGCTTGCTTGGTTGGCCAAAAAGGGCGTATGCGTTTTTTCCTGAATATATTCAGGAAAAAACGCATACGCCCTTTTTGGCCAAGTGCATCATTGTGGACGTTCTGCCTCTTTTCCTATGCTTTCAATGCAATTCCAGTCTACCTCCTGAAATCGGTTTCCTGCAATTCTGCCCCGCTTTCAAGTCCTCTTGGCAGCCTTACTTCAGTCTATTTTTGGACGATAGCTGTCATTTATAACTCTGCAGGTTTGTGAATTACAGTGCCCCTGAGCTCCTTTCTTCAACTCGCTTTCTTGTGACCTGGCCGCAACACCGCAGGATGGCTTCAGGCCCTAATCTGGTTCCGGCACGGCACGCTGAGCCTTTGGTTATTTCCACTTCCTGGTGGGAAATGAGAGTTAAATTTGCCCGTCCAGACACCTCCAGCTAGCCTCTCATTGGTTCTCGCTATTCCTGTTCATCTTCCGCAGAAATTGCAAACTGGGCCAAACAGGAGGTTAAAGGCGCTGACTCTCCAAGTGGGGAAAGTGTTAGTAAAGCGTCTGGAATGTTGCACCCGAGTACCAGGGGAGGAAAACTGAGACATATTTGAACACGTCTCCCGTTCACATGGTTGATCATACTTGGGTTCCACATGCATGTTTTAGCTGAAGGAAGAATACCTTAAACCTGGAGAGTTAAGACCCGTGTAATGGGTACCACGCAATATGACTTCAAAGGGTCTTCATTTGCTCACCGAACCTCTCCAATCCTATCACTGCTGCGTTTATGCCCCTGTACACATGCTTGATTCTCTTTCGGAGACATAGCAATCCATAGGTTTTAAGATACTTACTAGTCAGGTACATTCTTAGGCGTTTAATATGCGGTGTTGAGTCCATTTCGTTGAGCAAGGAGTAGCTCTTGTCTATTCCATATTTGGCTTAAGGAACTTTATCTGTGCTCATTTCAATCTCTGGTTTTATGCAGCAACCCAACTCACCTTTCCCCTTAAGCAAGCATAAGTTGGTTTTCTAAATTTGAGACCCTGTTCTGTTTTGGAATTCAGTTCCTGTGTAGCCAAGTTTCCATTCCGTGTATTACTGATATCTTATGATGTTTCTTTTTCTGTGTGACTTATTTCAGTTAGAATCATCATACCTGAATCCACTCATTGTGCTGCTAAGGGCCTGATGACACAGATTTCATTGCTGAGTGATATTGCTTTGTAAGTAAATACCACAACTTCTTTATCCATTTTTCACTTTCTGCGATGTTGAACTTGTACTGTAAACGAGGTTCTTGTAAACAGAGCCGTTCCAAACTTTGGGGTGGCTGTGTCTTTTTGATTTTAAATTCCCTAAGCTATAGGACCATAAGTGGAAGTTCCCTAGGTTCTGTTGCTTTGTTTTTTACATGTTTCAGGAAACACCATACACTTCTCCCGAGTGGTTGTTGGCAATTTACATCCCGCCCATCAGCATAACAAGGCTCCCAGTTCTCCATGGACTGTCCTGCCTTTCTGGATTTTACACTTTTTTCAGATGGCCCTTTTGAACGGGGGGAAGTGAGACTTCATTGTAGTGCAGATTTCCTTTGCAAGCTTGCTTGGTTGGCCAAAAAGGGCGTATGCGTTTTTTCCTGAATATATTCAGGAAAAAACGCATACGCCCTTTTTGGCCAAGTGCATCATTGTGGACGTTCTGCCTCTTTTCCTATGCTTTCAATGCAATTCCAGTCTACCTCCTGCAATCGGTTTCCTGCAATTCTGCCCCGCTTTCAAGTCCTCTTGGCAGCCTTACTTCAGTCTATTTTTGGACGATAGCTGTCATTTATAACTCTGCAGGTTTGTGAATTGCAGTGCCCCTGAGCTCCTTTCTTCAACTCGCTTTCTTTTGAGCTGGCCGCAACACCGCAGGATGGCTTCAGGCCCTAATCTGGCTCCGGTACGGCACGTTGAGCCTTTGGTTATTTCCTCTTCCTGTTGGGAAATGAGAGTAAAATTTGCCCGTCCAGACACCTCCAGCTAGCCTCTCATTGGTTCTCGCTATTCCTGTTCATCTTCCGCAGAAATTGCAAACTGGGCCAAACAGGAGGTTAAAGGGACTGACTCTCCAAGTGGGGAGAATGTTAGTAAAGCGTCTGGAATGTTGCACCCGAGTACCAGGGGAGGAAAACTGAGACATATTTGAATACGTCTCCCGATCACATGGTTGATCATACTCTAGGTTCCACATGCATGTTATAGCTGAAGGAAGAATACCTTAAACCTGGGTAGTTGAAACCTGTGGAATGGGTACCATGCAATATGACTTCAAAGGGTCTTCATTTGCTCACCGAACCTCTCCAATCCTATCACTGCTGCGTTTATGCCCCTGTACACATGCTTGATTCTCTTTCAGAGACATAGCAATCCATAGGTTTTAAGATACTTACTAGTCAGGTACATTCTTAGGCGTTTAATATGGGGTGTTGAGTCCATTTCGTTGAGCAAGGAGTAGCTCTTGTCTATTCCATATTTAGCTTAAGGAACTTTATCTGTGCTCATTTCAATCTCTGGTTTTATGCAGCACCCCAACTCACCTTTCCCCTTAAGCAAGAATAAGTTGGTTTTCTAAATTTGAGACCCTGTTCTGTTCTGTAATTCAGTTCCTGTGTAGCCAAGTTTACATTCCGTGTATTACTGATATCTTATGATGTTTCTTTTTCTGTGTGACTTACTTCAGTTAGAATCATCATACCTGAATCCACTCATTGTGCTGCTAAGGGCCTGATGACATAGATTTCATTGCTGAGTGATATTGCTTTGTAAGTAAATACCACAACTTCTTTATCCATTTTTCACTTTCTGCGATGTTGAACTTGTACTGTAAACGAGGTTCTTGTAAACAGAGCCGTTCCAAACTTTGGGGTGGCTGTGTCTTTTTGATTTTAATTTCCCTAAGCTATAGGACCATAAGTGGAAGTGCCCTAGGTTCTGTTGCTTTGTTTTTTAGATGTTTCAGGAAACACCATACACTTCTCCCGAGTGGTTGTTGGCAATTTACATCCCGCCCATCAGCATAACAAGGCTCCCAGTTCTCCATGGCCTGTCCTGCCTTTCTGGATTTTACACTTTTTTCAGATGGCCCTTTTGACCGGGGGCAAGTGAGACTTCATTGTAGTGCAGATTTCCTTTGCAAGCTTGCTTGGTTGGCCAAAAAGGGCGTATGCGTTTTTTCCTGAATATATTCAGGAAAAAACGCATACGCCCTTTTTGGCCAAGTGCATCATTGTGGACGTTCTGCCTCTTTTCCTATGCTTTCAATGCAATTCCAGTCTACCTCCTGAAATCGGTTTCCTGCAATTCTGCCCCGCTTTCAAGTCCTCTTGGCAGCCTTACTTCAGTCTATTTTTGGACGATAGCTGTCATTTATAACTCTGCAGGTTTGTGAATTACAGTGCCCCTGAGCTCCTTTCTTCAACTCGCTTTCTTTTGAGCTGGCCGCAGCACCGCAGGATGGCTTCAGGCCCTAATCTGGTTCCGGTACGGCACGCTAAGCCTTTGGTTATTTCCTCTTCCTGGTGGGAAATGAGAGTTAAATTTGCCCGTCCAGACACCTCCAGCTAGCCTCTCATTGGTTCTCGCTATTCCTGTTCATCTTCCGCAGAAATTGCAAACTGGGCCAAACAGGAGGTTAAAGGCGCTGACTCTCCAAGTGGGGAGAGTGTTAGTAAAGCGTCTGGAATGTTGCACCCGAGTACCAGGGGAGGAAAACTGAGACATATTTGAACACGTCTCCCGTTCACATGGTTGATCATACTTGGGTTCCACATGCATGTTTTAGCTGAAGGAAGAATACCTTAAACCTGGAGAGTTGAGACCCGTGTAATGGGTACCATGCAATATGACTTCAAAGCGTCTTCATTTGCTCACCGAACCTCTCCAATCCTATCACTGCTGCGTTTATGCCCCTGTACACATGCTTGATTCTCTTTCGGAGACATAGCAATCCATAGGTTTTACGATACTTACTAGTCAGGTACATTCTTAGGCGTTTAATATGCGGTGTTGAGTCCATTTCGTTGAGCAAGGAGTAGCTCTTGTCTATTCCATATTTGACTTAAGGAACTTTATCTGTGCTCATTTCAATCTCTGGTTTTATGCAGCACCCCAACTCACCTTTACCCTTAAGCAAGCATAAGTTGGTTTTCTAAATTTGAGACCCTGTTCTGTTCTGTAATTCAGTTCCTGTGTAGCCAAGTTTACATTCCGTGTATTACTGATATCTTATGATGTTTCTTTTTCTGTGTGACTTATTTCAGTTAGAATCATCGTACCTGAATCTACTCATTATGCTGCTACGGGCCTGATGACATAGATTTCATTGCTGAGTGATACTGCATTGTACGTAAATACCACAAGTTCTTTATCCATTTTTCACTTTCTGCGATGTTGAACTTGTACTGTAAACGAGGTTCTTGTAAACAGAGCTGTTCCAAACTTTGGGGTGGCTGTGTCTTTTTGATTTTAATTTCCCTAAGCTATAGGACCATAAGTGGAAGTGCCCTAGGCTCTGTTGCTTTGTTTTTTAGATGTTTCAGGAAACACCATACACTTCTCCCAAGTGTCTGTTGGCAATTTACATCCCGCCCATCAGCATAACAAGGCTCCCAGTTCTGCATGGCCTGTCCTGCCTTTCTGGATTTTACACTTTTTTCAGATGGCCCTTTTGACCGGGGGGAAGTGAGACTTCATTGTAGTGCAGATTTCCTTTGCAAGCTTGCTTGGTTGGCCAAAAAGGGCGTATGCGTTTTTTCCTGAATATATTCAGGAAAACACGCATACGCCCTTTTTGGCCAAGTGCATCATTGTGGACGTTCTGCCTCTTTTCCTATGCTTTCAATGCAATTCCAGTCTACCTCTTGAAATCGGTTTCCTGCAATTCTGCCCCGCTTTCAAGTCCTCTTGGCAGCCTTACTTCAGTCTATTTTTGGATGATAGCTGTCATTTATAACTCTGCAGGTTTGTGAATTACAGTGCCCCTGAGCTCCTTTCTTCAACTCGCTTTCTTGTGACCTGGCCGCAACACCGCAGGATGGCTTCAGGCCCTAATCTGGTTCCGGCCCGGCATGCTGAGCCTTTGGTTAATTCCTCTTCCTGGTGGGAAATGAGAGTTAAATTTGCCCGTCCAGACACCTCCAGCTAGCCTCTCATTGGTTCTCGCTATTCCTGTTCATCTTCCGCAGAAATTGCAAACTGGGCCAAACAGGAGGTTAAAGGGACTGACTCTCCAAGGGGGAGAGTGTTAGTAAAGCATCTGGAATGTTGCACCCGAGTACCAGGGGAGGAAAACTGAGACATATTTGAACACGTCTCCTGATCACATGGTTGATCATACTCTAGGTTCCACATGCATGTTTTAGCTGAAGGAAGAATACCTTAAACCTGGGTAGTTGAAACCCGTGGAATGGGTACCATGCAATATGACTTCAAAGGGTCTTCATTTGCTCACCGAACCTCTCCAATCCTATCACTGCTGCGTTTATGCCCCTGTACACATGCTTGATTCTCTTTCGGAGACATAGCAATCCATAGGTTTTAAGATACTTACTAGTCAGGTACATTCTTAGGCGTTTAATATGCGGTGTTGAGTCCATTTCGTTGAGCAAGGAGTAGCTCTTGTCTATTCCATATTTGACTTAAGGAACTTTATCTGTGCTCATTTCAATCTCTGGTTTTATGCAGCAACCCAACTCACCTTTCCCCTTAAGCAAGCATAAGTTGGTTTTCTAAATTTGAGAACCTGTTCTGTTTTGGAATTCAGTTCCTGTGTAGCCAAGTTTACATTCCATTTATTAGTGATATCTTATGATGTTTCTTTTTCTGTGTGACTTATTTCAGTTAGAATCATCGTACCTGAATCCACTCATTATGCTGCTACGGGCCTGATGACATAGATTTCATTGCTGAGTGATACTGCATTGTACGTAAGTACCACAAGTTCTTTATCCATTTTTCACTTTCTGCGATGTTGAACTTGTACTGTAAACGAGGTTCTTGTAAATAGAGCCGTTCCAAACTTTGGGGTGGCTGTGTCTTTTTGATTTTAATTTCCCTAAGCTATAGGACCATAAGTGGAAGTGCCCTAGGTTCTGTTGCTTTGTTTTTTAGATGTTTCAGGAAACACCATACACTTCTCCCGAGTGGTTGTTGGCAATTTACATCCCGCCCATCAGCATAACAAGGCTCCCAGTTCTCCATGGCCTGTCCTGCCTTTCTGGATTTTACACTTTTTTCAGATGGCCCTTTTGACCGGGGGGAAGTGAGACTTCATTGTAGTGCAGATTTCCTTTGCCAGCTTGCTTGGTTGGCCAAAAAGGGCGTATGCGTTTTTTCCTGAATATATTCAGGAAAAAACGCATACGCCCTTTTTGGCCAAGTGCATCATTGTGGACGTTCTGCCTCTTTTCCTATGCTTTCAATGCAATTCCAGTCTACCTCCTGAAATCGGTTTCCTGCAATTCTGCCCCGCTTTCAAGTCCTCTTGGCAGCCTTACTTCAGTCTATTTTTGGACGATAGCTGTCATTTATAACTCTGCAGGTTTGTGAATTACAGTGCCCCTGAGCTCCTTTCTTCAACTTGCTTTCTTGTGACCTGGCCGCAACACCGCAGGATGGCTTCAGGCCCTAATCTGGTTCCGGCACGGCACGCTGAGCCTTTGGTTATTTCCTTTTCCTGGTGGGAAATGAGAGTTAAATTTGCCCGTCCAGACACCTCCAGCTAGTCTCTCATTGGTTCTCGCTATTCCTGTTCATCTTCCGCAGAAATTGCAAACTGGGCCAAACAGGAGGTTAAAGGCGCTGACTCTCCAAGTGGGGAGAGTGTTAGTAAAGCGTCTGGAATGTTGCACCCGAGTACCAGGGGAGGAAAACTGAGACATATTTGAACACGTCTCCCGTTCACATGGTTGATCATACTTGGGTTCCACATGCATGTTTTAGCTGAAGGAAGAATACCTTAAACCTGGAGAGTTGAGACCCGTGCAATGGGTACCATGCAATATGACTTCAAAGGGTCTTCATTTGCTCACCGAACCTCTCCAATCCTATCACTGCTGCGTTTATGCCCCTGTACACATGCTTGATTCTCTTTCGGAGACATAGCAATCCATAGGTTTTAAGATACTTACTAGTCAGGTACATTCTTAGGCGTTTATATGCGTTGTTGAGTCCATTTCGTTGAGCAAGGAGTAGCTCTTGTCTATTCCATATTTGACTTAAGGAACTTTATCTGTGCTCATTTCAATCTCTGGTTTTATGCAGCACCCCAACTCACCTTTACCCTTAAGCAAGCATAAGTTGGGTTTCTAAATTTGAGACCCTATTCTGTTCTGTAATTCAGTTCCTGTGTAACCAAGTTTACATTCCGTGTATTACTGACATCTTATGATGTTTCTTTTTCTGTGTGACTTACTTCAGTTAGAATCATCATACCTGAATCCACTCATTGTGCTGCTAAGGGCCTGATGACACAGATTTCATTGCTGAGTGATATTGCTTTGTAAGTAAATACCACAACTTCTTTATCCATTTTTCACTTTCTGCGATGTTGAACTTGTACTGTAAACGAGGTTCTTGTAAACAGAGCCGTTCCAAACTTTGGGGTGGCTGTGTCTTTTTGATTTTAATTTCCCTAAGCTATAGGACCATAAGTGGAAGTGCCCTAGGTACTGTTGCTTTGTTTTTTAGATGTTTCAGGAAACACCATACACTTCTCCCAAGTGGTTGTTGGCAATTTACATCCCGCCCATCAGCATAACAAGGCTCCCAGTTCTCCATGGCCTGTCCTGCCTTTCTGGATTTTACACTTTTTTCAGATGGCCCTTTTGACCGGGGGGAAGTGAGACTTCATTGTAGTGCAGATTTCCTTTGCAAGCTTGCTTGGTTGGCCAAAAAGGGCGTATGCGTTTTTTCCTGAATATATTCAGGAAAAAACGCATACGCCCTTTTTGGCCAAGTGCATCATTGTGGACGTTCTGCCTCTTTTCCTATGCATTCAATGCAATTCCAGTCTACCTCCTGAAATCGGTTTCCTGCAATTCTGCCCCGCTTTCAAGTCCTCTTGGCTGCCTTACTTCAGTATATTTTTGGACGATAGCTGTCATTTATAATTCTGAAGGTTTGTGAATTACAGTGCCCCTGAGCTCCTTTCTTCAACTCGCTTTCTTTTGAGCTGGCCGCAACACCGCAGGATGTCTTCAGGCCCTAATCTGGTTCCGGTATGGCACGCTGAGCCTTTGGTTATTTCCTCTTCCTGGTGGGAAATGAGAGTTAAATTTGCCCGTCCAGACACCTCCAGCTAGCCTCTCATTGGTTCTCACTATTCCTGTTCATCTTCCGCAGAAATTGCAAACTGGGCCAAACAGGAGGTTAAAGGCGCTGACTCTCCAAGTGGGGAGAGTGTTAGTAAAGCGTCTGGAATGTTGCACCCGAGTACCAGGGGAGGAAAACTGAGACATATATGAACACGTCTCCTGATCACATGGTTGATCATACTCTAGGTTCCACATGCATGTTTTAGCTGAAGGAAGAATACCTTAAACCTGGAGAGTTGAGACCCGTGTAATGGGTACCATGCAATATGACTTCAAAGGGTCTTCATTTGCTCACCGAACCTCTCCAATCCTATCACTGCTGCGTTTATGCCCCTGTACACACGCTTGATTCTCTTTTGGAGACATAGCAATCCATAGGTTTTAAGATACTTACTAGTCAGGTACATTCTTAGGCGTTTAATATGCGGTGTTGAGTCCATTTCGTTGAGCAAGGAGTAGCTCTTGTCTATTCCATATTTGGCTTAAGGAACTTTATCTGTGCTCATTTCAATCTCTGGTTTTATGCAGCACCCCAACTCACCTTTCCCCTTAAGCAAGCATAAGTTGGTTTTCTAAATTTGAGACCCTGTTCTGTTCTGTAATTCAGTTCCTGTGTAGCCAAGTTTACATTCCGTGTATTACTGATATCTTATGATGTTTCTTTTTCTGTGTGACTTATTTCAGTTAGAATCATCGTACCTGAATCCACTCATTGTGCTGCTAAGGGCCTGATGACACAGATTTCATTGCTGAGTGATATTGCTTTGTAAGTAAATACCACAAGTTCTTTATCCATTTTTCACTTTCTGCGATGTTGAACTTGTACTGTAAACGAGATTCTTGTAAACAGAGCCGTTCCAAACTTTGTGGTGGCTGTGTCTTTTTGATTTTAATATCCCTAAGCTATAGGACCATAAGTGGAAGTGCCCTAGGTTCTGTTGCTTTGTTTTTTACATGTTTCAGGAAACACCATACACTTCTCCCGATTGGTTGTTGGCAACTTACATCCCGCCCATCAGCATAACAAGGCTCCCAGTTCTCCATGGCCTGTCTTGCCTTTCTGGATTTTACACTTTTTTCAGATGGCCCTTTTGACTAGGGGGAAGTGAGACTTCATTGTAGTGCAGATTTCCTTTGCAAGCTTGCTTGGTTGGCCAAAAAGGGCGTATGCATTTTTTCCTGAATATATTCAGGAAAAAACGCATACGCCCTTTTTGGCCAAGTGCATCATTGTGGACGTTCTGCCTCTTTTCCTATGCTTTCAATGCAATTCCAGTCTACCTCCTGAAATCGGTTTCCTGCAATTCTGCCCCGCTTTCAAGTCCTCTTGGCAGCCTTACTTCAGTCTATTTTTGGACGATAGCTGTCATTTATAACTCTGCAGGTTTGTGAGTTACAGTGCCCCTGAGCTCCTTTCTTCAACTCGCTTTCTTGTGACCTGGCCGCAACACCGCAGGATGGCTTCAGGCCCTAATCTGGTTCTGGCACGGCACGGTGAGCCTTTGGTTAATTCCTCTTCCTGGTGGGAAATGAGAGTTAAATTTGCCCGTCCAGACACCTCCAGCTAGCCTCTCATTGGTTCTCGCTATTCCTGTTCATCTTCCGCAGAAATTGCAAACTGGGCCAAACAGGAGGTTAAAGGGACTGACTCTCCAAGTGGGGAGAGTGTTAGTAAAGCGTCTGGAATGTTGCACCCGAGTACCAGGGGAGGAAAACTGAGACATATTTGAACACGTCTCCCGATCACATGGTTGATCATACTCTAGGTTCCACATGCATGTTTTAGCTGAAGGAAGAATACCTTAAACCTGGAGAGTTGAGACCCGTGTAATGGGTACCATATGACTTCAAAGGGTCTTCATTTGCTCACCGAACCTCTCCAATCCTATCACTGCTGCGTTTATGCCCCTGTACACATGCTTGATTCTCTTTTGGAGACATACCAATCCATAGGTTTTACGATACTTACTAGTCAGGTACATTCTTAGGCGGTTAATATGCGGTGTTGAGTCCATTTCGTTGAGCAAGGAGTAGCTCTTGTCTATTCCATATTTGGCTTAAGGAACTTTATCTGTGCTCATTTCAATCTCTGGTTTTATGCAGCACCCCAACTCACCTTTCCCCTTAAGCAAGCATAAGTTGGTTTTCTAAATTTGAGACCCTGTTCTGTTCTGTAATTCAGTTCCTGTGTAGCCAAGTTTACATTCCGTGTATTAGTGATATCTTATGATGTTTCTTTTTCTGTGTGACTTACTTCAGTTAGAATCATCATACCTGAATCCACTCATTGTGCTGCTAAGGGCCTGATGACACAGATTTCATTGCTGAGTGATATTGCTTTGTAAGTAAATACCACAACTTCTTTATCCATTTTTCACTTTCTGCGATGTTGAACTTGTACTGTAAACGAGATTCTTGTAAACAGAGCCGTTCCAAACTTTGGGGTGGCTGTGTCTTTTTGATTTTAATTTCCCGAAGCTATAGGACCATAAGTGGAAGTGCCCTAGGTTCTGTTGCTTTGTTTTTTAGATGTTTCAGGAAACACCATACACTTCTCCCGAGTGGTTGTTGGCAATTTACATCCCGCCCATCAGCATAACAAGGCTCCCAGTTCTCCATGGCCTGTCCTGCCTTTCTGGATTTTACACTTTTTTCAGATGGCCCTTTTGACCGGGGGGAAGTGAGACTTCATTGTAGTGCAGATTTCCTTTGCAAGCTTGCTTGGTTGGCCAAAAAGGGCATATGCGTTTTTTCCTGAATATATTCAGGAAAAAACGCATACGCCCTTTTTGGCCAAGTGCATCATTGTGGACGTTCTGCCTCTTTTCCTATGCTTTCAATGCAATTCCAGTCTACCTCCTGAAATCGGTTTCCTGCAATTCTGCCCCGCTTTCAAGTCCTCTTGGCAGCCTTACTTCAGTCTATTTTTGGACGATAGCTGTCATTTATAACTCTGCAGGTTTGTGAGTTACAGTGCCCCTGAGCTCCTTTCTTCAACTCGCTTTCTTGTGACCTGGCCGCAACACCGCAGGATGGCTTCAGGCCCTAATCTGGTTCCGGCATGGCACGCTGAGCCTTTGGTTAATTCCTCCTCCTGGTGGGAAATGAGAGTTAAATTTGCCCGTCCAGACACCTCCAGCTAGCCTCTCATTGGTTCTCGCTATTCCTGTTCATCTTCCGCAGAAATTGCAAACTGGGCCAAACAGGAGGTTAAAGGCGCTGACTCTCCAAGTGGGGAGAGTGTTAGTAAAGCGTCTGGAATGTTGCAACCGAGTACCAGGGGAGGAAAACTGAGACATATTTGAACACGTATCCCGATCAAATGGTTGATCATACTCTAGGTTCCATATGCATGTTTTAGCTGAAGGAAGAATACCTTAAACCTGGGTAGTTGAAACCCGTGGAATGGGTACCATGCAATATGACTTCAAAGGGTCTTCATTTGCTCACCGAACCTCTCCAATCCTATCACTGCTGCGTTTATGCCCTTGTACACATGCTTGATTCTCTTTCGGAGACATAGCAATCCATAGGTTTTAAGATACTTACAAGTCAGGTACATTCTTAGGCGTTTAATATGCGGTGTTGAGTCCATTTCGTTGAGCAAGGAGTAGCTCTTGTCTATTCCATATTTGGCTTAAGGAACTTTATCTGTGCTCATTTCAATCTCTGGTTTTATGCAGCACGCCAAATCACCTTTACCCTTAAGCAAGCATAAGTTGGTTTTCTAAATTTGAGACCCTGTTCTGTTCTGTAATTCAGTTCCTGTGTAGCCAAGTTTCCATTCCGTGTATTACTGATATCTTATGATGTTTCTTTTTCTGTGTGACTTATTTCAGTTAGAATCATCATACCTGAATCCACTCATTGTGCTGCTAAGGGCCTGATGACATAGATTTCATTGCTGAGTGATATTGCTTTGTAAGTGAATACCACAACTTCTTTATCCATTTTTCACTTTCTGCGATGTTGAACTTGTACTGTAAACGAGGTTCTTGTAAACAGAGCCGTTCCAAACTTTGGGGTGGCTGTGTCTTTTTGATTTTAATTTCCCTAAGCTATAGGACCATAAGTGGAAGTGCCCTAGGCTCTGTTGCTTTGTTTTTTAGATGTTTCAGGAAACACCATACACTTCTCCCAAGTGTCTGTTGGCAATTTACATCCCGTCCATCAGCATAACAAGGCTCCCAGTTCTCAATGGCCTGTTGCCTTTCTGGATTTTACACTTTTTTCAGATGGCCCTTTTGACCGGGGGGAAGTGAGACTTCATTGTAGTGCAGATTTCCTTTGCAAGCTTGCTTGGTTGGCCAAAAAGGGCGTATGCGTTTTTTCCTGAATATATTCAGGAAAAAACACATACGCCCTTTTTGGCCAAGTGCATCATTGTGGACGTTCTGCCTCTTTTCCTATGCTTTCAATGCAATTCCAGTCTACCTCCTGAAATCGGTTTCCTGCAATTCTGCCCCGCTTTCAAGTCCTCTTGGCAGCCTTACTTCCGTCTATTTTTGGACGATAGCTGTCATTTATAACTCTGCAGGTTTGTGAATTACAGTGCCCCTGAGCTCCTTTCTTCAACTCGCTTTCTTGTGACCTGGCCGCAACACCGCAGGATGGCTTCAGGCCCTAATCTGGTTCTGGCACGGCACGCTGAGCCTTTGGTTATTTCCTCTTCCTGGTGGGAAATGAGAGTTAAATTTGCCCGTCCAGACACCTCCAGCTAGTCTCTCATTGGTTCTCGCTATTCCTGTTCATCTTCCGCAGAAATTGCAAACTGTGCCAAACAGGAGGTTAAAGGCGCTGACTCTCCAAGTGGGGAGAGTGTTAGTAAAGCGTCTGGAATGTTGCACCCGAGTACCAGGGGAGGAAAACTGAGACATATTTGAACACGTCTCCCGTTCACATGGTTGATCATACTTGGGTTCCACATGCATGTTTTAGCTGAAGGAAGAATACCTTAAACATGGAGCGTTAAGACCCGTGTAATGGGTACCATGCAATATGACTTCAAAGGGTCTTCATTTGCTCACCGAACCTCTCCAATCCTATCACTGCTGCGTTTATGCCCCTGTACACATGCTTGATTCTCTTTCGGAGACATAGCAATCCATAGGTTTTAAGATACTTACTAGTCAGGTACATTCTTAGGCGTTTAATATGCGGTGTTGAGTCCATTTCGTTGAGCAAGGAGTAGCTCTTGTCTATTCCATATTTGACTTAAGGAACTTTATCTGTGCTCATTTCAATCTCTGGTTTTATGCAGCACCCAACTCACCTTTCCCCTTAAGCAAGCATAAGTTGGTTTTCTAAATTTGAGACCCTGTTCTGTTTGGAATTCAGTTCCTGTGTAGCCAAGTTTCCATTCCGTGTATTACTGATATCTTATGATGTTTCTTTTTCTGTGTGACTTATTTCAGTTAGAATCATCATACCTGAATCCACTCATTGTGCTGCTAAGGGCCTGATGACACAGATTTCATTGCTGAGTGATATTGCTTTGTAAGTAAATACCACAACTTCTTTATCCATTTTTCACTTTCTGCGATGTTGAACTTGTACTGTAAACGAGGTTCTTGTAAACAGAGCCGTTCCAAACTTTGGGGTGGCTGTGTCTTTTTGATTTTAATTTCCCTAAGCTATAGGACCATAAGTGGAAGTTCCCTAGGTTCTGTTGCTTTGTTTTTTACATGTTTCAGGAAACACCATACACTTCTCCCGAGTGGTTGTTGGCAATTTACATCCCGCCCATCAGCATAACAAGGCTCCCAGTTCTCCATGGACTGTCCTGCCTTTCTGGATTTTACACTTTTTTCAGATGGCCCTTTTGAACGGGGGGAAGTGAGACTTCATTGTAGTGCAGATTTCCTTTGCAAGCTTGCTTGGTTGGCCAAAAAGGGCGTATGCGTTTTTTCCTGAATATATTCAGGAAAAAACGCATACGCCCTTTTTGGCCAAGTGCATCATTGTGGACGTTCTGCCTCTTTTCCTATGCTTTCAATGCAATTCCAGTCTACCTCCTGCAATCGGTTTCCTGCAATTCTGCCCCGCTTTCAAGTCCTCTTGGCAGCCTTACTTCAGTCTATTTTTGGACGATAGCTGTCATTTATAACTCTGCAGGTTTGTGAATTGCAGTGCCCCTGAGCTCCTTTCTTCAACTCGCTTTCTTTTGAGCTGGCCGAAACACCGCAGGATGGCTTCAGGCCCTAATCTGGCTCCGGTACGGCACGTTGAGCCTTTGGTTATTTCCTCTTCCTGTTGGGAAATGAGAGTAAAATTTGCCCGTCCAGACACCTCCAGCTAGCCTCTCATTGGTTCTCGCTATTCCTGTTCATCTTCCGCAGAAATTGCAAACTGGGCCAAACAGGAGGTTAAAGGGACTGACTCTCCAAGTGGGGAGAATGTTAGTAAAGCGTCTGGAATGTTGCACCCGAGTACCAGGGGAGGAAAACTGAGACATATTTGAACACGTCTCCCGATCACATGGTTGATCATACTCTAGGTTCCACATGCATGTTATAGCTGAAGGAAGAATACCTTAAACCTGGGTAGTTGAAACCTGTGGAATGGGTACCATGCAATATGACTTCAAAGGGTCTTCATTTGCTCACCGAACCTCTCCAATCCTATCACTGCTGCGTTTATGCCCCTGTACACATGCTTGATTCTCTTTCAGAGACATAGCAATCCATAGGTTTTAAGATACTTACTAGTCAGGTACATTCTTAGGCGTTTAATATGGGGTGTTGAGTCCATTTCGTTGAGCAAGGAGTAGCTCTTGTCTATTCCATATTTAGCTTAAGGAACTTTATCTGTGCTCATTTCAATCTCTGGTTTTATGCAGCACCCCAACTCACCTTTCCCCTTAAGCAAGAATAAGTTGGTTTTCTAAATTTGAGACCCTGTTCTGTTCTGTAATTCAGTTCCTGTGTAGCCAAGTTTACATTCCGTGTATTACTGATATCTTATGATGTTTCTTTTTCTGTGTGACTTATTTCAGTTAGAATCATCGTACCTGAATCCACTCATTGTGCTGCTAAGGGCCTGATGACACAGATTTCATTGCTGAGTGATATTGCATTGTACGTAAGTACCACAAGTTCTTTATCCATTTTTTTCTTTCTGTGATATTGAACTTGTACGGTAAACGAGGTTCTTGTAAACGGAGGCGTCCCAAACTTTGGGGTGGCTGTGTCTTTTTGATTTTAATTTCCCTAAGCTATAGGACCATAAGTGGAAGTGCCCTAGGTTCTGTTGCTTTGTTTTTTAGATGTTTCAGGAAACACCATACACTTCTCCCGAGTGGTTGTTGGCAATTTACATCCCGCCCATCAGCATAACAAGGCTCCCAGTTCTCAATGGCCTGTTGCCTTTCTGGATTTTACACTTTTTTCAGATGGCCCTTTTGACCGGGGGGAAGTGAGACTTCATTGTAGTGCAGATTTCCTTTGCAAGCTTGCTTGGTTGGCCAAAAAGGGCGTATGCGTTTTTTCCTGAATATATTCAGGAAAAAACGCATACGCCCTTTTTGGCCAAGTGCATCATTGTGGACGTTCTGCCTCTTTTCCTATGCTTTCAATGCAATTCCAGTCTACCTCCTGAAATCGGTTTCCTGCAATTCTGCCCCGCTTTCAAGTCCTCTTGGCAGCCTTACTTCAGTCTATTTTTGGACGATAGCTGTCATTTATAACTCTGCAGGTTTGTGAATTACAGTGCCCCTGAGCTCCTTTCTTCAACTCGCTTTCTTTTGAGCTGGCCGCAACACCGCAGGATGGATTCAGGCCCTAATCTGGTTCCGGCCCGGCACGCTGAGCCTTTGGTTATTTCCTCTTCCTGGTGGGAAATGAGAGTTAAATTTGCCCGTCCAGACACCTCCAGCTAGCCTCTCATTGGTTCTCGCTATTCCTGTTCATCTTCCGCAGAAATTGCAAACTGGGCCAAACAGGAGGTTAAAGGCGCTGACTCTCCAAGTGGGGAGAGTGTTAGTAAAGCGTCTGGAATGTTGCACCCGAGTACCAGGGGAGGAAAACTGAGACATATTTGAACACGTCTCCCGATCACATGGTTGATCATACTCTGGGTTCCACATGCATATTTTAGCTGAAGGAAGAATACCTAAAACCTGGGTAGTTGAAACCCGTGGAATGGGTACCATGCAATATGACTTCAAAGGGTCTTCATTTGCTCACCGAACCTCTCCAATCCTATCACTGCTGCGTTTATGCCCGTGTACACATGCTTGATTCTCTTTCGGAGACATAGCAATCCATAGGTTTTAAGATACTTACTAGTCAGGTACATTCTTAGGCGTTTAATATGCGGTGTTGAGTCCATTTCGTTGAGCAAGGAGTAGCTCTTGTCTATTCCATATTTGGCTTAAGGAACTTTATCTGTGCTCATTTCAATCTCTGGTTTTATGCAGCACCCCAACTCACCTTTCCCCTTAAACAAGCATAAGTTGGTTTTCTAAATTTGAGACCCTGTTCTGTTCTGTAATTCAGTTCCTGTGTAGCCAAGTTTACATTCCGTGTATTACTGATATCTTATGATGTTTCTTTTTCTGTGTGACTTACTTCAGTTAGAATCATCATACCTGAATCCACTCATTGTGATGCTAAGGGCCTGATGACATAGATTTCATTGCTGAGTGATATTGCTTTGTAAGTAAATACCACAACTTCTTTATCCATTTTTCACTTTCTGCGATGTTGAACTTGTACTGTAAACGAGGTTCTTGTAAACAGAGCCGTTCCAAACTTTGGGGTGGCTGTGTCTTTTTGATTTTAATTTCCCTAAGCTATAGGACCATAAGTGGAAGTGCCCTAGGTTCTGTTGCTTTGTTTTTTAGATGTTTCAGGAAACACCATACACTTCTCCCGAGTGGTTGTTGGCAATTTACATCCCGCCCATCAGCATAACAAGGCTCCCAGTTCTCCATGGCCTGTCCTGCCTTTCTGGATTTTACACTTTTTTCAGATGGCCCTTTTGACCGGGGGCAAGTGAGACTTCATTGTAGTGCAGATTTCCTTTGCAAGCTTGCTTGGTTGGCCAAAAAGGGCGTATGCGTTTTTTCCTGAATATATTCAGGAAAAAACGCATACGCCCTTTTTGGCCAAGTGCATCATTGTGGACGTTCTGCCTCTTTTCCTATGCTTTCAATGCAATTCCAGTCTACCTCCTGAAATCGGTTTCCTGCAATTCTGCCCCGCTTTCAAGTCCTCTTGGCAGCCTTACTTCAGTCTATTTTTGGACGATAGCTGTCATTTATAACTCTGCAGGTTTGTGAATTACAGTGCCCCTGAGCTCCTTTCTTCAACTCGCTTTCTTTTGAGCTGGCCGCAGCACCGCAGGATGGCTTCAGGCCCTAATCTGGTTCCGGTACGGCACGCTAAGCCTTTGGTTATTTCCTCTTCCTGGTGGGAAATGAAGTTAAATTTGCCCGTCCAGACACCTCCAGCTAGCCTCTCATTGGTTCTCGCTATTCCTGTTCATCTTCCGCAGAAATTGCAAACTGGGCCAAACAGGAGGTTAAAGGCGCTGACTCTCCAAGTGGGGAGAGTGTTAGTAAAGCGTCTGGAATGTTGCACCCGAGTACCAGGGGAGGAAAACTGAGACATATTTGAACACGTCTCCCGTTCACATGGTTGATCATACTTGGGTTCCACATGCATGTTTTAGCTGAAGGAAGAATACCTTAAACCTGGAGAGTTGAGACCCGTGTAATGGGTACCATGCAATATGACTTCAAAGGGTCTTCATTTGCTCACCGAACCTCTCCAATCCTATCACTGCTGCGTTTATGCCCCTGTACACATGCTTGATTCTCTTTCGGAGACATAGCAATCCATAGGTTTTACGATACTTACTAGTCAGGTACATTCTTAGGCGTTTAATATGCGGTGTTGAGTCCATTTCGTTGAGCAAGGAGTAGCTCTTGTCTATTCCATATTTGACTTAAGGAACTTTATCTGTGCTCATTTCAATCTCTGGTTTTATGCAGCACCCCAACTCACCTTTACCCTTAAGCAAGCATAAGTTGGTTTTCTAAATTTGAGACCCTGTTCTGTTCTGTAATTCAGTTCCTGTGTAGCCAAGTTTACATTCCGTGTATTACTGATATCTTATGATGTTTCTTTTTCTGTGTGACTTACTTCAGTTAGAATCATCATACCTGAATCCACTCATTGTGCTGCTAAGGGCCTGATGACACAGATTTCATTGCTGAGTGATATTGCTTTGTAAGTAAATACCACAACTTCTTTATCCATTTTTCACTTTCTGCGATGTTGAACTTGTACTGTAAACGAGGTTCTTGTAAACAGAGCTGTTCCAAACTTTGGGGTGGCTGTGTCTTTTTGATTTTAATTTCCCTAAGCTATAGGACCATAAGTGGAAGTGCCCTAGGCTCTGTTGCTTTGTTTTTTAGATGTTTCAGGAAACACCATACACTTCTCCCAAGTGTCTGTTGGCAATTTACATCCCGCCCATCAGCATAACAAGGCTCCCAGTTCTGCATGGCCTGTCCTGCCTTTCTGGATTTTACACTTTTTTCAGATGGCCCTTTTGACCGGGGGGAAGTGAGACTTCATTGTAGTGCAGATTTCCTTTGCAAGCTTGCTTGGTTGGCCAAAAAGGGCGTATGCGTTTTTTCCTGAATATATTCAGGAAAAAACGCATACGCCCTTTTTGGCCAAGTGCATCATTGTGGACGTTCTGCCTCTTTTCCTATGCTTTCAATGCAATTCCAGTCTACCTCTTGAAATCGGTTTCCTGCAATTCTGCCCCGCTTTCAAGTCCTCTTGGCAGCCTTACTTCAGTCTATTTTTGGATGATAGCTGTCATTTATAACTCTGCAGGTTTGTGAATTACAGTGCCCCTGAGCTCCTTTCTTCAACTCGCTTTCTTGTGACCTGGCCGCAACACCGCAGGATGGCTTCAGGCCCTAATCTGGTTCCGGCCCGGCATGCTGAGCCTTTGGTTAATTCCTCTTCCTGGTGGGAAATGAGAGTTAAATTTGCCCGTCCAGACACCTCCAGCTAGCCTCTCATTGGTTCTCGCTATTCCTGTTCATCTTCCGCAGAAATTGCAAACTGGGCCAAACAGGAGGTTAAAGGGACTGACTCTCCAAGTGGGGAGAGTGTTAGTAAAGCGTCTGGAATGTTGCACCCGAGTACCAGGGGAGGAAAACTGAGACATATTTGAACACGTCTCCCGATCACATGGTTGATCATACTCTAGGTTCCACATGCATGTTTTAGCTGAAGGAAGAATACCTTAAACCTGGGTAGTTGAAACCCGTGGAATGGGTACCATGCAATATGACTTCAAAGGGTCTTCATTTGCTCACCGAACCTCTCCAATCCTATCACTGCTGCGTTTATGCCCCTGTACACATGCTTGATTCTCTTTCGGAGACATAGCAATCCATAGGTTTTAAGATACTTACTAGTCAGGTACATTCTTAGGCGTTTAATATGCGGTGTTGAGTCCATTTCGTTGAGCAAGGAGTAGCTCTTGTCTATTCCATATTTGGCTTAAGGAAGATTATCTGTGCTCATTTCAATCTCTGGTTTTATGCAGCAACCCAACTCACCTTTCCACTTAAGCAAGCATAAGTTGGTTTTCTAAATTTGAGAACCTGTTCTGTTTTGGAATTCAGTTCCTGTGTAGCCAAGTTTACATTCCGTGTATTAGTGATATCTTATGATGTTTCTTTTTCTGTGTGACTTATTTCAGTTAGAATCATCGTACCTGAATCTACTCATTATGCTGCTACGGGCCTGATGACATAGATTTCATTGCTGAGTGATACTGCATTGTACGTAAGTACCACAAGTTCTTTATCCATTTTTCACTTTCTGCGATGTTGAACTTGTACTGTAAACGAGGTTCTTGTAAACAGAGCTGTTCCAAACTTTGGGGTGGCTGTGTCTTTTTGATTTTAATTTCCCTAAGCTATAGGACCATAAGTGGAAGTGCCCTAGGCTCTGTTGCTTTGTTTTTTAGATGTTTCAGGAAACACCATACACTTCTCCCAAGTGTCTGTTGGCAATTTACATCCCGCCCATCAGCATAACAAGGCTCCCAGTTCTGCATGGCCTGTCCTGCCTTTCTGGATTTTACACTTTTTTCAGATGGCCCTTTTGACCGGGGGGAAGTGAGACTTCATTGTAGTGCAGATTTCCTTTGCAAGCTTGCTTGGTTGGCCAAAAAGGGCGTATGCGTTTTTTCCTGAATATATTCAGGAAAACACGCATACGCCCTTTTTGGCCAAGTGCATCATTTTGGACGTTCTGCCTCTTTTCCTATGCTTTCAATGCAATTCCAGTCTACCTCTTGAAATCGGTTTCCTGCAATTCTGCCCCGCTTTCAAGTCCTCTTGGCAGCCTTACTTCAGTCTATTTTTGGATGATAGCTGTCATTTATAACTCTGCAGGTTTGTGAATTACAGTGCCCCTGAGCTCCTTTCTTCAACTCGCTTTCTTGTGACCTGGCCGCAACACCGCAGGATGGCTTCAGGCCCTAATCTGGTTCCGGCCCGGCATGCTGAGCCTTTGGTTAATTCCTCTTCCTGGTGGGAAATGAGAGTTAAATTTGCCCGTCCAGACACCTCCAGCTAGCCTCTCATTGGTTCTCGCTATTCCTGTTCATCTTCCGCAGAAATTGCAAACTGGGCCAAACAGGAGGTTAAAGGGACTGACTCTCCAAGGGGGAGAGTGTTAGTAAAGCATCTGGAATGTTGCACCCGAGTACCAGGGGAGGAAAACTGAGACATATTTGAACACGTCTCCTGATCACATGGTTGATCATACTCTAGGTTCCACATGCATGTTTTAGCTGAAGGAAGAATACCTTAAACCTGGGTAGTTGAAACCCGTGGAATGGGTACCATGCAATATGACTTCAAAGGGTCTTCATTTGCTCACCGAACCTCTCCAATCGTATCACTGCTGCGTTTATGCCCCTGTACACATGCTTGATTCTCTTTCGGAGACATAGCAATCCATAGGTTTTAAGATACTTACTAGTCAGGTACATTCTTAGGCGTTTAATATGCGGTGTTGAGTCCATTTCGTTGAGCAAGGAGTAGCTCTTGTCTATTCCATATTTGGCTTAAGGAAGATTATCTGTGCTCATTTCAATCTCTGGTTTTATGCAGCAACCCAACTCACCTTTCCCCTTAAGCAAGCATAAGTTGGTTTTCTAAATTTGAGAACCTGTTCTGTTTTGGAATTCAGTTCCTGTGTAGCCAAGTTTACATTCCATGTATTAGTGATATCTTATGATGTTTCTTTTTCTGTGTGACTTATTTCAGTTAGAATCATCGTACCTGAATCCACTCATTATGCTGCTACGGGCCTGATGACATAGATTTCATTGCTGAGTGATACTGCATTGTACGTAAGTACCACAAGTTCTTTATCCATTTTTCACTTTCTGCGATGTTGAACTTGTACTGTAAACGAGGTTCTTGTAAACAGAGCCGTTCCAAACTTTGGGGTGGCTGTGTCTTTTTGATTTTAATTTCCCTAAGCTATAGGACCATAAGTGGAAGTGCCCTAGGTTCTGTTGCTTTGTTTTTTAGATGTTTCAGGAAACACCATACACTTCTCCCGAGTGGTTGTTGGCAATTTACATCCCGCCCATCAGCATAACAAGGCTCCCAGTTCTCCATGGCCTGTCCTGCCTTTCTGGATTTTACACTTTTTTCAGATGGCCCTTTTGACCGGGGGGAAGTGAGACTTCATTGTAGTGCAGATTTCCTTTGCCAGCTTGCTTGGTTGGCCAAAAAGGGCGTATGCGTTTTTTCCTGAATATATTCAGGAAAAAACGCATACGCCCTTTTTGGCCAAGTGCATCATTGTGGACGTTCTGCCTCTTTTCCTATGCTTTCAATGCAATTCCAGTCTACCTCCTGAAATCGGTTTCCTGCAATTCTGCCCCGCTTTCAAGTCCTCTTGGCAGCCTTACTTCAGTCTATTTTTGGACGATAGCTGTCATTTATAACTCTGCAGGTTTGTGAATTACAGTGCCCCTGAGCTCCTTTCTTCAACTTGCTTTCTTGTGACCTGGCCGCAACACCGCAGGATGGCTTCAGGCCCTAATCTGGTTCCGGCACGGCACGCTGAGCCTTTGGTTATTTCCTTTTCCTGGTGGGAAATGAGAGTTAAATTTGCCCGTCCAGACACCTCCAGCTAGTCTCTCATTGGTTCTCGCTATTCCTGTTCATCTTCCGCAGAAATTGCAAACTGGGCCAAACAGGAGGTTAAAGGCGCTGACTCTCCAAGTGGGGAGAGTGTTAGTAAAGCGTCTGGAATGTTGCACCCGAGTACCAGGGGAGGAAAACTGAGACATATTTGAACACGTCTCCCGTTCACATGGTTGATCATACTTGGGTTCCACATGCATGTTTTAGCTGAAGGAAGAATACCTTAAACCTGGAGAGTTGAGACCCGTGCAATGGGTACCATGCAATATGACTTCAAAGGGTCTTCATTTGCTCACCGAACCTCTCCAATCCTATCACTGCTGCGTTTATGCCCCTGTACACATGCTTGATTCTCTTTCGGAGACATAGCAATCCATAGGTTTTAAGATACTTACTAGTCAGGTACATTCTTAGGCGTTTATATGCGTTGTTGAGTCCATTTCGTTGAGCAAGGAGTAGCTCTTGTCTATTCCATATTTGACTTAAGGAACTTTATCTGTGCTCATTTCAATCTCTGGTTTTATGCAGCACCCCAACTCACCTTTACCCTTAAGCAAGCATAAGTTGGGTTTCTAAATTTGAGACCCTATTCTGTTCTGTAATTCAGTTCCTGTGTAACCATGTTTACATTCCGTGTATTACTGATATCTTATGATGTTTCTTTTTCTGTGTGACTTACTTCAGTTAGAATCATCATACCTGAATCCACTCATTGTGCTGCTAAGGGCCTGATGACACAGATTTCATTGCTGAGTGATATTGCTTTGTAAGTAAATACCACAACTTCTTTATCCATTTTTCACTTTCTGCGATGTTGAACTTGTACTGTAAACGAGGTTCTTGTAAACAGAGCCGTTCCAAACTTTGGGGTGGCTGTGTCTTTTTGATTTTAATTTCCCTAAGCTATAGGACCATAAGTGGAAGTGCCCTAGGTTC
This sequence comes from Delphinus delphis, assembly GCF_949987515.2. NCBI lineage: Eukaryota > Metazoa > Chordata > Mammalia > Artiodactyla > Delphinidae > Delphinus > Delphinus delphis. The sequence goes on from NW_027192724.1 coordinate 230,824, forward strand.
TGTTGCTTTGTTTTTTAGATGTTTCAGGAAACACCATACACTTCTCCCGAGTGGTTGTTGGCAATTTACATCCCGCCCATCAGCATAACAAGGCTCCCAGTTCTCCATGGCCTGTCCTGCCTTTCTGGATTTTACACTTTTTTCAGATGGCCCTTTTGACCGGGGGGAAGTGAGACTTCATTGTAGTGCAGATTTCCTTTGCAAGCTTGCTTGGTTGGCCAAAAAGGGCGTATGCGTTTTTTCCTGAATATATTCAGGAAAAAACGCATACGCCCTTTTTGGCCAAGTGCATCATTGTGGACGTTCTGCCTCTTTTCCTATGCATTCAATGCAATTCCAGTCTACCTCCTGAAATCGGTTTCCTGCAATTCTGCCCCGCTTTCAAGTCCTCTTGGCTGCCTTACTTCAGTATATTTTTGGACGATAGCTGTCATTTATAATTCTGAAGGTTTGTGAATTACAGTGCCCCTGAGCTCCTTTCTTCAACTCGCTTTCTTTTGAGCTGGCCGCAACACCGCAGGATGGCTTCAGGCCCTAATCTGGTTCCGGTATGGCACGCTGAGCCTTTGGTTATTTCCTCTTCCTGGTGGGAAATGAGAGTTAAATTTGCCCGTCCAGACACCTCCAGCTAGCCTCTCATTGGTTCTCGCTATTCCTGTTCATCTTCCGCAGAAATTGCAAACTGGGCCAAACAGGAGGTTAAAGGCGCTGACTCTCCAAGTGGGGAGAGTGTTAGTAAAGCGTCTGGAATGTTGCACCCGAGTACCAGGGGAGGAAAACTGAGACATATATGAACACGTCTCCTGATCACATGGTTGATCATACTCTAGGTTCCACATGCATGTTTTAGCTGAAGGAAGAATACCTTAAACCTGGAGAGTTGAGACCCGTGTAATGGGTACCATGCAATATGACTTCAAAGGGTCTTCATTTGCTCACCGAACCTCTCCAATCCTATCACTGCTGCGTTTATGCCCCTGTACACACGCTTGATTCTCTTTTGGAGACATAGCAATCCATAGGTTTTAAGATACTTACTAGTCAGGTACATTCTTAGGCGTTTAATATGCGGTGTTGAGTCCATTTCGTTGAGCAAGGAGTAGCTCTTGTCTATTCCATATTTGGCTTAAGGAACTTTATCTGTGCTCATTTCAATCTCTGGTTTTATGCAGCACCCCAACTCACCTTTCCCCTTAAGCAAGCATAAGTTGGTTTTCTAAATTTGAGACCCTGTTCTGTTCTGTAATTCAGTTCCTGTGTAGCCAAGTTTACATTCCGTGTATTACTGATATCTTATGATGTTTCTTTTTCTGTGTGACTTATTTCAGTTAGAATCATCGTACCTGAATCCACTCATTGTGCTGCTAAGGGCCTGATGACACAGATTTCATTGCTGAGTGATATTGCTTTGTAAGTAAATACCACAAGTTCTTTATCCATTTTTCACTTTCTGCGATGTTGAACTTGTACTGTAAACGAGGTTCTTGTAAACATAGCCGTTCCAAACTTTGTGGTGGCTGTGTCTTTTTGATTTTAATATCCCTAAGCTATAGGACCATAAGTGGAAGTGCCCTAGGTTCTGTTGCTTTGTTTTTTACATGTTTCAGGAAACACCATACACTTCTCCCGATTGGTTGTTGGCAACTTACATCCCGCCCATCAGCATAACAAGGCTCCCAGTTCTCCATGGCCTGTCTTGCCTTTCTGGATTTTACACTTTTTTCAGATGGCCCTTTTGACCAGGGGGAAGTGAGACTTCATTGTACTGCAGATTTCCTTTGCAAGCTTGCTTGGTTGGCCAAAAAGGGCGTATGCATTTTTTCCTGAATATATTCAGGAAAAAACGCATACGCCCTTTTTGGCCAAGTGCATCATTGTGGACGTTCTGCCTCTTTTCCTATGCTTTCAATGCAATTCCAGTCTACCTCCTGAAATCGGTTTCCTGCAATTCTGCCCCGCTTTCAAGTCCTCTTGGCAGCCTTACTTCAGTCTATTTTTGGACGATAGCTGTCATTTATAACTCTGCAGGTTTGTGAGTTACAGTGCCCCTGAGCTCCTTTCTTCAACTCGCTTTCTTGTGACCTGGCCGCAACACCGCAGGATGGCTTCAGGCCCTAATCTGGTTCTGGCACGGCACGGTGAGCCTTTGGTTAATTCCTCTTCCTGGTGGGAAATGAGAGTTAAATTTGCCCGTCCAGACACCTCCAGCTAGCCTCTCATTGGTTCTCGCTATTCCTGTTCATCTTCCGCAGAAATTGCAAACTGGGCCAAACAGGAGGTTAAAGGGACTGACTCTCCAAGTGGGGAGAGTGTTAGTAAAGCGTCTGGAATGTTGCACCCGAGTACCAGGGGAGGAAAACTGAGACATATTTGAACACGTCTCCTGATCACATGGTTGATCATACTCTAGGTTCCACATGCATGTTTTAGCTGAAGGAAGAATACCTTAAACCTGGAGAGTTGAGACCCGTGTAATGGGTACCATGCAATATGACTTCAAAGGGTCTTCATTTGCTCACCGAACCTCTCCAATCCTATCACTGCTGCGTTTATGCCCCTGTACACATGCTTGATTCTCTTTTGGAGACATAGCAATCCATAGGTTTTACGATACTTACTAGTCAGGTACATTCTTAGGCGGTTAATATGCGGTGTTGAGTCCATTTCGTTGAGCAAGGAGTAGCTCTTGTCTATTCCATATTTGGCTTAAGGAACTTTATCTGTGCTCATTTCAATCTCTGGTTTTATGCAGCACCCCAACTCACCTTTACCCTTAAGCAAGCATAAGTTGGTTTTCTAAATTTGAGACCCTGTTCTGTTCTGTAATTCAGTTCCTGTGTAGCCAAGTTTACATTCCGTGTATTAGTGATATCTTATGATGTTTCTTTTTCTGTGTGACTTACTTCAGTTAGAATCATCATACCTGAATCCACTCATTGTGCTGCTAAGGGCCTGATGACACAGATTTCATTGCTGAGTGATATTGCTTTGTAAGTAAATACCACAACTTCTTTATCCATTTTTCACTTTCTGCGATGTTGAACTTGTACTGTAAACGAGATTCTTGTAAACAGAGCCGTTCCAAACTTTGGGGTGGCTGTGTCTTTTTGATTTTAATTTCCCGAAGCTATAGGACCATAAGTGGAAGTGCCCTAGGTTCTGTTGCTTTGTTTTTTAGATGTTTCAGGAAACACCATACACTTCTCCCGAGTGGTTGTTGGCAATTTACATCCCGCCCATCAGCATAACAAGGCTCCCAGTTCTCCATGGCCTGTCCTGCCTTTCTGGATTTTACACTTTTTTCAGATGGCCCTTTTGACCGGGGGGAAGTGAGACTTCATTGTAGTGCAGATTTCCTTTGCAAGCTTGCTTGGTTGGCCAAAAAGGGCGTATGCGTTTTTTCCTGAATATATTCAGGAAAAAACGCATACGCCCTTTTTGGCCAAGTGCATCATTGTGGACGTTCTGCCTCTTTTCCTATGCTTTCAATGCAATTCCAGTCTACCTCCTGAAATCGGTTTCCTGCAATTCTGCCCCGCTTTCAAGTCCTCTTGGCAGCCTTACTTCAGTCTATTTTTGGACGATAGCTGTCATTTATAACTCTGCAGGTTTGTGAATTACAGTGCCCCTGAGCTCCTTACTTCAACTCGCTTTCTTGTGACCTGGCCGCAACACCGCAGGATGGCTTCAGGCCCTAATCTGGTTCCGGCATGGCACGCTGAGCCTTTGGTTAATTCCTCCTCCTGGTGGGAAATGAGAGTTAAATTTGCCCGTCCAGACACCTCCAGCTAGCCTCTCATTGGTTCTCGCTATTCCTGTTCATCTTCCGCAGAAATTGCAAACTGGGCCAAACAGGAGGTTAAAGGCGCTGACTCTCCAAGTGGGGAGAGTGTTAGTAAAGCGTCTGGAATGTTGCACCCGAGTACCAGGGGAGGAAAACTGAGACATATTTGAACACGTATCCCGATCAAATGGTTGATCATACTCTAGGTTCCATATGCATGTTTTAGCTGAAGGAAGAATACCTTAAACCTGGGTAGTTGAAACCCGTGGAATGGGTACCATGCAATATGACTTCAAAGGGTCTTCATTTGCTCACCGAACCTCTCCAATCCTATCACTGCTGCGTTTATGCCCTTGTACACATGCTTGATTCTCTTTCGGAGACATAGCAATCCATAGGTTTTAAGATACTTACAAGTCAGGTACATTCTTAGGCGTTTAATATGCGGTGTTGAGTCCATTTCGTTGAGCAAGGAGTAGCTCTTGTCTATTCCATATTTGGCTTAAGGAACTTTATCTGTGCTCATTTCAATCTCTGGTTTTATGCAGCACGCCAAATCACCTTTACCCTTAAGCAAGCATAAGTTGTTTTTCTAAATTTGAGACCCTGTTCTGTTCTGTAATTCAGTTCCTGTGTAGCCAAGTTTCCATTCCGTGTATTACTGATATCTTATGATGTTTCTTTTTCTGTGTGACTTATTTCAGTTAGAATCATCATACCTGAATCCACTCATTGTGCTGCTAAGGGCCTGATGACATAGATTTCATTGCTGAGTGATATTGCTTTGTAAGTGAATACCACAACTTCTTTATCCATTTTTCACTTTCTGCGATGTTGAACTTGTACTGTAAACGAGGTTCTTGTAAACAGAGCCGTTCCAAACTTTGGGGTGGCTGTGTCTTTTTGATTTTAATTTCCCTAAGCTATAGGACCATAAGTGGAAGTGCCCTAGGCTCTGTTGCTTTGTTTTTTAGATGTTTCAGGAAACACCATACACTTCTCCCAAGTGTCTGTTGGCAATTTACATCCCGTCCATCAGCATAACAAGGCTCCCAGTTCTCAATGGCCTGTTGCCTTTCTGGATTTTACACTTTTTTCAGATGGCCCTTTTGACCGGGGGGAAGTGAGACTTCATTGTAGTGCAGATTTCCTTTGCAAGCTTGCTTGGTTGGCCAAAAAGGGCGTATGCGTTTTTTCCTGAATATATTCAGGAAAAAACGCATACGCCCTTTTTGGCCAAGTGCATCATTGTGGACGTTCTGCCTCTTTTCCTATGCTTTCAATGCAATTCCAGTCTACCTCCTGAAATCGGTTTCCTGCAATTCTGCCCCGCTTTCAAGTCCTCTTGGCAGCCTTACTTCAGTCTATTTTTGGACGATAGCTGTCATTTATAACTCTGCAGGTTTGTGAATTTCAGTGCCCCTGAGCTCCTTTCTTCAACTCGCTTTCTTGTGACCTGGCCGCAACACCGCAGGATGGCTTCAGGCCCTAATCTGGTTCCGGCCCGGCACGCTGATCCTTTGGTTAATTCCTCTTCCTGGTGGGAAATGAGAGTTAAATTTGCCCGTCCAGACACCTCCAGCTAGCCTCTCATTGGTTCTCGCTATTCCTGTTCATCTTCCGCAGAAATTGCAAACTGGGCCAAACAGGAGGTTAAAGGCGCTGACTCTCCAAGTGGGGAGAGTGTTAGTAAAGCGTCTGGAATGTTGCACCCGAGTACCAGGGGAGGAAAACTGAGACATATTTGAACACGTCTCCCGTTCACATGGTTGATCATACTTGGGTTCCACATGCATGTTTTAGCTGAAGGAAGAATACCTTAAACCTGGAGAGTTGAGACCCGTGTAATGGGTACCGTGCAATATGACTTCAAAGGGTCTTCATTTGCTCACCGAACCTCTCCAATCCTATCACTGCTGCGTTTATGCCCCTGTACACATGCTTGATTCTCTTTCGGAGACATAGCAATCCATAGGTTTTACGATACTTACTAGTCAGGTACATTCTTAGGCGTTTAATATGCGGTGTTGAGTCCATTTCGTTGAGCAAGGAGTAGCTCTTGTCTATTCCATATTTGGCCTAAGGAACTTTATCTGTGCTCATTTCAATCTCTGGTTTTATGTAGCACCCCAACTCACCTTTACCCTTAAGCAAGCATAAGTTGGTTTTCTAAATTTGAGACCCTGTTCTGTTCTGTAATTCAGTTCCTGTGTAGCCAAGTTTACATTCCGTGTATTACAGATATCTTATGATGTTTCTTTTTCTGTGTGACTTATTTCAGTTAGAATCATCATACCTGAATCCACTCATTGTGATGCTAAGGGCCTGATGACATAGATTTCATTGCTGAGTGATATTGCTTTGTAAGTAAATACCACAACTTCTTTATCCATTTTTCACTTTCTGCGATGTTGAACTTGTACTGTAAACGAGGTTCTTGTAAACAGAGCTGTTCCAAACTTTGGGGTGGCTGTGTCTTTTTGATTTTAATTTCCCTAAGCTATAGGACCATAAGTGGAAGTGCCCTAGGCTCTGTTGCTTTGTTTTTTAGATGTTTCAGGAAACACCATACACTTCTCCCAAGTGTCTGTTGGCAATTTACATCCCGCCCATCAGCATAACAAGGCTCCCAGTTCTGCATGGCCTGTCCTGCCTTTCTGGATTTTACACTTTTTTCAGATGGCCCTTTTGACCGGGGGGAAGTGAGACTTCATTGTAGTGCAGATTTCCTTTGCAAGCTTGCTTGGTTGGCCAAAAAGGGCGTATGCGTTTTTTCCTGAATATATTCAGGAAAACACGCATACGCCCTTTTTGGCCAAGTGCATCATTTTGGACGTTCTGCCTCTTTTCCTATGCTTTCAATGCAATTCCAGTCTACCTCTTGAAATCGGTTTCCTGCAATTCTGCCCCGCTTTCAAGTCCTCTTGGCAGCCTTACTTCAGTCTATTTTTGGATGATAGCTGTCATTTATAACTCTGCAGGTTTGTGAATTACAGTGCCCCTGAGCTCCTTTCTTCAACTCGCTTTCTTGTGACCTGGCCGCAACACCGCAGGATGGCTTCAGGCCCTAATCTGGTTCCGGCCCGGCATGCTGAGCCTTTGGTTAATTCCTCTTCCTGGTGGGAAATGAGAGTTAAATTTGCCCGTCCAGACACCTCCAGCTAGCCTCTCATTGGTTCTCGCTATTCCTGTTCATCTTCCGCAGAAATTGCAAACTGGGCCAAACAGGAGGTTAAAGGGACTGACTCTCCAAGTGGGGAGAGTGTTAGTAAAGCGTCTGGAATGTTGCACCCGAGTACCAGGGGAGGAAAACTGAGACATATTTGAACACGTCTCCCGATCACATGGTTGATCATACTCTAGGTTCCACATGCATGTTTTAGCTGAAGGAAGAATACCTTAAACCTGGAGAGTTGAGACCCGTGTAATGGGTACCATGCAATATGACTTCAAAGGGTCTTCATTTGCTCACCGAACCTCTCCAATCCTATCACTGCTGCGTTTATGCCCCTGTACACATGCTTGATTCTCTTTTGGAGACATAGCAATCCATAGGTTTTACGATACTTACTAGTCAGGTACATTCTTAGGCGGTTAATATGCGGTGTTGAGTCCATTTCGTTGAGCAAGGAGTAGCTCTTGTCTATTCCATATTTGGCTTAAGGAACTTTATCTGTGCTCATTTCAATCTCTGGTTTTATGCAGCACCCCAACTCACCTTTACCCTTAAGCAAGCATAAGTTGGTTTTCTAAATTTGAGACCCTGTTCTGTTCTGTAATTCAGTTCCTGTGTAGCCAAGTTTACATTCCGTGTATTAGTGATATCTTATGATGTTTCTTTTTCTGTGTGACTTACTTCAGTTAGAATCATCATACCTGAATCCACTCATTGTGCTGCTAAGGGCCTGATGACACAGATTTCATTGCTGAGTGATATTGCTTTGTAAGTAAATACCACAACTTCTTTATCCATTTTTCACTTTCTGCGATGTTGAACTTGTACTGTAAACGAGATTCTTGTAAACAGAGCCGTTCCAAACTTTGGGGTGGCTGTGTCTTTTTGATTTTAATTTCCCGAAGCTATAGGACCATAAGTGGAAGTGCCCTAGGTTCTGTTGCTTTGTTTTTTAGATGTTTCAGGAAACACCATACACTTCTCCCGAGTGGTTGTTGGCAATTTACATCCCGCCCATCAGCATAACAAGGCTCCCAGTTCTCCATGGCCTGTCCTGCCTTTCTGGATTTTACACTTTTTTCAGATGGCCCTTTTGACCAGGGGGAAGTGAGACTTCATTGTAGTGCAGATTTCCTTTGCAAGCTTGCTTGGTTGGCCAAAAAGGGCGTATGCGTTTTTTCCTGAATATATTCAGGAAAAAACGCATACGCCCTTTTTGGCCAAGTGCATCATTGTGGACGTTCTGCCTCTTTTCCTATGCTTTCAATGCAATTCCAGTCTACCTCCTGAAATCGGTTTCCTGCAATTCTGCCCCGCTTTCAAGTCCTCTTGGCAGCCTTACTTCAGTCTATTTTTGGACGATAGCTGTCATTTATAACTCTGCAGGTTTGTGAATTACAGTGCCCCTGAGCTCCTTACTTCAACTCGCTTTCTTGTGACCTGGCCGCAACACCGCAGGATGGCTTCAGGCCCTAATCTGGTTCCGGCATGGCACGCTGAGCCTTTGGTTAATTCCTCCTCCTGGTGGGAAATGAGAGTTAAATTTGCCCGTCCAGACACCTCCAGCTAGCCTCTCATTGGTTCTCGCTATTCCTGTTCATCTTCCGCAGAAATTGCAAACTGGGCCAAACAGGAGGTTAAAGGCGCTGACTCTCCAAGTGGGGAGAGTGTTAGTAAAGCGTCTGGAATGTTGCACCCGAGTACCAGGGGAGGAAAACTGAGACATATTTGAACACGTATCCCGATCAAATGGTTGATCATACTCTAGGTTCCATATGCATGTTTTAGCTGAAGGAAGAATACCTTAAACCTGGGTAGTTGAAACCCGTGGAATGGGTACCATGCAATATGACTTCAAAGGGTCTTCATTTGCTCACCGAACCTCTCCAATCCTATCACTGCTGCGTTTATGCCCTTGTACACATGCTTGATTCTCTTTCGGAGACATAGCAATCCATAGGTTTTAAGATACTTACAAGTCAGGTACATTCTTAGGCGTTTAATATGCGGTGTTGAGTCCATTTCGTTGAGCAAGGAGTAGCTCTTGTCTATTCCATATTTGGCTTAAGGAACTTTATCTGTGCTCATTTCAATCTCTGGTTTTATGCAGCACGCCAAATCACCTTTACCCTTAAGCAAGCATAAGTTGGTTTTCTAAATTTGAGACCCTGTTCTGTTCTGTAATTCAGTTCCTGTGTAGCCAAGTTTCCATTCCGTGTATTACTGATATCTTATGATGTTTCTTTTTCTGTGTGACTTATTTCAGTTAGAATCATCATACCTGAATCCACTCATTGTGCTGCTAAGGGCCTGATGACATAGATTTCATTGCTGAGTGATATTGCTTTGTAAGTGAATACCACAACTTCTTTATCCATTTTTCACTTTCTGCGATGTTGAACTTGTACTGTAAACGAGGTTCTTGTAAACAGAGCCGTTCCAAACTTTGGGGTGGCTGTGTCTTTTTGATTTTAATTTCCCTAAGCTATAGGACCATAAGTGGAAGTGCCCTAGGCTCTGTTGCTTTGTTTTTTAGATGTTTCAGGAAACACCATACACTTCTCCCAAGTGTCTGTTGGCAATTTACATCCCGTCCATCAGCATAACAAGGCTCCCAGTTCTCAATGGCCTGTTGCCTTTCTGGATTTTACACTTTTTTCAGATGGCCCTTTTGACCGGGGGGAAGTGAGACTTCATTGTAGTGCAGATTTCCTTTGCAAGCTTGCTTGGTTGGCCAAAAAGGGCGTATGCGTTTTTTCCTGAATATATTCAGGAAAAAACGCATACGCCCTTTTTGGCCAAGTGCATCATTGTGGACGTTCTGCCTCTTTTCCTATGCTTTCAATGCAATTCCAGTCTACCTCCTGAAATCGGTTTCCTGCAATTCTGCCCCGCTTTCAAGTCCTCTTGGCAGCCTTACTTCAGTCTATTTTTGGACGATAGCTGTCATTTATAACTCTGCAGGTTTGTGAATTTCAGTGCCCCTGAGCTCCTTTCTTCAACTCGCTTTCTTGTGAGCTGGCCGCAACACCGCAGGATGGCTTCAGGCCCTAATCTGGTTCCGGCCCGGCACGCTGATCCTTTGGTTAATTCCTCTTCCTGGTGGGAAATGAGAGTTAAATTTGCCCGTCCAGACACCTCCAGCTAGCCTCTCATTGGTTCTCGCTATTCCTGTTCATCTTCCGCAGAAATTGCAAACTGGGCCAAACAGGAGGTTAAAGGCGCTGACTCTCCAAGTGGGGAGAGTGTTAGTAAAGCGTCTGGAATGTTGCACCCGAGTACCAGGGGAGGAAAACTGAGACATATTTGAACACGTCTCCCGTTCACATGGTTGATCATACTTGGGTTCCACATGCATGTTTTAGCTGAAGGAAGAATACCTTAAACCTGGAGAGTTGAGACCCGTGTAATGGGTACCGTGCAATATGACTTCAAAGGGTCTTCATTTGCTCACCGAACCTCTCCAATCCTATCACTGCTGCGTTTATGCCCCTGTACACATGCTTGATTCTCTTTCGGAGACATAGCAATCCATAGGTTTTACGATACTTACTAGTCAGGTACATTCTTAGGCGTTTAATATGCGGTGTTGAGTCCATTTCGTTGAGCAAGGAGTAGCTCTTGTCTATTCCATATTTGGCCTAAGGAACTTTATCTGTGCTCATTTCAATCTCTGGTTTTATGTAGCACCCCAACTCACCTTTACCCTTAAGCAAGCATAAGTTGGTTTTCTAAATTTGAGACCCTGTTCTGTTCTGTAATTCAGTTCCTGTGTAGCCAAGTTTACATTCCGTGTATTACAGATATCTTATGATGTTTCTTTTTCTGTGTGACTTATTTCAGTTAGAATCATCATACCTGAATCCACTCATTGTGATGCTAAGGGCCTGATGACATAGATTTCATTGCTGAGTGATATTGCTTTGTAAGTAAATACCACAACTTCTTTATCCATTTTTCACTTTCTGCGATGTTGAACTTGTACTGTAAACGAGGTTCTTGTAAACAGAGGCGTCCCAAACTTTGGGGTGGCTGTGTCTTTTTGATTTTAATTTCCCTAAGCTATAGGACCATAAGTGGAAGTGCCCTAGGTTCTGTTGCTTTGTTTTTTAGATGTTTCAGGAAACACCATACACTTCTCCCGAGTGGTTGTTGGCAATTTACATCCCGCCCATCAGCATAACAAGGCTCCCAGTTCTCCATGGCCTGTCCTGCCTTTCTGGATTTTACACTTTTTTCAGATGGCCCTTTTGACCGGGGGGAAGTGAGACTTCATTGTAGTGCAGATTTCCTTTGCAAGCTTGCTTGGTTGGCCAAAAAGGGCGTATGCGTTTTTTCCTGAATATATTCAGGAAAAAACGCATACGCCCTTTTTGGCCAAGTGCATCATTGTGGACGTTCTGCCTCTTTTCCTATGCTTTCAATGCAATTCCAGTCTACCTCCTGAAATCAGTTTCCTGCAATTCTGCCCCGCTTTCAAGTCCTCTTGGCAGCCTTACTTCAGTCTATTTTTGGACGATAGCTGTCATTTATAACTCTGCAGGTTTGTGAATTACAGTGCCCCTGAGCTCCTTTCTTCAACTCGCTTTCTTGTGACCTGGCCGCAACACCGCAGGATGGCTTCAGGCCCTAATCTGTTTCCGGCCCGGCACGCTGAGCCTTTGGTTAATTCCTCTTCCTGGTGGGAAATGAGAGTTAAATTTGCCCGTCCAGACACCTCCAGCTAGCCTCTCATTGGTTCTCGCTATTCCTGTTCATCTTCCGCAGAAATTGCAAACTGGGCCAAACAGGAGGTTAAAGGCGCTGACTCTCCAAGTGGGGAGAGTGTTAGTAAAGCGTCTGGAATGTTGCACCCGAGTACCAGGGGAGGAAAACTGAGACATATTTGAACACGTCTCCCATTCACATGGTTGATCATACTTGGGTTCCACATGCATGTTTTAGCTGAAGGAAGAATACCTTAAACCTGGAGAGTTGAGACCCGTGTAATGGGTACCATGCAATATGACTTCAAAGGGTCTTCATTTGCTCACCGAACCTCTCCAATCCTATCACTGCTGCGTTTATGCCCCTGTACACATGCTTGATTCTCTTTCGGAGACATAGCAATCCATAGGTTTTACGATACTTACTAGTCAGGTACATTCTTAGGCGTTTAATATGCGGTGTTGAGTCCATTTCGTTGAGCAAGGAGTAGCTCTTGTCTATTCCATATTTGACTTAAGGAACTTTATCTGTGCTCATTTCAATCTCTGGTTTTATGCAGCACCCCAACTCACCTTTCCCCTTAAGCAAGCATAAATTGGTTTTCTAAATTTGAGACCCTGTTCTGTTCTGTAATTCAGTTCCTGTGTAGCCAAGTTTACATTCCGTGTATTACTGATATCTTATGATGTTTCTTTTTCTGTGTGACTTATTTCACTTAGAATCATCATACCTGAATCCACTCATTGTGATGCTAAGGGCCTGATGACATAGATTTCATTGCTGAGTGATATTGCTTTGTAAGTAAATACCACAACTTCTTTATCCATTTTTCACTTTCTGCGATGTTGAACTTGTACTGTAAACGAGGTTCTTGTAAACAGAGGCGTCCCAAACTTTGGGGTGGCTGTGTCTTTTTGATTTTAATTTCCCTAAGCTATAGGACCATAAGTGGCAGTGCCCTAGGCTCTGTTGCTTTGTTTTTTAGATGTTTCAGGAAACACCATACACTTCTCCCGAGTGTCTGTTGGCAATTTACATCCCGCCCATCAGCATAACAAGGCTCCCAGTTCTCCATGGCCTGTCCTGCCTTTCTGGATTTTACACATTTTTCAGATGGCCCTTTTGACCGGGGGGAAGTGAGACTTCATTGTAGTGCAGATTTCCTTTGCAAGCTTGCTTGGTTGGCCAAAAAGGGCGTATGCGTTTTTTCCTGAATATATTCAGGAAAAAACGCATACGCCCTTTTTGGCCAAGTGCATCATTGTGGACGTTCTGCCTCTTTTCCTATGCTTTCAATGCAATTCCAGTCTACCTCCTGAAATCGGTTTCCTGCAATTCTACCCCGCTTTCAAGTCCTCTTGGCAGCCTTACTTCAGTCTATTTTTGGACGATAGCTGTCATTTATAACTCTGCAGGTTTGTGAATTACAGTGCCCCTGAGCTCCTTTCTTCAACTCGCTTTCTTGTGACCTGGCCGCAACACCGCAGGATGGCTTCAGGCCCTAATCTGGTTCCGGTACGGCACGCTGAGCCTTTGGTTATTTCCTCTTCCTGGTGGGAAATGAGAGTTAAATTTGCCCGTCCAGACACCTCCAGCTAGCCTCTCATTGGTTCTCGCTATTCCTGTTCATCTTCCGCAGAAATTGCAAACTGGGCCAAACAGGAGGTTAAAGGCGCTGACTCTCCAAGTGGGGAGAGTGTTAGTAAAGCATCTGGAATGTTGCACCCGAGTACCAGGGGAGGAAAACTGAGACATATTTGAACACGTCTCCCGATCACATGGTTGATCATACTCTACGTTCCACATGCATGTTTTAGCTGAAGGAAGAATACCTTAAACCTGGGTAGTTGAAACCCGTGGAATGGGTACCATGCAATATGACTTCAAAGGGTCTTCATTTGCTCACCGAACCTCTCCAATCCTATCACTGCTGCGTTTATGCCCCTGTACACATGCTTGATTCTCTTTCGGAGACATAGCAATCCATAGGTTTTAAGATACTTACTAGTCACGTACATTCTTAGGCGTTTAATATGCGGTGTTGAGTCCATTTCGTTGAGCAAGGAGTAGCTCTTGTCTATTCCATATTTGACTTAAGGAACTTTATCTGTGCTCATTTCAATCTCTGGTTTTATGCAGCACCCCAACTCACCTTTCCCCTTAAGCAAGCATAAGTTGGTTTTCTAAATTTGAGACCCTGTTCTGTTCTGTAATTCAGTTCCTGTGTAGCCAAGTTTACATTCCGTGTATTACTGATATCTTATGATGTTTCTTTTTCTGTGTGACTTACTTCAGTTAGAATCATCATACCTGAATCCACTCATTGTGCTGCTAAGGGCCTGATGACACAGATTTCATTGCTGAGTGATATTGCTTTGTAAGTAAATACCACAACTTCTTTATCCATTTTTCACTTTCTGCGATGTTGAACTTGTACTGTAAACGAGGTTCTTGTAAACAGAGGCGTCCCAAACTTTGAGGTGGCTGTGTCTTTTTGATTTTAATTTCCCTAAGCTATAGGACCATAAGTGGCAGTGCCCTAGGCTCTGTTGCTTTGTTTTTTAGATGTTTCAGGAAACACCATACACTTCTCCCGAGTGTCTGTTGGCAATTTACATCCCGCCCATCAGCATAACAAGGCTCCCAGTTCTCCATGGCCTGTCCTGCCTTTCTGGATTTTACACATTTTTCAGATGGCCCTTTTGACCGGGGGGAAGTGAGACTTCATTGTAGTGCAGATTTCCTTTGCAAGCTTGCTTGGTTGGCCAAAAAGGGCGTATGCGTTTTTTCCTGAATATATTCAGGAAAAAACGCATACGCCCTTTTTGGCCAAGTGCATCATTGTGGACGTTCTGCCTCTTTTCCTATGCTTTCAATGCAATTCCAGTCTACCTCCTGAAATCGGTTTCCTGCAATTCTGCCCCGCTTTCAAGTCCTCTTGGCAGCCTTACTTCAGTCTATTTTTGGACGATAGCTGTCATTTATAACTCTGCAGGTTTGTGAATTACAGTGCCTCTGAGCTCCTTTCTTCAACTCGCTTTCTTGTGACCTGGCCGCAACACCGCAGGATGCCTTCAGGCTCTAATCTGGTTCCGGTACGGCACTCTGAGCCTTTGGTTATTTCCTCTTCCTGGTGGGAAATGAGAGTTAAATTTGCCCGTCCAGACACCTCCAGCTAGCCTCTCATTGGTTCTCGCTATTCCTGTTCATCTTCCGCAGAAATTGCACACTGGGCCAAACAGGAGGTTAAAGGCACTGACTCTCCAAGTGGAGAGAGTGTTAGTAAAGCATCTGGAATGTTGCACCCGAGTACCAGGGGAGGAAAACTGAGACATATTTGAACACGTCTCCCGTTCACATGGTTGATTATACTTGGGTTCCACATGCATGTTTTAGCTGAAGGAAGAATACCTTAAACCTGGAGAGTTAAGACCCGTGTAATGGGTACCATGCAATATGACTTCAAAGGGTCTTCATTTGCTCACCGAACCTCTCCAATCCTATCACTGCTGCGTTTATGCCCCTGTACACATGCTTGATTCTCTTTTGGAGACATAGCAATCCATAGGTTTTAAGATACTTACTAGTCAGGTACATTCTTAGGCGTTTAATATGCGGTGTTGAGTCCATTTCGTTGAGCAAGGAGTAGCTCTTTTCTATTCCATATTTGACTTAAGGAACTTTATCTTTGCTCATTTCAATCTCTGGTTTTATGCAGCACCCCAACTCACCTTTACCCTTAAGCAAGCATAAGTTGGTTTTCTAAATTTGAGACCCTGTTCTGTTCTGTAATTCAGTTCCTGTGTAGCCAAGTTTACATTCCGTGTATTACTGATATCTTATGATGTTTCTTTTTCTGTGTGACTTATTTCAGTTAGAATCATCATACCTGAATCCACTCATTGTGCTGCTAAGGGCCTGATGACACAGATTTCATTGCTGAGTGATATTGCTTTGTAAGTAAATACCACAACTTCTTTATCCATTTTTCACTTTCTGCGATGTTGAACTTGTACTGTAAACGAGGTTCTTGTAAACAGAGCCGTTCCAAACTTTGGGGTGGCTGTGTCTTTTTGATTTTAATTTCCCTAAGCTATAGGACCATAAGTGGCAGTGCCCTAGGTTCTGTTGCTTTGTTTTTTAGATGTTTCAGGAAACACCATACACTTCTCCCGAGTGGTTGTTGGCAATTTACATCCCGCCCATCAGCATAACAAGGCTCCCAGTTCTGCATGGCCTGTCCTGCCTTTCTGGATTTTACACTTTTTTCAGATGGCCCTTTTGACCGGGGGGAAGTGAGACTTCATTGTAGTGCAGATTTCCTTTGCAAGCTTGCTTGGTTGGCCAAAAAGGGCGTATGCGTTTTTTCCTGAATATATTCAGGAAAAAACGCATACGCCCTTTTTGGCCAAGTGCATCATTGTGGACGTTCTGCCTCTTTTCCTATGCTTTCAATGCAATTCCAGTCTACCTCCTGAAATCGGTTTCCTGCAATTCTGCCCCGCTTTCAAGTCCTCTTGGCAGCCTTACTTCAGTCTATTTTTGGACGATAGCTGTCATTTATAACTCTGCAGGTTTGTGAATTACAGTGCCTCTGAGCTCCTTTCTTCAACTCGCTTTCTTGTGACCTGGCCGCAACACCGCAGGATGGCTTCAGGCTCTAATCTGGTTCCGGTACGGCACTCTGAGCCTTTGGTTATTTCCTCTTCCTGGTGGGAAATGAGAGTTAAATTTGCCCGTCCAGACACCTCCAGCTAGCCTCTCATTGGTTCTCGCTATTCCTGTTCATCTTCCGCAGAAATTGCACACTGGGCCAAACAGGAGGTTAAAGGCACTGACTCTCCAAGTGGAGAGAGTGTTAGTAAAGCATCTGGAATGTTGCACCCGAGTACCAGGGGAGGAAAACTGAGACATATTTGAACACGTCTCCCGTTCACATGGTTGATTATACTTGGGTTCCACATGCATGTTTTAGCTGAAGGAAGAATACCTTAAACCTGGAGAGTTAAGACCCGTGTAATGGGTACCATGCAATATGACTTCAAAGGGTCTTCATTTGCTCACCGAACCTCTCCAATCCTATCACTGCTGCGTTTATGCCCCTGTACACATGCTTGATTCTCTTTTGGAGACATAGCAATCCATAGGTTTTAAGATACTTACTAGTCAGGTACATTCTTAGGCGTTTAATATGCGGTGTTGAGTCCATTTCGTTGAGCAAGGAGTAGCTCTTGTCTATTCCATATTTGACTTAAGGAACTTTATCTTTGCTCATTTCAATCTCTGGTTTTATGCAGCACCCCAACTCACCTTTACCCTTAAGCAAGCATAAGTTGGTTTTCTAAATTTGAGACCGTGTTCTGTTCTGTAATTCAGTTCCTGTGTAGCCAAGTTTACATTCCGTGTATTACTGATATCTTATGATGTTTCTTTTTCTGTGTGACTTACTTCAGTTAGAATCATCATACCTGAATCCACTCATTGTGCTGCTAAGGGCCTGATGACACAGATTTCATTGCTGAGTGATATTGCTTTGTAAGTAAATACCACAACTTCTTTATCCATTTTTCACTTTCTGCGATGTTGAACTTGTACTGTAAAAGAGGTTCTTGTAAACCGAGTCGTTCCAAACTTTGGGGTGGCTGTGTTTTTTTGATTTTAATTTCCCTAAGCTATAGGACCATAAGTGGAAGTGCCCTAGGTTCTGTTGCTTTGTTTTTTAGATGTTTCAGGAAACACCATACACTTCTCCCGAGTGGTTGTTGGCAATTTACATCCCGCCCATCAGCATAACAAGGCTCCCAGTTCTCCATGGCCTGTCTTGCCTTTCTGGATTTTACACTTTTTTCAGATGGCCCTTTTGACTGGGGGGAAGTGAGACTTCATTGTAGTGCAGATTTCCTTTGCAAGCTTGCTTGGTTGGCCAAAAAGTGTGTATGCGTTTTTTCCTGAATATATTCAGGAAAAAACGCATACACCCTTTTTGGCCAAGTGCATCATTGTGGACGTTCTGCCTCTTTTCCTATGCTTTCAATGCAATTCCAGTCTACCTCCTGAAATCGGTTTCCTGCAATTCTGCCCCGCTTTCAAGTCCTCTTGGCAGCCTTACTTCAGTCTATTTTTGGTCGATAGCTGTCATTTATAACTCTGCAGGTTTGTGAATTACAGTGCCCCTGAGCTCCTTTCTTCAACTCGCTTTCTTTTGAGCTGGCCGCAACAGCGCAGGATGGCTTCAGGCCCTAATCTGGTTCCGGTACGGCACGCTGAGCCTTTGGTTATTTCCTCTTCCTGGTGGGAAATGAGAGTTAAATTTGCCCGTCCAGACACCTCCAGCTAGCCTCTCATTGGTTCTCGCTATTCCTGTTCATCTTCCGCAGAAATTGCACACTGGGCCAAACAGGAGGTTAAAGGCACTGACTCTCCAAGTGGGGAGAGTGTTAGTAAAGCGTCTGGAATGTTGCACCCGAGTACCAGGGGAGGAAACCTGAGACATATTTGAGCACGTCTCCCGTTCACATGGTTGATCATACTTGGGTTCCACATGCATGTTTTAGCTGAACGAAGAATACCTTAAACCTGGAGAGTTAAGACCCGTTTAATGGGTACCATGCAATATGACTTCAAAGGGTCTTCATTTGCTCACCGAACCTCTCCAATCCTATCACTGCTGCGTTTATGCCCCTGTACACATGCTTGATTCTCTTTTGGAGACATAGCAATCCATAGGTTTTAAGATACTTACTAGTCAGGTACATTCTTAGGCGTTTAATATGCGGTGTTGAGTCCATTTCATTGAGCAAGGAGTAGCTCTTGTCTATTCCATATTTGACTTAAGGAACTTTATCTGTGCTCATTTCAATCTCTGGTTTTATGCAGCACCCCAACTCACCTTTACCCTTAAGCAAGCATAAGTTGGTTTTCTAAATTTGAGACCCTGTTCTGTTCTGTAATTCAGTTCCTGTGT
The DNA here is from genome assembly GCF_949987515.2 of Delphinus delphis. NCBI lineage: Eukaryota > Metazoa > Chordata > Mammalia > Artiodactyla > Delphinidae > Delphinus > Delphinus delphis. The sequence goes on from NW_027192724.1 coordinate 249,454, forward strand.
AGCCAAGTTTACATTCCGTGTATTACTGATATCTTATGATGTTTCTTTTTCTGTGTGACTTATTTCAGTTAGAATCATCATACCTGAATCCACTCATTGTGCTGCTAAGGGCCTGATGACACAGATTTCATTGCTGAGTGATATTGCTTTGTAAGTAAATACCACAACTTCTTTATCCATTTTTCACTTTCTGCGATGTTGAACTTGTACTGTAAACGAGGTTCTTGTAAACAGAGCCGTTCCAAACTTTGGGGTGGCTGTGTCTTTTTGATTTTAATTTCCCTAAGCTATAGGACCATAAGTGGAAGTGCCCTAGGTTCTGTTGCTTTGTTTTTTAGATGTTTCAGGAAACACCATACACTTCTCCGGAGTGGTTGTTGGCAATTTACATCCCGCCCATCAGCATAACAAGGCTCCCAGTTCTCCATGGCCTGTCCTGCCTTTCTGGATTTTACACTTTTTTCAGATGGCCCTTTTGACCGGGGGGAAGTGAGACTTCATTGTAGTGCAGATTTCCTTTGCAAGCTTGCTTGGTTGGCCAAAAAGGGCGTATGCGTTTTTTCCTGAATATATTCAGGAAAAAACGCATACGCCCTTTTTGGCCAAGTGCATCATTGTGGACGTTCTGCCTCTTTTCCTATGCTTTCAATGCAATTCCAGTCTACCTCCTGAAATCGGTTTCCTGCAATTCTGCCCCGCTTTCAAGTCCTCTTGGCAGCCTTACTTCAGTCTATTTTTGGACGATAGCTGTCATTTATAACTCTGCAGGTTTGTGAATTACAGTGCCCCTGAGCTCCTTTCTTCAACTCGCTTTCTTGTGAGCTGGCCGCAACACCGCAGGATGGCTTCAGGCCCTAATCTGGTTCCGGTACGGCACGCTGAGCCTTTGGTTATTTCCTCTTCCTGGTGGGAAATGGGAGTTCAATTTGCCCGTCCAGACACCTCCAGCTAGCCTCTCATTGGTTCTCGCTATTCCTGTTCATCTTCCGCAGAAATTGCAAACTGGGCCAAACAGGAGGTTAAAGGCGCTGACTCTCCAAGTGGGGAGAGTGTTAGTAAAGCGTCTGGAATGTTGCACCCGAGTACCAGGGGAGGAAAACTGAGACATATTTGAACACATCTCCCGTTCACATGGTTGATCATACTTGGGTTCCACATGCATGTTTTAGCTGAAGGAAGAATACCTTAAACCTGGAGAGTTGAGACCCGTGTAATGGGTACCATGCAATATGACTTCAAAGGGTCTTCATTTGCTCACCGAACCTCTCCAATCCTATCACTGCTGCGTTTATGCCCCTGTACACATGCTTGATTCTCTTTCGGAGACATAGCAATCCATAGGTTTTACGATACTTACTAGTCAGGTACATTCTTAGGCGTTTAATATGCGGTGTTGAGTCCATTTCGTTGAGCAAGGAGTAGCTCTTGTCTATTCCATATTTGGCTTAAGGAACTTTATCTGTGCTCATTTCAATCTCTGGTTTTATGCAGCACTCCAACTCACCTTTACCCTTAAGCAAGAATAAGTTGGTTTTCTAAATTTGAGACCCTGTTCTGTTCTGTAATTCAGTTCCTGTGTAGCCAAGTTTACATTCCGTGTATTACTGATATCTTATGATGTTTCTTTTTCTGTGTGACTTATTTCAGTTAGAATCATCATACCTGAATCCACTCATTGTGCTGCTAAGGGCCTGATGACACAGATTTCATTGCTGAGTGATATTGCTTTGTAAGTAAATACCACAACTTCTTTATCCATTTTTCACTTTCTGCGATGTTGAACTTGTACTGTAAACGAGGTTCTTGTAAACAGAGCCGTTCCAAATTTTGGGGTGGCTGTGTCTTTTTGATTTTAATTTCCCTAAGCTATAGGACCATAAGTGGAAGTGCCCTAGGCTCTGTTGCTTTGTTTTTTAGATGTTTCAGGAAACACCATACACTTCTCCCAAGTGTCTGTTGGCAATTTACATCCCGCCCATCAGCATAAGAAGGCTCCCAGTTCTCAATGGCCTGTTGCCTTTCTGGATTTTACACTTTTTTCAGATGGCCCTTTTGGCCGGGGGGAAGTGAGACTTCATTGTAGTGCAGATTTCCTTTGCAAGCTTGCTTGGTTGGCCAAAAAGGGCGTATGCGGTTTTTCCTGAATATATTCAGGAAAAAACGCATACGCCCTTTTTGGCCAAGTGCATCATTGTGGACGTTCTGCCTCTTTTCCTATGCTTTCAATGCAATTCCAGTCTACCTCCTGAAATCGGTTTCCTGCAATTCTGCCCCGCTTTCAAGTCCTCTTGGCAGCCTTACTTCAGTCTATTTTTGGACGATAGCTGTCATTTATAACTCTGCAGGTTTGTGAATTACAGTGCCCCTGAGCTCCTTTCTTCAACTCGCTTTCTTGTGAGCTGGCCGCAACACCGCAGGATGGCTTCAGGCCCTAATCTGGTTCCGGTACGGCACGCTGAGCCTTTGGTTATTTCCTCTTCCTGGTGGGAAATGAGAGTTCAATTTGCCCGTCCAGACACCTCCAGCTAGCCTCTCATTGGTTCTCGCTATTCCTGTTCATCTTCCGCAGAAATTGCAAACTGGGCCAAACAGGAGGTTAAAGGCGCTGACTCTCCAAGTGGGGAGAGTGTTAGTAAAGCGTCTGGAATGTTGCACCCGAGTACCAGGGGAGGAAAACTGAGACATATTTGAACACGTCTCCCGTTCACATGGTTGATCATACTTGGGTTCCACATGCATGTTTTAGCTGAAGGAAGAATACCTTAAACCTGGAGAGTTGAGACCCGTGTAATGGGTACCATGCAATATGACTTCAAAGGGTCTTCATTTGCTCACCGAACCTCTCCAATCCTATCACTGCTGCGTTTATGCCCCTGTACACATGCTTGATTCTCTTTCGGAGACATAGCAATCCATAGGTTTTACGATACTTACTAGTCAGGTACATTCTTAGGCGTTTAATATGCGGTGTTGGGTCCATTTCGTTGAGCAAGGAGTAGCTCTTGTCTATTCCATATTTGACTTAAGGAACTTTATCTGTGCTCATTTCAATCTCTGGTTTTATGCAGCACCCCAACTCACCTTTACCCTTAAGCAAGCATAAGTTGGTTTTCTAAATTTGAGACCCTGTTCTGTTCTGTAATTCAGTTCCTGTGTAGCCAAGTTTACATTCCGTGTATTACTGATATCTTATGATGTTTCTTTTTCTGTGTGACTTAGTTCAGTTAGAATCATCATACCTGAATCCACTCATTGTGCTGCTAAGGGCCTGATGACACAGATTTCATTGCTGAGTGATATTGCTTTGTAAGTAAATACCACAACTTCTTTATCCATTTTTCACTTTCTGCGATGTTGAACTTGTACTGTAAACGAGGTTCTTGTAAACAGAGCCATTCCAAACTTTGGGGTGGCTGTGTCTTTTTGATTTTAATTTCCCTAAGCTATAGGACCATAAGTGGAAGTGCCCTAGGCTCTGTTGCTTTGTTTTTTAGATGTTTCAGGAAACACCATACACTTCTCCCAAGTGTCTGTTGGCAATTTACATCCCGCCCATCAGCATAACTAGGCTCCCAGTTCTCAATGGCCTGTTGCCTTTCTGGATTTTACACTTTTTTCAGATGGCCCTTTTGACCGGGGGGAAGTGAGACTTCATTGTAGTGCAGATTTCCTTTGCAAGCTTGCTTGGTTGGCCAAAAAGGGCGTATGCGTTTTTTCCTGAATATATTCAGGAAAAAACGCATACGCCCTTTTTGGCCAAGTGCATCATTGTGGACGTTCTTCCTCTTTTCCTATGCTTTCAATGCAATTCCAGTCTACCTCCTGAAATCGGTTTCCTGCAATTCTGCCCCGCTTTCAAGTCCTCTTGGCAGCCTTACTTCAGTCTATTTTTGGACGATAGCTGTCATTTATAACTCTGCAGGTTTGTGAATTACAGTGCCCCTGAGCTCCTTTCTTCAACTCGCTTTCTTGTGACCTGGCCGCAACACCGCAGGATGGCTTCAGGCCCTAATCTGGTTCCGGTACGGCACGCTGAGCCTTTGGTTATTTCCTCTTCCTGGTGGGAAATGAGAGTTAAATTTGCCCGTCCAGACACCTCCAGCTAGCCTCTCATTGGTTCTCGCTATTCCTGTTCATCTTCCGCAGAAATTGCAAACTGGGCCAAACAGGAGGTTAAAGGCGCTGACTCTCCAAGTGGGGAGAGTGTTAGTAAAGCATCTGGAATGTTGCACCCGAGTACCAGGGGAGGAAAACTGAGACATATTTGAACACGTCTCCCGATCACATGGTTGATCATACTCTAGGTTCCACATGCATGTTTTAGATGAAGGAAGAATACCTTAAACCTGGGTAGTTGAAACCCGTGGAATGGGTACCATGCAATATGACTTCAAAGGGTCTTCATTTGCTCACCGAACCTCTCCAATCCTATCACTGCTGCGTTTATGCCCCTGTACACATGCTTGATTCTCTTTCGGAGACATAGCAATCCATAGGTTTTAAGATACTTACAAGTCAGGTACATTCTTAGGCATTTAATATGCGGTGTTGAGTCCATTTCGTTGAGCAAGGAGTAGCTCTTGTCTATTTCATATTTGGCTTAAGGAACTTTATCTGTGCTCATTTCAATCTCTGGTTTTATGCAGCACCCCAACTGACCTTTACCCTTAAGCAAGCATAAGTTGTTTTTCTAAATTTGAGGCCCTGTTCTGTTCTGTAATTCAGTTCCTGTGTAGCCAAGTTTCCATTCTGTGTATTACTGATATCTTATGATGTTTCTTTTTCTGTGTGACTTATTTCAGTTACAATCATCATACCTGAATCCACTCATTGTGCTGCTAAGGGCCTGATGACATAGATTTCATTGCTGAGTGATATTGCTTTGTAAGTAAATACCACAACTTCTTTATCCATTTTTCACTTTCTGCGATGTTGAACTTGTACTGTAAACGAGGTTCTTGTAAACAGAGGCGTCCCAAACTTTGGGGTGGCTGTGTCTTTTTGATTTTAATTTCCCTAAGCTATAGGACCATAAGTGGCAGTGCCCTAGGCTCTGTTGCTTTGTTTTTTAGATGTTTCAGGAAACACCATACACTTCTCCCGAGTGTCTGTTCGCAATTTACATCCCGCCCATCAGCATAACAAGGCTCCCAGTTCTCCATGGCCTGTCCTGCCTTTCTGGATTTTACACTTTTTTCAGATGGCCCTTTTGACCGGGGGGAAGTGAGACTTCATTGTAGTGCAGATTTCCTTTGCAAGCTTGCTTGGTTGGCCAAAAAGGGCGTATGCGTTTTTTCCTGAATATATTCAGGAAAAAACGTATACGCCCTTTTTGGCCAAGTGCATCATTGTGGACGTTCTGCCTCTTTTCCTATGCTTTCAATGCAATTCCAGTCTACCTCCTGAAATCGGTTTCCTGCAATTCTGCCCCGCTTTCAAGTCCTCTTGGCAGCCTTACTTCAGTCTATTTTTGGACGATAGCTGTCATTTATAACTCTGCAGGTTTGTGAATTACAGTGCCCCTGAGCTCCTTTCTTCAACTCGCTTTCTTTTGAGCTGGCCGCAACACCGCAGGATGGCTTCAGGCCCTAATCTGGTTCCGGTACGGCACGCTGAGCCTTTGGTTATTTCCTCTTCCTGGTGGGAAATGAGAGTTAAATTTGCCCGTCCAGACACCTCCAGCTAGTCTCTCATTGGTTCTCGCTATTCCTGTTCATCTTCCGCAGAAATTGCAAACTGGGCCAAACAGGAGGTTAAAGTCGCTGACTCTCCAAGTGGGGAGAGTGTTAGTAAAGCGTCTGGAATGTTGCACCCGAGTACCAGGGGAGGAAAACTGAGACATATTTGAACACGTCTCCCGTTCACATGGTTGATCATACTTGGGTTCCACATGCATGTTTTAGCTGAAGGAAGAATACCTTAAACCTGGAGAGTTAAGACCCGTGTAATGGGTACCATGCAATATGACTTCAAAGGGTCTTCATTTGCTCACCGAACCTCTCCAATCCTATCACTGCTGCGTTTATGCCCCTGTACACATGCTTGATTCTCTTTCGGAGACATAGCAATCCATAGGTTTTAAGATACTTACTAGTCAGGTACATTCTTAGGCGTTTAATATGCGGTGTTGAGTCCATTTCGTTGAGCAAGGAGTAGCTCTTGTCTATTCCATATTTGACTTAAGGAACTTTATCTGTGCTCATTTCAATCTCTGGTTTTATGCAGCACCCCAACTCACCTTTCCCCTTAAGCAAGCATAAGTTGGTTTTCTAAATTTGAGACCGTGTTCTGTTCTGTAATTCAGTTCCTGTGTAGCCAAGTTTACATTCCGTGTATTACTGATATCTTATGATGTTTCTTTTTCTGTGTGACTTACTTCAGTTAGAATCATCATACCTGAATCCACTCATTGTGCTGCTAAGGGCCTGATGACACAGATTTCATTGCTGAGTGATATTGCTTTGTAAGTAAATACCACAACTTCTTTATCCATTTTTCACTTTCTGCGATGTTGAACTTGTACTGTAAACGAGGTTCTTGTAAACAGAGCCATTCCAAACTTTGGGGTGGCTGTGTCTTTTTGATTTTAATTTCCCTAAGCTATAGGACCATAAGTGGAAGTGCCCTAGGCTCTGTTGCTTTGTTTTTTAGATGTTTCAGGAAACACCATACACTTCTCCCAAGTGTCTGTTGGCAATTTACATCCCGCCCATCAGCATAACAAGGCTCCCAGTTCTCAATGGCCTGTTGCCTTTCTGGATTTTACACTTTTTTCAGATGGCCCTTTTGACCGGGGGGAAGTGAGACTTCATTGTAGTGCAGATTTCCTTTGCAAGCTTGCTTGGTTGGCCAAAAAGGGCGTATGCGTTTTTTCCTGAATATATTCAGGAAAAAACGCATACGCCCTTTTTGGCCAAGTGCATCATTGTGGACGTTCTGCCTCTTTTCCTATGCTTTCAATGCAATTCCAGTCTACCTCCTGAAATCGGTTTCCTGCAATTCTGCCCCGCTTTCAAGTCCTCTTGGCAGCCTTACTTCAGTCTATTTTTGGACGATAGCTGTCATTTATAACTCTGCAGGTTTGTGAATTACAGTGCCCCTGAGCTCCTTTCTTCAACTCGCTTTCTTGTGACCTGGCCGCAACACCGCAGGATGGCTTCAGGCCCTAATCTGGTTCCGGCCCGGCATGCTGAGCCTTTGGTTAATTCCTCTTCCTGGTGGGAAATGAGAGTTAAATTTGCCCGTCCAGACACCTCCAGCTAGCGTCTCATTGGTTCTCACTATTCCTGTTCATCTTCCGCAGAAATTGCAAACTGGGCCAAACAGGAGGTTAAAGGGACTGACTCTCCAAGTGGGGAGAGTGTAAGTAAAGCGTCTGGAATGTTGCACCCGAGTACCAGGGGAGGAAAACTGAGACATATTTGAACACGTCTCCCGATCACATGGTTGATCATACTCTAGGTTCCACATGCATGTTTTAGCTGAAGGAAGAATACCTTAAACCTGGGTAGTTGAAACCCGTGTAATGGGTACAATGCAATATGACTTCAAAGGGTCTTCATTTGTTCACCGAACCTCTCCAATCCTATCACTGCTGCGTTTATGCCCCTGTACACATGCTTGATTCTCTTTCGGAGACATAGCAATCCATAGGTTTTAAGATACTTACTAGTCAGGTACATTCTTAGGCGTTTAATATGGGGTGTTGAGTCCATTTCGTTGAGCAAGGAGTAGCTCTTGTCTATTCCATATTTGGCTTAAGGAACTTTATCTGTGCTCATTTCAATCTCTGTTTTTATGCAGCACCCCAACTCACCTTTGCCCTTAAGCAAGAATAAGTTGGTTTTCTAAATTTGAGACCCTGTTCTGTTCTGTAATTCAGTTCCTGTGTAGCCAAGTTTACATTCCGTGTATTACTGATATCTTATGATGTTTCTTTTTCTGTGTGACTTATTTCAGTTAGAATCATCATACCTGAATCCACTCATTGTGCTGCTAAGGGCCTGATGACACAGATTTCATTGCTGAGTGATATTGCTTTGTAAGTAAATACCACAACTTCTTTATCCATTTTTCATATTCTGCGATGTTGAACTTGTACTGTAAACGAGGTTCTTGTAAACAGAGCCGTTCCAAACTTTGGGGTGGCTGTGTCTTTTTGATTTTAATTTCCCTAAGCTATAGGACCATAAGTGGAAGTGCCCAAGGTTCTGTTGCTTTGTTTTTTAGATGTTTCAGGAAACACCATACACTTCTCCCGAGTGGTTGTTGGCAATTTACATCCCGCCCATCAGCATAACAAGGCTCCCCGTTCTGCATGGCCTGTCCTGCCTTTCTGGATTTTACACTTTTTTCAGATGGCCCTTTTGACCGGGGGGAAGTGAGACTTCATTGTAGTGCAGATTTCCTTTGCAAGCTTGCTTGGTTGGCCAAAAAGGGCGTATGCGTTTTTTCCTGAATATATTCAGGAAAAAACGCATACGCCCTTTTTGGCCAAGTGCATCATTGTGGACGTTCTGCCTCTTTTCCTATGCTTTCAATGCAATTCCAGTCTACCTCCTGAAATCGGTTTCCTGCAATTCTGCCCCGCTTTCAAGTCCTCTTGGCAGCCTTACTTCAGTCTATTTTTGGACGATAGCTGTCATTTATAACTCTGCAGGTTTGTGAATTACAGTGCCCCTGAGCTCCTTTCTTCAACTCGCTTTCTTTTGAGCTGGCCGCAACACCGCAGGATGGCTTCAGGCCCTAATCTGGTTCCGGCACGGCACGCTGAGCCTTTGGTTATTTCCTCTTCCTGGTGGGAAATGAGAGTTAAATTTGCCCGTCCAGACACCTCCAGCTAGCCTCTCATTGGTTCTCGCTATTCCTGTTCATCTTCCGCAGAAATTGCAAACTGTGCCAAACAGGAGGTTAAAGGCGCTGACTCTCCAAGTGGGGAGAGTGTTAGTAAAGCGTCTGGAATGTTGCACCCGAGTACCAGGGGAGGAAAACTGAGACATATTTGAACACGTCTCCCGATCACATGGTTGATCATACTCTGGGTTCCACATACATGTTTTATCTGAAGGAAGAATACCTAAAACCTGGGTAGTTGAAACCCGTGGAATGGGTACCATGCAATATGACTTCAAAGGGTCTTCATTTGCTCACCGAACCTCTCCAATCCTATCACTGCTGCGTTTATGCCCCTGTACACATGCTTGATTCTCTTTTGGAGACATAGCAATCCATAGGTTTTACGATACTTACTAGTCAGGTACATTCTTAGGCGTTTAATATGCGGTGTTGAGTCCATTTCGTTGAGCTAGGAGTAGCTCTTGTCTATTCCATATTTGACTTAAGGAACTTTATCTGTGCTCATTTCAATCTCTGGTTTTATGCAGCACCCCAACTCACCTTTACCCTTAAGCAAGCATAAGTTGGTTTTCTAAATTTGAGACCCTGTTCTGTTCTGTAATTCAGTTCCTGTGTAGCCAAGTTTACATTCCGTGTATTACTGATATCTTATGATGTTTCTTTTTCTGTGTGACTTATTTCAGTTAGAATCATCATACCTGAATCCACTCATTGTGATGCTAAGGGCCTGATGACATAGATTTCATTGCTGAGTGATATTGCTTTGTAAGTAAATACCACAACTTCTTTATCCATTTTTCACTTTCTGCGATGTTGAACTTGTACTGTAAACGAGGTTCTTGTAAACAGAGGCGTCCCAAACTTTGGGGTGGCTGTGTCTTTTTGATTTTAATTTCCCTAAGCTATAGGACCATAAGTGGCAGTGCCCTAGGCTCTGTTGCTTTGTTTTTTAGATGTTTCAGGAAACACCATACACTTCTCCCGAGTGTTTGTTGGCAATTTACATCCCGCCCATCAGCATAACAAGGCTCCCAGTTGTCCATGGCCTGTCCTGCCTTTCTGGATTTTACACTTTTTTCAGATGGCCCTTTTGACCGGGGGGAAGTGAGACTTCATTGTAGTGCAGATTTCCTTTGCAAGCTTGCTTGGTTGGCCAAAAAGGGCGTATGCGTTTTTTCCTGAATATATTCAGGATAAAACGCATACGCCCTTTTTGGCCAAGTGCATCATTGTGGACGTTCTGCCTCTTTTCCTATGCTTTCAATGCAATTCCAGTCTACCTCCTGAAATCGGTTTCCTGCAATTCTGCCCCGCTTTCAAGTCCTCTTGGCAGCCTTACTTCAGTCTATTTTTGGACGATAGCTGTCATTTATAACTCTGCAGGTTTGTGAATTACAGTGCCCCTGAGCTCCTTTCCTCAACTCGCTTTCTTGTGATCTGGCCGCAACACCGCAGGATGGCTTCAGGCCCTAATCTGGTTCCGGCACGGCACGCTGAGCCTTTGGTTATTTCCTCTTCCTGGTGGGAAATGAGAGTTAAATTTGCCCGTCCAGACACCTCCAGCTAGCCTCTCATTGGTTCTCGCTATTCCTGTTCATCTTCCGCAGAAATTGCAAACTGGGCCAAACAGGAGGTTAAAGGCGCTGACTCTCTAAGTGGGCGGAGTGTTAGTAAAGCGTCTGGAATGTTGCACCCGAGTACCAGGGGAGGAAAACTGAGACATATTTGAACACGTCTCCCGTTCACATGGTTGATCATACTTGGGTTCCACATGCATGTTTTAGCTGAAGGAAGAATACCTTAAACCTGGAGAGTTGAGACCCGTGGAATGGGTACCATGCAATATGACTTCAAAGGGTCTTCATTTGCTCACCGAACCTCTCCAATCCTATCACTGCTGCGTTTATGCCCCTGTACACATGCTTGATTCTCTTTCGGACACATAGCAATCCATAGGTTTTACGATACTTACTAGTCAGGTACATTCTTAGGCGTTTAATATGGGGTGTTGAGTCCATTTCGTTGAGCAAGGAGTAGCTCTTGTCTATTCCATATTTGACTTAAGGAACTTTATCTGTGCTCATTTCAATCTCTGGTTTTATGCAGCACCCCAACTCACCTTTACCCTTAAGCAAGCATAAGTTGGTTTTCTAAATTTGAGACCCTGTTCTGTTCTGTAATTCAGTTCCTGTGTAGCCAAGTTTACATTCCGTGTATTACTGATATCTTATGATGTTTCTTTTTCTGTGTGACTTATTTCAGTTAGAATCATCATACCTGAATCCACTCATTGTGATGCTAAGGGCCTGATGACATAGATTTCATTGCTGAGTGATATTGCTTTGTAAGTAAATACCACAACTTCTTTATCCATTTTTCACTTTCTACGATGTTGAACTTGTACTGTAAACGAGGTTCTTGTAAACAGAGGCGTCCCAAACTTTGGGGTGGCTGTGTCTTTTTGATTTTAATTTCCCTAAGCTATAGGACCATAAGTGGCAGTGCCCTAGGCTCTGTTGCTTTGTTTTTTAGATGTTTCAGGAAACACCATACACTTCTCCCAAGTGTCTGTTGGCAATTTACATCCCGCCCATCAGCATAACAAGGCTCCCAGTTCTCCATGGCCTGTCCTGCCTTTCTGGATTTTACACTTTTTTCAGATGGCCCTTTTGACCGGGGGGAAGTGAGACTTCATTGTAGTGCAGATTTCCTTTGCAAGCTTGCTTGGTTGGCCAAAAAGGGCGTATGCGTTTTTTCCTGAATATATTCAGGAAAAAACGCATACGCCCTTTTTGGCCAAGTGCATCATTGTGGACGTTCTGCCTCTTTTCCTATGCTTTCAATGCAATTCCAGTCTACCTCCTGAAATCGGTTTCCTGCAATTCTGCCCCGCTTTCAAGTCCTCTTGGCAGCCTTACTTCAGTCTATTTTTGGACGATAGCTGTCATTTATAACTCTGCATGTTTGTGAATTACAGTGCCCCTGAGCTCCTTTCTTCAACTCGCTTTCTTGTGAGCTGGCCGCAACACCGCAGGATGGCTTCAGGCCCTAATCTGGTTCCGGCCCGGCACGCTGAGCCTTTGGTTAATTCCACTTCCTGGTGGGAAATGAGAGTTAAATTTGCCCGTCCAGACACCTCCAGCTAGCCTCTCATTGGTTCTCGCTATTCCTGTTCATCTTCCGCAGAAATTGCAAACTGTGCCAAACAGGAGATTAAAGGCGCTGACTCTCCAAGTGGGGAGAGTGTTAGTAAAGCGTCTGGAATGTTGCACCCGAGTACCAGGGGAGGAAAACTGAGACATATTTGAACACGTCTCCCGTTCACATGGTTGATCATACTCTGGGTTCCACATGCATGTTTTAGCTGAAGGAAGAATACCTTAAACCTGGGTAGTTGAAACCCGTGGAATGGGTACCATGCAATATGACATCAAAGGGTCTTCATTTGCTCACCGAACCTCTCCAATCCTATCACTGCTGCGTTTATGCCCCTGTACACACGCTTGATTCTCTTTTGGAGACATAGCAATCCATAGGTTTTAAGATACTTACAAGTCAGGTACATTCTTAGGCGTTTAATATGGGGTGTTGAGTCCATTTCGTTGAGCAAGGAGTAGCTCTTGTCTATTCCATATTTGGCTTAAGGAACTTTATCTGTGCTCATTTCAATCTCTGGTTTTATGCAGCACCCCAACTCACCTTTCCCCTTAAGCAAGCATAAGTTGGTTTTCTAAATTTGAGACCCTGTTCTGTTCTGTAATTCAGTTCCTGTGTAGCCATGTTTACATTCTGTGTATTACTGATATCTTATGATGTTTCTTTTTCTGTGTGACTTATTTCAGTTAGAATCATCGTACCTGAATCCACTCATTATGCTGCTATGGGCCTGATGACATAGATTTCATTGCTGAGTGATACTGCATTGTACGTAAGTACCACAAGTTCTTTATCCATTTTTCACTTTCTGTGATATTGAACTTGTATGGTAAACGAGGTTCTTGTAAACGGAGGCGTCCCAAACTTTGGGGTGGCTGTGTCTTTTTGATTTTAATTTCCCTAAGCTATAGAACCATAAGTGGAAGTGCCCTAGGCTCAGTTGCTTTGTTTTTTAGATGTTTCAGGAAACACCATACACTTCTCCCGAGTGGTTGTTGGCAATTTACATCCCGCCCATCAGCATAACAAGGCTCCCAGTTCTCCATGGCCTGTCCTGCCTTTCTGGATTTTACACTTTTTTCAGATGGCCCTTTTGGCCAGGGGGAAGTGAGACTTCATTGTAGTGCAGATTTCCTTTGCAAGCTTGCTTGGTTGGCCAAAAAGGGCGTATGCGTTTTTTCCTGAATATATTCAGGAAATAACGCATACGCCCTTTTTGGCCAAGTGCATCATTGTGGACGTTCTGCCTCTTTTCCTATGCTTGCAATGCAATTCCAGTCTACCTCCTGAAATCGGTTTCCTGCAATTCTGCCCCGCTTTCAAGTCCTCTTGGCAGCCTTACTTCAGTCTATTTTTGGACGATAGCTGTCATTTATAACTCTGCAGGTTTGTGAATTACAGTGCCCCTGAGCTCCTTTCTTCAACTCGCTTTCTTGTGACCTGGCCGCAACACCGCAGGATGGCTTCAGGCCCTAATCTGGTTCCGGCCAGGAATGCTGAGCCTTTGGTTAATTCCTCTTCCTGTTGGGAAATGAGAGTTAAATTTGCCCGTCCAGACACCTCCAGCTAGCCTCTCATTGGTTCTCGCTATTCCTGTTCATCTTCCGCAGAAATTGCAAACTGGGCCAAACAGGAGGTTAAAGGCGCTGACTCTCCAAGTGGGGAGAGTGTTAGTAAAGCGTCTGGAATGTTGCACCCGAGTACCAGGGGAGGAAAACTGAGACATATTTGAACACGTCTCCCGTTCACATGGTTGATCATACTTGGGTTCCACATGCATGTTTTAGCTGAAGGAAGAATACCTTAAACCTGGAGAGTTAAGACCCGTGTAATGGGTACCATGGAATATGACTTCAAAGGGTCTTCATTTGGTCACCGAACCTCTCCAATCCTATCACTGCTGCGTTTATGCCCCTGTACACATGCTTGATTCTCTTTCGGAGACATAGCAATCCATAGGTTTTAAGATACTTACTAGTCAGGTACATTCTTAGGCGTTTAATATGCGGTGTTGAGTCCATTTCGTTGAGCAAGGAGTAGCTCTTGTCTATTCCATATTTGACTTAAGGAACTTTATCTGTGCTCATTTCAATCTCTGGTTTTATGCAGCACCCCAGCTCACCTTTACCCTTAAGCAAGCATAAGTTGGTTTTCTAAATTTGAGACCCTGTTCTGTTCTGTAATTCAGTTCCTGTGTAGCCAAGTTTACATTCCGTGTATTACTGATCTCTTATGATGTTTCTTTTTCTGTGTGACTTATTTCAGTTAGAATCATCATACCTGAATCCACTCATTGTGCTGCTAAGGGCCTGATGACACAGATTTCATTGCTGAGTGATATTGCTTTGTAAGTAAATACCACAACTTCTTTATCCATTTTTCACTTTCTGCGATGTTGAACTTGTATTGTAAACAGAGCCGTTCCAAACTTTGGGGTGGCTGTGTCTTTTTGATTTTAATTTCCCTAAGCTATAGGACCATAAGTGGAAGTGCCCTAGGTTCTGTTGCTTTGTTTTTTAGATGTTTCAGGAAACACCATACACTTCTCCGGAGTGGTTGTTGGCAATTTACATCCCGCCCATCAGCATAACAAGGCTCCCAGTTCTCCATGGCCTGTCCTGCCTTTCTGGATTTTACACTTTTTTCAGATGGCCCTTTTGACCGGGGGGAAGTGAGACTTCATTGTAGTGCAGATTTCCTTTGCAAGCTTGCTTGGTTGGCCAAAAAGGGCGTATGCGTTTTTTCCTGAATATATTCAGGAAAAAACGCATACGCCCTTTTTGGCCAAGTGCATCATTGTGGACGTTCTGCCTCTTTTCCTATGCTTTCAATGCAATTCCAGTCTACCTCCTGAAATCGGTTTCCTGCAATTCTGCCCCGCTTTCAAGTCCTCTTGGCAGCCTTACTTCAGTCTATTTTTGGACGATAGCTGTCATTTATAACTCTGCAGGTTTGTGAATTACAGTGCCCCTGAGCTCCTTTCTTCAACTCGCTTTCTTGTGAGCTGGCCGCAACACCGCAGGATGGCTTCAGGCCCTAATCTGGTTCCGGTACGGCACGCTGAGCCTTTGGTTATTTCCTCTTCCTGGTGGGAAATGGGAGTTCAATTTGCCCGTCCAGACACCTCCAGCTAGCCTCTCATTGGTTCTCGCTATTCCTGTTCATCTTCCGCAGAAATTGCAAACTGGGCCAAACAGGAGGTTAAAGGCGCTGACTCTCCAAGTGGGGAGAGTGTTAGTAAAGCGTCTGGAATGTTGCACCCGAGTACCAGGGGAGGAAAACTGAGACATATTTGAACACATCTCCCGTTCACATGGTTGATCATACTTGGGTTCCACATGCATGTTTTAGCTGAAGGAAGAATACCTTAAACCTGGAGAGTTGAGACCCGTGTAATGGGTACCATGCAATATGACTTCAAAGGGTCTTCATTTGCTCACCGAACCTCTCCAATCCTATCACTGCTGCGTTTATGCCCCTGTACACATGCTTGATTCTCTTTCGGAGACATAGCAATCCATAGGTTTTACGATACTTACTAGTCAGGTACATTCTTAGGCGTTTAATATGCGGTGTTGAGTCCATTTCGTTGAGCAAGGAGTAGCTCTTGTCTATTCCATATTTGGCTTAAGGAACTTTATCTGTGCTCATTTCAATCTCTGGTTTTATGCAGCACCCCAACTCACCTTTACCCTTAAGCAAGAATAAGTTGGTTTTCTAAATTTGAGACCCTGTTCTGTTCTGTAATTCAGTTCCTGTGTAGCCAAGTTTACATTCCGTGTATTACTGATATCTTATGATGTTTCTTTTTCTGTGTGACTTATTTCAGTTAGAATCATCATACCTGAATCCACTCATTGTGCTGCTAAGGGCCTGATGACACAGATTTCATTGCTGAGTGATATTGCTTTGTAAGTAAATACCACAACTTCTTTATCCATTTTTCACTTTCTGCGATGTTGAACTTGTACTGTAAACGAGGTTCTTGTAAACAGAGCCGTTCCAAATTTTGGGGTGGCTGTGTCTTTTTGATTTTAATTTCCCTAAGCTATAGGACCATAAGTGGAAGTGCCCTAGGCTCTGTTGCTTTGTTTTTTAGATGTTTCAGGAAACACCATACACTTCTCCCAAGTGTCTGTTGGCAATTTACATCCCGCCCATCAGCATAAGAAGGCTCCCAGTTCTCAATGGCCTGTTGCCTTTCTGGATTTTACACTTTTTTCAGATGGCCCTTTTGGCCGGGGTGAAGTGAGACTTCATTGTAGTGCAGATTTCCTTTGCAAGCTTGCTTGGTTGGCCAAAAAGGGCGTATGCGTTTTTTCCTGAATATATTCAGGAAAAAACGCATACGCCCTTTTTGGCCAAGTGCATCATTGTGGACGTTCTGCCTCTTTTCCTATGCTTTCAATGCAATTCCAGTCTACCTCCTGAAATCGGTTTCCTGCAATTCTGCCCCGCTTTCAAGTCCTCTTGGCAGCCTTACTTCAGTCTATTTTTGGACGATAGCTGTCATTTATAACTCTGCAGGTTTGTGAATTACAGTGCCCCTGAGCTCCTTTCTTCAACTCGCTTTCTTGTGAGCTGGCCGCAACACCGCAGGATGGCTTCAGGCCCTAATCTGGTTCCGGTACGGCACGCTGAGCCTTTGGTTATTTTCTCTTCCTGGTGGGAAATGAGAGTTCAATTTGCCCGTCCAGACACCTCCAGCTAGCCTCTCATTGGTTCTCGCTATTCCTGTTCATCTTCCGCAGAAATTGCAAACTGGGCCAAACAGGAGGTTAAAGGCGCTGACTCTCCAAGTGGGGAGAGTGTTAGTAAAGCGTCTGGAATGTTGCACCCGAGTACCAGGGGAGGAAAACTGAGACATATTTGAACACGTCTCCCGTTCACATGGTTGATCATACTTGGGTTCCACATGCATGTTTTAGCTGAAGGAAGAATACCTTAAACCTGGAGAGTTGAGACCCGTGTAATGGGTACCATGCAATATGACTTCAAAGGGTCTTCATTTGCTCACCGAACCTCTCCAATCCTATCACTGCTGCGTTTATGCCCCTGTACACATGCTTGATTCTCTTTCGGAGACATAGCAATCCATAGGTTTTACGATACTTACTAGTCAGGTACATTCTTAGGCGTTTAATATGCGGTGTTGAGTCCATTTCGTTGAGCAAGGAGTAGCTCTTGTCTATTCCATATTTGACTTAAGGAACTTTATCTGTGCTCATTTCAATCTCTGGTTTTATGCAGCACCCCAACTCACCTTTACCCTTAAGCAAGCATAAGTTGGTTTTCTAAATTTGAGACCCTGTTCTGTTCTGTAATTCAGTTCCTGTGTAGCCAAGTTTACATTCCGTGTATTACTGATATCTTATGATGTTTCTTTTTCTGTGTGACTTACTTCAGTTAGAATCATCATACCTGAATCCACTCATTGTGCTGCTAAGGGCCTGATGACACAGATTTCATTGCTGAGTGATATTGCTTTGTAAGTAAATACCACAACTTCTTTATCCATTTTTCACTTTCTGCGATGTTGAACTTGTACTGTAAACGAGGTTCTTGTAAACAGAGCCATTCCAAACTTTGGGGTGGCTGTGTCTTTTTGATTTTAATTTCCCTAAGCTATAGGACCATAAGTGGAAGTGCCCTAGGCTCTGTTGCTTTGTTTTTTAGATGTTTCAGGAAACACCATACACTTCTCCCAAGTGTCTGTTGGCAATTTACATCCCGCCCATCAGCATAACTAGGCTCCCAGTTCTCAATGGCCTGTTGCCTTTCTGGATTTTACACTTTTTTCAGATGGCCCTTTTGACCGGGGGGAAGTGAGACTTCATTGTAGTGCAGATTTCCTTTGCAAGCTTGCTTGGTTGGCCAAAAAGGGCGTATGCGTTTTTTCCTGAATATATTCAGGAAAAAACGCATACGCCCTTTTTGGCCAAGTGCATCATTGTGGACGTTCTTCCTCTTTTCCTATGCTTTCAATGCAATTCCAGTCTACCTCCTGAAATCGGTTTCCTGCAATTCTGCCCCGCTTTCAAGTCCTCTTGGCAGCCTTACTTCAGTCTATTTTTGGACGATAGCTGTCATTTATAACTCTGCAGGTTTGTGAATTACAGTGCCCCTGAGCTCCTTTCTTCAACTCGCTTTCTTGTGACCTGGCCGCAACACCGCAGGATGGCTTCAGGCCCTAATCTGGTTCCGGTACGGCACGCTGAGCCTTTGGTTATTTCCTCTTCCTGGTGGGAAATGAGAGTTCAATTTGCCCGTCCAGACACCTCCAGCTAGCCTCTCATTGGTTCTCGCTATTCCTGTTCATCTTCCGCAGAAATTGCAAACTGGGCCAAACAGGAGGTTAAAGGCGCTGACTCTCCAAGTGGGGAGAGTGTTAGTAAAGCATCTGGAATGTTGCACCCGAGTACCAGGGGAGGAAAACTGAGACATATTTGAACACGTCTCCCGATCACATGGTTGATCATACTCTAGGTTCCACATGCATGTTTTAGATGAAGGAAGAATACCTTAAACCTGGGTAGTTGAAACCCGTGGAATGGGTACCATGCAATATGACTTCAAAGGGTCTTCATTTGCTCACCGAACCTCTCCAATCCTATCACTGCTGCGTTTATGCCCCTGTACACATGCTTGATTCTCTTTCGGAGACATAGCAATCCATAGGTTTTAAGATACTTACAAGTCAGGTACATTCTTAGGCATTTAATATGCGGTGTTGAGTCCATTTCGTTGAGCAAGGAGTAGCTCTTGTCTATTTCATATTTGGCTTAAGGAACTTTATCTGTGCTCATTTCAATCTCTGGTTTTATGCAGCACCCCAACTCACCTTTACCCTTAAGCAAGCATAAGTTGTTTTTCTAAATTTGAGGCCCTGTTCTGTTCTGTAATTCAGTTCCTGTGTAGCCAAGTTTCCATTCTGTGTATTACTGATATCTTATGATGTTTCTTTTTCTGTGTGACTTATTTCAGTTACAATCATCATACCTGAATCCACTCATTGTGCTGCTAAGGGCCTGATGACATAGATTTCATTGCTGAGTGATATTGCTTTGTAAGTAAATACCACAACTTCTTTATCCATTTTTCACTTTCTGCGATGTTGAACTTGTACTGTAAACGAGGTTCTTGTAAACAGAGGCGTCCCAAACTTTGGGGTGGCTGTGTCTTTTTGATTTTAATTTCCCTAAGCTATAGGACCATAAGTGGCAGTGCCCTAGGCTCTGTTGCTTTGTTTTTTAGATGTTTCAGGAAACACCATACACTTCTCCCGAGTGGTTGTTGGCAATTTACATCCCGCCCATCAGCATAACAAGGCTCCCAGTTCTCCATGGCCTGTCCTGCCTTTCTGGATTTTACACTTTTTTCAGATGGCCCTTTTGGCCAGGGGGAAGTGAGACTTCATTGTAGTGCAGATTTCCTTTGCAAGCTTGCTTGGTTGGCCAAAAAGGGCGTATGCGTTTTTTCCTGAATATATTCAGGAAATAACGCATACGCCCTTTTTGGCCAAGTGCATCATTGTGGACGTTCTGCCTCTTTTCCTATGCTTGCAATGCAATTCCAGTCTACCTCCTGAAATCGGTTTCCTGCAATTCTGCCCCGCTTTCAAGTCCTCTTGGCAGCCTTACTTCAGTCTATTTTTGGACGATAGCTGTCATTTATAACTCTGCAGGTTTGTGAATTACAGTGCCCCTGAGCTCCTTTCTTCAACTCGCTTTCTTGTGACCTGGCCGCAACACCGCAGGATGGCTTCAGGCCCTAATCTGGTTCCGGCCAGGAATGCTGAGCCTTTGGTTAATTCCTCTTCCTGTTGGGAAATGAGAGTTAAATTTGCCCGTCCAGACACCTCCAGCTAGCCTCTCATTGGTTCTCGCTATTCCTGTTCATCTTCCGCAGAAATTGCAAACTGGGCCAAACAGGAGGTTAAAGGCGCTGACTCTCCAAGTGGGGAGAGTGTTAGTAAAGCGTCTGGAATGTTGCACCCGAGTACCAGGGGAGGAAAACTGAGACATATTTGAACACGTCTCCCGTTCACATGGTTGATCATACTTGGGTTCCACATGCATGTTTTAGCTGAAGGAAGAATACCTTAAACCTGGAGAGTTAAGACCCGTGTAATGGGTACCATGGAATATGACTTCAAAGGGTCTTCATTTGCTCACCGAACCTCTCCAATCCTATCACTGCTGCGTTTATGCCCCTGTACACATGCTTGATTCTCTTTCGGAGACATAGCAATCCATAGGTTTTAAGATACTTACTAGTCAGGTACATTCTTAGGCGTTTAATATGCGGTGTTGAGTCCATTTCGTTGAGCAAGGAGTAGCTCTTGTCTATTCCATATTTGACTTAAGGAACTTTATCTGTGCTCATTTCAATCTCTGGTTTTATGCAGCACCCCAGCTCACCTTTACCCTTAAGCAAGCATAAGTTGGTTTTCTAAATTTGAGACCCTGTTCTGTTCTGTAATTCAGTTCCTGTGTAGCCAAGTTTACATTCCGTGTATTACTGATATCTTATGATGTTTCTTTTTCTGTGTGACTTATTTCAGTTAGAATCATCATACCTGAATCCACTCATTGTGCTGCTAAGGGCGTGATGACACAGATTTCATTGCTGAGTGATATTGCTTTGTAAGTAAATACCACAACTTCTTTATCCATTTTTCACTTTCTGCGATGTTGAACTTGTACTGTAAACGAGGTTCTTGTAAACAGAACCATTCCAAACTTTGGGGTGGCTGTGTCTTTTTGATTTTAATTTCCCTAAGCTATAGGACCATAAGTGGAAGTGCCCTAGGCTCTGTTGCTTTATTTTTTAGATGTTTCAGGAAACACCATACACTTCTCCCGAGTGGTTGTTGGCAATTTACATCCCGCCCATCAGCATAACAAGGCTCCCAGTTCTCCATGGCCTGTCCTGCCTTTCTGGATTTTACACTTTTTTCAGATGGCCCTTTTGACCGGGGGGAAGTGAGACTTCATTGTAGTGCAGATTTCCTTTGCAAGCTTGCTTGGTTGGCCAAAAAGGGTGTATGCGTTTTTTCCTGAATATATTCAGGAAAAAACGCATACGCCCTTTT
This sequence comes from Delphinus delphis, assembly GCF_949987515.2. Taxonomy (NCBI): domain Eukaryota; kingdom Metazoa; phylum Chordata; class Mammalia; order Artiodactyla; family Delphinidae; genus Delphinus; species Delphinus delphis. The sequence continues at coordinate 270,560 of NW_027192724.1, forward strand.
TGGCCAAGTGCATCATTGTGGACGTTCTGCCTCTTTTCCTATGCTTTCAATGCAATTCCAGTCTACCTCCTGAAATCGGTTTCCTGCAATTCTGCCCCGCTTTCAAGTCCTCTTGGCAGCCTTACTTCAGTCTATTTTTGGACGATAGCTGTCATTTATAACTCTGCAGGTTTGTGAATTACAGTGCCCCTGAGCTCCTTTCTTCAACTCGCTTTCTTGTGAGCTGGCCGCAACACCGCAGGATGGCTTCAGGCCCTAATCTGGTTCCGGTACGGCACGCTGAGCCTTTGGTTATTTCCTCTTCCTGGTGGGAAATGAGAGTTAAATTCGCCCGTCCAGACACCTCCAGCTAGCCTCTCATTGGTTCTCGCTATTCCTGTTAATCTTCTGCAGAAATTGAAAACTGGACCAAACAGGAGGTTAAAGGCGCTGACTCTCCAAGTGGGGAGAGTGATAGTAAAGCGTCTGGAATGTTGCACCCGAGTACCAGGGTACGAAAACTGAGACATATTTGAACACGTCTCCCGTTCACATGGTTGATCATACTTGGGTTCCACATGCATGTTTTAGCTGAAGGAAGAATACCTTAAACCTGGAGAGTTGAGACCCGTGTAATGGGTACCATGCAATATGACTTCAAAGGGTCTTCATTTGCTCACCGAACCTCTCCAATCCTATCACTGCTGCGTTTATGCCCCTGTACACATGCTTGATTCTCTTTTGGAGACATAGCAATCCATAGGTTTTACGATACTTACTAGTCAGGTACATTCTTAGGCGTTTAATATGGGGTGTTGAGTCCATTTCGTTGAGCAAGGAGTAGCTCTTGTCTATTCCATATTTGGCTTAAGGAACTTTATCTGTGCTCATTTCAATCTCTGGTTTTATGCAGCACCCCAACTCTCCTTTACCCTTAAGCAAGAATAAGTTGGTTTTCTAAATTTGAGACCCTGTTCTGTTCTGTAATTCAGTTCCTGTGTAGCCAAGTTTACATTCCGTGTATTACTGATATCTTATGATGTTTCTTTTTCTGTGTGACTTATTTCAGTTAGAATCATCATACCTGAATCCACTCATTGTGCTGCTAAGGGCCTGATGACACAGATTTCATTGCTGAGTGATATTGCTTTGTAAGTAAATACCACAACTTCTTTATCCATTTTTCACTTTCTGCGATGTTGAACTTGTACTGTAAACGAGGTTCTTGTAAACAGAGCCGTTCCAAACTTTGGGGTGGCTGTGTCTTTTTGATTTTAATTTCCCTAAGCTATAGGACCATAAGTGGAAGTGCCCTAGGCTCTGTTGATTTGTTTTTTAGATGTTTCAGGAAACACCATACACTTCTCCCGAGTGTCTGTTGGCAATTTACATCCCGCCCATCAGCATAACAAGGCTCCCAGTTCTCAATGGCCTGTTACCTTTCTGGATTTTACACTTTTTTCAGATGGCCCTTTTGGCCGGGGGGAAGTGAGACTTCATTGTAGTGCAGATTTCCTTTGCAAGCTTGCTTGGTTGGCCAAAAAGGGCGTATGCGTTTTTTCCTGAATATATTCAGGAAAAAACGCATACGCCCTTTTTGGCCAAGTGCATCATTGTGGACGTTCTGCCTCTTTTCCTATGCTTTCAATGCAATTCCAGTCTACCTCCTGAAATCGGTTTCCTGCAATTCTGCCCCGCTTTCAAGTCCTCTTGGCAGCCTTACTTCAGTCTATTTTTGGACGATAGCTGTCATTTATAACTCTGCAGGTTTGTGAATTACAGTGCCCCTGAGCTCCTTTCTTCAACTCGCTTTCTTTTGAGGTGGCCGCAACACCGCAGGATGGCTTCAGGCCCTAACCTGGTTCCAGTACGGCACGCTGAGCCTTTGGTTATTTCCTCTTCCTGGTGGGAAATGAGAGTTAAATTTGCCCGTCCAGACACCTCCAGCTAGCCTCTCATTGGTTCTCGCTATTCCTGTTCATCTTCCGCAGAAATTGCAAACTGGGCCAAACAGGAGGTTAAAGGCGCTGACTCTCCAAGTGGGGAGAGTGTTAGTAAAGCGTCTGGAATGTTGCACCCGAGTACCAGGAGAGGAAAACTGAGACATATTTGAACACGTCTCCCGTTCACATGGTTGATCATACTTGGGTTCCACATGCATGTTTTAGCTGAAGGAAGAATACCTAAAACCTGGGTAGTTGAAACCCGTGGAATGGGTACCATGCAATATGACTTCAAAGGGTCTTCATTTGCTCACCGAACCTCTCCAATCCTATCACTGCTGCGTTTATGCCCCTGTACACATGCTTGATTCTCTTTCGGAGACATAGCAATCCATAGGTTTTAAGATACTTACTAGTCAGGTACATTCTTACGGGTTTAATATGGGGTTTTGAGTCCATTTCGTTGAGCAAGGAGTAGCTCTTGTCTATTCCATATTTGACTTAAGGAACTTTCTGTGCTCATTTCAATCTCTGGTTTTATGCAGCACCCCAACTCACCTTTCCCCTTAAGCAAGCATAAGTTGGTTTTCTAAATTTGAGACCCTGTTCTGTTCTGTAATTCAGTTCCTGTGTAGCCAAGTTTACATTCCGTGTATTACTGATATCTTATGATGTTTCTTTTTCTGTGTGACTTATTTCAGTTAGAATCATCATACCTGAATCCACTCATTGTGATGCTAAGGGCCTGATGACATAGATTTCATTGCTGAGTGATATTGCTTTGTAAGTAAATACCACAACTTCTTTATCCATTTTTCACTTTCTGCGATGTTGAACTTGTACTGTAAACGAGGTTCTTGTAAACAGAGGCGTCCCAAACTTTGGGGTGGCTGTGTCTTTTTGATTTTAATTTCCCTAAGCTATAGGACCATAAGTGGCAGTGCCCTAGGCTCTGTTGCTTTGTTTTTTAGATGTTTCAGGAAACACCATACACTTCTCCCAAGTGTCTGTTGGCAATTTACATCCCGCCCATCAGCATAACAAGGCTCCCAGTTCTCCATGGCCTGTCCTGCCTTTCTGGATTTTACACTTTTTTCAGATGGCCCTTTTGACCGGGGGGAAGTGAGACTTCATTGTAGTGCAGATTTCCTTTGCAAGCTTGCTTGGTTGGCCAAAAAGGGCGTATGCGTTTTTTCCTGAATATATTCAGGAAAAAACGCATACGCCCTTTTTGGCCAAGTGCATCATTGTGGACGTTCTGCCTCTTTTCCTATGCTTTCAATGCAATTCCAGTCTACCTCCTGAAATCTGTTTCCTGCAATTCTGCCCCGCTTTCAAGTCCTCTTGGCAGCCTTACTTCAGTCTATTTTTGGACGATAGCTGTCATTTATAACTCTGCAGGTTTGTGAATTACAGTGACCCTGAGCTCCTTTCTTCAACTCGCTTTCTTTTGAGCTGGCCGCAACACCGCAGGATGGCTTCAGGCCCTAATCTGGTTCCGGCCCGGCACGCTGAGCCTTTGGTTATTTCCTCTTCCTGGTGGGAAATGAGAGTTAACTTTGCCCGTCCAGACACCTCCAGCTAGCCTCTCATTGGTTCTTGCTATTCCTGTTCATCTTCCGCAGAAATTGCAAACTGGGCCAAACAGGAGGTTAAAGGGACTGACTCTCCAAGTGGGGAGAGTGTTAGTAAAGCGTCTGGAATGTTGCACCCGAGTACCAGGGGAGGAAAACTGACATATTTGAACACGTCTCCCGATCACATGGTTGATCATACTCTAGGTTCCACATGCATGTTTTAGCTGAAGGAAGAATACCTTAATCCTTGGTAGTTGAAACCCGTGGAATGGGTACCATGCAATATGACTTCAAAGGGTCTTCATTTGCTCACCGAACCTCTCCAATCCTATCACTGCTGCGTTTATGCCCCTGTACACATGCTTGATTCTCTTTCGGAGAAATAGCAATCCATAGGTTTTAAGATACTTACTAGTCAGGTACATTCTTAGGAGTTTAATATGCGGTGTTGAGTCCATTTCGTTGAGCAAGGAGTAGCTCTTGTCTATTCCATATTTGACTTAAGGAACTTTATCTGTGCTCATTTCAATCTCTGGTTTTATGCAGCACCCCAACTCACCTTTACCCTTAAGCAAGCATAAGTTGGGTTTCTAAATTTGAGACCCTATTCTGTTCTGTAATTCAGTTCCTGTGTAGCCAAGTTTACATTCCGTGTATTACTGATATCTTATGATGTTTCTTTTTCTGTGTGACTTACTTCAGTTAGAATCATCATACCTGAATCCACTCATTGTGCTGCTAAGGGCCTGATGACACAGATTTCATTGCTGAGTGATATTGCTTTGTAAGTAAATACCACAACTTCTTTATCCATTTTTCACTTTCTGCGATGTTGAACTTGTACTGTAAACGAGGTTCTTGTAAACAGAGCCGTTCCAAACTTTGGGGTGGCTGTGTCTTTTTGATTTTAATTTCCCTAAGCTATAGGACCATAAGTGGAAGTGCCCTAGGTTCTGTTGCTTTGTTTTTTAGATGTTTCAGGAAACACCATACACTTCTCCCGAGTGGTTGTTGGCAATTTACATCCCGCCCATCAGCATAACAAGGCTCCCAGTTCTCCATGGCCTGTCCTGCCTTTCTGGATTTTACACTTTTTTCAGATGGCCCTTTTGACCGGGGGGAAGTGAGACTTCATTGTAGTGCAGATTTCCTTTGCAAGCTTGCTTGGTTGGCCAAAAAGGGCGTATGCATTTTTTCCTGAATATATTCAGGAAAAAACGCATACGCCCTTTTTGGCCAAGTGCATCATTGTGGACGTTCTGCCTCTTTTCCTATGCTTTCAATGCAATTCCAGTCTACCTCCTGAAATCGGTTTCCTGCAATTCTGCCCCGCTTTCAAGTCCTCTTGGCAGCCTTACTTCAGTCTATTTTTGGACGATAGCTGTCATTTATAACTCTGCAGGTTTGTGAATTACAGTGCCCCTGAGCTCCTTTCTTCAACTCGCTTTCTTTTGAGCTGGCCGCAACACCGCAGGATGGCTTCAGGCCCTAATCTGTTTCCAGTACGGCACGCTGACCCTTTGGTTATTTCCTCTTCCTGGTGGGAAATGAGAGTTAAATTTGCCCGTCCAGACACCTCCAGCTAGCCTCTCATTGGTTCTCGCTATTCCTGTTCATCTTCCGCAGAAATTGCAAACTGGGCCAAACAGGAGGTTAAAGGCGCTGACTCTCCAAGTGGGGAGAGTGTTAGTAAAGCGTCTGGAATGTTGCACCCGAGTACCAGGGGAGGAAAACTGAGACATATTTGAACACGTCTCCCGTTCACATGGTTGATCATACTTGGGTTCCACATGCATGTTTTAGCTGAAGGAAGAATACCTTAAACCTGGAGAGTTGAGACCCGTGTAATGGGTACCATGCAATATGACTTCAAAGGGTCTTCATTTGCTCACCGAACCTCTCCAATCCTATCACTGCTGCGTTTATGCCCCTGTACACACGCGTGATTCTCTTTTGGAGACATAGCAATCCATAGGTTTTAAGATACTTACTAGTCAGGTACATTCTTAGGCGTTTAATATGGGGTGTTGAGTCCATTTCGTTGAGCAAGCAGTAGCTCTTGTCTATTCCATATTTCGCTTAAGGAACTTTATCTGTGCTCATTTCAATCTCTGGTTTTATGCAGCACCCCAACTCACCTTTACCCTTATGCAAGCATAAGTTGGTTTTCTAAATTTGAGACACTGTTCTGTTTTGGAATTCAGTTCCTGTGTAGCGAAGTTTACATTCCGTGTATTAGTGATATCTTATGATGTTTCTTTTTCTGTGTGACTTATTTCAGTTAGAATCATCGTACCTGAATCCACTCATTGTGGTGCTAAGGGCCTGATGACACAGATTTCATTGCTGAGTGATATTGCTTTGTAAGTAAATACCACAACTTCTTTATCCATTTTTCACTTTCTGCGATGTTGAACTTGTACTGTAAACGAGGTTCTTGTAAACAGAGCCGTTCCAAACTTTGGGGTGGCTGTGTCTTTTTGATTTTAATTTCCCTAAGCTATAGGACCATAAGTGGAAGTGCCCTAGGTTCTGTTGCTTTGTTTTTTACATGTTTCAGGAAACACCATACACTTCTCCCGAGTGGTTGTTGGCAATTTACATCCCGCCCATCAGCATAACAAGGCTCCCAGTTCTCCATGGCCTGTCTTGTCTTTCTGGATTTTACACTTTTTTCAGATGGCCCTTTTGACCGGGGGGAAGTGAGACTTCATTGTAGTGCAGATTTCCTTTGCAAGCTTGCTTGGTTGGCCAAAAAGGGCGTATGCGTTTTTTCCTGAATATATTCAGGAAAAAACGCATACGCCCTTTTTGGCCAAGTGCATCATTGTGGACGTTCTGCCTCTTTTCCTATGCTTTCAATGCAATTCCAGTCTACCTCCTGAAATCGGTTTCCTGCAATTCTGCCCCGCTTTCAAGTCCTCTTGGCAGCCTTACTTCAGTCTATTTTTGGACGATAGCTGTCATTTATAAGTCTGAAGGTATGTGAATTACAGTGCCCCTGAGCTCCTTTCTTCAACTCGCTTTCTTGTGACCTGGCCGCAACACCGCAGGATGGCTTCAGGCCCTAATCTGGTTCTGGCACGGCACGCTGAGCCTTTGGTTAATTCCTCTTCCTGGTGGGAAATGAGAGTTAAATTTGCCCGTCCAGACACCTCCAGCTAGCCTCTCATTGGTTCTCGCTATTCCTGTTCATCTTCCGCAGAAATTGCAAACTGGGCCAAACAGGAGGTTAAAGGCGCTGACTCTCCAAGTGGGGAGAGTGTTAGTAAAGCGTCTGGAATGTTGCACCCGAGTACCAGGGTACGAAAACTGAGACATATTTGAACACGTCTCCCGATCACATGGTTGATCATACTCTAGGTTCCACATGCATGTTTTAGCTGAAGGAAGAATACCTTAAACCTGGAGAGTTGAGACCCGTGTAATGCGAACCATGCAATATGACTTCAAAGGGTCTTCATTTGCTCACCGAACCTCTCCAATCCTATCACTGCTGCGTTTATGCCCCTGTACACATGCTTGATTCTCTTTTGGAGACATAGCAATCCATAGGTTTTCCGATACTTACTAGTCAGTTACATTCTTAGACGTTTAATATGCGGTGTTGAGTCCATTTCGTTGAGCAAGGAGTAGCTCTTGTCTATTCCATATTTGACTTAAGGAACTTTATCTGTGCTCATTTCAATCTCTGGTTTTATGCAGCACCCAAACTCACCTTTACCCTTAAGCAAGCATAAGTTGCTTTTCTAAATTTGAGACCCTGTTCTGTTCTGTAATTCAGTTCCTGTGTAGCCAAGTTTACATTCCGTGTATTACTGATATCTTATGATGTTTCTTTTCTGTGTGACTTATTTCAGTTCGAATCATCATACCTGAATCCACTCATTGTGCTGCTACGGGCCTGATGACACAGATTTCATTGCTGAGTGATATTGCTTTGTAAGTAAATACCACAACTTCTTTATCCATTTTTCACTTTCTGCGATGTTGAACTTGTACTGTAAACGAGGTTCTTGTAAACAGAGCCGTTCTAAAGTTTGGGGTGGCTGTGTCTTTTTGATTTTAATTTCCCTAAGCTATAGGACCATAAGTGGCAGTGCCCTAGGCTCTGTTGCTTTGTATTTTAGATGTTTCAGGAAACACCATACACTTCTCCCGAGTGGTTGTTGGCAATTTACATCCCGCCCATCAGCATAACAAGGCTCCCAGTTGTCCATGGCCTGTCCTGACTTTCTGGATTTTACACTTTTTTCAGATGGCCCTTTTGACCGGGGGGAAGTGAGACTTCATTGTAGTGCAGATTTCCTTTGCAAGCTTGCTTGGTTGGCCAAAAAGGGCCTATGCGTTTTTTCCTGAATATATTCAGGAAAAAACGCATACGCCCTTTTTGGCCAAGTGCATCATTGTGGACGTTCTGCCTCTTTTCCTATGCTTTCAATGCAATTCCAGTCTACCTCCTGAAATCGGTTTCCTGCAATTCTGCCCCGCTTTCAAGTCCTCTTGGCAGCCTTACTTCAGTCTATTTTTGGACGATAGCTGTCATTTATAACTCTGCAGGTTTGTGAATTACAGTGCCCCTGAGCTCCTTTCTTCAACTCGCTTTCTTGTGACCTGGCCGCAACACCGCAGGATGGCTTCAGGCCCTAATCTGGTTCCGGCACGGCACGCTGAGCCTTTGGTTAATTCCTCTTCCTGGTGGGAAATGAGAGTTAAATTTGCCCGTCCAGACACCTCCAGCTAGTCTCTCATTGGTTCTCGCTATTCCTGTTCATCTTCCTCAGAAATTGCAAACTGGGCCAAACAGGAGTTTAAAGGGACTGACTCTCCAAGTCGGAAGAGTGTTAGTAAAGCTTCTGGAATGTTGCACCCGAGTACCAGGGTACGAAAACTGAGACATATTTGAACACGTCTCCCGATCACATGGTTGATCATACTCTAGGTTCCACATGCATGTTTTAGCTGAAGGAAGAATACCTTAAACCTGGGTAGTTGAAACCCGTGGAATGGGTACCATGCAATATGACTTCAAAGGGTCTTCATTTGCTCACCGAACCTCTCCAATCCTATCACTGCTGCGTTTATGCCCCTGTACACATGCTTGATTCTCTTTCGGAGACATAGCAATCCATAGGTTTTAAGATACTTACTAGTCAGGTACATTCTTAGGCGTTTAATATGCGGTGTTGAGTCCATTTCGTTGAGCAAGGAGTAGCTCTTGTCTATTCCATATTTGACTTAAGGAACTTTATCTGTGCTCATTTCAATCTCTGGTTTTATGCAGCACCCCAACTCACCTTTACCCTTAAGCAATCATAAGTTGGTTTTCTAAATTTGAGACCCTGTTCTGTTCTGTAATTCAGTTCCTGTGTAGCCAAGTTTACATTCCGTGTATTACTGATATCTTATGATGTTTCTTTTTCTGTGTGACTTACTTCAGTTAGAATCATCATACCTCAATCCACTCATTGTGCTGCTAAGGGCCTGATGACACAGATTTCATTGCTGAGTGATATTGCTTTGTAAGTAAATACCACAACTTCTTTATCCATTTTTCACTTTCTGCGATGTTGAACTTGTACTGTAAACGAGGTTCTTGTAAACAGAGCCGTTCCAAACTTTGGGGTGGCTGTGTCTTTTTGATTTTAATTTCCCTAAGCTATAGGACCATAAGTGGAAGTGCCCTAGGTTCTGTTGCTTTGTTTTTTAGATGTTTCAGGAAACACCATACACTTCTCCCGAGTGGTTGTTGGCAATTTACATCCCGCCCATCAGCATAACAAGGCTCCCAGTTCTCCATGGCCTGTCCTGCCTTTCTGGATTTTACACTTTTTTCAGATGGCCCTTTTGACCGGGGGGGAAGTGAGACTTCATTGTAGTGCAGATTTCCTTTGCAAGCTTGCTTGGTTGGCCAAAAAGGGCGTATGCGTTTTTTCCTGAATATATTCAGGAAAAAACGCATACGCCCTTTTTGGCCAAGTGCATCATTGTGGACGTTCTGCCTCTTTTCCTATGCTTTCAATGCAATTCCAGTCTACCTCCTGAAATCGGTTTCCTGCAATTCTGCCCCGCTTTCAAGTCCTCTTGGCAGCCTTTCTTCAGTCTATTTTTGGACGATAGCTGTCATTTATAACTCTGCAGGTTTGTGAATTACAGTGCCCCTGAGCTCCTTTCTTCAACTCGCTTTCTTGTGACCTGGCTGCAACACCGCAGGATGGCTTCAGGCCCTAATCTGGTTCCGGCAAGGCACGCTGAGCCTTTGGTTAATTCCTCTTCCTGGTGGGAAATGAGAGTTAAATTTGCCCGTCCAGACACCTCCAGCTAGTCTCTCATTGGTTCTCGCTATTCCTGTTCATCTTCCGCAGAAATTGCAAACTGGGCCAAACAGGAGGTTAAAGGGACTGACTCTCCAAGTCGGGAGAGTGTTAGTAAAGCGTCTGGAATGTTGCACCCGAGTACCAGGGGAGGAAAACTGAGACATATTTGAACACGTCTCCTGTTCACATGGTTGATCATACTCTGGGTTCCACATGCATGTTTTAGCTGAAGGAAGAATACCTTAAACCTGGAGAGTTGAGACCCGTGGAATGGGTACCATGCAATATGACTTCAAAGGGTCTTCATTTGCTCACCGAACCTCTCCAATCCTATCACTGCTGCGTTTATGCCCCTGTACACACGCTTGATTCTCTTTTGGAGACATAGCAATCCATAGGTTTTAAGATACTTACTAGTCAGGTACATTCTTAGGCGTTTAATATGGGGTGTTGAGTCCATTTCGTTGAGCAAGGAGTAGCTCTTGTCTATTCCATATTTGGCTTAAGGAACTTTATCTGTGCTCATTTCAATCTCTGGTTTTATGCAGCACCCCAACTCACCTTTCCCGTTAAGCAAGCATAAGTTGCTTTTCTAAATTTGAGACACTGTTCTGTTCTGTAATTCAGTTCCTGTGTAGCCAAGTTTACATTCCGTGTATTAGTGATATCTTATGATGTTTCTTTTTCTGTGTGACTTATTTCAGTTAGAATCATCGTACCTGAATCCACTCATTGTGCTGCTAAGGGCCTGATGACACAGATTTCATTGCTGAGTGATATTGCTTTGTAAGTAAATACCACAACTTCTTTATCCATTTTTCACTTTCTGCGATGTTGAACTTGTACTGTAAACGAGGTTCTTGTAAACAGAGCCGTTCCAAACTTTGGGGTGGCTGTGTCTTTTTGATTTTAATTTCCCTAAGCTATAGGACCATAAGTGGAAGTGCCCTAGGCTCTGTTGCTTTGTTTTTTAGATGTTTCAGGAAACACCATACACTTCTCCCGAGTGGTTGTTGGCAATTTACATCCCGCCCATCAGCATAACAAGGCTCCCAGTTCTCCATGGCCTGTCTTGTCTTTCTGGATTTTACACTTTTTTCAGATGGCCCTTTTGACCGGGGGGAAGTGAGACTTCATTGTAGTGCAGATTTCCTTTGCAAGCTTGCTTGGTTGGCCAAAAAGGGCGTATGCGTTTTTTCCTGAATATATTCAGGAAAAAAGGCATACGCCCTTTTTGGCCAAGTGCATCATTGTGGACGTTCTGCCTCTTTTCCTATGCTTTCAATGCAATTCCAGTCTACCTCCTGAAATCGGTTTCCTGCAAATCTGCCCCGCTTTCAAGTCCTCTTGGCAGCCTTACTTCAGTCTATTTTTGGACGATAGCTGTCATTTATAAGTCTGCAGGTCTGTGAATTACAGTGCCCCTGAGCTCCTTTCTTCAACTCGCTTTCTTGTGACCTGGCCGCAACACCGCAGGATGGCTTCAGGCCCTAATCTGGTTCTGGCACGGCACGCTGAGCCTTTGGTTAATTCGTCTTCCTGGTGAGAAATGAGAGTTAAATTTGCCCGTCCAGACACCTCCAGCTAGTCTCTCATTGGTTCTCGCTATTCCTGTTCATCTTCCGCAGAAATTGCAAACTGGGCCACACAGGAGGTTAAAGGGACTGACTCTCCAAGTCGGGAGAGTGTTAGTAAAGCGTCTGGAATGTTGCACCCGAGTACCAGGGGAGGAAAACTGAGACATATTTGAACACGTCTCCCGATCACATGGTTGATCATACTCTAGGTTCCACATGCATGTTTTAGCTGAAGGAAGAATACCTTAAACCTGGAGAGTTGAGACCCGTGTAATGGGTACCATGCAATATGACTTCAAAGGGTCTTCATTTGCTCACCGAACCTCTCCAATCCTATCACTGCTGCGTTTATGCCCCTGTACACACGCTTGATTCTCTTTTGGAGACATAGCAATCCATAGGTTTTAAGATACTTACTAGTCAGGTACATTCTTAGGCGTTTAATATGGTGTGTTGAGTCCATTTCGTTGAGCAAGGAGTAGCTCTTGTCTATTCCATATTTGGCTTAAGGAACTTTATCTGTGCTCATTTCAATCTCTGGTTTTATGCAGCACCCCAACTCACCTTTACCCTTAAGCAAGAATAAGTTGGTTTTCTAAATTTGAGACCCTGTTCTGTTCTGTAATTCAGTTCCTGTGTAGCCAAGTTTACATTCCGTGTATTACTGATATCTTATGATGTTTCTTTTTCTGTGTGACTTACTTCAGTTAGAATCATCATACCTGAATCCACTCATTGTGCTGCTAAGGGCCTGATGACACAGATTTCATTGCTGAGTGATATTGCTTTGTAAGTAAATACCACAACTTCTTTATCCATTTTTCACTTTCTGCGATGTTGAACTTGTACTGTAAACGTGGTTCTTGTAAACAGAGCCGTTCCAAATTTTGGGGTGGCTGTGTCTTTTTGATTTTAATTTCCCTAAGCTATAGGACCATAAGTGGAAGTGCCCTAGGTTCTGTTGCTTTGTTTTTTAGATGTTTCAGGAAACACCATACACTTCTCCCGAGTGGTTGTTGGCAATTTACATCCCGCCCATCAGCATAACAAGGCTCCCAGTTCTCCATGGCCTGTCCTGCCTTTCTGGATTTTACACTTTTTTCAGATGGCCCTTTTGACCGGGGGGAAGTGAGACTTCATTGTAGTGCAGATTTCCTTTGCAAGCTTGCTTGGTTGGCCAAAAAGGGCGTATGCGTTTTTTCCTGAATATATTCAGGAAAAAACGCATACGCCCTTTTTGGCCAAGTGCATCATTGTGGACGTTCTGCCTCTTTTCCTATGCTTTCAATGCAATTCCAGTCTACCTCCTGAAATCGGTTTCCTGCAATTCTGCCCCGCTTTCAAGTCCTCTTGGCAGCCTTACTTCAGTCTATTTTTGGACGATAGCTGTCATTTATAACTCTGCAGGTTTGTGAATTACAGTGCCCCTGAGCTCCTTTCTTCAACTCGCTTTCTTGTGACCTGGCCGCAACACCGCAGGATGGCTTCAGGCCCTAATCTGGTTCCGGCACGGCACGCTGAGCCTTTGGTTATTTCCTTTTCCTGGTGGGAAATGAGAGTTAAATTTGCCCGTCCAGACACCTCCAGCTAGTCTCTCATTGGTTCTCACTATTCCTGTTCATCTTCCGCAGAAATTGCAAACTGGGCCAAACAGGAGGTTAAAGGCGCTGACTCTCCAAGTGGGGAGAGTGTTAGTAAAGCGTCTGGAATGTTGCACCCGAGTACCAGGGGAGGAAAACTGAGACATATTTGAACACGTCTCGGGTTCACATGGTTGATCATACTTGGGTTCCACATGCATGTTTTAGCTGAAGGAAGAATACCTTAAACCTGGAGAGTTAAGACCCGTGTAATGGGTACCATGCAATATGACTTCAAAGGGTCTTCATTTGCTCACCAAAACTCTCCAATCCTATCACTGCTGCGTTTATGCCCCTGTACACATGCTTGATTCTCTTTCGGAGACATAGCAATCCATAGGTTTTAAGATACTTACTAGTCAGGTACATTCTTAGGCGTTTAATATGGGGTGTTGAGTCCATTTCGTTGAGCAAGGAGTAGCTCTTGTCTATTCCATATTTGGCTTAAGGAACTTTATCTGTGCTCATTTCAATCTCTGGTTTTATGCAGCACCCCAACTCACCTTTCCCCTTAAGCAAGAATAAGTTGGTTTTCTAAATTTGAGACCCTGTTCTGTTCTGTAATTCAGTTCCTGTGTAGCCAAGTTTACATTCCGTGTATTAGTGATATCTTATGATGTTTCTTTTTCTGTGTGACTTATTTCAGTTAGAATCATCATACCTGAATCCACTCATTGTGCTGCTAAGGGCCTGATGACACAGATTTCATTGCTGAGTGATATTGCTTTGTAAGTAAATACCACAACTTCTTTATCCATTTTTCACTTTCTGCGATGTTGAACTTGTACTGTAAACGAGGTTCTTGTAAACAGAGGCGTCCCAAACTTTGGGGTGGCGGTGTCTTTTTGATTTTAATTTCCCTAAGCTATAGGACCATAAGTGGCAGTGCCCTAGGTTCTGTTGCTTTGTTTTTTAGATGTTTCAGGAAACACCATACACTTCTCCCGAGTGGTTGTTGGCAATTTACATCCCGCCCATCAGCATAACAAGGCTCCCAGTTCTCCATGGCCTGTCCTGCCTTTCTGGATTTTACACTTTTTTCAGATGGCCCTTTTGACCGGGGGGAAGTGAGACTTCATTGTAGTGCAGATTTCCTTTGCAAGCTTGCTTGGTTGGCCAAAAAGGGCGTATGCGTTTTTTCCTGAATATATTCAGGAAAAAACGCATACGCCCTTTTTGGCCAAGTGCATCATTGTGGACGTTCTGCCTCTTTTCCTATGCTTTCAATGCAATTCCAGTCTACCTCCTGAAATCCGTTTCCTGCAATTCTGCCCCGCTTTCAAGTCCTCTTGGCAGCCTTACTTCAGTCTATTTTTGGACGATAGCTGTCATTTATAACTCTGCAGGTTTGTGAATTACAGTGCCCCTGAGCTCCTTTCTTCAATTCGCTTTCTTTTGAGTTGGCCGCAACACCGCAGGATGGCTTCAGGCCCTAATCTGGTTCCGGCCCGGCACGCTGAGCCTTTGGTTATTTCCTCTTCCTGGTGGGAAATGAGAGTTAAATTTGCCCGTCCAGACACCTCCAGCTAGTCTCTCATTGGTTCTCGCTATTCCTGTTCTTCTTCCGCAGAAATTGCAAACTGGGCCAAACAGGAGGTTAAAGGCGCTGACTCTCCAAGTGGGGAGAGTGTTAGTAAAGCGTCTGGAATGTTGCACCCGAGTACCAGGGGAGGAAAACTGAGACATATTTGAACACGTCTCCCGTTCACATGGTTGATCATACTTGGGTTCCACATGCATGTTTTAGCTGAAGGAAGAATACCTTCAACCTGGAGAGTTAAGACCCCTGTAATGGGTACCATGCAATATGACTTCAAAGGGTCTTCATTTGCTCACCGAACCTCTCCAATCCTATCACTGCTGCGTTTATGCCCCTGTACACATGCTTGATTCTCTTTCGGAGACATAGCAATCCATAGGTTTTAAGATACTTACTAGTCAGGTACATTCTTAGGCGTTTAATATGCGGTGTTGAGTCCATTTCGTTGAGCAAGGAGTAGCTCTTGTCTATTCCACATTTGACTTAAGGAACTTTATCTGTGCTCATTTCAATCTCTGGTTTTATGCAGCACCCCAACTCACCTTTACCCTTAAGCAAGCATAAGTTGGTTTTCTAAATTTGAGACCCTGTTCTGTTCTGTAATTCAGTTCCTGTGTAGCCAAGTTTACATTCCGTGTATTACTGATATCTTATGATGTTTCTTTTTCTGTGTGACTTACTTCAGTTAGAATCATCATACCTGAATCCACTCATTGTGCTGCTAAGGGCCTGATGACACAGATTTCATTGCTGAGTGATATTGCTTTGTAAGTAAATACCACAACTTCTTTATCCATTTTTCACTTTCTGCGATGTTGAACTTGTACTGTAAACGAGGTTCTTGTAAACAGAGCCGTTCCAAACTTTGGGGTGGCTGTGTCTTTTTGATTTTAATTTCCCTAAGCTATAGGACCATAAGTGGAAGTGCCCGAGGTTCTGTTGCTTTGTTTTTTAGATGTTTCAGGAAACACCATACACTTCTCCCGAGTGGTTGTTGGCAATTTACATCCCGCCCATCAGCATAACAAGGCTCCCAGTTCTCCATGGCCTGTCCTGCCTTTCTGGATTTTACACTTTTTTCAGATGGCCCTTTTGACCGGGGGGAAGTGAGACTTCATTGTAGTGCAGATTTCCTTTGCAAGCTTGCTTGGTTGGCCAAAAAGGGCGTATGCGTTTTTTCCTGAATATATTCAGGAAAAAACGCATACGCCCTTTTTGGCCAAGTGCATCATTGTGGACGTTCTGCCTCTTTTCTTATGCTTTCAATGCAATTCCAGTGTACCTCCTGAAATCGGTTTCCTGCAATTCTGCCCCGCTTTCAAGTCCTCTTGGCAGCCTTACTTCAGTCTATTTTTGGACGATAACTGTCATTTATAACTCTGCAGGTTTGTGAATTACAGTGCCCCTGAGCTCCTTTCTTCAACTCGCTTTCTTTTGAGCTGGCCGCAACACCGCAGGATGGCTTCAGGCCCTAATCTGGTTCCGGCCCGGCATGCTGAGCCTTTGGTTATTTCCTCTTCCTGGTGGGAAATGAGAGTTAAATTTGCCCGTCCAGACACCTCCAGCTAGCCTCTCATTGGTTCTCGCTATTCCTGTTCATCTTCCGCAGAAATTGCAAACTGGGCCAAACAGGAGGTTAAAGGCGCTGACTCTCCAAGTGGGGAGAGTGTTAGTAAAGCGTCTGGAATGTTGCACCCGAGTACCAGGGGAGGAAAACTGAGACATATTTGAACACGTCTCCCGATCACATGGTTGATCATACTCTGGGTTCCACATGCATGTTTTAGCTGAAAGAAGAATACCTAAAACCTGGGTAGTTGAAACCCGTGGAATGGGTACCATGCAATATGACTTCAAAGGGTCTTCATTTGCTCACCGAACCTCTCCAATCCTATCACTGCTGCGTTTATGCCCCTGTACACATGCTTGATTCTCTTTCGGAGACATAGCAATCCATAGGTTTTAAGATACTTACTAGTCAGGTACATTCTTAGGCGTTTAATATGTGGTGTTGAGTCCATTTCGTTGAGCAAGGAGTAGCTCTTGTCTATTCCATATTCGGCTTAAGGAACTTTATCTGTGCTCATTTCAATCTCTGGTTTTATGCAGCAACCCAACTCACCTTTCCCCTTAAGCAAGCATAAGTTGGTTTGCTAAATTTGAGAACCTGTTCTGTTTTGGAATTCAGTTCCTGTGTAGACAAGTTTACATTCCGTGTATTAGTGATATCTTATGATGTTTCTTTTTCTGTGTGACTTATTTCAGTTAGAATCATCGTACCTGAATCTACTCATTATGCTGCTACGGGCCTGATGACATAGATTTCATTGCTGAGTGATACTGCATTGTACGTAAGTACCACAAGTTCTTTATCCATTTTTCACTTTCTGCGATGTTGAACTTGTACTGTAAACGAGGTTCTTGTAAACAGAGCCATTCCAAACTTTGGGGTGGCTGTGTCTTTTTGATTTTAATTTCCCTAAGCTATAGGACCATAAGTGGAAGTGCCCTAGGCTCTGTTGCTTTGTTTTTTAGATGTTTCAGGAAACACCATACACTTCTCCCGAGTGGTTGTTGGCAATTTACATCCCGCCCATCAGCATAACAAGGCTCCCAGTTCTCCATGGCCTGTCCTGCCTTTCTGGATTTTACACTTTTTTCAGATGGCCCTTTTGACCGGGGGGAAGTGAGACTTCATTGTAGTGCAGATTTCCTTTGCAAGCTTGCTTGGTTGGCCAAAAAGGGCGTATGCGTTTTTTCCTGAATATATTCAGGAAAAAACGCATACGCCCTTTTTGGCCAAGTGCATCATTGTGGACGTTCTGCCTCTTTTCCTATGCTTTCAATGCAATTCCAGTCTACCTCCTGAAATCGGTTTCCTGCAATTCTGCCCTGCTTTCAAGTCCTCTTGGCAGCCTTACTTCAGTCTATTTTTGGACGATAGCTGTCATTTATAACTCTGCAGGTTTGTGCATTACAGTGCCCCTGAGCTCCTTTCTTCAACTTGCTTTCTTGTGACCTGGCCGCAACGCCGCAGGATGGCTTCAGGCCCTAATCTGGTTCCGGCATGGCACGCTGAGCCTTTGGTTATTTCCTTTTCCTGGTGGGAAATGAGAGTTAAATTTGCCCGTCCAGACACCTCCAGCTAGTCTCTCATTGGTTCTCGCTATTCCTGTTCATCTTCCGCAGAAATTGCAAACTGTGCCAAACAGGAGGTTAAAGGCGCTGACTCTCGAAGTGGGGAGAGTGTTAGTAAAGCGTCTGGAATGTTGCACCCGAGTACCAGGGGAGGAAAACTGAGACATATTTGAACACGTCTCCCGATCACATGGTTGATCATACTCTAGGTTCCACATGCATGTTTTAGCTGAAGGAAGAATACCTTAAACCTGGGTAGTTGAAACCCGTGGAATGGGTACCATGCAATATGACTTCAAAGGGTCTTCATTTGCTCACCGAACCTCTCCAATCCTATCACTGCTGCGTTTATGCCCCTGTACACATGCTTGATTCTCTTTCGGAGACATAGCAATCCATAGGTTTTTAAGATACTTACTAGTCAGGTACATTCTTAGGCGTTTAATATGCGGTGTTGAGTCCATTTCGTTGAGCAAGGAGTAGCTCTTGTCTATTCCATATCTGACTTAAGGAACTTTATCTGTGCTCATTTCAATCTCTGGTTTTATGCAGCACCCCAACTCACCTTTACCCTTAAGCAAGCATAAGTTGGTTTTCTAAATTTGAGACCCTGTTCTGTTCTGTAATTCAGTTCCTGTGTAGCCAAGTTTACATTCCGTGTATTACTGATATCTTATGATGTTTCTTTTTCTGTGTGACTTACTTCAGTTAGAATCATCATACCTGAATCCACTCATTGTGCTGCTAAGGGCCTGATGACACAGATTTCATTGCTGAGTGATATTGCTTTGTAAGTAAATACCACAACTTCTTTATCCATTTTTCACTTTCTGCGATGTTGAACTTGTACTGTAAACGAGGTTCTTGTAAACAGAGCCGTTCCAAACTTTGGGGTAGCTGTGTTTTTTTGATTTTAATTTCCCTAAGCTATAGGACCATAAGTGGAAGTGCCCTAGGTTCTGTTGCTTTGTTTTTTAGATGTTTCAGGAAACACCATACACTTCTCCCGAGTGGTTGTTGGCAATTTACATCCCGCCCATCAGCATAACAAGGCTCCCAGTTCTCCATGGCCTGTCCTGCCTTTCTGGATTTTACACTTTTTTCAGATGGCCCTTTTGACCGGGGGGAAGTGAGACTTCATTGTAGTGCAGATTTCCTTTGCAAGCTTGCTTGGTTGGCCAAAAAGGGCGTATGCGTTTTTTCCTGAATATATTCAGGAAAAAACGCATACGCCCTTTTTGGCCAAGTGCATCATTGTGGACGTTCTGCCTCTTTTCCTATGCTTTCAATGCAATTCCAGTCTACCTCCTGAAATCGGTTTCCTGCAATTCTGCCCCGCTTTCAAGTCCTCTTGGCAGCCTTACTTCAGTCTATTTTTGGACGATAGCTGTCATTTATAACTCTGCAGGTTTGTGAATTACAGTGCCCCTGGGCTCCTTTCTTCAACTCGCTTTCTTTTGAGCTGGCCGCAACACCGCAGGATGGCTTCAGGCCCTAATCTGGTTCCGGTACGGCACGCTGAGCCTTTGGTTATTTCCTCTTCCTGGTGGGAAATGAGAGTTAAATTTGCCCGTCCAGACACCTCCAGCTAGCCTCTCATTGGTTCTCGCTATTCCTGTTCATCTTCCGCAGAAATTGCAAACTGGGCCAAACAGGAGGTTAAAGGGACTGACTCTCCAATTCGGGAGAGTGTTAGTAAAGCGTCTGGAATGTTGCACCCGAGTACCAGGGGAGGAAAACTGAGACATATTTGAACACGTCTCCCGTTCACATGGTTGATCATACTCTGGGTTCCACATGCATGTTTTAGCTGAAGGAAGAATACCTTAAACCTGGAGAGTTGAGACCCGTGTAATGGGTACCATGCAATATGACTTCAAAGGGTCTTCATTTGCTCACCGAACCTCTCCAATCCTATCACTGCTGCGTTTATTCCCCTGTACACACGCTTGATGCTCTTTTGGAGACATAGCAATCCATAGGTTTTAAGATACTTACTAGTCAGGTACATTCTTAGGGGTTTAATATGGGGTTTTGAGTCCATTTCGTTGAGCAAGGAGTAGCTCTTGTCTATTCCATATTTGGCTTAAGGAACTTTATCTGTGCTCATTTCAATCTCTGGTTTTATGCAGCACCCCAACTCACCTTTCCCCTTAAGCAAGCATAAGTTGGTTTTCTAAATTTGAGACCCTGTTCTGTTCTGTAATTCAGTTCCTGTGTAGCCAAGTTTACATTCCGTGTATTAGAGATATCTTATGATGTTTCTTTTTCTGTGTGACTTATTTCAGTTAGAATCATCGTACCTGAATCCACTCATTGTGCTGCTAAGGGCCTGATGACACAGATTTCATTGCTGAGTGATATTGCTTTGTTAGTAAATACCACAACTTCTTTATCCATTTTTCACTTTCTGCGATGTTGAACTTGTACTGTAAACGAGGTTCTTGTAAACAGAGCCGTTCCAAACTTTGGGGTGGCTGTGTCTTTTTGATTTTAATTTCCCTAAGCTATAGGACCATAAGTGGCAGTGCCCTAGGCTCTGTTGCTTTGTTTTTTACATGTTTCAGGAAACACCATACACTTCTCCCGAGTGGTTGTTGGCAATTTACATCCCGCCCATCAGCATAACAAGGCTCCCAGTTCTCCATGGCCTGTCTTGCCTTTCTGGATTTTACACTTTTTTCAGATGGCCCTTTTGACCGGGGGGAAGTGAGACTTCATTGTAGTGCAGATTTTCTTTGCAAACTTGCTTGGTTGGCCAAAAAGGGCGTATGCGTTTTTTCCTGAATATATTCAGGAAAAAACGCATACGCCCTTTTTGGCCAAGTGCATCATTGTGGACGTTCTGCCTCTTTTCCTATGCTTTCAATGCAATTCCAGTCTACCTCCTGAAATCGGTTTCCTGCAATTCTGCCCCGCTTTCAAGTCCTCTTGGCAGCCTTACTTCAGTCTATTTTTGGACGATAGCTGTCATTTATAACTCTGCAGGTTTGTGAATTACAGTGCCCCTGAGCTCCTTTCTTCAACTCGCTTTCTTTTGAGCTGGCCGCAACACCGCTGGGTGGCTTCAGGCCCTAATCTGGTTCTGGTACGGCACGCTGAGCCTTTGTTTATTTCCTCTTCCTGGTGGGAAATGAGAGTTAAATTTGCCCGTCCAGACACCTCCAGCTAGCCTCTCATTGGTTCTCGCTATTCCTGTTCATCTTCCGCAGAAATTGCAAACTGTGCCAAACAGGAGGTTAAAGGCGCTGACTCTCCAAGTGGGGAGAGTGTTAGTAAAGCGTCTGGAATGTTGCACCCGAGTACCAGGGGAGGAAAACTGAGACATATTTGAACACGTCTCCCGATCACATGGTTGATCATACTCTGTGTTCCACATGCATGTTTTAGCTGAAAGAAGAATACCTAAAACCTGGGTAGTTGAAACCCGTGGAATGGGTACCATGCAATATGACTTCAAAGGGTCTTCATTTGCTCACCGAACCTCTCCAATCCTATCACTGCTGCGTTTATGCCCCTGTACACATGCTTGATTCTCTTTCGGAGACATAGCAATCCATAGGTTTTAAGATACTTACTAGTCAGGTACATTCTTAGGCGTTTAATATGTGGTGTTGAGTCCATTTCGTTGAGCAAGGAGTAGCTCTTGTCTATTCCATATTCGGCTTAAGGAACTTTATCTGTGCTCATTTCAATCTCTGGTTTTATGCAGCAACCCAACTCACCTTTCCCCTTAAGCAAGCATAAGTTGGTTTGCTAAATTTGAGAACCTGTTCTGTTTTGGAATTCAGTTCCTGTGTAGACAAGTTTACATTCCGTGTATTAGTGATATCTTATGATGTTTCTTTTTCTGTGTGACTTATTTCAGTTAGAATCATCGTACCTGAATCTACTCATTATGCTGCTACGGGCCTGATGACATAGATTTCATTGCTGAGTGATACTGCATTGTACGTAAGTACCACAAGTTCTTTATCCATTTTTCACTTTCTGCGATGTTGAACTTGTACTGTAAACGAGGTTCTTGTAAACAGAGCCATTCCAAACTTTGGGGTGGCTGTGTCTTTTTGATTTTAATTTCCCTAAGCTATAGGACCATAAGTGGAAGTGCCCTAGGCTCTGTTGCTTTGTTTTTTAGATGTTTCAGGAAACACCATACACTTCTCCCGAGTGGTTGTTGGCAATTTACATCCCGCCCATCAGCATAACAAGGCTCCCAGTTCTCCATGGCCTGTCCTGCCTTTCTGGATTTTACACTTTTTTCAGATGGCCCTTTTGACCGGGGGGAAGTGAGACTTCATTGTAGTGCAGATTTCCTTTGCAAGCTTGCTTGGTTGGCCAAAAAGGGCGTATGCGTTTTTTCCTGAATATATTCAGGAAAAAACGCATACGCCCTTTTTGGCCAAGTGCATCATTGTGGACGTTCTGCCTCTTTTCCTATGCTTTCAATGCAATTCCAGTCTACCTCCTGAAATCGGTTTCCTGCAATTCTGCCCTGCTTTCAAGTCCTCTTGGCAGCCTTACTTCAGTCTATTTTTGGACGATAGCTGTCATTTATAACTCTGCAGGTTTGTGCATTACAGTGCCCCTGAGCTCCTTTCTTCAACTTGCTTTCTTGTGACCTGGCCGCAACGCCGCAGGATGGCTTCAGGCCCTAATCTGGTTCCGGCATGGCACGCTGAGCCTTTGGTTATTTCCTTTTCCTGGTGGGAA
This sequence comes from Delphinus delphis, assembly GCF_949987515.2. Classification (NCBI taxonomy): domain Eukaryota; kingdom Metazoa; phylum Chordata; class Mammalia; order Artiodactyla; family Delphinidae; genus Delphinus; species Delphinus delphis. Next base: position 292,984 of record NW_027192724.1, read on the forward strand.
ATGAGAGTTAAATTTGCCCGTCCAGACACCTCCAGCTAGTCTCTCATTGGTTCTCGCTATTCCTGTTCATCTTCCGCAGAAATTGCAAACTGGGCCAAACAGGAGGTTAAAGGCGCTGACTCTCCAAGTGGGGAGAGTGTTAGTAAAGCGTCTGGAATGTTGCACCCGAGTACCAGGGGAGGAAAACTGAGACATATTTGAACACGTCTCCCGATCACATGGTTGATCATACTCTAGGTTCCACATGCATGTTTTAGCTGAAGGAAGAATACCTTAAACCTGGGTAGTTGAAACCCGTGGAATGGGTACCATGCAATATGACTTCAAAGGGTCTTCATTTGCTCACCGAACCTCTCCAATCCTATCACTGCTGCGTTTATGCCCCTGTACACATGCTTGATTCTCTTTCGGAGACATAGCAATCCATAGGTTTTTAAGATACTTACTAGTCAGGTACATTCTTAGGCGTTTAATATGCGGTGTTGAGTCCATTTCGTTGAGCAAGGAGTAGCTCTTGTCTATTCCATATCTGACTTAAGGAACTTTATCTGTGCTCATTTCAATCTCTGGTTTTTTGCAGCACCCCAACTCACCTTTACCCTTAAGCAAGCATAAGTTGGTTTTCTAAATTTGAGACCCTGTTCTGTTCTGTAATTCAGTTCCTGTGTAGCCAAGTTTACATTCCGTGTATTACTGATATCTTATGATGTTTCTTTTTCTGTGTGACTTACTTCAGTTAGAATCATCATACCTGAATCCACTCATTGTGCTGCTAAGGGCCTGATGACACAGATTTCATTGCTGAGTGATATTGCTTTGTAAGTAAATACCACAACTTCTTTATCCATTTTTCACTTTCTGCGATGTTGAACTTGTACTGTAAACGAGGTTCTTGTAAACAGAGCCGTTCCAAACTTTGGGGTAGCTGTGTCTTTTTGATTTTAATTTCCCTAAGCTATAGGACCATAAGTGGAAGTGCCCTAGGTTCTGTTGCTTTGTTTTTTAGATGTTTCAGGAAACACCATACACTTCTCCCGAGTGGTTGTTGGCAATTTACATCCCGCCCATCAGCATAACAAGGCTCCCAGTTCTCCATGGCCTGTCCTGCCTTTCTGGATTTTACACTTTTTTCAGATGGCCCTTTTGACCGGGGGGAAGTGAGACTTCATTGTAGTGCAGATTTCCTTTGCAAGCTTGCTTGGTTGGCCAAAAAGGGCGTATGCGTTTTTTCCTGAATATATTCAGGAAAAAACGCATACGCCCTTTTTGGCCAAGTGCATCATTGTGGACGTTCTGCCTCTTTTCCTATGCTTTCAATGCAATTCCAGTCTACCTCCTGAAATCGGTTTCCTGCAATTCTGCCCCGCTTTCAAGTCCTCTTGGCAGCCTTACTTCAGTCTATTTTTGGACGATAGCTGTCATTTATAACTCTGCAGGTTTGTGAATTACAGTGCCACTGAGCTCCTTTCTTCAACTCGCTTTCTTGTGACCTGGCCGCAACACCGCAGGATGGCTTCAGGACCTAATCTGGTTCCGGCACGGCACGCTGAGCCTTTGGTTAATTCCTCTTCCTGGTGGGAAATGAGAGTTAAATTCGCCCGTCCAGACACCTCCAGCTAGCCTCTCATTGGTTCTCGCTATTCCTGTTCATCTTCCGGAGAAATTGCAAACTGGTCCAAACAGGAGGTTAAAGGGACTGACTCTCCAAGTCGGGAGAGTGTAAGTAAAGCGTCTGGAATGTTGCACCCAAGTACCAGGGTACGAAAACTGAGACATATTTGAACACGTCTCCCGATCACATGGTTGATCATACTCTAGGTTCCACATGCATGTTTTAGCTGAAGGAAGAATACCTTAAACCTGGGTAGTTGAAACCCGTGGAATGGGTACCATGCAATATGACTTCAAAGGGTCTTCATTTGCTCACCGAACCTCTCCAATCCTATCACTGCTGCGTTTATGCCCCTGTACACACGCTTGATTCTCTTTTGGAGACATAGCAATCCATAGGTTTTAAGATACTTACTAGTCAGGTACATTCTTAGGCGTTTAATATGGGGTGTTGAGTCCATTTCGTTGAGCAAGGAGTAGCTCTTGTCTATTCCATATTTGGCTTAAGGAACTTTATCTGTGCTCATTTCAATCTCTGGTTTTATGCAGCACCCCAACTCATCTTTCCCCTTAAGCAAGCATAAGTTGGTTTTCTAAATTTGAGACACTGTTCTGTTCTGTAATTCAGTTCCTGTGTAGCCAAGTTTACATTCCGTGTATTACTGATATCTTATGATGTTTCTTTTCTGTGTGACTTACTTCAGTTAGAATCATCATACCTGAATCCACTCATTGTGCTGCTACGGGCCTGATGACACAGATTTCATTGCTGAGTGATATTGCTTTGTAAGTAAATACCACAACTTCTTTATCCATTTTTCACTTTCTGCGATGTTGAACTTGTACTGTAAACGAGGTTCTTGTAAACAGAGCCGTTCCAAACTTTGGGGTGGCTGTGTCTTTTTGATTTTAATTTCCCTAAGCTATAGGACCATAAGTGGAAGTGCCCTAGGTTCTGTTGCTTTGTTTTTTAGATGTTTCAGGAAACATCATACACTTCTCCCGAGTGGTTGTTGGCAATTTACATCCCGCCCATCAGCATAACAAGGCTCCCAGTTGTCCATGGCCTGTCCTGCCTTTCTGGATTTTACACTTTTTTCAGATGGCCCTTTTGACCGGGGGGAAGTGAGACTTCATTGTAGTGCAGATTTCCTTTGCAAGCTTGCTTGGTTGGCCAAAAAGGGCGTATGCGTTTTTTCCTGAATATATTCAGGAAAAAACGCATACGCACTTTTTGGCCAAGTGCATCATTGTGGACGTTCTGCCTCTTTTCCTATGCTTTCAATGCAATTCCAGTCTACCTCCTGAAATCGGTTTCCTGCAATTCTGCCCCGCTTTCAAGTCCTCTTGGCAGCCTTACTTCAGTCTATTTTTGGACGATAGCTGTCATTTATAACTCTGCAGGTTTGTGAATTACAGTGCCCCTGAGCTCCTTTCTTCAACTCGCTTTCTTTTGAGCTGGCCGCAACACCGCAGGGTGGCTTCAGGCCCTAATCTGGTTCCGGTACGGCACGCTGAGCCTTTGGTTATTTCCTCTTCCTGGTGGGAAATGAGAGTTAAATTTGCCCGTCCAGATACCTCCAGCTAGCCTCTCATTGGTTCTCGCTATTCCTGTTCATCTTCCACAGAAATTGAAAACTGGGCCAAACAGGAGGTTAAAGGCGCTGACTCTCCAAGTGGGGAGAGTGTTAGTAAAGCATCTGGAATGTTGCACCCGAGTACCAGGGGAGGAAAACTGAGACATATTTGAACACGTCTCCCGTTCACATGGTTGATCATACTTGGGATCCACATGCATGTTTTAGCTGAAGGAAGAATACCTTAAACCTGGAGAGTTGAGACCCGTGGAATGGGTACCATGCAATATGACTTCAAAGGGTCTTCATTTGCTCACCAAAACTCTCCAATCCTATCACTGCTGCGTTTATGCCCCTGTACACATGCTTGATTCTCTTTCGGAGACATAGCAATCCATAGGTTTTAAGATACTTACTAGTCAGGTACATTCTTAGGCGTTTAATATGGGGTGTTGAGTCCATTTCGTTGAGCAAGGAGTAGCTCTTGTCTATTCCATATTTGGCTTAAGGAACTTTATCTGTGCTCATTTCAATCTCTGGTTTTATGCAGCACCCCAACTCACCTTTACCCTTAAGCAAGAATAAGTTGGTTTTCTAAATTTGAGACCCTGTTCTGTTCTGTAATTCAGTTCCTGTGTAGCCAAGTTTACATTCCGTGTATTAGTGATATCTTATGATGTTTCTTTTTCTGTGTGACTTATTTCAGTTAGAATCATCATACCTGAATCCACTCATTGTGCTGCTAAGGGCCTGATGACACAGATTTCATTGCTGAGTGATATTGCTTTGTAAGTAAATACCACAACTTCTTTATCCATTTTTCACTTTCTGCGATGTTGAACTTGTACTGTAAACGAGGTTCTTGTAAACAGAGGCGTCCCAAACTTTGGGGTGGCGGTGTCTTTTTGATTTTAATTTCCCTAAGCTATAGGACCATAAGTGGCAGTGCCCTAGGTTCTGTTGCTTTGTTTTTTAGATGTTTCAGGAAACACCATACACTTCTCCCCAGTGGTTGTTGGCAATTTACATCCCGCCCATCAGCATAACAAGGCTCCCAGTTCTCCATGGCCTGTCCTGCCTTTCTGGATTTTACACTTTTTTCAGATGGCCCTTTTGACCGGGGGGAAGTGAGACTTCATTGTAGTGCAGATTTCCTTTGCAAGCTTGCTTGGTTGGCCAAAAAGGGCGTATGCGTTTTTTCCTGAATATATTCAGGAAAAAACGCATACGCCCTTTTTGGCCAAGTGCATCATTGTGGACGTTCTGCCTCTTTTCCTATGCTTTCAATGCAATTCCAGTCTACCTCCTGAAATCCGTTTCCTGCAATTCTGCCCCGCTTTCAAGTCCTCTTGGCAGCCTTACTTCAGTCTATTTTTGGACGATAGCTGTCATTTATAACTCTGCAGGTTTGTGAATTACAGTGCCCCTGAGCTCCTTTCTTCAATTCGCTTTCTTTTGAGTTGGCCGCAACACCGCAGGATGGCTTCAGGCCCTAATCTGGTTCCGGCCCGGCACGCTGAGCCTTTGGTTATTTCCTCTTCCTGGTGGGAAATGAGAGTTAAATTTGCCCGTCCAGACACCTCCAGCTAGTCTCTCATTGGTTCTCGCTATTCCTGTTCTTCTTCCGCAGAAATTGCAAACTGGGCCAAACAGGAGGTTAAAGGCGCTGACTCTCCAAGTGGGGAGAGTGTTAGTAAAGCGTCTGGAATGTTGCACCCGAGTACCAGGGGAGGAAAACTGAGACATATTTGAACACGTCTCCCGTTCACATGGTTGATCATACTTGGGTTCCACATGCATGTTTTAGCTGAAGGAAGAATACCTTCAACCTGGAGAGTTAAGACCCCTGTAATGGGTACCATGCAATATGACTTCAAAGGGTCTTCATTTGCTCACCGAACCTCTCCAATCCTATCACTGCTGCGTTTATGCCCCTGTACACATGCTTGATTCTCTTTCGGAGACATAGCAATCCATAGGTTTTAAGATACTTACTAGTCAGGTACATTCTTAGGCGTTTAATATGCGGTGTTGAGTCCATTTCGTTGAGCAAGGAGTAGCTCTTGTCTATTCCACATTTGACTTAAGGAACTTTATCTGTGCTCATTTCAATCTCTGGTTTTATGCAGCACCCCAACTCACCTTTACCCTTAAGCAAGCATAAGTTGGTTTTCTAAATTTGAGACCCTGTTCTGTTCTGTAATTCAGTTCCTGTGTAGCCAAGTTTACATTCCGTGTATTACTGATATCTTATGATGTTTCTTTTTCTGTGTGACTTACTTCAGTTAGAATCATCATACCTGAATCCACTCATTGTGCTGCTAAGGGCCTGATGACACAGATTTCATTGCTGAGTGATATTGCTTTGTAAGTAAATACCACAACTTCTTTATCCATTTTTCACTTTCTGCGATGTTGAACTTGTACTGTAAACGAGGTTCTTGTAAACAGAGGCGTCCCAAACTTTGGGGTGGCTGTGTCTTTTTGATTTTAATTTCCCTAAGCTATAGGACCATAAGTGGCAGTGCCCTAGTCTCTGTTGCTTTGTTTTTTAGATGTTTCAGGAAACACCATACACTTCTCCCGAGTGGTTGTTGGCAATTTACATCCCGCCCATCAGCATAACAAGGCTCCCAGTTCTCCATGGCCTGTCCTGCCTTTCTGGATTTTACACTTTTTTCAGATGGCCCTTTTGACCGGGGGGAAGTGAGACTTCATTGTAGTGCAGATTTCCTTTGCAAGCTTGCTTGGTTGGCCAAAAAGGGCGTATGCGTTTTTTCCTGAATATATTCAGGAAAAAACGCATATGCCCTTTTTGGCCAAGTGCATCATTGTGGACTTTCTGCCTCTTTTCCTATGCTTTCAATGCAATTCCAGTCTACCTCCTGAAATCGGTTTCCTGCAATTCTGCCCCGCTTTCAAGTCCTCTTGGCAGCCTTACTTCAGTCTATTTTTGGACGATAGCTGTCATTTATAACTCTGCAGGTTTGTGAATTACAGTGCCCCTGAGCTCCTTTCTTCAACTCGCTTTCTTGTGACCTGGCCGCAACACCGCAGGATGGCTTCAGGCCCTAATCTGGTTCCGGCACGGCACGCTGAGCCTTTGGTTATTTCCTCTTCCTGGTGGGAAATGAGAGTTAAATTTGCCCGTCCAGACACCTCCAGCTAGTCTCTCATTGGTTCTCGCTATTCCTGTTCATCTTCCGCAGAAATTGCAAACTGGGCCAAACAGGAGGTTAAAGGCGCTGACTCTCCAAGTGGGGAGAGTGTTAGTAAAGCGTATGGAATGTTGCACCCGAGTACCAGGGGAGGAAAACTGAGACATATTTGAACACGTCTCCCGTTCACATGGTTGATCATACTTGGGTTCCACATGCATGTTTTAGCTGAAGGAAGAATACCTTAAACCTGGAGAGTTAAGACCCGTGTAATGGGTACCATGCAATATGACTTCAAAGGGTCTTCATTTGCTCACCGAACCTCTCCAATCCTATCACTGCTGCGTTTATGCCCCTGTACACATGCTTGATTCTCTTTCGGAGACATAGCAATCCATAGGTTTTAAGATACTTACTAGTCAGGTACATTCTTAGGCGTTTAATATGGGGTGTTGAGTCCATTTCGTTGAGCAAGGAGTAGCTCTTGTCTATTCCATATTTGGCTTAAGGAACTTTATCTGTGCTCATTTCAATCTCTGGTTTTATGCAGCACCCCAACTCACCTTTACCCTTAAGCAAGAATAAGTTGGTTTTCTAAATTTGAGACCCTGTTCTGTTCTGTAATTCAGTTCCTGTGTAGCCAAGTTTACATTCCGTGTATTACTGATATCTTATGATGTTTCTTTTTCTGTGTGACTTATTTCAGTTAGAATCATCATACCTGAATCCACTCATTGTGCTGCTAAGGGCCTGATGACACAGATTTCATTGCTGAGTGATATTGCTTTGTAAGTAAATACCACAACTTCTTTATCCATTTTTCACTTTCTGCGATGTTGAACTTGTACTGTAAACGAGGTTCTTGTAAACAGAGGCGTCCCAAACTTTGGGGTGGCTGTGTCTTTTTGATTTTAATTTCCCTAAGCTATAGGACCATAAGTGGCAGTGCCCTAGGTTCTGTTGCTTTGTTTTTTAGATGTTTCAGGAAACACCATACACTTCTCCCGAGTGGTTGTTGGCAATTTACATCCCGCCCATCAGCATAACAAGGCTCCCAGTTCTCCATGGCCTGTCCTGCCTTTCTGGATTTTACACTTTTTTCAGATGGCCCTTTTGACCGGGGGGAAGTGAGACTTCATTGTAGTGCAGATTTCCTTTGCAAGCTTGCTTGGTTGGCCAAAAAGGGCGTATGCGTTTTTTCCTGAATATATTCAGGAAAAAACGCATACGCCCTTTTTGGCCAAGTGCATCATTGTGGACGTTCTGCCTCTTTTCCTATGCTTGCAATGCAATTCCAGTCTACCTCCTGAAATCGGTTTCCTGCAATTCTGCCCCGCTTTCAAGTCCTCTTGGCAGCCTTACTTCAGTCTATTTTTGGACGATAGCTGTCATTTATAACTCTGCAGGTTTGTGAATTACAGTGCCCCTGAGCTCCTTTCTTCAACTCGCTTTCTTGTGACCTGGCCGCAACACCGCAGGATGGCTTCAGGCCCTAATCTGGTTCCGGCACGGCACGCTGAGCCTTTGGTTATTTCCTCTTCCTGGTGGGAAATGAGAGTTAAATTTGCCCGTCCAGACACCTCCAGCTAGCCTCTCATTGGTTCTCGCTATTCCTGTTCATCTTCCGCAGAAATTGCAAACTGGGCCAAACAGGAGGTTAAAGGCGCTGACTCTCCAAGTGGGGAGAGTGTTAGTAAAGCGTATGGAATGTTGCACCCGAGTACCAGGGGAGGAAAACTGAGACATATTTGAACACGTCTCCCGTTCACATGGTTGATCATACTTGGGTTCCACATGCATGTTTTAGCTGAAGGAAGAATACCTTAAACCTGGAGAGTTAAGACCCGTGTAATGGGTACCATGCAATATGACTTCAAAGGGTCTTCATTTGCTCACCGAACCTCTCCAATCCTATCACTGCTGCGTTTATGCCCCTGTACACATGCTTGATTCTCTTTCGGAGACATAGCAATCCATAGGTTTTAAGATACTTACTAGTCAGGTACATTCTTAGGCGTTTAATATGGGGTGTTGAGTCCATTTCGTTGAGCAAGGAGTAGCTCTTGTCTATTCCATATTTGGCTTAAGGAACTTTATCTGTGCTCATTTCAATCTCTGGTTTTATGCAGCACCCCAACTCACCTTTACCCTTAAGCAAGAATAAGTTGGTTTTCTAAATTTGAGACCCTGTTCTGTTCTGTAATTCAGTTCCTGTGTAGCCAAGTTTACATTCCGTGTATTACTGATATCTTATGATGTTTCTTTTTCTGTGTGACTTATTTCAGTTAGAATCATCATACCTGAATCCACTCATTGTGCTGCTAAGGGCCTGATGACACAGATTTCATTGCTGAGTGATATTGCTTTGTAAGTAAATACCACAACTTCTTTATCCATTTTTCACTTTCTGCGATGTTGAACTTGTACTGTAAACGAGGTTCTTGTAAACAGAGGCGTCCCAAACTTTGGGGTGGCTGTGTCTTTTTGATTTTAATTTCCCTAAGCTATAGGACCATAAGTGGCAGTGCCCTAGGTTCTGTTGCTTTGTTTTTTAGATGTTTCAGGAAACACCATACACTTCTCCCGAGTGGTTGTTGGCAATTTACATCCCGCCCATCAGCATAACAAGGCTCCCAGTTCTCCATGGCCTGTCCTGCCTTTCTGGATTTTACACTTTTTTCAGATGGCCCTTTTGACCGGGGGGAAGTGAGACTTCATTGTAGTGCAGATTTCCTTTGCAAGCTTGCTTGGTTGGCCAAAAAGGGCGTATGCGTTTTTTCCTGAATATATTCAGGAAAAAACGCATACGCCCTTTTTGGCCAAGTGCATCATTGTGGACGTTCTGCCTCTTTTCCTATGCTTTCAATGCAATTCCAGTCTACCTCCTGAAATCGGTTTCCTGCAATTCTGCCCCGCTTTCAAGTCCTCTTGGCAGCCTTACTTCAGTCTATTTTTGGACGATAGCTGTCATTTATAACTCTGCATGTTTGTGAATTACAGTGCTCCTGAGCTCCTTTCTTCAACTCGCTTTCTTGTGACCTGGCCGCAACACCGCAGGATGGCTTCAGGCCCTAATCTGGTTCCGGCACGGCACGCTGAGCCTTTGGTTATTTCCTCTTCCTGGTGGGAAATGAGAGTTAAATTTGCCCGTCCAGACACCTCCAGCTAGCCTCTCATTGGTTCTCGCTATTCCTGTTCATCTTCCGCAGAAATTGCAAACTGGGCCAAACAGGAGGTTAAAGGCGCTGACTCTCCAAGTGGGGAGAGTGTTAGTAAAGCATCTGGAATGTTGCACCCGAGTACCAGGGGAGGAAAACTGAGACATATTTGAACACGCCTCCCGTTCACATGGTTGATCATACTTGGGTTCCACATGCATGTTTTAGTTGAAGGAAGAATACCTTAAACCAGGAGAGTTAAGACCCGTGGAATGGGTACCATGCAATATGACTTCAAAGGGTCTTCATTTGCTCACCGAACCTCTCCAATCCTATCACTGCTGCGTTTATGCCCCTGTACACATGCTTGATTCTCTTTCGGAGACATAGCAATCCATAGGTTTTAAGATACTTACTAGTCAGGTACATTCTTAGGCGTTTAATATGCGGTGTTGAGTCCATTTCGTTGAGCAAGGAGTAGCTCTTGTCTATTCCATATTTGACTTAAGGAACTTTATCTGTGCTCATTTCAATCTCTGGTTTTATGCAGCACCCCAACTCACCTTTACCCTTAAGCAAGCATAAGTTGGTTTTCTAAATTTGAGACCCTGTTCTGTTCTGTAATTCAGTTCCTGTGTAGCCAAGTTTACATTCCGTGTATTACTGATATCTTATGATGTTTCTTTTTCTGTGTGACTTACTTCAGTTAGAATCATCATACCTGAATCCACTCATTGTGCTGCTAAGGGCCTGATGACACAGATTTCATTGCTGAGTGACATTGCTTTGTAAGTAAATACCACAACTTCTTTATCCATTTTTCACTTTCTGCGATGTTGAACTTGTACTGTAAACGAGGTTCTTGTAAACAGAGCCGTTCCAAACTTTGGGGTGGCTGTGTCTTTTTGATTTTAATTTCCCTAAGCTATAGGACCATAAGTGGAAGTGCCCTAGGTTCTGTTGCTTTGTTTTTTAGATGTTTCAGGAAACACCATACACTTCTCCCGAGTGGTTGTTGGCAATTTACATCCCGCCCATCAGCATAACAAGGCTCCCAGTTCTCCATGGCCTGTCCTGCCTTTCTGGATTTTACACTTTTTTCAGATGGCCCTTTTGACCGGGGGGAAGTGAGACTTCATTGTAGTGCAGATTTCCTTTGCAAGCTTGCTTGGTTGGCCAAAAAGGGCGTATGCGTTTTTTCCTGAATATATTCAGGAAAAAACGCATATGCCCTTTTTGGCCAAGTGCATCATTGTGGACGTTCTGCCTCTTTTCCTATGCTTTCAATGCAATTCCAGTCTACCTCCTGAAATCGGTTTCCTGCAATTCTGCCCCGCTTTCAAGTCCTCTTGGCAGCCTTACTTCAGTCTATTTTTGGACGATAGCTGTCATTTATAACTCTGCAGGTTTGTGAATTACAGTGCCCCTGAGCTCCTTTCTTCAACTCGCTTTCTTGTGACCTGGCCGCAACACCGCAGGATGGCTTCAGGCCCTAATCTGGTTCCGGCCCGGCATGCTGAGCCTTTGGTTAATTCCTCTTCCTGGTGGGAAATGAGAGTTAAATTTGCCCGTCCAGACACCTCCAGCTAGCCTCTCATTGGTTCTCGCTATTCCTTTTCATCTTCCGCAGAAATTGCAAACTGGGCCAAACAGGAGGTTAAAGGCGCTGACTCTCCAAGTGGGGAGAGTGTTAGTAAAGCGTCTGGAATGTTGCACCCGAGTACCAGGGGAGGAAAACTGAGACATATTTGAACACATCTCCCGATCACATGGTTGATCATACTCTAGGTTCCACATGCATGTTTTAGCTGAAGGAAGAATACCTTAAACCTGGGTAGTTGAAACCCGTGGAATGGGTACCATGCAATATGACTTCAAAGGGTCTTCATTTGCTCATCGAAGCTCTCCAATCCTATCACTGCTGCGTTTATGCCCCTGTACACATGCTTGATTCTCTTTTGGAGACATAGCAATCCATAGGTTTTAAGATACTTACAAGTCAGGTACATTCTTAGGCGTTTAATATGCGGTGTTGAGTCCATTTCGTTGAGCAAGGAGTAGCTCTTGTCTATTCCATATTTGGCTTAAGGAACTTTATCTGTGCTCATTTCAATCTCTGGTTTTATGCAGCACCCCAACTCACCTTTCCCCTTAAGCAAGCATAAGTTGTTTTTCTAAATTTGAGACCCTGTTCTGTTCTGTAATTCAGTTCCTGTGTAGCCAAGTTTACATTCCGTGTATTACTGATATCTTATGATGTTTCTTTTTCTGTGTGACTTATTTCAGTTAGAATCATCATACCTGAATCCACTCATTGTGCTGCTAAGGGCCTGATGACATAGATTTCATTGCTGAGTGATATTGCTTTGTAAGTGAATACCACAACTTCTTTATCCATTTTTCACTTTCTGCGATGTTGAACTTGTACTGTAAACGAGGTTCTTGTAAACAGAGCCGTTCCAAACTTTGGGGTGGCTGTGTCTTTTTGATTTTAATTTCCCTAAGCTATAAGACCATAAGTGGAAGTGCCCTAGGCTCTGTTGCTTTGTTTTTTAGATGTTTCAGGAAACACCATACACTTCTCCCAAGTGTCTGTTGGCAATTTACATCCCGCCCATCAGCATAACAAGGCTCCCAGTTCTCAATGGCCTGTTGCCTTTCTGGATTTTACACTTTTTTCAGATGGCCCTTTTAACCGGGGGGAAGTGAGACTTCATTGTAGTGCAGATTTCCTTTGCAAGCTTGCTTGGTTGGCCAAAAAGGGCGTATGCGTTTTTTCCTGAATATATTCAGGAATAATTTGCCCGTCCAGAAACCTCCAGCTAGCCTCTCATTGGTTCTCGCTATTCCTGTTCATCTTCCGCAGAAATTGCAAACTGGGCCAAACAGGAGGTTAAAGGCGCTGACTCTCCAAGTGGGGAGAGTGTTAGTAAAGCGTCTGGAATGTTGCACCCGAGTACCAGGGGAGGAAAACTGAGACACATTTGAACACGTCTCCCGTTCACATGGTTGATCATACTTGGGTTCCACATGCATGTTTTAGCTGAAGGAAGAATACCTTAAACCTGGAGAGTTGAGACCCGTGGAATGGGTACCATGCAATATGACTTCAAAGGGTCTTCATTTGCTCACCGAACCTCTCCAATCCTATCACTGCTGCGTTTATGCCCCTGTACACATGCTTGATTCTCTTCTGGAGACATAGCAATCCATAGGTTTTACGATACTTACTAGTCAGGTACATTCTTAGGCGTTTAATATGCGGTGTTGAGTCCATTTCGTTGAGCAAGGAGTAGCTCTTGTCTATTCCATATTTGACTTAAGGAACTTTATCTGTGCTCATTTCAATCTCTGGTTTTATGCAGCACCCCAGCTCACCTTTACCCTTAAGCAAGCATAAGTTGGTTTTCTAAATTTGAGACCCTGTTCTGTTCTGTAATTCAGTTCCTGTGTAGCCAAGTTTCCATTCCGTGTATTACTGATATCTTATGATGTTTCTTTTTCTGTGTGACTTATTTCAGTTAGAATCATCATACCTGAATCCACTCATTGTGATACTAAGGGCCTGATGACACAGATTTCATTGCTGAGTGATATTGCTTTGTAAGTAAATACCACAACTTCTTTATCCATTTTTCACTTTCTGCGATGTTGAACTTGTACTGTAAACGAGGTTCTTGTAAACAGAGGCGTCCCAAACTTTGGGGTGGCTGTGTCTTTTTGATTTTAATTTCCCTAAGCTATAGGACCATAAGTGGCAGAGCCCTAGGCTCTCTTGCTTTGTTTTTTAGATGTTTCAGGAAACACCATACACTTCTCCCGAGTGGTTGTTGGCAATTTACATCCCGCTCATCAGCATAACAAGGCTCCCAGTTCTCCATGGCCTGTTGCCTTTCTGGATTTTACACTTTTTTCAGATGGCCCTTTTGACCGGGGGGAAGTGAGACTTCATTGTAGTGCAGATTTCCTTTGCAAGCTTGCTTGGTTGGCCAAAAAGGGCGTATGCGTTTTTTCCTGAATATATTCAGGAAAAAACGCATACGCCCTTTTTGGCCCAGTGCATCATTGTGGACGTTCTGCCTCTTTTCCTATGCTTTCAATGCAATTCCAGTCTACCTCCTGAAATCGGTTTCCTGCAATTCTGCCCCGCTTTCAAGTCCTCTTGGCAGCCTTACTTCAGTCTATTTTTGGACGATAGCTGTCATTTATAACTCTGCAGGTTTGTGAATTACAGTGCCCCTGAGCTCCTTTCTTCAACTCGCTTTCTTGTGACCTGGCCGCAACACCGCAGGATGGCTTCAGGCCCTAATCTGGTTCCGGCCCGGCATGCTGAGCCTTTGGTTAATTCCTCTTCCTGGTGGGAAATGAGAGTTAAATTTGCCCATTCAGACACCTCCGGCTAGTCTCTCATTGGTTCTCGCTATTCCTGTTCATCTTCCGCAGAAATTGCAAACTGGGCCAAACATGAGGTTAAAGGGACTGACTCTCCAAGTGGGGAGAGTGTTAGTAAAGCGTCTGGAATGTTGCACCCGAGTACCAGGGGAGGAAAACTGAGACATATTTGAACACGTCTCCCGTTCACATGGTTGATCATACTCTGGGTTCCACATGCATGTTTTAGCTGAAGGAAGAATACCTTAAACCTGGAGAGTTGAGACCCGTGGAATGGGTACCATGGAATATGACTTCAAAGGGTCTTCATTTGCTCACCGAACCTCTCCAATCCTATCACTGCTGCGTTTATGCCCCTGTACACATGCTTGATTCTCTTTTGGAGACATAGCAATCCATAGGTTTTAAGATACTTACTAGTCAGGTACATTCTTAGGCGTTTAATATGCGGTGTTGAGTCCATTTCGTTGAGCAAGGAGTAGCTCTTGTCTATTCCATATTTGACTTAAGGAACTTTATCTGTGCTCATTTCAATCTCTGGTTTTATGCAGCACCCCAACTCACCTTTACCCTTAAGCAAGCATAAGTTGTTTTTCTAAATTTGAGACCCTGTTCTGTTCTGTAATTCAGTTCCTGTGTAGCCAAGTTTACATTCCGTGTATTACTGATACCTTATGATGTTTCTTTTTCTGTGTGACTTAGTTCAGTTAGAATCATCATACCTGAATCCACTCATTGTGATGCTAAGGGCCTGATGACATAGATTTCATTGCTGAGTGATATTGCTTTGTAAGTAAATACCACAACTTCTTTATCCATTTTTCACTTTCTGCGATGTTGAACTTGTACTGTAAACGAGGTTCTTGTAAACAGAGGCGTCCCAAACTTTAGGGTGGCTGTGTCTTTTTGATTTTAATTTCCCTAAGCTATAGGACCATAAGTGGCAGTGCCCTAGGCTCTGTTGCTTTGTTTTTTAGATGTTTCAGGAAACACCATACACTTCTCCCAAGTGTCTGTTGGCAATTTACATCCCGCCCATCAGCATAACAAGGCTCCCAGTTCTCCATGGCCTGTCCTGCCTTTCTGGATTTTACACTTTTTTCAGATGGCCCTTTTGACCGGGGGGAAGTGAGACTTCATTGTAGTGCAGATTTCCTTTGCAAGCTTGCTTGGTTGGCCAAAAAGGGCGTATGCGTTTTTTCCTGAATATATTCAGGAAAAAACGCATACGCCCTTTTTGGCCAAGTGCATCATTGTGGACGTTCTGCCTCTTTTCCTATGCTTTCAATGCAATTCCAGTCTACCTCCTGAAATCGGTTTCCTGCAATTCTGCCCCGCTTTCAAGTCCTCTTGGCAGCCTTACTTCAGTCTATTTTTGGACGATAGCTGTCATTTATAACTCTGCAGGGTTTGTGAATTACAGTGCCCCTGAGCTCCTTTCTTCAACTCGCTTTCTTGTGACCTGGCCGCAACACCGCAGGATGGCTTCAGGCCCTAATCTGGTTCCGGCCCGGCATGCTGAGCCTTTGGTTAATTCCTCTTCCTGGTGGGAAATGAGAGTTAAATTTGCCCGTCCAGACACCTCCAGCTAGTCTCTCATTGGTTCTCGCTATTCCTGTTCATCTTCCGCAGAAATTGCAAACTGGGCCAAACAGGAGGTTAAAGGGACTGACACTCCAAGTGGGGAGAGTGTTAGTAAAGCGTCTGGAATGTTGCACCCGAGTACCAGGGGAGGAAAACTGAGACATATTTGAACACGTCTCCCGATCACATGGTTGATCATACTCTAGGTTCCACATGCATGTTTTAGCTGAAGGAAGAATACCTTAAACCTGGGTAGTTGAAACCCGTGGAATGGGTACCATGCAATATGACTTCAAAGGGTCTTCATTTGCTCACCGAACCTCTCCAATCCTATCACTGCTGCGTTTATGCCCCTGTACACATGCTTGATTCTCTTTCGGAGACATAGCAATTCTTAGGTTTTAAGTTACTTACAAGTCAGGTACATTCTTAGGCGTTTAATATGCGGTGTTGAGTCCATTTCGTTGAGCAAGGAGTAGCTCTTGTCTATTCCATATTTGGCTTAAGGAACTTTATCTGTGCTCATTTCAATCTCTGATTTTATGCAGCACCCCAACTCACCTTTACCCTTAAGCAAGCATAAGTTGTTTTTCTAAATTTGAGACCCTGTTCTGTTCTGTAATTCAGTTCCTGTGTAGCCAAGTTTCCATTCCGTGTATTACTGATATCTTATGATGTTTCTTTTTCTGTGTGACTTATTCAGTTAGAATCATCATACCTGAATCCACTCATTGTGATGCTAAGGGCCTGATGACATAGATTTCATTGCTGAGTGATATTGCTTTGTAAGTAAATACCACAACTTCTTTATCCATTTTTCACTTTCTGCGATGTTGAACTTGTACTGTAAACGAGGTTCTTGTAAACAGAGGCGTCCCAAACTGTGGGGTGGCTGTGTCTTTTTGATTTTAATTTCCCTAAGCTATAGGACCATAAGTGGCAGTGCCCTAGGCTCTGTTGCTTTGTTTTTTAGATGTTTCAGGAAACACCATACACTTCTCCCGAGTGTCTGTTGGCAATTTACATCCCGCCCATCAGCATAACAAGGCTCCCAGTTCTCCATGGCCTGTCCTGCCTTTCTGGATTTTACACTTTTTTCAGATGGCCCTTTTGACCGGGGGGAAGTGAGACTTCATTGTAGTGCAGATTTCCTTTGCAAGCTTGCTTGGTTGGCCAAAAAGGGCGTATGCGTTTTTTCCTGAATATATTCAGGAAAAAACGCATACGCCCTTTTTGGCCAAGTGCATCATTGTGGACGTTCTGCCTCTTTTCCTATGCTTTCAATGCAATTCCAGTCTACCTCCTGAAATCGGTTTCCTGCAATTCTGCCCCGCTTTCAAGTCCTCTTGGCAGCCTTACTTCAGTCTATTTTTGGACGATAGCTGTCATTTATAACTCTGCAGGTTTGTGAATTACAGTGCCCCTGAGCTCCTTTCTTCAACTCGCTTTCTTGTGACCTGGCCGCAACACCGCAGGATGGCTTCAGGCCCTAATCTGGTTCCGGCCCGGCATGCTGAGCCTTTGGTTAATTCCTCTTCCTGGTGGGAAATGAGAGTTAAATTTGCCCATTCAGACACCTCCGGCTAGTCTCTCATTGGTTCTCGCTATTCCTGTTCATCTTCCGCAGAAATTGCAAACTGGGCCAAACATGAGGTTAAAGGGACTGACTCTCCAAGTGGGGAGAGTGTTAGTAAAGCGTCTGGAATGTTGCACCCGAGTACCAGGGGAGGAAAACTGAGACATATTTGAACACGTCTCCCGTTCACATGGTTGATCATACTCTGGGTTCCACATGCATGTTTTAGCTGAAGGAAGAATACCTTAAACCTGGAGAGTTGAGACCCGTGGAATGGGTACCATGCAATATGACTTCAAAGGGTCTTCATTTGCTCACCGAACCTCTCCAATCCTATCACTGCTGCGTTTATGCCCCTGTACACATGCTTGATTCTCTTTTGGAGACATAGCAATCCATAGGTTTTAAGATACTTACTAGTCAGGTACATTCTTAGGCGTTTAATATGGGGTGTTGAGTCCATTTCGTTGAGCAAGGTGTAGCTCTTGTCTATTCCATATTTGGCTTAAGGAACTTTATCTGTGCTCATTTCAATCTCTGGTTTTATGCAGCACCCCAACTCACCTTTCCCCTTAAGCAAGCATAAGTTGGTTTTCTAAATTTGAGACCCTCTTCTGTTTTGGAATGCAGTTCCTGTGTAGCCAAGTTTACATTCCGTGTATTAGTGATATCTTATGATGTTTCTTTTTCTGTGTGACTTATTTCAGTTAGAATCATCGTACCTGAATCCACTCATTATGCTGCTACGGGCCTGATGACACAGATTTCATTGCTGAGTGATACTGCATTGTACGTAAGTACCACAAGTTCTTTATCCATTTTTCACTTTCTGCGATGTTGAACTTGTACTGTAAACGAGGTTCTTGTAAACAGAGCCGTTCCAAACTTTGGGGTGGCTGTGTCTTTTTGATTTTAATTTCCCTAAGCTATAGGACCATAAGTGGAAGTGCCCTAGGCTCTGTTGCTTTGTTTTTTAGATGTTTCAGGAAACACCATACACTTCTCCCAAGTGTCTGTTGGCAATTTACATCCCGCCCATCAGCATAACAAGGCTCCCAGTTCTCAATGGCCTGTTGCCTTTCTGGATTTTACACTTTTTTCAGATGGCCCTTTTGACCGGGGGGAAGTGAGACTTCATTGTAGTGCAGATTTCCTTTGCAAGCTTGCTTGGTTGGCCAAAAAGGGCGTATGCGTTTTTTCCTGAATATATTCAGGAAAAAACGCATACACACTTTTTGGCCAAGTGCATCATTGTGGACGTTCTGCCTCTTTTCCTATGCTTTCAATGCAATTCCAGTCTACCTCCTGAAATCGGTTTCCTGCAATTCTGCCCCGCTTTCAAGTCCTCTTGGCAGCCTTACTTCAGTCTATTTTTGGACGATAGCTGTCATTTATAACTCTGCAGGTTTGTGAATTACAGTGCCCCTGAGCTCCTTTCTTCAACTCGCTTTCTTGTGACCTGGCCGCAACACCGCAGGATGGCTTCAGGCCCTAATCTGGTTCTGGCCCGGCATGCTGAGCCTTTGGTTAATTCCTCTTCCTGGTGGAAAATGAGAGTTAAATTTGCCCGTTCAGACACCTCCAGCTAGTCTCTCATTGGTTCTCGCTATTCCTGTTCATCTTCCGCAGAAATTGCAAACTGGGCCAAACAGGAGGTTAAAGGGACTGACTCTCCAAGTCGGGAGAGTGTTAATAAAGCGTCTGGAATGTTGCACCCGAGTACCAGGGGAGGAAAACTGAGACATATTTGAACACGTCTCCCGTTCACATGGTTGATCATACTTGGGTTCCACATGCATGTTTTAGCTGAAGGAAGAATACCTTAAACCTGGAGAGTTGAGACCCGTGTAATGGGTACCATGCAATATGACTTCAAAGGGTCTTCATTTGCTCACCGAACCTCTCCAATCCTATCACTCCTGCGTTTATGCCCCTGTACACATGCTTGATTCTCTTTTGGAGACATAGCAATCCATAGGTTTTACGATACTTACTAGTCAGGTACATTCTTAGGCGTTTAATATGCGGTGTTGAGTCCATTTCGTTGAGCAAGGAGTAGCTCTTGTCTATTCCATATTTGACTTAAGGAACTTTATCTGTGCTCATTTCAATCTCTGGTTTTATGCAGCACCCCAACTCACCTTTACCCTTAAGCAAGCATAAGTTGGTTTTCTAAATTTGAGACCCTGTTCTGTTCTGTAATTCAGTTCCTGTGTAGCCAAGTTTACATTCCGTGTATTACTGATATCTTATGTTTCTTTTTCTGTGTGACTTATTTCAGTTAGAATCATCATACCTGAATCCACTCATTGTGATGCTAAGGGCCTGAGGACATAGATTTCATGGCTGAGTGATATTGCTTTGTAAGTAAATACCACAACTTCTTTATCCATTTTTCACTTTCTGCGATGTTGAACTTGTACTGTAAACGAGGTTCTTGTAAACAGAGGCGTCCCAAACTTTGGGGTGGCTGTGTCTTTTTGATTTTAATTTCCCTAAGCTATAGGACCATAAGTGGCAGTGCCCTAGGCCCTGTTGCTTTGTTTTTTAGATGTTTCAGGAAACACCATACACTTCTCTCGAGTGGTTGTTGGCAATTTACATCCCGCCCATCAGCATAACAAGGCTCCCAGTTCTCCATGGCCTGTCCTGCCTTTCTGGATTTTACACTTTTTTCAGATGGCCCTTTTGACCGGGGGGAAGTGAGACTTCATTGTAGTGCAGATTTCCTTTGCAAGCTTGCTTGGTTGGCCAAAAAGGGCGTATGCGTTTTTTCCTGAATATATTCAGGAAAAAACGCATACGCCCTTTTTGGCCAAGTGCATCATTGTGGACGTTCTGCCTCTTTTCCTATGCTTTCAATGCAATTCCAGTCTACCTCCTGAAATCGGTTTCCTGCAATTCTGCCCCGCTTTCAAGTCCTCTTGGCAGCCTTACTTCAGTCTATTTTTGGACGATAGCTGTCATTTATAACTCTGCAGGTTTGTGAATTACAGTGCCCCTGAGCTCCTTTCTTCAACTCGCTTTCTTTTGAGCTGGCCGCAACACCGCAAGATGGCTTCAGGCCCTAATCTGGTTCCGGTACGGCACGCTGAGCCTTTGGTTACTTCCTCTTCCTGGTGGGAAATGAGAGTTAAATTTGCCCGTCCAGACACCTCCAGCTAGCCTCTCATTGGTTCTCGCTATTCCTGTTCATCTTCCGCAGAAATTGCAAACTGGGCCAAACAGGAGGTTAAAGGCGCTGACTCTCCAAGTGGGAGAGTGTTAGTAAAGCGTCTGGAATGTTGCACCCGAGTACCAGGGGAGGAAAACTGAGACATATTTGAACATGTCTCCCATTCACATGGTTGATCATACTTGGGTTCCACATGCATGTTTTAGCTGAAGGAAGAATACCTTAAACCTGGAGAGTTAAGACCCGTGTAATGGGTACCATGCAATATGACTTCAAAGGGTCTTCATTTGCTCACCGAACCTCTCCAATCCTATCACTGCTGCGTTTATGCCCCTGTACACATGCTTGATTCTCTTTCGGAGACATAGCAATCCATAGGTTTTAAGATACTTACTAGTCAGGTACATTCTTAGGCGTTTAATATGCGGTGTTGAGTCCATTTCGTTGAGCAAGGAGTAGCTCTTGTCTATTCCATATTTGACTTAAGGAACTTTATCTGTGCTCATTTCAATCTCTGGTTTTATGCAGCACCCCAACTCACCTTTACCCTTAAGCAAGCATAAGTTGTTTTTCTAAATTTGAGTCCCTGTTCTGTTCTGTAATTCAGTTCCCGTGTAGCCAAGTTTACATTCCGTGTATTACTGATATCTTATGATGTTTCTTTTTCTGTGTGACTTACTTCAGTTAGAATCATCATACCTGAATCCACTCATTGTGCTGCTAAGGGCCTGATGACACAGATTTCATTGCTGAGTGATATTGCTTTGTAAGTAAATACCACAACTTCTTTATCCATTTTTCACTTTCTGCGATGTTGAACTTGTACTGTAAACGAGGTTCTTGTAAATAGAGCCGTTCCAAACTTTGGGGTGGCTGTGTCTTTTTGATTTTAATTTCCCTAAGCTATAGGACCATAAGTGGAAGTGCCCTAGGTTCTGTTGCTTTGTTTTTTAGATGTTTCAGGAAACACCATACACTTCTCCCGAGTGTCTGTTGGCAATTTACATCCCGCCCATCAGCATAACAAGGCTCCCAGTTCTCAATGGCCTGTTGCCTTTCTGGATTTTACACTTTTTTCAGATGGCCCTTTTGACCGGGGGGAAGTGAGACTTCATTGTAGTGCAGATTTCCTTTGCAAGCTTGCTTGGTTGGCCAAAAAGGGCGTATGCGTTTTTTCCTGAATATATTCAGGAAAAAACGCATACGCCCTTTTCGGCCAAGTGCATCATTGTGGACGTTCTGCCTCTTTTCCTATGCTTTCAATGCAATTCCAGTCTACCTCCTGAAATCGGTTTCCTGCAATTCTGCCCCGCTTTCAAGTCCTCTTGGCAGCCTTACTTCAGTCTATTTTTGGACGATAGCTGTCATTTATAACTCTGCAGGTTTGTGAATTACAGTGCCCCTGAGCTCCTTTCTTCAACTCGCTTTCTTGTGACCTGGCCGCAACACCGCAGGATGGCTTCAGGCCCTAATCTGGTTCTGGCCCGGCATGCTGAGCCTTTGGTTAATTCCTCTTCCTGGTGGGAAATGAGAGTTAAATTTGCCCGTTCAGACACCTCCAGCTAGTCTCTCATTGGTTCTCGCTATTCCTGTTCATCTTCCGCAGAAATTGCAAACTGGGCCAAACAAGAGGTTAAAGGGACTGACTCTCCAAGTCGGGAGAGTGTTAGTAAAGCGTCTGGAATGTTGCACCCGAGTACCAGGGGAGGAAAACTGAGACATATTTGAACACGTCTCCCGTTCACATGGTTGATCATACTTGGGTTCCACATGCATGTTTTAGCTGAAGGAAGAATACCTTAAACCTGGAGAGTTGAGACCCGTGTAATGGGTACCATGCAATATGACTTCAAAGGGTCTTCATTTGCTCACCGAACCTCTCCAATCCTATCACTCCTGCGTTTATGCCCCTGTACACATGCTTGATTCTCTTTTGGAGACATAGCAATCCATAGGTTTTACGATACTTACTAGTCAGGTACATTCTTAGGCGTTTAATATGCGGTGTTGAGTCCATTTCGTTGAGCAAGGAGTAGCTCTTGTCTATTCCATATTTGACTTAAGGAACTTTATCTGTGCTCATTTCAATCTCTGGTTTTATGCAGCACCCCAACTCACCTTTACCCTTAAGCAAGCATAAGTTGGTTTTCTAAATTTGAGACCCTGTTCTGTTCTGTAATTCAGTTCCTGTGTAGCCAAGTTTACATTCCGTGTATTACTGATATCTTATGATGTTTCTTTTTCTGTGTGACTTATTTCAGTTAGAATCATCATACCTGAATCCACTCATTGTGATGCTAAGGGCCTGATGACATAGATTTCATGGCTGAGTGATATTGCTTTGTAAGTAAATACCACAACTTCTTTATCCATTTTTCACTTTCTGCGATGTTGAACTTGTACTGTAAACGAGGTTCTTGTAAACAGAGGCGTCCCAAACTTTGGGGTGGCTGTGTCTTTTTGATTTTAATTTCCCTAAGCTATAGGACCATAAGTGGCAGTGCCCTAGGCCCTGTTGCTTTGTTTTTTAGATGTTTCAGGAAACACCATACACTTCTCCGAGTGGTTGTTGGCAATTTACAT
This sequence comes from Delphinus delphis, assembly GCF_949987515.2. NCBI lineage: Eukaryota > Metazoa > Chordata > Mammalia > Artiodactyla > Delphinidae > Delphinus > Delphinus delphis. The sequence goes on from NW_027192724.1 coordinate 315,798, forward strand.
CCCGCCCATCAGCATAACAAGGCTCCCAGTTCTCCATGGCCTGTCCTGCCTTTCTGGATTTTACACTTTTTTCAGATGGCCCTTTTGACCGGGGGGAAGTGAGACTTCATTGTAGTGCAGATTTCCTTTGCAAGCTTGCTTGGTTGGCCAAAAAGGGCGTATGCGTTTTTTCCTGAATATATTCAGGAAAAAACGCATACGCCCTTTTTGGCCAAGTGCATCATTGTGGACGTTCTGCCTCTTTTCCTATGCTTTCAATGCAATTCCAGTCTACCTCCTGAAATCGGTTTCCTGCAATTCTGCCCCGCTTTCAAGTCCTCTTGGCAGCCTTACTTCAGTCTATTTTTGGACGATAGCTGTCATTTATAACTCTGCAGGTTTGTGAATTACAGTGCTCCTGAGCTCCTTTCTTCAACTCGCTTTCTTGTGACCTGGCCGCAACACCGCAGGATGGCTTCAGGCCCTAATCTGGTTCCGGCACGGCACGCTGAGCCTTTGGTTATTTCCTCTTCCTGGTGGGAAATGAGAGTTAAATTTGCCCGTCCAGACACCTCCAGCTAGCCTCTCATTGGTTCTCGCTATTCCTGTTCATCTTCCGCAGAAATTGCAAACTGGGCCAAACAGGAGGTTAAAGGCGCTGACTCTCCAAGTTGGGAGAGTGTTAGTAAAGCATCTGGAATGTTGCACCCGAGTACCAGGGGAGGAAAACTGAGACATATTTGAACACGCCTCCCGTTCACATGGTTGATCATACTTGGGTTCCACATGCATGTTTTAGTTGAAGGAAGAATACCTTAAACCAGGAGAGTTAAGACCCGTGTAATGGGTACCATGCAATATGACTTCAAAGGGTCTTCATTTGCTCACCGAACCTCTCCAATCCTATCACTGCTGAGTTTATGCCCCTGTACACATGCTTGATTCTCTTTCGGAGACATAGCAATCCATAGGTTTTAAGATACTTACTAGTCAGGTACATTCTTAGGCGTTTAATATGCGGTGTTGAGTCCATTTCGTTGAGCAAGGAGTAGCTCTTGTCTATTCCATATTTGACTTAAGGAACTTTATCTGTGCTCATTTCAATCTCTGGTTTTATGCAGCACCCCAACTCACCTTTACCCTTAAGCAAGCATAAGTTGGTTTTCTAAATTTGAGACCCTGTTCTGTTCTGTAATTCAGTTCCTGTGTAGCCAAGTTTACATTCCGTGTATTACTGATATCTTATGATGTTTCTTTTTCTGTGTGACTTACTTCAGTTAGAATCATCATACCTGAATCCACTCATTGTGCTGCTAAGGGCCTGATGACACAGATTTCATTGCTGAGTGACATTGCTTTGTAAGTAAATACCACAACTTCTTTATCCATTTTTCACTTTCTGCGATGTTGAACTTGTACTGTAAACGAGGTTCTTGTAAACAGAGCCGTTCCAAACTTTGGGGTGGCTGTGTCTTTTTGATTTTAATTTCCCTAAGCTATAGGACCATAAGTGGAAGTGCCCTAGGTTCTGTTGCTTTGTTTTTTAGATGTTTCAGGAAACACCATACACTTCTCCCGAGTGGTTGTTGGCAATTTACATCCCGCCCATCAGCATAACAAGGCTCCCAGTTCTCCATGGCCTGTCCTGCCTTTCTGGATTTTACACTTTTTTCAGATGGCCCTTTTGACCGGGGGGAAGTGAGACTTCATTGTAGTGCAGATTTCCTTTGCAAGCTTGCTTGGTTGGCCAAAAAGGGCGTATGCGTTTTTTCCTGAATATATTCAGGAAAAAACGCATACGCCCTTTTTGGCCAAGTGCATCATTGTGGACGTTCTGCCTCTTTTCCTATGCTTTCAATGCAATTCCAGTCTACCTCCTGAAATCGGTTTCCTGCAATTCTGCCCCGCTTTCAAGTCCTCTTGGCAGCCTTACTTCAGTCTATTTTTGGACGATAGCTGTCATTTATAACTCTGCAGGTTTGTGAATTACAGTGCCCCTGAGCTCCTTTCTTCAACTCGCTTTCTTGTGACCTGGCCGCAACACCGCAGGATGGCTTCAGGCCCTAATCTGGTTCCGGCCCGGCATGCTGAGCCTTTGGTTAATTCCTCTTCCTGGTGGGAAATGAGAGTTAAATTTGCCCATTCAGACACCTCCGGCTAGTCTCTCATTGGTTCTCGCTATTCCTGTTCATCTTCCGCAGAAATTGCAAACTGGGCCAAACATGAGGTTAAAGGGACTGACTCTCCAAGTGGGGAGAGTGTTAGTAAAGCGTCTGGAATGTTGCACCCGAGTACCAGGGGAGGAAAACTGAGACATATTTGAACACGTCTCCCGTTCACATGGTTGATCATACTCTGGGTTCCACATGCATGTTTTAGCTGAAGGAAGAATACCTTAAACCTGGAGAGTTGAGACCCGTGGAATGGGTACCATGCAATATGACTTCAAAGGGTCTTCATTTGCTCACCGAACCTCTCCAATCCTATCACTGCTGCGTTTATGCCCCTGTACACATGCTTGATTCTCTTTCGGAGACATAGCAATCCATAGGTTTTAAGATACTTACTAGTCAGGTACATTCTTAGGCGTTTAATATGCGGTGTTGAGTCCATTTCGTTGAGCAAGGAGTAGCTCTTGTCTATTCCATATTTGACTTAAGGAACTTTATCTGTGCTCATTTCAATCTCTGGTTTTATGCAGCACCCCAACTCACCTTTACCCTTAAGCAAGCATAAGTTGTTTTTCTAAATTTGAGTCCCTGTTCTGTTCTGTAATTCAGTTCCTGTGTAGCCAAGTTTCCATTCCGTGTATTACTGATATCTTATGATGTTTCTTTTTCTGTGTGACTTACTTCAGTTAGAATCATCATACCTGAATCCACTCATTGTGCTGCTAAGGGCCTGATGACACAGATTTCATTGCTGAGTGATATTGCTTTGTAAGTAAATACCACAACTTCTTTATCCATTTTTCACTTTCTGCGATGTTGAACTTGTACTGTAAACGAGGTTCTTGTAAATAGAGCCGTTCCAAACTTTGGGGTGGCTGTGTCTTTTTGATTTTAATTTCCCTAAGCTATAGGACCATAAGTGGAAGTGCCCTAGGTTCTGTTGCTTTGTTTTTTAGATGTTTCAGGAAACACCATACACTTCTCCCGAGTGTCTGTTGGCAATTTACATCCCGCCCATCAGCATAACAAGGCTCCCAGTTCTCAATGGCCTGTTGCCTTTCTGGATTTTACACTTTTTTCAGATGGCCCTTTTGACCGGGGGGAAGTGAGACTTCATTGTAGTGCAGATTTCCTTTGCAAGCTTGCTTGGTTGGCCAAAAAGGGCGTATGCGTTTTTTCCTGAATATATTCAGGAAAAAACGCATACGCCCTTTTTGGCCAAGTGCATCATTGTGGACGTTCTGCCTCTTTTCCTATGCTTTCAATGCAATTCCAGTCTACCTCCTGAAATCGGTTTCCTGCAATTCTGCCCCGCTTTCAAGTCCTCTTGGCAGCCTTACTTCAGTCTATTTTTGGACGATAGCTGTCATTTATAACTCTGCAGGTTTGTGAATTACAGTGCCCCTGAGCTCCTTTCTTCAACTCGCTTTCTTGTGACCTGGCCGCAACACCGCAGGATGGCTTCAGGCCCTAATCTGGTTCTGGCCCGGCATGCTGAGCCTTTGGTTAATTCCTCTTCCTGGTGGGAAATGAGAGTTAAATTTGCCCGTTCAGACACCTCCAGCTAGTCTCTCATTGGTTCTCGCTATTCCTGTTCATCTTCCGCAGAAATTGCAAACTGGGCCAAACAAGAGGTTAAAGGGACTGACTCTCCAAGTCGGGAGAGTGTTAGTAAAGCGTCTGGAATGTTGCACCCGAGTACCAGGGGAGGAAAACTGAGACATATTTGAACACGTCTCCCGTTCACATGGTTGATCATACTTGGGTTCCACATGCATGTTTTAGCTGAAGGAAGAATACCTTAAACCTGGAGAGTTGAGACCCGTGTAATGGGTACCATGCAATATGACTTCAAAGGGTCTTCATTTGCTCACCGAACCTCTCCAATCCTATCACTCCTGCGTTTATGCCCCTGTACACATGCTTGATTCTCTTTTGGAGACATAGCAATCCATAGGTTTTACGATACTTACTAGTCAGGTACATTCTTAGGCGTTTAATATGCGGTGTTGAGTCCATTTCGTTGAGCAAGGAGTAGCTCTTGTCTATTCCATATTTGACTTAAGGAACTTTATCTGTGCTCATTTCAATCTCTGGTTTTATGCAGCACCCCAACTCACCTTTCCCCTTAAGCAAGCATAAGTTGGTTTTCTAAATTTGAGACCCTGTTCTGTTCTGTAATTCAGTTCCTGTGTAGCCAAGTTTACATTCCGTGTATTACTGATATCTTATGATGTTTCTTTTTCTGTGTGACTTATTTCAGTTAGAATCATCATACCTGAATCCACTCATTGTGATGCTAAGGGCCTGATGACATAGATTTCATGGCTGAGTGATATTGCTTTGTAAGTAAATACCACAACTTCTTTATCCATTTTTCACTTTCTGCGATGTTGAACTTGTACTGTAAACGAGGTTCTTGTAAACAGAGGCGTCCCAAACTTTGGGGTGGCTGTGTCTTTTTGATTTTAATTTCCCTAAGCTATAGGACCATAAGTGGCAGTGCCCTAGGCCCTGTTGCTTTGTTTTTTAGATGTTTCAGGAAACACCATACACTTCTCCCGAGTGTCTGTTGGCAATTTACATCCCGCCCATCAGCATAACAAGGCTCCCAGTTCTCCATGGCCTGTCCTGCCTTTCTGGATTTTACACTTTTTTCAGATGGCCCTTTTGACCGGGGGGAAGTGAGACTTCATTGTAGTGCAGATTTCCTTTGCAAGCTTGCTTGGTTGGCCAAAAAGGGCGTATGCGTTTTTTCCTGAATATATTCAGGAAAAAACGCATACGCCCTTTTTGGCCAAGTGCATCATTGTGGACGTTCTGCCTCTTTTCCTATGCTTTCAATGCAATTCCAGTCTACCTCCTGAAATCGGTTTCCTGCAATTCTGCCCCGCTTTCAAGTCCTCTTGGCAGCCTTACTTCAGTCTATTTTTGGACGATAGCTGTCATTTATAACTCTGCAGGTTTGTGAATTACAGTGCCCCTGAGCTCCTTTCTTCAACTCGCTTTCTTTTGAGCTGGCCGCAACACCGCAAGATGGCTTCAGGCCCTAATCTGGTTCCGGTACGGCACGCTGAGCCTTTGGTTACTTCCTCTTCCTGGTGGGAAATGAGAGTTAAATTTGCCCCTCCAGACACCTCCAGCTAGCCTCTCATTGGTTCTCGCTATTCCTGTTCATCTTCCGCAGAAATTGCAAACTGGGCCAAACAGGAGGTTAAAGGCGCTGACTCTCCAAGTGGGAGAGTGTTAGTAAAGCGTCTGGAATGTTGCACCCGAGTACCAGGGGAGGAAAACTGAGACATATTTGAACATGTCTCCCATTCACATGGTTGATCATACTTGGGTTCCACATGCATGTTTTAGCTGAAGGAAGAATACCTTAAACCTGGAGAGTTAAGACCCGTGTAATGGGTACCATGCAATATGACTTCAAAGGGTCTTCATTTGCTCACCGAACCTCTCCAATCCTATCACTGCTGCGTTTATGCCCCTGTACACATGCTTGATTCTCTTTCGGAGACATAGCAATCCATAGGTTTTAAGATACTTACTAGTCAGGTACATTCTTAGGCGTTTAATATGCGGTGTTGAGTCCATTTCGTTGAGCAAGGAGTAGCTCTTGTCTATTCCATATTTGACTTAAGGAACTTTATCTGTGCTCATTTCAATCTCTGGTTTTATGCAGCACCCCAACTCACCTTTACCCTTAAGCAAGCATAAGTTGTTTTTCTAAATTTGAGTCCCTGTTCTGTTCTGTAATTCAGTTCCTGTGTAGCCAAGTTTCCATTCCGTGTATTACTGATATCTTATGATGTTTCTTTTTCTGTGTGACTTACTTCAGTTAGAATCATCATACCTGAATCCACTCATTGTGCTGCTAAGGGCCTGATGACACAGATTTCATTGCTGAGTGATATTGCTTTGTAAGTAAATACCACAACTTCTTTATCCATTTTTCACTTTCTGCGATGTTGAACTTGTACTGTAAACGAGGTTCTTGTAAACAGAGCCGTTCCAAACTTTGGGGTGGCTGTGTCTTTTTGATTTTAATTTCCCTAAGCTATAGGACCATAAGTGGAAGTGCCCTAGGTTCTGTTGCTTTGTTCTTTAGATGTTTCAGGAAACACCATACACTTCTCCCGAGTGGTTGTTGGCAATTTACATCCCGCCCATCAGCATAACAAGGCTCCCAGTTCTCCATGGCCTGTCCTGCCTTTCTGGATTTTACACTTTTTTCAGATGGCCCTTTTGACCGGGGGGAAGTGAGACTTCATTGTAGTGCAGATTTCCTTTGCAAGCTTGCTTGGTTGGCCAAAAAGGGCGTATGCGTTTTTTCCTGAATATATTCAGGAAAAAACGCATACGCCCTTTTTGGCCAAGTGCATCATTGTGGACGTTCTGCCTCTTTTCCTATGCTTTCAATGCAATTCCAGTCTACCTCCTGAAATCGGTTTCCTGCAATTCTGCCCCGCATTCAAGCCCTCTTGGCAGCCTTACTTCAGTATATTTTTGGACGATAGCTGTCATTTATAACTCTGCAGGTTTGTGAATTACAGTGCCCCTGAGCTCCTTTCTTCAACTCGCTTTCTTTTGAGCTGGCCGCAACACCGCAGGATGGCTTCAGGCCCTAATCTGGTTCTGGCATGGCACGCTGAGCCTTTGGTTAATTCCTCTTCCTGGTGGGAAATGAGAGTTAAATTTGCCCGTCCAGACACCTCCAGCTAGTCTCCGTTGGTTCTCGCTATTCCTGTTCATCTTCCGCAGAAATTGCAAACTGGGCCAAACAGGAGGTTAAAGGGACTGACTCTCCAAGTCGGGAGAGTGTTAGTAAAGCGTCTGGAATGTTGCACCCGAGTACCAGGGTACGAAAACTGAGACATATTTGAACACGTCTCCCGATCACATGGTTGATCATACTCTAGGTTCCACATGCATGTTTTAGCTGAAGGAAGAATACCTTAAACCTGGGTAGTTGAAACCCGTGGAATGGGTACCATGCAATATGACTTCAAAGGGTCTTCATTTGCTCACCGAACCTCTACAATCCTATCAGTGCTGCGTTTATACCCCTGTACACATGCTTGATTCTCTTTTGGAGACATAGCAATCCATAGGTTTTAAGATACTTACTAGTCAGGTACATTCTTAGGCGTTTAATATGCGGTGTTGAGTCCATTTCGTTGAGCAAGGAGTAGCTCTTGTCTATTCCATATTTGGCTTAAGGAACTTTATCTGTGCTCATTTCAATCTCTGGTTTTATGCAGCACCCCAACTCACCTTTACCCTTAAGCAAGCATAAGTTGTTTTTCTAAATTTGAGTCCCTGTTCTGTTCTGTAATTCAGTTCCTGTGTAGCCAAATTTACATTCCGTGTATTACTGATATCTTATGATGTTTCTTTTTCTGTGTGACTTACTTCAGTTAGAATCATCATACCTGAATCCACTCATTGTGCTGCTAAGGGCCTGATGACACAGATTTCATTGCTGAGTGATATTGCTTTGTAAGTAAATACCACAACTTCTTTATCCATTTTTCACTTTCTGCGATGTTGAACTTGTACTGTAAACGAGGTTCTTGTAAACAGAGGCGTCCCAAACTTTGGGGTGGCTGTGTCTTTTTGATTTGAATTTCCCTAAGCTATAGGACCATAAGTGGAAGTGCCCTAGGTTCTGTTGCTTTGTTTTTTAGATGTTTCAGGAAACACAATACACTTCTCCCAAGTGTCTGTTGGCAATTTACATCCCGCCCATCAGCATAACAAGGCTCCCAGTTCTCCATGGCCTGTCCTGCCTTTCTGGATTTTACACTTTTTTCAGATGGCCCTTTTGACCGGGGGGAAGTGAGACTTCATTGTAGTGCAGATTTCCTTTCCAAGCTTGCTTGGTTGGCCAAAAAGGGCGTATGCGTTTTTTCCTGAATATGTTCAGGAAAAAACGCATACGCCCTTTTTGGCCAAGTGCATCATTGTGGACGTTCTGCCTCTTTTCCTATGCTTTCAATGCAATTCCAGTCTACCTCCTGAAATCGGTTTCCTGCAATTCTGCCCCGCCTTCAAGTCCTCTTGGCAGCCTTACTTCAGTCTATTTTTGGACGATAGCTGTCATTTATAACTCTGCAGGTTTGTGAATTACAGTGCCCCTGAGCTCCTTTCTTCAACTCGCTTTCTTTTGAGCTGGCCGCAACACCGCAGGATGGCTTCAGGCCCTAATCTGGTTCCGGTACGGCACGCTGAGCCTTTGGTTACTTCCTCTTCCTGGTGGGAAATGAGAGTTAAATTTGCCCCTCCAGACACCTCCAGCTAGCCTCCCATTGGTTCTCGCTATTCCTGTTCATCTTCCGCAGAAATTGCAAACTGGGCCAAACAGGAGGTTAAAGGCGCTGACTCTCCAAGTGGGGAGAGTGTTAGTAAAGCGTCTGGAATGTTGCACCCGAGTACCAGGGGAGGAAAACTGAGACACATTTGAACACGTCTCCCGTTCACATGGTTGATCATACTTGGGTTCCACATGCATGTTTTAGCTGAAGGAAGAATACCTTAAACCTGGAGAGTTGAGACCCGTGTAATGGGTACCATGCAATATGACTTCAAAGGGTCTTCATTTGCTCACCGAACCTCTCCAATCCTATCACTGCTGCGTTTATGCCCCTGTACACATGCTTGATTCTCTTTTGGAGACATAGCAATCCATAGGTTTTACGATACTTACTAGTCAGGTACATTCTTAGGCGTTTAATATGCGGTGTTGAGTCCATTTCGTTGAGCAAGGAGTAGCTCTTGTCTATTCCATATTTGACTTAAGGAACTTTATCTGTGCTCATTTCAATCTCTGGTTTTATGCAGCACCCCAGCTCACCTTTACCCTTAAGCAAGCATAAGTTGGTTTTCTAAATTTGAGACCCTGTTCTGTTCTGTAATTCAGTTCCTGTGTAGCCAAGTTTCCATTCCGTGTATTACTGATATCTTATGATGTTTCTTTTTCTGTGTGACTTATTTCAGTTAGAATCATCATACCTGAATCCACTCATTGTGATGCTAAGGGCCTGATGACATAGATTTCATTGCTGAGTGATATTGCTTTGTAAGTAAATACCACAACTTCTTTATCCATTTTTCACTTTCTGCGATGTTGAACTTGTACTGTAAACGAGGTTCTTGTAAACAGAGGCGTCCCAAACTTTGGGGTGGCTGTGTCTTTTTGATTTTAATTTCCCTAAGCTATAGGACCATAAGTGGCAGAGCCCTAGGCTCTCTTGCTTTGTTTTTTAGATGTTTCAGGAAACACCATACACTTCTCCCGAGTGGTTGTTGGCAATTTACATCCCGCCCATCAGCATAACAAGGCTCCCAGTTCTCCATGGCCTGTTGCCTTTCTGGATTTTACACTTTTTTCAGATGGCCCTTTTGACCGGGGGGAAGTGAGACTTCATTGTAGTGCAGATTTCCTTTGCAAGCTTGCTTGGTTGGCCAAAAAGGGCGTATGCGTTTTTTCCTGAATATATTCAGGAAAAAACGCATACGCCCTTTTTGGCCAAGTGCATCATTGTGGACGTTCTGCCTCTTTTCCTATGCTTTCAATGCAATTCCAGTCTACCTCCTGAAATCGGTTTCCTGCAATTCTGCCCCGCTTTCAAGTCCTCTTGGCAGCCTTACTTCAGTCTATTTTTGGACGATAGCTGTCATTTATAACTCTGCAGGTTTGTGAATTGCAGTGCCCCTGAGCTCCTTTCTTCAACTCGCTTTCTTGTGACCTGGCCACAACACCACAGGATGGCTTCAGGCCCTAATCTGGTTCCGGCCCGGCATGCTGAGCCTTTGGTTAATTCCTCTTCCTGGTGGGAAATGAGAGTTAAATTTGCCCGTCCGGACACCTCCAGCTAGTCTCTCATTGGTTCTCGCTATTCCTGTTCATCTTCCGCAGAAATTGCAAACTGGGCCAAACAGGAGGTTAAAGGCGCTGACTCTCCAAGTGGGGAGAGTGTTAGTAAAGCGTCTGGAATGTTGCACCCGAGTACCAGGGGAGGAAAACTGAGACACATTTGAACACGTCTCCCGTTCACATGGTTGATCATACTTGGGTTCCACATGCATGTTTTAGCTGAAGGAAGAATACCTTAAACCTGGAGAGTTGAGACCCGTGGAATGGGTACCATGCAATATGACTTCAAAGGGTCTTCATTTGCTCACCGAACCTCTCCAATCCTATCACTGCTGCGTTTATGCCCCTGTACACATGCTTGATTCTCTTTTGGAGACATAGCAATCCATAGGTTTTACGATACTTACTAGTCAGGTACATTCTTAGGCGTTTAATATGCGGTGTTGAGTCCATTTCGTTGAGCAAGGAGTAGCTCTTGTCTATTCCATATTTGACTTAAGGAACTTTATCTGTGCTCATTTCAATCTCTGGTTTTATGCAGCTCCCCAGCTCACCTTTACCCTTAAGCAAGCATAAGTTGGTTTTCTAAATTTGAGACCCTGTTCTGTTCTGTAATTCAGTTCCTGTGTAGCCAAGTTTCCATTCCGTGTATTACTGGTATCTTATGATGTTTCTTTTTCTGTGTGACTTATTTCAGTTAGAATCATCATACCTGAATCCACTCATTGTGCTGCTAAGGGCCTGATGACATAGATTTCATTGCTGAGTGATATTGCTTTGTAAGTGAATACCACAACTTCTTTATCCATTTTTCACTTTCTGCGATGTTGAACTTGTACTGTAAACGAGGTTCTTGTAAACAGAGCCGTTCCAAACTTTGGGGTGGCTGTGTCTTTTTGATTTTAATTTCCCTAAGCTATAAGACCATAAGTGGAAGTGCCCTAGGCTCTGTTGCTTTGTTTTTTAGATGTTTCAGGAAACACCATACACTTCTCCCAAGTGTCTGTTGGCAATTTACATCCCGCCCATCAGCATAACAAGGCTCGCAGTTCTCAATGGCCTGTTGCCTTTCTGGATTTTACACTTTTTTCAGATGGCCCTTTTGACCGGGGGGAAGTGAGACTTCATTGTAGTGCAGATTTCCTTTGCAAGCTTGCTTGGTTGGCCAAAAAGGGCGTATGCGTTTTTTCCTGAATATATTCAGGAAAAAACGCATACGCCCTTTTTGGCCAAGTGCATCATTGTGGACGTTCTGCCTCTTTTCCTATGCTTTCAATGCAATTCCAGTCTACCTCCTGAAATCGGTTTCCTGCAATTCTGCCCCGCTTTCAAGTCCTCTTGGCAGCCTTACTTCAGTCTATTTTTGGACGATAGCTGTCATTTATAACTCTGCAGGTTTGTGAATTGCAGTGCCCCTGAGCTCCTTTCTTCAACTCGCTTTCTTGTGACCTGGCCGCAACACCACAGGATGGCTTCAGGCCCTAATCTGGTTCCGGCCCGGCATGCTGAGCCTTTGGTTAATTCCTCTTCCTGGTGGGAAATGAGAGTTAAATTTGCCCGTCCGGACACCTCCAGCTAGTCTCTCATTGGTTCTCGCTATTCCTGTTCATCTTCCGCAGAAATTGCAAACTGGCCCAAACAGGAGGTTAAAGGGACTGACTCTCCAAGTGGGGAGAGTGTTAGTAAAGCGTCTGGAATGTTGCACCCGAGTACCAGGGGAGGAAAACTGAGACATATTTGAACACGTCTCCCGATCACATGGTTGATCATACTCTAGGTTCCACATGCATGTTTTAGCTGAAGGAAGAATACCTTAAACCTGGGTAGTTGAAACCCGTGGAATGGGTACCATGCAATATGACTTCAAAGGGTCTTCATTTGCTCATCGAACCTCTCCAATCCTATCACTGCTGCGTTTATGCCCCTGTACACATGCTTGATTCTCTTTTGGAGACATAGCAATCCATAGGTTTTAAGATACTTACAAGTCAGGTACATTCTTAGGCGTTTAATATGCGGTGTTGAGTCCATTTCGTTGAGCAAGGAGTAGCTCTTGTCTATTCCATATTTGGCTTAAGGAACTTTATCTGTGCTCATTTCAATCTCTGGTTTTATGCAGCACCCCAACTCACCTTTCCCCTTAAGCAAGCATAAGTTGGTTTTCTAAATTTGAGACCCTGTTCTGTTCTGTAATTCAGTTCCTGTGTAGCCAAGTTTACATTCCGTGTATTACTGATATCTTATGATGTTTCTTTTTCTGTGTGACTTATTTCAGTTAGAATCATCATACCTGAATCCACTCATTGTGCTGCTAAGGGCCTGATGACATAGATTTCATTGCTGAGTGATATTGCTTTGTAAGTGAATACCACAACTTCTTTATCCATTTTTCACTTTCTGCGATGTTGAACTTGTACTGTAAACGAGGTTCTTGTAAACAGAGCCGTTCCAAACTTTGGGGTGGCTGTGTCTTTTTGATTTTAATTTCCCTAAGCTATAAGACCATAAGTGGCAGTGCCCTAGGCTCTGTTGCTTTGTTTTTTAGATGTTTCAGGAAACACCATACACTTCTCCCAAGTGTCTGTTGGCAATTTACATCCCGCCCATCAGCATAACAAGGCTCCCAGTTCTCAATGGCCTGTTTCCTTTCTGGATTTTACACTTTTTTCAGATGGCCCTTTTGACCGGGGGGAAGTGAGACTTCATTGTAGTGCAGATTTCCTTTGCAAGCTTGCTTGGTTGGCCAAAAAGGGCGTATGCGTTTTTTCCTGAATATATTCAGGAAAAAACGCATACGCCCTTTTTGGCCAAGTGCATCATTGTGGACGTTCTGCCTCTTTTCCTATGCTTTCAATGCAATTCCAGTCTACCTCCTGAAATCGGTTTCCTGCAATTCTGCCCCGCTTTCAAGTCCTCTTGGCAGCCTTACTTCAGTCTATTTTTGGACGATAGCTGTCATTTATAACTCTGCAGGTTTGTGAATTGCAGTGCCCCTGAGCTCCTTTCTTCAACTCGCTTTCTTGTGACCTGGCCGCAACACCACAGGATGGCTTCAGGCCCTAATCTGGTTCCGGCCCGGCATGCTGAGCCTTTGGTTAATTCCTCTTCCTGGTGGGAAATGATAGTTAAATTTGCCCGTCCGGACACTTCCAGCTAGTCTCTCATTGGTTCTCGCTATTCCTGTTCATCTTCCGCAGAAATTGCAAACTGGGCCAAACAGGAGGTTAAAGGGACTGACTCTCCAAGTGGGGAGAGTGTTAGTAAAGCGTCTGGAATGTTGCACCCGAGTACCAGGGGAGGAAAACTGAGACCCATTTGAACACGTCTCCCGTTCACATGGTTGATCATACTTGGGTTCCACATGCATGTTTTAGTTGAAGGAAGAATACCTTAAACCTGGAGAGTTGAGACCCGTGGAATGGGTACCATGCAATATGACTTCAAAGGGTCTTCATTTGCTCACCGAACCTCTCCAATCCTATCACTGCTGCGTTTATGCCCCTGTACACATGCTTGATTCTCTTCTGGAGACATAGCAATCCATAGGTTTTACGATACTTACTAGTCAGGTACATTCTTAGGCGTTTAATATGCGGTGTTGAGTCCATTTCGTTGAGCAAGGAGTAGCTCTTGTCTATTCCATATTTGGCTTAAGGAACTTTATCTGTGCTCATTTCAATCTCTGGTTTTATGCAGCTCCCCAGCTCACCTTTACCCTTAAGCAAGCATAAGTTGGTTTTCTAAATTTGAGACCCTGTTCTGTTCTGTAATTCAGTTCCTGTGTAGCCAAGTTTCCATTCCGTGTATTACTGGTATCTTATGATGTTTCTTTTTCTGTGTGACTTATTTCAGTTAGAATCATCATACCTGAATCCACTCATTGTGCTGCTAAGGGCCTGATGACATAGATTTCATTGCTGAGTGATATTGCTTTGTAAGTGAATACCACAACTTCTTTATCCATTTTTCACTTTCTGCGATGTTGAACTTGTACTGTAAACGAGGTTCTTGTAAACAGAGCCGTTCCAAACTTTGGGGTGGCTGTGTCTTTTTGATTTTAATTTCCCTAAGCTATAAGACCATAAGGGGATGTGCCCTAGGCTCTGTTGCTTTGTTTTTTAGATGTTTCAGGAAACACCATACACTTCTCCCAAGTGTCTGTTGGCAATTTACATCCCGCCCATCAGCATAACAAGGCTCCCAGTTCTCAATGGCCTGTTGCCTTTCTGGATTTTACACTTTTTTCAGATGGCCCTTTTGACCGGGGGGAAGTGAGACTTCATTGTAGTGCAGATTTCCTTTGCAAGCTTGCTTGGTTGGCCAAAAAGGGCGTATGCGTTTTTTCCTGAATATATTCAGGAAAAAACGCATACGCCCTTTTTGGCCAAGTGCATCATTGTGGACGTTCTGCCTCTTTTCCTATGCTTTCAATGCAATTCCAGTCTACCTCCTGAAATCGGTTTCCTGCAATTCTGCCCCGCTTTCAAGTCCTCTTGGCAGCCTTACTTCAGTCTATTTTTGGACGATAGCTGTCATTTATAACTCTGCAGGTTTGTGAATTGCAGTGCCCCTGAGCTCCTTTCTTCAACTCGCTTTCTTGTGACCTGGCCGCAACACCACAGGATGGCTTCAGGCCCTAATCTGGTTCCGGCCCGGCATGCTGAGCCTTTGGTTAATTCCTCTTCCTGGTGGGAAATGAGAGTTAAATTTGCCCGTCCGGACACCTCCAGCTAGTCTCTCATTGGTTCTCGCTATTCCTGTTCATCTTCCGCAGAAATTGCAAACTGGGCCAAACAGGAGGTTAAAGGGACTGACTCTCCAAGTGGGGAGAGTGTTAGTAAAGCGTCTGGAATGTTGCACCCGAGTACCAGCGGAGGAAAACTGAGACATATTTGAACACGTCTCCCGATCACATGGTTGATCATACTCTAGGTTCCACATGCATGTTTTAGCTGAAGGAAGAATACCTTAAACCTGGGTAGTTGAAACCCGTGGAATGGGTACCATGCAATATGACTTCAAAGGGTCTTCATTTGCTCATCGAACCTCTCCAATCCTATCACTGCTGCGTTTATGCCCCTGTACACATGCTTGATTCTCTTTTGGAGACATAGCAATCCATAGGTTTTAAGATACTTACAAGTCAGGTACATTCTTAGGCGTTTAATATGCGGTGTTGAGTCCATTTCGTTGAGCAAGGAGTAGCTCTTGTCTATTCCATATTTGGCTTAAGGAACTTTATCTGTGCTCATTTCAATCTCTGGTTTTATGCAGCACCCCAACTCACCTTTCCCCTTAAGCAAGCATAAGTTGGTTTTCTAAATTTGAGACCCTGTTCTGTTCTGTAATTCAGTTCCTGTGTAGCCAAGTTTACATTCCGTGTATTACTGATATCTTATGATGTTTCTTTTTCTGTGTGACTTATTTCAGTTAGAATCATCATACCTGAATCCACTCATTGTGCTGCTAAGGGCCTGATGACATAGATTTCATTGCTGAGTGATATTGCTTTGTAAGTGAATACCACAACTTCTTTATCCATTTTTCACTTTCTGCGATGTTGAACTTGTACTGTAAACGAGGTTCTTGTAAACAGAGCCGTTCCAAACTTTGGGGTGGCTGTGTCTTTTTGATTTTAATTTCCCTAAGCTATAAGACCATAAGTGGCAGTGCCCTAGGCTCTGTTGCTTTGTTTTTTAGATGTTTCAGGAAACACCATACACTTCTCCCAAGTGTCTGTTGGCAATTTACATCCCGCCCATCAGCATAACAAGGCTCCCAGTTCTCAATGGCCTGTTTCCTTTCTGGATTTTACACTTTTTTCAGATGGCCCTTTTGACCGGGGGGAAGTGAGACTTCATTGTAGTGCAGATTTCCTTTGCAAGCTTGCTTGGTTGGCCAAAAAGGGCGTATGCGTTTTTTCCTGAATATATTCAGGAAAAAACGCATACGCCCTTTTTGGCCAAGTGCATCATTGTGGACGTTCTGCCTCTTTTCCTATGCTTTCAATGCAATTCCAGTCTACCTCCTGAAATCGGTTTCCTGCAATTCTGCCCCGCTTTCAAGTCCTCTTGGCAGCCTTACTTCAGTCTATTTTTGGACGATAGCTGTCATTTATAACTCTGCAGGTTTGTGAATTGCAGTGCCCCTGAGCTCCTTTCTTCAACTCGCTTTCTTGTGACCTGGCCGCAACACCACAGGATGGCTTCAGGCCCTAATCTGGTTCCGGCCCGGCATGCTGAGCCTTTGGTTAATTCCTCTTCCTGGTGGGAAATGAGAGTTAAATTTGCCCGTCCGGACACTTCCAGCTAGTCTCTCATTGGTTCTCGCTATTCCTGTTCATCTTCCGCAGAAATTGCAAACTGGGCCAAACAGGAGGTTAAAGGGACTGACTCTCCAAGTGGGGAGAGTGTTAGTAAAGCGTCTGGAATGTTGCACCCGAGTACCAGGGGAGGTAAACTGAGACACATTTGAACACGTCTCCCGTTCACATGGTTGATCATACTTGGGTTCCACATGCATGTTTTAGTTGAAGGAAGAATACCTTAAACCTGGAGAGTTGAGACCCGTGGAATGGGTACCATGCAATATGACTTCAAAGGGTCTTCATTTGCTCACCGAACCTCTCCAATCCTATCACTGCTGCGTTTATGCCCCTGTACACATGCTTGATTCTCTTCTGGAGACATAGCAATCCATAGGTTTTACGATACTTACTAGTCAGGTACATTCTTAGGCGTTTAATATGCGGTGTTGAGTCCATTTCGTTGAGCAAGGAGTAGCTCTTGTCTATTCCATATTTGGCTTAAGGAACTTTATCTGTGCTCATTTCAATCTCTGGTTTTATGCAGCTCCCCAGCTCACCTTTACCCTTAAGCAAGCATAAGTTGGTTTTCTAAATTTGAGACCCTGTTCTGTTCTGTAATTCAGTTCCTGTGTAGCCAAGTTTCCATTCCATGTATTACTGGTATCTTATGATGTTTCTTTTTCTGTGTGACTTATTTCAGTTAGAATCATCATACCTGAATCCACTCTAGGTGATGCTAAGGGCCTGATGACATAGATTTCATTGCTGAGTGATATTGCTTTGTAAGTAAATACCACAACTTCTTTATCCATTTTTCACTTTCTGCGATGTTGAACTTGTACTGTAAACGAGGTTCTTGTAAACAGAGCCGTTCCAAACTTTGGGGTGGCTGTGTCTTTTTGATTTTAATTTCCCTAAGCTATAGGACCATAAGTGGCAGTGCCCTAGGCTCTGTTGCTTTGTTTTTTAGATGTTTCAGGAAACACCATACACTTCTCCCAAGTGTCTGTTGGCAATTTACATCCCGCCCATCAGCATAACAAGGCTCCCAGTTCTCCATGGCCTGTCCTACCTTTCTGGATTTTACACTTTTTTCAGATGGCCCTTTTGACCGGGGGGAAGTGAGACTTCATTGTACTGCAGATTTCCTTTGCAAGCTTGCTTGGTTGGCCAAAAAGGGCGTATGCGTTTTTTCCTGAATATATTCAGGAATAATTTGCCCGTCCAGACACCTCCAGCTAGCCTCTCATTGGTTCTCGCTATTCCTGTTCATCTTCCGCAGAAATTGCAAACTGGGCCAAACAGGAGGTTAAAGGCGCTGACTCTCCAAGTGGGGAGAGTGGTAGTAAAGCGTCTGGAATGTTGCACCCGAGTACCAGGGGAGGAAAACTGAGACATATTTGAACACGTCTCCCTTTCACATGGTTGATCATACTTGGGTTCCACATGCATGTTTTAGCTGAAGGAAGAATACCTTAAACCTGGAGAGTTGAGACCCGTGTAATGGGTACCATGCAATATGACTTCAAAGGGTCTTCATTTGCTCACCGAACCTCTCCAATCCTATCACTGCTGCGTTTATGCCCCTGTACACATGCTTGATTCTCTTTTGGAGACATAGCAATCCATAGGTTTTACGATACTTACTAGTCAGGTACATTCTTAGGCGTTTAATATGCGGTGTTGAGTCCATTTCGTTGAGCAAGGAGTAGCTCTTGTCTATTCCATATTTGACTTAAGGAACTTTATCTGTGCTCATTTCAATCTCTGGTTTTATGCAGCACCCCAACTCACCTTTACCCTTAAGCAAGCATAAGTTGGTTTTCTAAATTTGAGACCCTGTTCTGTTCTGTAATTCAGTTCCTGTGTAGCCAAGTTTCCATTCCGTGTATTACTGATATCTTATGATGTTTCATTTTCTGTGTGACTTATTTCAGTTAGAATCATCATACCTGAATCCACTCATTGTGATGCTAAGGGCCTGATGACATAGATTTCATTGCTGAGTGATATTGCTTTGTAAGTAAATACCACAACTTCTTTATCCATTTTTCACTTTCTGCGATGTTGAACTTGTACTGTAAACGAGGTTCTTGTAAACAGAGGCGTCCCAAACTTTGGGGTGGCTGTGTCTTTTTGATTTTAATTTCCCTAAGCTATAGGACCATAAGTGGCAGTGCCCTAGGCTCTCTTGCTTTGTTTTTTAGATGTTTCAGGAAACACCATACACTTCTCCCGAGTGTCTGTTGGCAATTTACATCCCGCCCATCAGCATAACAAGGCTCCCAGTTATCCATGGTCTGTCCTACCTTTCCGGATTTTACACTTTTTTCAGATGGCCCTTTTGACCGGGGGGAAGTGAGACTTCATTGTAGTGCAGATTTCCTTTGCAAGCTTGCTTGGTTGGCCAAAAAGGGCGTATGCGTTTTTTCCTGAATATATTCAGGAATAATTTGCCCGTCCAGACACCTCCAGCTAGCCTCTCATTGGTTCTCGCTATTCCTGTTCATCTTCCGCAGAAATTGCAAACTGGGCCAAACAGGAGGTTAAAGGGACTGACTCTCCAAGTGGGGAGAGTGTTAGTAAAGCGTCTGGAATGTTGCACCCGAGTACCAGGGGAGGAAAACTGAGACACATTTGAACACGTCTCCCGTTCACATGGTTGATCATACTTGGGTTCCACATGCATGTTTTAGCTGAAGGAAGAATACCTTAAACCTGGAGAGTTGAGACCCGTGGAATGGGTACCATGCAATATGACTTCAAAGGGTCTTCATTTGCTCACCGAACCTCTCCAATCCTATCACTGCTGCGTTTATGCCCCTGTACACATGCTTGATTCTCTTTTGGAGACATAGCAATCCATAGGTTTTACGATACTTACTAGTCAGGTACATTCTTAGGCGTTTAATATGCGGTGTTGAGTCCATTTCGTTGAGCAAGGAGTAGCTCTTGTCTATTCCATATTTGGCTTAAGGAACTTTATCTGTGCTCATTTCAATCTCTGGTTTTATGCAGCTCCCCAGCTCACCTTTACCCTTAAGCAAGCATAAGTTGGTTTTCTAAATTTGAGACCCTGTTCTGTTCTGTAATTCAGTTCCTGTGTAGCCAAGTTTACATTCCGTGTATTACTGATATCTTATGATGTTTCTTTTTCTGTGTGACTTATTTCAGTTAGAATCATCATACCTGAATCCACTCATTGTGATGCTAAGAGCCTGATGACATAGATTTCATTGCTGAGTGATATTGCTTTGTAAGTAAATACCACAACTTCTTTATCCATTTTTCACTTTCTGCGATGTTGAACTTGTACTGTAAACGAGGTTCTTGTAAACAGAGGCGTCCCAAACTTTGGGGTGGCTGTGTCTTTTTGATTTTAATTTCCCTAAGTTATAGGACCATAAGTGGCAGTGCCCTAGGCTCTGTTGCTTTGTTTTTTAGATGTTTCAGGAAACACCATACACTTCTCCCGAGTGTCTGTTGGCAATTTACATCCCGCCCATCAGCATAACAAGGCTCCCAGTTCTCCATGGCCTGTCCTGCCTTTCTGGATTTTACACTTTTTTCAGATGGCCCTTTTGACCGGGGGGAAGTGAGACTTCATTGTAGTGCAGATTTCCTTTGCAAGCTTGCTTGGTTGGCCAAAAAGGGCGTATGCGTTTTTTCCTGAATATATTCAGGAAAAAACGCATACGCCCTTTTTGGCCAAGTGCATCATTGTGGACGTTCTGCCTCTTTTCCTATGCTTTCAATGCAATTCCAGTCTACCTCCTGAAATCGGTTTCCTGCAATTCTGCCCCGCTTTCAAGTCCTCTTGGCAGCCTTACTTCAGTCAATTTTTGGACGATAGCTGTCATTTATAACTCTGCAGGTTTGTGAATTGCAGTGCCCCTGAGCTCCTTTCTTCAACTCGCTTTCTTGTGACCTGGCCGCAACACTACAGGATGGCTTCAGGCCCTAATCTGGTTCCGGCCCGGCATGCTGAGCCTTTGGTAAATTCCTCTTCCTGGTGGGAAATGAGAGTTAAATTTGCCCGTCCGGACACCTCCAGCTAGTCTCTCATTGGTTCTCGCTATTCCTGTTCATCTTCCGCAGAAATTGCAAACTGGCCCAAACAGGAGGTTAAAGGGACTGACTCTCCAAGTGGGGAGAGTGTTAGTAAAGCGTCTGGAATGTTGCACCCGAGTACCAGCGGAGGAAAACTGAGACATATTTGAACACGTCTCCCGATCACATGGTTGATCATACTCTAGGTTCCACATGCATGTTTTAGCTGAAGGAAGAATACCTTAAACCTGGGTAGTTGAAACCCGTGGAATGGGTACCATGCAATATGACTTCAAAGGGTCTTCATTTGCTCATCGAACCTCTCCAATCCTATCACTGCTGCGTTTATGCCCCTGTACACATGCTTGATTCTCTTTTGGAGACATAGCAATCCATAGGTTTTAAGATACTTACAAGTCAGGTACATTCTTAGGCGTTTAATATGCGGTGTTGAGTCCATTTCGTTGAGCAAGGAGTAGCTCTTGTCTATTCCATATTTGGCTTAAGGAACTTTATCTGTGCTCATTTCAATCTCTGGTTTTATGCAGCACCCCAACTCACCTTTCGCCTTAAGCAAGCATAAGTTGTTTTTCTAAATTTGAGACCCTGTTCTGTTCTGTAATTCAGTTCCTGTGTAGCCAAGTTTCCATTCCGTGTATTACTGATATCTTATGATGTTTCTTTTTCTGTGTGACTTATTTCAGTTAGAATCATCATACCTGAATCCACTCATTGTGCTGCTAAGGGCCTGATGACATAGATTTCATTGCTGAGTGATATTGCTTTGTAAGTGAATACCACAACTTCTTTATCCATTTTTCACTTTCTGCGATGTTGAACTTGTACTGTAAACGAGGTTCTTGTAAACAGAGCCGTTCCAAACTTTGGGGTGGCTGTGTCTTTTTGATTTTAATTTCCCTAAGCTATAAGACCATAAGTGGAAGTGCCCTAGGCTCTGTTGCTTTGTTTTTTAGATGTTTCAGGAAACACCATACACTTCTCCCAAGTGTCTGTTGGCAATTTACATCCCGCCCATCAGCATAGCAAGGCTCCCAGTTCTCAATGGCCTGTTGCCTTTCTGGATTTTACACTTTTTTCAGATGGCCCTTTTGACCGGGGGGAAGTGAGACTTCATTGTAGTGCAGATTTCCTTTGCAAGCTTGCTTGGTTGGCCAAAAAGGGCGTATGCGTTTTTTCCTGAATATATTCAGGAAAAAACGCATACGCCCTTTTTGGCCAAGTGCATCATTGTGGACGTTCTGCCTCTTTTCCTATGCTTTCAATGCAATTCCAGTCTACCTCCTGAAATCGGTTTCCTGCAATTCTGCCCCGCTTTCAAGTCCTCTTGGCAGCCTTACTTCAGTCTATTTTTGGACGATAGCTGTCATTTATAACTCTGCAGGTTTGTGAATTGCAGTGCCCCTGAGCTCCTTTCTTCAACTCGCTTTCTTGTGACCTGGCCGCAACACCACAGGATGGCTTCAGGCCCTAATCTGGTTCCGGCCCGGCATGCTGAGCCTTTGGTTAATTCCTCTTCCTGGTGGGAAATGAGAGTTAAATTTGCCCGTCCGGACACCTCCAGCTAGCCTCTCATTGGTTCTCGCTATTCCTGTTCATCTTCCGCAGAAATTGCAAACTGGGCCAAACAGGAGGTTAAAGGGACTGACTCTCCAAGTGGGGAGAGTGTTAGTAAAGCGTCTGGAATGTTGCACCCGAGTACCAGGGGAGGAAAACTGAGACACATTTGAACACGTCTCCCGTTCACATGGTTGATCATACTTGGGTTCCACATGCATGTTTTAGCTGAAGGAAGAATACCTTAAACCTGGAGAGTTGAGACCCGTGGAATGGGTACCATGCAATATGACTTCAAAGGGTCTTCATTTGCTCACCGCACCTCTCCAATCCTATCACTGCTGCGTTTATGCCCCTGTACACATGCTTGATTCTCTTTTGGAGACATAGCAATCCATAGGTTTTACGATACTTACTAGTCAGGTACATTCTTAGGCGTTTAATATGCGGTGTTGAGTCCATTTCGTTGAGCAAGGAGTAGCTCTTGTCTATTCCATATTTGGCTTAAGGAACTTTATCTGTGCTCATTTCAATCTCTGGTTTTATGCAGCTCCCCAGCTCACCTTTACCCTTAAGCAAGCATAAGTTGGTTTTCTAAATTTGAGACCCTGTTCTGTTCTGTAATTCAGTTCCTGTGTAGCCAAGTTTCCATTCCGTGTATTACTGATATCTTATGATGTTTCTTTTTCTGTGTGACTTATTTCAGTTAGAATCATCATACCTGAATCCACTCATTGTGATGCTAAGAGCCTGATGACATAGATTTCATTGCTGAGTGATATTGCTTTGTAAGTAAATACCACAACTTCTTTATCCATTTTTCACTTTCTGCGATGTTGAACTTGTACTGTAAACGAGGTTCTTGTAAACAGAGGCGTCCCAAACTTTGGGGTGGCTGTGTCTTTTTGATTTTAATTTCCCTAAGTTATAGGACCATAAGTGGCAGTGCCCTAGGCTCTGTTGCTTTGTTTTTTAGATGTTTCAGGAAACACCATACACTTCTCCCGAGTGTCTGTTGGCAATTTACATCCCGCCCATCAGCATAACAAGGCTCCCAGTTCTCCATGGCCTGTCCTGCCTTTCTGGATTTTACACTTTTTTCAGATGGCCCTTTTGACCGGGGGGAAGTGAGACTTCATTGTAGTGCAGATTTCCTTTGCAAGCTTGCTTGGTTGGCCAAAAAGAGCGTATGCGTTTTTTCCTGAATATATTCAGGAAAAAACGCATATGCCCTTTTTGGCCAAGTGCATCATTGTGGACGTTCTGCCTCTTTTCCTATGCTTTCAATGCAATTCCAGTCTACCTCCTGAAATCGGTTTCCTGCAATTCTGCCCCGCTTTCAAGTCCTCTTGGCAGCCTTACTTCAGTCTATTTTTGGACGATAGCTGTCATTTATAACTCTGCAGGTTTGTGAATTGCAGTGCCCCTGAGCTCCTTTCTTCAACTCGCTTTCTTGTGACCTGGCCGCAACACCACAGGATGGCTTCAGGCCCTAATCTGGTTCCGGCCCGGCATGCTGAGCCTTTGGTAAATTCCTCTTCCTGGTGTGAAATGAGAGGTAAATTTGCCCGTCCGGACACCTCCAGCTAGTCTCTCATTGGTTCTCGCTATTCCTGTTCATCTTCCGCAGAAATTGCAAACTGGCCCAAACAGGAGGTTAAAGGGACTGACTCTCCAAGTGGGGAGAGTGTTAGTAAAGCGTCTGGAATGTTGCACCCGAGTACCAGGGGAGGAAAACTGAGACATATTTGAACACGTCTCCCGATCACATGGTTGATCATACTCTAGGTTCCACATGCATGTTTTAGCTGAAGGAAGAATACCTTAAACCTGGGTAGTTGAAACCCGTGGAATGGGTACCATGCAATATGACTTCAAAGGGTCTTCATTTGCTCATCGAACCTCTCCAATCCTATCACTGCTGCGTTTATGCCCCTGTACACATGCATGATTCTCTTTTGGAGACATAGCAATCCATAGGTTTTAAGATACTTACAAGTCAGGTACATTCTTAGGCGTTTAATATGCGGTGTTGAGTCCATTTCGTTGAGCAAGGAGTAGCTCTTGTCTATTCCATATTTGGCTTAAGGAACTTTATCTGTGCTCATTTCAATCTCTGGTTTTATGCAGCACCCCAACTCACCTTTCCCCTTAAGCAAGCATAAGTTGTTTTTCTAAATTTGAGACCCTGTTCTGTTCTGTAATTCAGTTCCTGTGTAGCCAAGTTTACATTCCGTGTATTACTGATATCTTATGATGTTTCTTTTTCTGTGTGACTTATTTCAGTTAGAATCATCATACCTGAATCCACTCATTGTGCTGCTAAGGGCCTGATGACATAGATTTCATTGCTGAGTGATATTGCTTTGTAAGTGAATACCACAACTTCTTTATCCATTTTTCACTTTCTGCGATGTTGAACTTGTACTGTAAACGAGGTTCTTGTAAACAGAGCCGTTCCAAACTTTGGGGTGGCTGTGTCTTTTTGATTTTAATTTCCCTAAGCTATAAGACCATAAGTGGAAGTGCCCTAGGCTCTGTTGCTTTGTTTTTTAGATGTTTCAGGAAACACCATACACTTCTCCCAAGTGTCTGTTGGCAATTTACATCCCGCCCATCAGCATAACAAGGCTCCCAGTTCTCAATGGCCTGTTGCCTTTCTGGATTTTACACTTTTTTCAGATGGCCCTTTTAACCGGGGGGAAGTGAGACTTCATTGTAGTGCAGATTTCCTTTGCAAGCTTGCTTGGTTGGCCAAAAAGGGCGTATGCGTTTTTTCCTGAATATATTCAGGAAAAAACGCATACGCCCTTTTTGGCCAAGTGCATCATTGTGGACGTTCTGCCTCTTTTCCTATGCTTTCAATGCAATTCCAGTCTACCTCCTGAAATCGGTTTCCTGCAATTCTGCCCCGCTTTCAAGTCCTCTTGGCAGCCTTACTTCAGTCTATTTTTGGACGATAGCTGTCATTTATAACTCTGCAGGTTTGTGAATTACAGTGCCCCTGAGCTCCTTTCTTCAACTCGCTTTCTTGTGACCTGGCCGCAACACCGCAGGATGGCTTCAGGCCCTAATCTGGTTCCGGCCCGGCATGCTGAGCCTTTGGTTAATTCCTCTTCCTGGTGGGAAATGAGAGTTAAATTTGCCCGTCCAGACACCTCCAGCTAGCCTCTCATTGGTTCTCGCTATTCCTGTTCATCTTCCGCAGAAATTGCAAACTGGGCCAAACAGGAGGTTAAAGGCGCTGACTCTCCAAGTGGGGAGAGTGTTAGTAAAGCGTCTGGAATGTTGCACCCGAGTACCAGGGGAGGAAAACTGAGACATATTTGAACACGTCTCCCGTTCACATGGTTGATCATACTTGGGTTCCACATACATGTTTTAGCTGAAGGAAGAATACCTTAAACCTGGAGAGTTGAGACCCGTGTAATGGGTACCATGCAATATGACTTCAAAGGGTCTTCATTTGCTCACCGAACCTCTCCAATCCTATCACTGCTGCGTTTATGCCCCTGTACACATGCTTGATTCTCTTCTGGAGACATAGCAATCCATAGGTTTTACGATACTTACTAGTCAGGTACATTCTTAGGCGTTTAATATGCGGTGTTGAGTCCATTTCGTTGAGCAAGGAGTAGCTCTTGTCTATTCCATATTTGACTTAAGGAACTTTATCTTTCCTCATTTCAATCTCTGGTTTTCTGCAGCACCCCAACTCACCTTTCCCCTTAAGCAAGCATAAGTTGGTTTTCTAAATTTGAGACCCTGTTCTGTTCTGTAATTCAGTTCCTGTGTAGCCAAGTTTACATTCCGTGTATTACTGATATCTTATGATGTTTCTTTTTCTGTGTGACTTATTTCAGTTAGAATCATCATACCTGAATCCACTCATTGTGCTGCTAAGGGCCTGATGACATAGATTTCATTGCTGAGTGATATTGCTTTGTAAGTGAATACCACAACTTCTTTATCCATTTTTCACTTTCTGCGATGTTGAACTTGTACTGTAAACGAGGTTCTTGTAAACAGAGCCGTTCCAAACTTTGGGGTGGCTGTGTCTTTTTGATTTTAATTTCCCTAAGCTATAAGACCATAAGTGGAAGTGCCCTAGGCTCTGTTGCTTTGTTTTTTAGATGTTTCAGGAAACACCATACACTTCTCCCAAGTGTCTGTTGGCAATTTACATCCCGCCCATCAGCATAACAAGGCTCGCAGTTCTCAATGGCCTGTTGCCTTTCTGGATTTTACACTTTTTTCAGATGGCCCTTTTGACCGGGGGGAAGTGAGACTTCATTGTAGTGCAGATTTCCTTTGCAAGCTTGCTTGGTTGGCCAAAAAGGGCGTATGCGTTTTTTCCTGAATATATTCAGGAAAAAACGCATACGCCCTTTTTGGCCAAGTGCATCATTGTGGACGTTCTGCCTCTTTTCCTATGCTTTCAATGCAATTCCAGTCTACCTCCTGAAATCGGTTTCCTGCAATTCTGCCCCGCTTTCAAGTCCTCTTGGCAGCCTTACTTCAGTCTATTTTTGGACGATAGCTGTCATTTATAACTCTGCAGGTTTGTGAATTACAGTGCCCCTGAGCTCCTTTCTTCAACTCGCTTTCTTGTGACCTGGCCGCAACACCGCAGGATGGCTTCAGGCCCTAATCTGGTTCCGGCCCGGCATGCTGAGCCTTTGGTTAATTCCTCTTCCTGGTGGGAAATGAGAGTTAAATTTGCCCGTCCAGACACCTCCAGCTAGCCTCTCATTGGTTCTCGCTATTCCTGTTCATCTTCCGCAGAAATTGCAAACTGGGCCAAACAGGAGGTTAAAGGCGCTGACTCTCCAAGTGGGGAGAGTGTTAGTAAAGCGTCTGGAATGTTGCACCCGAGTACCAGGGGAGGAAAACTGAGACATATTTGAACACGTCTCCCGTTCACATGGTTGATCATACTTGGGTTCCACATACATGTTTTAGCTGAAGGAAGAATACCTTAAACCTGGAGAGTTGAGACCCGTGTAATGGGTACCATGCAATATGACTTCAAAGGGTCTTCATTTGCTCACCGAACCTCTCCAATCCTATCACTGCTGCGTTTATGCCCCTGTACACATGCTTGATTCTCTTCTGGAGACATAGCAATCCATAGGTTTTACGATACTTACTAGTCAGGTACATTCTTAGGCGTTTAATATGCGGTGTTGAGTCCATTTCGTTGAGCAAGGAGTAGCTCTTGTCTATTCCATATTTGACTTAAGGAACTTTATCTGTGCTCATTTCAATCTCTGGTTTTCTGCAGCACCCCAACTCACCTTTACCCTTAAGCAAGCATAAGTTGGTTTTCTAAATTTGAGACCCTGTTCTGTTCTGTAATTCAGTTCCTGTGTAGCCAAGTTTACATTCCGTGTATTACTGATATCTTATGATGTTTTTTTTCTGTGTGACTTATTTCAGTTAGAATCATCATACCTGAATCCACTCATTGTGATGCTAAGGGCCTGATGACATAGATTTCATTGCTGAGTGATATTGCTTTGTAAGTAAATACCACAACTTCTTTATCCATTTTTCACTTTCTGCGATGTTGAACTTGTACTGTAAACGAGGTTCTTGTAAACAGAGGCGTCCCAAACTTTGGGGTGGCTGTGTCTTTTTGATTTTAATTTCCCTAAGCTATAGGACCATAAGTGGAAGTGCCCTAGGCTCTGTTGCTTTGTTTTTTAGATGTTTCAGGAAACACCATACACTTCTCCGGAGTGTCTGTTGGCAATTTACATCCCGCCCATCAGCATAACAAGGCTCCCAGTTCTCCATGGCCTGTCCTGCCTTTCTGGATTTTACACTTTTTTCAGATGGCCCTTTTGACCGGGGGGAAGTGAGACTTCATTGTAGTGCAGATTTCCTTTGCAAGCTTGCTTGGTTGGCCAAAAAGGGCGTATGTGTTTTTTCCTGAATATATTCAGGAAAAAACGCATACGCCCTTTTTGGCCAAGTGCATCATTGTGGACGTTCTGCCTCTTTTCCTATGCTTTCAATGCAATTCCAGTCTACCTCCTGAAATCGGTTTCCTGCAATTCTGCCCCGCTTTCAAGTCCTCTTGGCAGCCTTACTTCAGTCTATTTTTGGACGATAGCTGTCATTTATAACTCTGCAGGTTTGTGAATTACAGTGCCCCTGAGCTCCTTTCTTCAACTCGCTTTCTTGTGACCTGGCCGCAACACCGCAGGATGGCTTCAGGCCCTAATCTGCTTCCGGCCCGGCATGCTGAGCCTTTGGTTAATTCCTCTTCCTGGTGGGAAATGAGAGTTAAATTTGCCCGTCCAGACACCTCCAGCTAGCCTCTCATTGGTTCTCGCTATTCCTGTTCATCTTCCGCAGAAATTGCAAACTGGGCCAAACAGGAGGTTAAAGGGACTGACTCTCCAAGTCGGGAGAGTGTTAGTAAAGCGTCGGGAATGTTGCACCCGAGTACCAGGTACGAAAACTGAGACATATTTGAACACGTCTCCCGATCACATGGTTGATCATACTCTAGGTTCCACATGCATGTTTTAGCTGAAGGAAGAATACCTTAAACCTGGGTAGTTGAAACCCGTGGAATGGGTACCATGCAATATGACTTCAAAGGGTCTTCATTTGCTCACCGAACCTCTCCAATCCTATCACTGCTGCGTTTATGCCCCTGTACACATGCTTGATTCTCTTTTGGAGACATAGCAATCCATAGGTTTTAAGATACTTACAAGTCAGGTACATTCTTAGGCGTTTAATATGGAGTGTTGAGTCCATTTCGTTGAGCAAGGAGTAGCTCTTGTCTATTCCATATTTGGCTTAAGGAACTTTATCTGTGCTCATTTCAATCTCTGGTTTTATGCAGCACCCCAACTCACCTTTCCCCTTAAGCAAGCATAAGTTGTTTTTCTAAATTTGAGACCCTGTTCTGTTCTGTAATTCAGTTCCTGTGTAGCCAAGTTTACATTCCGTGTATTACTGATATCTTATGATGTTTCTTTTTCTGTGTGACTTATTTCAGTTAGAATCATCATACCTGAATCCACTCATTGTGCTGCTAAGGGCCTGATGACATAGATTTCATTGCTGAGTGATATTGCTTTGTAAGTGAATACCACAACTTCTTTATCCATTTTTCACTTTCTGCGATGTTGAACTTGTACTGTAAACGAGGTTCTTGTAAACAGAGCCGTTCCAAACTTTGGGGTGGCTGTGTCTTTTTGATTTTAATTTCCCTAAGCTATAGGACCATAAGTGGCAGTGCCCTAGGCTCTGTTGCTTTGTTTTTTAGATGTTTCAGGAAACACCATACACTTCTCCCAAGTGTCTGTTGGCAATTTACATCCCGCCCATCAGCATAACATGGTTCCCAGTTCTCAATGGCCTGTTGCCTTTCTGGATTTTACACTTTTTTCAGATGGCCCTTTTGACCGGGGGGAAGTGAGACTTCATTGTAGTGCAGATTTCCTTTGCAAGCTTGCTTGGTTGGCCAAAAAGGGCGTATGCGTTTTTTCCTGAATATATTCAGGAAAAAACGCATACGCCGTTTTTGGCCAAGTGCATCATTGTGGACGTTCTGCCTCTTTTCCTATGCTTTCAATGCAATTCCAGTCTACCTCCTGAAATCGGTTTCCTGCAATTCTGCCCCGCTTTCAAGTCCTCTTGGCAGCCTTACTTCAGTCTATTTTTGGACGATAGCTGTCATTTATAACTCTGCAGGTTTGTGAATTACAGTGCCCCTGAGCTCCTTTCTTCAACTTGCTTTCTTGTGACCTGGCCGCAACACCGCAGGATGGCTTCAGGCCCTAATCTGGTTCCGGCACGTCACGCTGAGCCTTTCATTATTTCCTCTTCCTGGTGGGAAATGAGAGTTAAATTTGCCCGTCCAGACACCTTCAGCTAGCCTCTCATTGGTTCTCGCTATTCCTGTTCATCTTCCGCAGAAATTGCAAACTGGGCCAAACAGGAGGTTAAAGGCGCTGACTCTCCAAGTGGGGAGAGTGTTAGTAAAGCGTCTGGAATGTTGCACCCGAGTACCAGGGGAGGAAAACTGAGACATATTTGAACACGTCTCCCGTTCACATGGTTGATCATACTTGGGTTCCACATGCATGTTTTAGCTGAAGGAAGAATACCTTAAACCTGGAGAGTTGAGACCCGTGTAATGGGTACCATGCAATATGACTTCAAAGGGTCTTCATTTGCTCACCGAACCTCTCCAATCCTATCACTGCTGCGTTTATACCCCTGTACACATGCTTGATTCTCTTTCGGAGACATAGCAATCCATAGGTTTTAAGATACTTACTAGTCAGGTACATTCTTAGGCGTTTAATATGCGGTGTTGAGTCCATTTCGTTGAGCAAGGAGTAGCTCTTGTCTATTCCATATTTGACTTAAGGAACTTTATCTGTGCTCATTTCAATCTCTGGTTTTATGCAGCACCCCAACTCACCTTTCCCCTTAAGCAAGCATAAGTTGGTTTTCTAAATTTGAGACCCTGTTCTGTTCTGTAATTCAGTTCCTGTGTAGCCAAGTTTACATTCCGTGTATTACTGATATCTTATGATGTTTCTTTTTCTGTGTGACTTATTTCAGTTAGAATCATCATACCTGAATCCACTCATTGTGCTGCTAAGGGCCTGATGACACAGATTTCATTGCTGAGTGATATTGCTTTGTAAGTAAATACCACAACTTCTTTATCCATTTTTCACTTTCTGCGATGTTGAACTTGTACTGTAAACGAGGTTCTTGTAAACAGAGCCGTTCCAAACTTTGGGGTGGCTGTGTCTTTTTGATTTTAATTTCCCTAAGCTATAGGACCATAAGTGGAAGTGCCCTAGGTTCTGTTGCTTTGTTTTTTAGATGTTTCAGGAAACACCATACACTTCTCTCGAGTGGTTGTTGGCAATTTACATCCCGCCCATCAGCATAACAAGGCTCCCAGTTCTCCATGGCCTGTCCTGCCTTTCTGGATTTTACACTTTTTTCAGATGGCCCTTTTGACCAGGGGGAAGTGAGACTTCATTGTAGTGCAGATTTCCTTTGCAAGCTTGCTTGGTTGGCCAAAAAGGGCGTATGCGTTTTTTCCTGAATATTTTCAGGAAAAAACGCATACGCCCTTTTTGGCCAAGTGCATCATTGTGGACGTTCTGCCTCTTTTCCTATGCTTTCAATGCAATTCCAGTCTACCTCCTGAAATCGGTTTCCTGCAATTCTGCCCCGCTTTCAAGTCCTCTTGGCAGCCTTACTTCAGTCTATTTTTGGACGATAGCTGTCATTTATAACTCTGCAGGTTTGTGAATTACAGTGCCCCTGAGCTCCTTTCTTCAACTTGCTTTCTTGTGACCTGGCCGCAACACCGCAGGATGGCTTCAGGCCCTAATCTGGTTCCGGCATGGCACGCTGAGCCTTTGGTTATTTCCTCTTCCTGGTGGGAAATGAGAGTTAAACTTGCCCGTCCAGACACCTCCAGCTAGCCTCTCATTGGTTCTCGCTATTCCTGTTCATCTTCCGCAGAAATTGCAAACTGGGCCAAACAGGAGGTTAAAGGCGCTGACTCTCCAAGTGGGGAGAGTGTTAGTAAAGCGTCTGGAATGTTGCACCCGAGTACCATTGGAGGAAAACTGAGACATATTTGAACACGTCTCCCGTTCACATGGTTGATCATACTCTGGGTTCCACATGCATGTTTTAGCTGAAGGAAGAATACCTTAAACCTGGAGAGTTGAGACCCGTGTAATGGGTACCATGCAATATGACTTCAAAGGGTCTTCATTTGCTCACCGAACCTCTCCAATCCTATCACTGCTGCGTTTATGCCCCTGTACACATGCTTGATTCTCTTTCGGAGACATAGCAATCCATAGGTTTTACGATACTTACTAGTCAGGTACATTCTTAGGCATTTAATATGCGGTGTTGAGTCCATTTCGTTGAGCAAGGAGTAGCTCTTGTCTATTCCATATTTGGCTTAAGGAACTTTATCTGTGCTCATTTCAATCTCTGGTTTTATGCAGCACCCCAACTCACCTTTACCCTTAAGCAAGCATAAGTTGGTTTTCTAAATTTGAGACCCTGTTCTGTTCTGTAATTCAGTTCCTGTGTAGCCAAGTTTACATTCCGTGTATTACTGATATCTTATGATGTTTCTTTTTCTTTGTGACTTATTTCAGTTAGAATCATCATACCTGAATCCACTCATTGTGA
The DNA here is from genome assembly GCF_949987515.2 of Delphinus delphis. Classification (NCBI taxonomy): domain Eukaryota; kingdom Metazoa; phylum Chordata; class Mammalia; order Artiodactyla; family Delphinidae; genus Delphinus; species Delphinus delphis. The sequence goes on from NW_027192724.1 coordinate 347,968, forward strand.
TGCTAAGGGCCTGATGACATAGATTTCATTGCTGAGTGATATTGCTTTGTAAGTAAATACCACAACTTCTTTATCCATTTTTCACTTTCTGCGATGTTGAACTTGTACTGTAAACGAGGTTCTTGTAAACAGAGGCGTCCCAAACTTTGGGGTGGCTGTGTCTTTTTGATTTTAATTTCCCTAAGCTATAGGACCATAAGTGGCAGTGCCCTAGGCTCTGTTGCTTTGTTTTTTAGATGTTTCAGGAAACACCATACACTTCTCCGGAGTGTCTGTTGGCAATTTACATCCCGCCCATCAGCATAACAAGGCTCCCAGTTCTCCATGGCCTGTCCTGCCTTTCTGGATTTTACACTTTTTTCAGATGGCCCTTTTGACCAGGGGGAAGTGAGACTTCATTGTAGTGCAGATTTCCTTTGCAAGCTTGCTTGGTTGGCCAAAAAGGGCGTATGCGTTTTTTCCTGAATATATTCAGGAAAAAACGCATATGCCCTTTTTGGCCAAGTGCATCATTGTGGACGTTCTGCCTCTTTTCCTATGCTTTCAATGCAATTGCAGTCTACCTCCTGAAATCGGTTTCCTGCAATTCTGCCCCGCTTTCAAGCCCTCTTGGCAGCCTTACTTCAGTCTATTTTTGGACGATAGCTGTCATTTATAACTCTGCAGGTTTGTGAATTACAGTGCCCCTGAGCTCCTTTCTTCAACTCGCTTTCTTGTGACCTGGCCGCAACACCGCAGGATGGCTTCAGGCCCTAATCTGGTTCCGGCCCGGCACGCTTAGCCTTTGGTTAATTCCTCTTCCTGGTGGGAAATGAGAGTTAAATTTGCCGGTCCAGACACCTCCAGCTAGCCTCACATTGGTTCCCGCTATTCCTGTTCATCTTCCACAGAAATTGCAAACTGGGCCAAACAGGAGGTTAAAGGGACTGACTCTCCAAGTGGGGAGAGTGTTAGTAAAGCGTCTGGAATGTTGCACCCGAGTACCAGGGGAGGAAAACTGAGACATATTTGAACACGTCTCCCGATCACATGGTTGATCATACTCTAGGTTCCACATGCATGTTTTAGCTGAAGGAAGAATACCTTAAACCTGGGTAGTTGAAACCCGTGGAATGGGTACCATGCAATATGACTTCAAAGGGTCTTCATTTGCTCACCGAACCTCTCCAATCCTATCACTGCTGCGTTTATGCCCCTGTACACATGCTTGATTCTCTTTCGGAGACATAGCAATCCATAGGTTTTAAGATACTTACTAGTCAGGTACATTCTTAGGCGTTTAATATGCGGTGTTGAGTCCATTTCGTTGAGCAAGGAGTAGCTCTTGTCTATTCCATATTTGGCCTAAGGAACTTTATCTGTGCTCATTTCAATCTCTGGTTTTATGCAGCACCCCAACTCACCTTTACCCTTAAGCAAGCATAAGTTGGTTTTCTAAATTTGAGACCCTGTTCTGTTCTGTAATTCAGTTCCTGTGTAGCCAAGTTTACATTCCGTGTATTACTGATATCTTATGATGTTTCTTTTTCTGTGTGACTTATTTCAGTTAGAATCATCATACCTGAATCCATTCATTGTGCTGCTAAGGGCCTGATGACACAGATTTCATTGCTGAGTGATATTGCTTTGTAAGTAAATACCACAACTTCTTTATCCATTTTTCACTTTCTGCGATGTTGAACTTGTACTGTAAACGAGGTTCTTGTAAACAGAGCCGTTCCAAACTTTGGGGTGGCTGTGTCTTTTTGATTTTAATTTCCCTAAGCTATAGGACCATAAGTGGAAGTGCCCTAGGTTCTGTTGCGTTGTTTTTTAGATGTTTCAGGAAACACCATACACTTCTCCCGAGTGGTTGTTGGCAATTTACATCCCGCCCATCAGCATAACAAGGCTCCCAGTTCTCCATGGCCTGTCCTGCCTTTCTGGATTTTACACTTTTTTCAGATGGCCCTTTTGACCGGGGGGAAGTGAGACTTCATTGTAGAGCAGATTTCCTTTGCAAGCTTGCTTGGTTGGCCAAAAAGGGCGTATGCGTTTTTTCCTGAATATATTCAGGAAAAAACGCATACGCCCTTTTTGGCCAAGTGCATCATTGTGGACGTTCTGCCTCTTTTCCTATGCTTTCAATGCAATTCCAGTCTACCTCCTGAAATCGGTTTCCTGCAATTCTGCCCCGCTTTCAAGTCCTCTTGGCAGCCTTACTTCAGTCTATTTTTGGACGATAGCTGTCATTTATAACTCTGCAGGCTTGTGAATTACAGTGCCCCTGAGCTCCTTTCTTCAACTTGCTTTCTTGTGACCTGGCCGCAACACCGCAGGATGGCTTCAGGCCCTAATCTGGTTCCGGCACGGCACGCTGAGCCTTTGGTTATTTCCTCTTCCTGGTGGGAAATGAGAGTTAAATTTGCCCGTCCAGACACCTTCAGCTAGCCTCTCATTGGTTCTCGCTATTCCTGTTCATCTTCCGCAGAAATTGCAAACTGGGCCAAACAGGAGGTTAAAGGCGCTGACTCTCCAAGTGGGGAGAGTGTTAGTAAAGCGTCTGGAATGTTGCACCCGAGTACCAGGGGAGGAAAACTGAGACATATTTGAACACGTCTCCCGTTCACATGGTTGATCATACTTGGGTTCCACATGCATGTTTTAGCTGAAGGAAGAATACCTTAAACCTGGAGAGTTGAGACCCGTGTAATGGGTACCATGCAATATGACTTCAAAGGGTCTTCATTTGCTCACCGAACCTCTCCAATCCTATCACTGCTGCGTTTATGCCCCTGTACACATGCTTGATTCTCTTTCGGAGACATAGCAATCCATAGGTTTTAAGATACTTACTAGTCAGGTACATTCTTAGGCGTTTAATATGCGGTGTTGAGTCCATTTCGTTGAGCAAGGAGTAGCTCTTGTCTATTCCATATTTGGCCTAAGGAACTTTATCTGTGCTCATTTCAATCTCTGGTTTTATGCAGCACCCCAACTCACCTTTACCCTTAAGCAAGCATAAGTTGGTTTTCTAAATTTGAGACCCTGTTCTGTTCTGTAATTCAGTTCCTGTGTAGCCAAGTTTACATTCCGTGTATTACTGATATCTTATGATGTTTCTTTTTCTGTGTGACTTATTTCAGTTAGAATCATCATACCTGAATCCATTCATTGTGCTGCTAAGGGCCTGATGACACAGATTTCATTGCTGAGTGATATTGCTTTGTAAGTAAATACCACAACTTCTTTATCCATTTTTCACTTTCTGCGATGTTGAACTTGTACTGTAAACGAGGTTCTTGTAAACAGAGCCGTTCCAAACTTTGGGGTGGCTGTGTCTTTTTGATTTTAATTTCCCTAAGCTATAGGACCATAAGTGGAAGTGCCCTAGGTTCTGTTGCGTTGTTTTTTAGATGTTTCAGGAAACACCATACACTTCTCCCGAGTGTCTGTTGGCAATTTACATCCCACCCATCAGCATAACAAGGCTCCCAGTTCTCCATGGCCTGTCCTGCCTTTCTGGATTTTACACTTTTTTCAGATGGCCCTTTTGACCGGGGGGAAGTGAGACTTCATTGTAGTGCAGATTTCCTTTGCAAGCTTGCTTGGTTGGCCAAAAAGGGCGTATGCGTTTTTTCCTGAATATATTCAGGAAAAAACGCATATGCCCTTTTTGGCCAAGTGCATCATTGTGGACGTTCTGCCTCTTTTCCTATGCTTTCAATGCAATTCCAGTCTACCTCCTGAAATCGGTTTCCTGCAATTCTGCCCCGCTTTCAAGTCCTCTTGGCAGCCTTACTTCAGTCTATTTTTGGACGATAGCTGTCATTTATAACTCTGCAGGTTTGTGAATTGCAGTGCCCCTGAGCTCCTTTCTTCAACTCGCTTTCTTGTGACCTGGCCGCAACACCACAGGATGGCTTCAGGCCCTAATCTGGTTCCGGCCCGGCATGCTGAGCCTTTGGTAAATTCCTCTTCCTGGTGTGAAATGAGAGGTAAATTTGCCCGTCCGGACACCTCCAGCTAGTCTCTCATTGGTTCTCGCTATTCCTGTTCATCTTCCGCAGAAATTGCAAACTGGCCCAAACAGGAGGTTAAAGGGACTGACTCTCCAAGTGGGGAGAGTGTTAGTAAAGCGTCTGGAATGTTGCACCCGAGTACCAGGGGAGGAAAACTGAGACATATTTGAACACGTCTCCCGATCACATGGTTGATCATACTCTAGGTTCCACATGCATGTTTTAGCTGAAGGAAGAATACCTTAAACCTGGGTAGTTGAAACCCGTGGAATGGGTACCATGCAATATGACTTCAAAGGGTCTTCATTTGCTCATCGAACCTCTCCAATCCTATCACTGCTGCGTTTATGCCCCTGTACACATGCATGATTCTCTTTTGGAGACATAGCAATCCATAGGTTTTAAGATACTTACAAGTCAGGTACATTCTTAGGCGTTTAATATGCGGTGTTGAGTCCATTTCGTTGAGCAAGGAGTAGCTCTTGTCTATTCCATATTTGGCTTAAGGAACTTTATCTGTGCTCATTTCAATCTCTGGTTTTATGCAGCACCCCAACTCACCTTTCCCCTTAAGCAAGCATAAGTTGTTTTTCTAAATTTGAGACCCTGTTCTGTTCTGTAATTCAGTTCCTGTGTAGCCAAGTTTACATTCCGTGTATTACTGATATCTTATGATGTTTCTTTTTCTGTGTGACTTATTTCAGTTAGAATCATCATACCTGAATCCACTCATTGTGCTGCTAAGGGCCTGATGACATAGATTTCATTGCTGAGTGATATTGCTTTGTAAGTGAATACCACAACTTCTTTATCCATTTTTCACTTTCTGCGATGTTGAACTTGTACTGTAAACGAGGTTCTTGTAAACAGAGCCGTTCCAAACTTTGGGGTGGCTGTGTCTTTTTGATTTTAATTTCCCTAAGCTATAAGACCATAAGTGGAAGTGCCCTAGGCTCTGTTGCTTTGTTTTTTAGATGTTTCAGGAAACACCATACACTTCTCCCAAGTGTCTGTTGGCAATTTACATCCCGCCCATCAGCATAACAAGGCTCCCAGTTCTCAATGGCCTGTTGCCTTTCTGGATTTTACACTTTTTTCAGATGGCCCTTTTAACCGGGGGGAAGTGAGACTTCATTGTAGTGCAGATTTCCTTTGCAAGCTTGCTTGGTTGGCCAAAAAGGGCGTATGCGTTTTTTCCTGAATATATTCAGGAAAAAACGCATACGCCCTTTTTGGCCAAGTGCATCATTGTGGACGTTCTGCCTCTTTTCCTATGCTTTCAATGCAATTCCAGTCTACCTCCTGAAATCGGTTTCCTGCAATTCTGCCCCGCTTTCAAGTCCTCTTGGCAGCCTTACTTCAGTCTATTTTTGGACGATAGCTGTCATTTATAACTCTGCAGGTTTGTGAATTACAGTGCCCCTGAGCTCCTTTCTTCAACTCGCTTTCTTGTGACCTGGCCGCAACACCGCAGGATGGCTTCAGGCCCTAATCTGGTTCCGGCCCGGCATGCTGAGCCTTTGGTTAATTCCTCTTCCTGGTGGGAAATGAGAGTTAAATTTGCCCGTCCAGACACCTCCAGCTAGCCTCTCATTGGTTCTCGCTATTCCTGTTCATCTTCCGCAGAAATTGCAAACTGGGCCAAACAGGAGGTTAAAGGCGCTGACTCTCCAAGTGGGGAGAGTGTTAGTAAAGCGTCTGGAATGTTGCACCCGAGTACCAGGGGAGGAAAACTGAGACATATTTGAACACGTCTCCCGTTCACATGGTTGATGATACTTGGGTTCCACATACATGTTTTAGCTGAAGGAAGAATACCTTAAACCTGGAGAGTTGAGACCCGTGTAATGGGTACCATGCAATATGACTTCAAAGGGTCTTCATTTGCTCACCGAACCTCTCCAATCCTATCACTGCTGCGTTTATGCCCCTGTACACATGCTTGATTCTCTTCTGGAGACATAGCAATCCATAGGTTTTACGATACTTACTAGTCAGGTACATTCTTAGGCGTTTAATATGCGGTGTTGAGTCCATTTCGTTGAGCAAGGAGTAGCTCTTGTCTATTCCATATTTGACTTAAGGAACTTTATCTGTGCTCATTTCAATCTCTGGTTTTCTGCAGCACCCCAACTCACCTTTCCCCTTAAGCAAGCATAAGTTGGTTTTCTAAATTTGAGACCCTGTTCTGTTCTGTAATTCAGTTCCTGTGTAGCCAAGTTTACATTCCGTGTATTACTGATATCTTATGATGTTTCTTTTTCTGTGTGACTTATTTCAGTTAGAATCATCATACCTGAATCCACTCATTGTGCTGCTAAGGGCCTGATGACATAGATTTCATTGCTGAGTGATATTGCTTTGTAAGTGAATACCACAACTTCTTTATCCATTTTTCACTTTCTGCGATGTTGAACTTGTACTGTAAACGAGGTTCTTGTAAACAGAGCCGTTCCAAACTTTGGGGTGGCTGTGTCTTTTTGATTTTAATTTCCCTAAGCTATAAGACCATCAGTGGAAGTGCCCTAGGCTCTGTTGCTTTGTTTTTTAGATGTTTCAGGAAACACCATACACTTCTCCCAAGTGTCTGTTGGCAATTTACATCCCGCCCATCAGCATAACAAGGCTCCCAGTTCTCAATGGCCTGTTGCCTTTCTGGATTTTACACTTTTTTCAGATGGCCCTTTTAACCGGGGGGAAGTGAGACTTCATTGTAGTGCAGATTTCCTTTGCAAGCTTGCTTGGTTGGCCAAAAAGGGCGTATGCGTTTTTTCCTGAATATATTCAGGAAAAAACGCATACGCCCTTTTTGGCCAAGTGCATCATTGTGGACGTTCTGCCTCTTTTCCTATGCTTTCAATGCAATTCCAGTCTACCTCCTGAAATCGGTTTCCTGCAATTCTGCCCCGCTTTCAAGTCCTCTTGGCAGCCTTACTTCAGTCTATTTTTGGACGATAGCTGTCATTTATAACTCTGCAGGTTTGTGAATTACAGTGCCCCTGAGCTCCTTTCTTCAACTCGCTTTCTTGTGACCTGGCCGCAACACCGCAGGATGGCTTCAGGCCCTAATCTGGTTCCGGCCCGGCATGCTGAGCCTTTGGTTAATTCCTCTTCCTGGTGGGAAATGAGAGTTAAATTTGCCCGTCCAGACACCTCCAGCTAGCCTCTCATTGGTTCTCGCTATTCCTGTTCATCTTCCGCAGAAATTGCAAACTGGGCCAAACAGGAGGTTAAAGGCGCTGACTCTCCAAGTGGGGAGAGTGTTAGTAAAGCGTCTGGAATGTTGCACCCGAGTACCAGGGGAGGAAAACTGAGACATATTTGAACACGTCTCCCGTTCACATGGTTGATCATACTTGGGTTCCACATACATGTTTTAGCTGAAGGAAGAATACCTTAAACCTGGAGAGTTGAGACCCGTGTAATGGGTACCATGCAATATGACTTCAAAGGGTCTTCATTTGCTCACCGAACCTCTCCAATCCTATCACTGCTGCGTTTATGCCCCTGTACACATGCTTGATTCTCTTCTGGAGACATAGCAATCCATAGGTTTTACGATACTTACTAGTCAGGTACATTCTTAGGCGTTTAATATGCGGTGTTGAGTCCATTTCGTTGAGCAAGGAGTAGCTCTTGTCTATTCCATATTTGACTTAAGGAACTTTATCTGTGCTCATTTCAATCTCTGGTTTTCTGCAGCACCCCAACTCACCTTTACCCTTAAGCAAGCATAAGTTGGTTTTCTAAATTTGAGACCCTGTTCTGTTCTGTAATTCAGTTCCTGTGTAGCCAAGTTTACATTCCGTGTATTACTGATATCTTATGATGTTTTTTTTCTGTGTGACTTATTTCAGTTAGAATCATCATACCTGAATCCACTCATTGTGATGCTAAGGGCCTGATGACATAGATTTCATTGCTGAGTGATATTGCTTTGTAAGTAAATACCACAACTTCTTTATCCATTTTTCACTTTCTGCGATGTTGAACTTGTACTGTAAACGAGGTTCTTGTAAACAGAGGCGTCCCAAACTTTGGGGTGGCTGTGTCTTTTTGATTTTAATTTCCCTAAGCTATAGGACCATAAGTGGCAGTGCCCTAGGCTCTGTTGCTTTGTTTTTTAGATGTTTCAGGAAACACCATACACTTCTCCGGAGTGTCTGTTGGCAATTTACATCCCGCCCATCAGCATAACAAGGCTCCCAGTTCTCCATGGCCTGTCCTGCCTTTCTGGATTTTACACTTTTTTCAGATGGCCCTTTTGACCGGGGGGAAGTGAGACTTCATTGTAGTGCAGATTTCCTTTGCAAGCTTGCTTGGTTGGCCAAAAAGGGCGTATGCGTTTTTTCCTGAATATATTCAGGAAAAAACGCATACGCCCTTTTTGGCCAAGTGCATCATTGTGGACGTTCTGCCTCTTTTCCTATGCTTTCAATGCAATTCCAGTCTACCTCCTGAAATCGGTTTCCTGCAATTCTGCCCCGCTTTCAAGTCCTCTTGGCAGCCTTACTTCAGTCTATTTTTGGACGATAGCTGTCATTTATAACTCTGCAGGTTTGTGAATTACAGTGCCCCTGAGCTCCTTTCTTCAACTCGCTTTCTTGTGACCTGGCCGCAACACCGCAGGATGGCTTCAGGCCCTAATCTGCTTCCGGCCCGGCATGCTGAGCCTTTGGTTAATTCCTCTTCCTGGTGGGAAATGAGAGTTAAATTTGCCCGTCCAGACACCTCCAGCTAGCCTCTCATTGGTTCTCGCTATTCCTGTTCATCTTCCGCAGAAATTGCAAACTGGGCCAAACAGGAGGTTAAAGGGACTGACTCTCCAAGTCGGGAGAGTGTTAGTAAAGCGTCGGGAATGTTGCACCCGAGTACCAGGTACGAAAACTGAGACATATTTGAACACGTCTCCCGATCACATGGTTGATCATACTCTAGGTTCCACATGCATGTTTTAGCTGAAGGAAGAATACCTTAAACCTGGGTAGTTGAAACCCGTGGAATGGGTACCATGCAATATGACTTCAAAGGGTCTTCATTTGCTCACCGAACCTCTCCAATCCTATCACTGCTGCGTTTATGCCCCTGTACACATGCTTGATTCTCTTTTGGAGACATAGCAATCCATAGGTTTTAAGATACTTACAAGTCAGGTACATTCTTAGGCGTTTAATATGGAGTGTTGAGTCCATTTCGTTGAGCAAGGAGTAGCTCTTGTCTATTCCATATTTGGCTTAAGGAACTTTATCTGTGCTCATTTCAATCTCTGGTTTTATGCAGCACCCCAACTCACCTTTCCCCTTAAGCAAGCATAAGTTGTTTTTCTAAATTTGAGACCCTGTTCTGTTCTGTAATTCAGTTCCTGTGTAGCCAAGTTTACATTCCGTGTATTACTGATATCTTATGATGTTTCTTTTTCTGTGTGACTTATTTCAGTTAGAATCATCATACCTGAATCCACTCATTGTGCTGCTAAGGGCCTGATGACATAGATTTCATTGCTGAGTGATATTGCTTTGTAAGTGAATACCACAACTTCTTTATCCATTTTTCACTTTCTGCGATGTTGAACTTGTACTGTAAACGAGGTTCTTGTAAACAGAGGCGTCCCAAACTTTGGGGTGGCTGTGTCTTTTTGATTTTAATTTCCCTAAGCTATAGGACCATAAGTGGCAGTGCCCTAGGCTCTGTTGCTTTGTTTTTTAGATGTTTCAGGAAACACCATACACTTCTCCGGAGTGTCTGTTGGCAATTTACATCCCGCCCATCAGCATAACAAGGCTCCCAGTTCTCCATGGCCTGTCCTGCCTTTCTGGATTTTACACTTTTTTCAGATGGCCCTTTTGACCGGGGGGAAGTGAGACTTCATTGTAGTGCAGATTTCCTTTGCAAGCTTGCTTGGTTGGCCAAAAAGGGCGTATGTGTTTTTTCCTGAATATATTCAGGAAAAAACGCATACGCCCTTTTTGGCCAAGTGCATCATTGTGGACGTTCTGCCTCTTTTCCTATGCTTTCAATGCAATTCCAGTCTACCTCCTGAAATCGGTTTCCTGCAATTCTGCCCCGCTTTCAAGTCCTCTTGGCAGCCTTACTTCAGTCTATTTTTGGACGATAGCTGTCATTTATAACTCTGCAGGTTTGTGAATTACAGTGCCCCTGAGCTCCTTTCTTCAACTCGCTTTCTTGTGACCTGGCCGCAACACCGCAGGATGGCTTCAGGCCCTAATCTGCTTCCGGCCCGGCATGCTGAGCCTTTGGTTAATTCCTCTTCCTGGTGGGAAATGAGAGTTAAATTTGCCCGTCCAGACACCTCCAGCTAGCCTCTCATTGGTTCTCGCTATTCCTGTTCATCTTCCGCAGAAATTGCAAACTGGGCCAAACAGGAGGTTAAAGGGACTGACTCTCCAAGTCGGGAGAGTGTTAGTAAAGCGTCGGGAATGTTGCACCCGAGTACCAGGTACGAAAACTGAGACATATTTGAACACGTCTCCCGATCACATGGTTGATCATACTCTAGGTTCCACATGCATGTTTTAGCTGAAGGAAGAATACCTTAAACCTGGGTAGTTGAAACCCGTGGAATGGGTACCATGCAATATGACTTCAAAGGGTCTTCATTTGCTCACCGAACCTCTCCAATCCTATCACTGCTGCGTTTATGCCCCTGTACACATGCTTGATTCTCTTTTGGAGACATAGCAATCCATAGGTTTTAAGATACTTACAAGTCAGGTACATTCTTAGGCGTTTAATATGGAGTGTTGAGTCCATTTCGTTGAGCAAGGAGTAGCTCTTGTCTATTCCATATTTGGCTTAAGGAACTTTATCTGTGCTCATTTCAATCTCTGGTTTTATGCAGCACCCCAACTCACCTTTCCCCTTAAGCAAGCATAAGTTGTTTTTCTAAATTTGAGACCCTGTTCTGTTCTGTAATTCAGTTCCTGTGTAGCCAAGTTTACATTCCGTGTATTACTGATATCTTATGATGTTTCTTTTTCTGTGTGACTTATTTCAGTTAGAATCATCATACCTGAATCCACTCATTGTGCTGCTAAGGGCCTGATGACATAGATTTCATTGCTGAGTGATATTGCTTTGTAAGTGAATACCACAACTTCTTTATCCATTTTTCACTTTCTGCGATGTTGAACTTGTACTGTAAACGAGGTTCTTGTAAACAGAGCCGTTCCAAACTTTGGGGTGGCTGTGTCTTTTTGATTTTAATTTCCCTAAGCTATAGGACCATAAGTGGCAGTGCCCTAGGCTCTGTTGCTTTGTTTTTTAGATGTTTCAGGAAACACCATACACTTCTCCCAAGTGTCTGTTGGCAATTTACATCCCGCCCATCAGCATAACATGGTTCCCAGTTCTCAATGGCCTGTTGCCTTTCTGGATTTTACACTTTTTTCAGATGGCCCTTTTGACCGGGGGGAAGTGAGACTTCATTGTAGTGCAGATTTCCTTTGCAAGCTTGCTTGGTTGGCCAAAAAGGGCGTATGCGTTTTTTCCTGAATATATTCAGGAAAAAACGCATACGCCGTTTTTGGCCAAGTGCATCATTGTGGACGTTCTGCCTCTTTTCCTATGCTTTCAATGCAATTCCAGTCTACCTCCTGAAATCGGTTTCCTGCAATTCTGCCCCGCTTTCAAGTCCTCTTGGCAGCCTTACTTCAGTCTATTTTTGGACGATAGCTGTCATTTATAACTCTGCAGGTTTGTGAATTACAGTGCCCCTGAGCTCCTTTCTTCAACTTGCTTTCTTGTGACCTGGCCGCAACACCGCAGGATGGCTTCAGGCCCTAATCTGGTTCCGGCACGTCACGCTGAGCCTTTCATTATTTCCCCTTCCTGGTGGGAAATGAGAGTTAAATTTGCCCGTCCAGACACCTTCAGCTAGCCTCTCATTGGTTCTCGCTATTCCTGTTCATCTTCCGCAGAAATTGCAAACTGGGCCAAACAGGAGGTTAAAGGCGCTGACTCTCCAAGTGGGGAGAGTGTTAGTAAAGCGTCTGGAATGTTGCACCCGAGTACCAGGGGAGGAAAACTGAGACATATTTGAACACGTCTCCCGTTCACATGGTTGATCATACTTGGGTTCTACATGCATGATTTAGCTGAAGGAAGAATACCTTAAACCTGGAGAGTTGAGACCCGTGTAATGGGTACCATGCAATATGACTTCAAAGGGTCTTCATTTGCTCACCGAACCTCTCCAATCCTATCACTGCTGCGTTTATGCCCCTGTACACATGCTTGATTCTCTTTCGGAGACATAGCAATCCATAGGTTTTAAGATACTTACTAGTCAGGTACATTCTTAGGCGTTTAATATGCGGTGTTGAGTCCATTTCGTTGAGCAAGGAGTACCTCTTGTCTATTCCATATTTGACTTAAGGAACTTTATCTGTGCTCATTTCAATCTCTGGTTTTATGCAGCACCCCAACTCACCTTTACCCTTAAGCAAGCATAAGTTGGTTTTCTAAATTTGAGACCCTGTTCTGTTCTGTAATTCAGTTCCTGTGTAGCCAAGTTTACATTCCGTGTATTACTGATATCTTATGATGTTTCTTTTTCTGTGTGACTTATTTCAGTTAGAATCATCATACCTGAATCCACTCATTGTGCTGCTAAGGGCCTGATGACACAGATTTCATTGCTGAGTGATATTGATTTGTAAGTAAATACCACAACTTCTTTATCCATTTTTCACTTTCTGCGATGTTGAACTTGTACTGTAAACGAGGTTCTTGTAAACAGAGCCGTTCCAAACTTTGGGGTGGCTGTGTCTTTTTGATTTTAATTTCCCTAAGCTATAGGACCATAAGTGGAAGTGCCCTAGGTTCTGTTGCTTTGTTTTTTAGATGTTTCAGGAAACACCATACACTTCTCTCGAGTGGTTGTTGGCAATTTACATCCCGCCCATCAGCATAACAAGGCTCCCAGTTCTCCATGGCCTGTCCTGCCTTTCTGGATTTTACACTTTTTTCAGATGGCCCTTTTGACCAGGGGGAAGTGAGACTTCATTGTAGTGCAGATTTCCTTTGCAAGCTTGCTTGGTTGGCCAAAAAGGGCGTATGCGTTTTTTCCTGAATATATTCAGGAAAAAACGCATACGCCCTTTTTGGCCAAGTGCATCATTGTGGACGTTCTGCCTCTTTTCCTATGCTTTCAATGCAATTCCAGTCTACCTCCTGAAATCGGTTTCCTGCAATTCTGCCCCGCTTTCAAGCCCTTTTGGCAGCCTTACTTCAGTCTATTTTTGGACGATAGCTGTCATTTATAACTCTGCAGGTTTGTGAATTACAGTGCCCCTGAGCTCCTTTCTTCAACTCGCTTTCTTGTGACCTGGCCGCAACACCGCAGGATGGCTTCAGGCCCTAATCTGGTTCCGGCCCGGCACGCTTAGCCTTTGGTTAATTCCTCTTCCTGGTGGGAAATGAGAGTTAAATTTGCCCGTCCAGACACCTCCAGCTAGCCTCACATTGGTTCCCGCTATTCCTGTTCATCTTCCACAGAAATTGCAAACTGGGCCAAACAGGAGGTTAAAGGGACTGACTCTCCAAGTGGGGAGAGTGTTAGTAAAGCGTCTGGAATGTTGCACCCGAGTACCAGGGGAGGAAAACTGAGACATATTTGAACACGTCTCCCGATCACATGGTTGATCATACTCTAGGTTCCACATGCATGTTTTAGCTGAAGGAAGAATACCTTAAACCTGGGTAGTTGAAACCCGTGGAATGGGTACCATGCAATATGACTTCAAAGGGTCTTCATTTGCTCACCGAACCTCTCCAATCCTATCACTGCTGCGTTTATGCCCCTGTACACATGCTTGATTCTCTTTCGGAGACATAGCAATCCATAGGTTTTAAGATACTTACTAGTCAGGTACATTCTTAGGCGTTTAATATGCGGTGTTGAGTCCATTTCGTTGAGCAAGGAGTAGCTCTTGTCTATTCCATATTTGGCCTAAGGAACTTTATCTGTGCTCATTTCAATCTCTGGTTTTATGCAGCACCCCAACTCACCTTTACCCTTAAGCAAGCATAAGTTGGTTTTCTAAATTTGAGACCCTGTTCTGTTCTGTAATTCAGTTCCTGTGTAGCCAAGTTTACATTCCGTGTATTACTGATATCTTATGATGTTTCTTTTTCTGTGTGACTTATTTCAGTTAGAATCATCATACCTGAATCCATTCATTGTGCTGCTAAGGGCCTGATGACACAGATTTCATTGCTGAGTGATATTGCTTTGTAAGTAAATACCACAACTTCTTTATCCATTTTTCACTTTCTGCGATGTTGAACTTGTACTGTAAACGAGGTTCTTGTAAACAGAGCCGTTCCAAACTTTGGGGTGGCTGTGTCTTTTTGATTTTAATTTCCCTAAGCTATAGGACCATAAGTGGAAGTGCCCTAGGTTCTGTTGCGTTGTTTTTTAGATGTTTCAGGAAACACCATACACTTCTCCCGAGTGGTTGTTGGCAATTTACATCCCGCCCATCAGCATAACAAGGCTCCCAGTTCTCCATGGCCTGTCCTGCCTTTCTGGATTTTACACTTTTTTCAGATGGCCCTTTTGACCGGGGGGAAGTGAGACTTCATTGTAGAGCAGATTTCCTTTGCAAGCTTGCTTGGTTGGCCAAAAAGGGCGTATGCGTTTTTTCCTGAATATATTCAGGAAAAAACGCATACGCCCTTTTTGGCCAAGTGCATCATTGTGGACGTTCTGCCTCTTTTCCTATGCTTTCAATGCAATTCCAGTCTACCTCCTGAAATCGGTTTCCTGCAATTCTGCCCCGCTTTCAAGTCCTCTTGGCAGCCTTACTTCAGTCTATTTTTGGACGATAGCTGTCATTTATAACTCTGCAGGTTTGTGAATTACAGTGCCCCTGAGCTCCTTTCTTCAACTTGCTTTCTTGTGACCTGGCCGCAACACCGCAGGATGGCTTCAGGCCCTAATCTGGTTCCGGCACGGCACGCTGAGCCTTTGGTTATTTCCTCTTCCTGGTGGGAAATGAGAGTTAAATTTGCCCGTCCAGACACCTTCAGCTAGCCTCTCATTGGTTCTCGCTATTCCTGTTCATCTTCCGCAGAAATTGCAAACTGGGCCAAACAGGAGGTTAAAGGCGCTGACTCTCCAAGTGGGGAGAGTGTTAGTAAAGCGTATGGAATGTTGCACCCGAGTACCAGGGGAGGAAAACTGAGACATATTTGAACACGTCTCCCGTTCACATGGTTGATCATACTTGGGTTCCACATGCATGTTTTAGCTGAAGGAAGAATACCTTAAACCTGGAGAGTTGAGACCCGTGTAATGGGTACCATGCAATATGACTTCAAAGGGTCTTCATTTGCTCACCGAACCTCTCCAATCCTATCACTGCTGCGTTTATGCCCCTGTACACATGCTTGATTCTCTTTCGGAGACATAGCAATCCATAGGTTTTAAGATACTTACTAGTCAGGTACATTCTTAGGCGTTTAATATGCGGTGTTGAGTCCATTTCGTTGAGCAAGGAGTAGCTCTTGTCTATTCCATATTTGGCCTAAGGAACTTTATCTGTGCTCATTTCAATCTCTGGTTTTATGCAGCACCCCAACTCACCTTTACCCTTAAGCAAGCATAAGTTGGTTTTCTAAATTTGAGACCCTGTTCTGTTCTGTAATTCAGTTCCTGTGTAGCCAAGTTTACATTCCGTGTATTACTGATATCTTATGATGTTTCTTTTTCTGTGTGACTTATTTCAGTTAGAATCATCATACCTGAATCCATTCATTGTGCTGCTAAGGGCCTGATGACACAGATTTCATTGCTGAGTGATATTGCTTTGTAAGTAAATACCACAACTTCTTTATCCATTTTTCACTTTCTGCGATGTTGAACTTGTACTGTAAACGAGGTTCTTGTAAACAGAGCCGTTCCAAACTTTGGGGTGGCTGTGTCTTTTTGATTTTAATTTCCCTAAGCTATAGGACCATAAGTGGAAGTGCCCTAGGTTCTGTTGCGTTGTTTTTTAGATGTTTCAGGAAACACCATACACTTCTCCCGAGTGGTTGTTGGCAATTTACATCCCGCCCATCAGCATAACAAGGCTCCCAGTTCTCCATGGCCTGTCCTGCCTTTCTGGATTTTACACTTTTTTCAGATGGCCCTTTTGACCGGGGGGAAGTGAGACTTCATTGTAGAGCAGATTTCCTTTGCAAGCTTGCTTGGTTGGCCAAAAAGGGCGTATGCGTTTTTTCCTGAATATATTCAGGAAAAAACGCATACGCCCTTTTTGGCCAAGTGCATCATTGTGGACGTTCTGCCTCTTTTCCTATGCTTTCAATGCAATTCCAGTCTACCTCCTGAAATCGGTTTCCTGCAATTCTGCCCCGCTTTCAAGTCCTCTTGGCAGCCTTACTTCAGTCTATTTTTGGACGATAGCTGTCATTTATAACTCTGCAGGTTTGTGAATTACAGTGCCCCTGAGCTCCTTTCTTCAACTTGCTTTCTTGTGACCTGGCCGCAACACCGCAGGATGGCTTCAGGCCCTAATCTGGTTCCGGCACGGCACGCTGAGCCTTTGGTTATTTCCTCTTCCTGGTGGGAAATGAGAGTTAAATTTGCCCGTCCAGACACCTTCAGCTAGCCTCTCATTGGTTCTCGCTATTCCTGTTCATCTTCCGCAGAAATTGCAAACTGGGCCAAACAGGAGGTTAAAGGCGCTGACTCTCCAAGTGGGGAGAGTGTTAGTAAAGCGTATGGAATGTTGCACCCGAGTACCAGGGGAGGAAAACTGAGACATATTTGAACACGTCTCCCGTTCACATGGTTGATCATACTTGGGTTCCACATGCATGTTTTAGCTGAAGGAAGAATACCTTAAACCTGGAGAGTTGAGACCCGTGTAATGGGTACCATGCAATATGACTTCAAAGGGTCTTCATTTGCTCACCGAACCTCTCCAATCCTATCACTGCTGCGTTTATGCCCCTGTACACATGCTTGATTCTCTTTCGGAGACATAGCAATCCATAGGTTTTACGATACTTACTAGTCAGGTACATTCTTAGGCGTTTAATATGCGGTGTTGAGTCCATTTCGTTGAGCAAGGAGTAGCTCTTGTCTATTCCATATTTGGCTTAAGGAACTTTATCTGTGCTCATTTCAATCTCTGGTTTTATGCAGCACCCCAACTCACCTTTACCCTTAAGCAAGCATAAGTTGGTTTTCTAAATTTGAGACCCTGTTCTGTTCTGTAATTCAGTTCCTGTGTAGCCAAGTTTCCATTCCGTGTATTACTGATATCTTATGATGTTTCTTTTTCTTTGTGACTTATTTCAGTTAGAATCATCATACCTGAATCCACTCATTGTGATGCTAAGGGCCTGATGACATAGATTTCATTGCTGAGTGATATTGCTTTGTAAGTAAATACCACAACTTCTTTATCCATTTTTCACTTTCTGCGATGTTGAACTTGTACTGTAAACGAGGTTCTTGTAAACAGAGGCGTCCCAAACTTTGGGGTGGCTGTGTCTTTTTGATTTTAATTTCCCTAAGCTATAGGACCATAAGTGGCAGTGCCCTAGGCTCTGTTGCTTTGTTTTTTAGATGTTTCAGGAAACACCATACACTTCTCCGGAGTGTCTGTTGGCAATTTACATCCCGCCCATCAGCATAACAAGGCTCCCAGTTCTCCATGGCCTGTCCTGCCTTTCTGGATTTTACACTTTTTTCAGATGGCCCTTTTGACCAGGGGGAAGTGAGACTTCATTGTAGTGCAGATTTCCTTTGCAAGCTTGCTTGGTTGGCCAAAAAGGGCGTATGCGTTTTTTCCTGAATATATTCAGGAAAAAACGCATACGCCCTTTTTGGCCAAGTGCATCATTGTGGACGTTCTGCCTCTTTTCCTATGCTTTCAATGCAATTCCAGTCTACCTCCTGAAATCGGTTTCCTGCAATTCTGCCCCGCTTTCAAGCCCTCTTGGCAGCCTTACTTCAGTCTATTTTTGGACGATAGCTGTCATTTATAACTCTGCAGGTTTGTGAATTACAGTGCCCCTGAGCTCCTTTCTTCAACTCGCTTTCTTGTGACCTGGCCGCAACACCGCAGGATGGCTTCAGGCCCTAATCTGGTTCCGGCCCGGCACGCTTAGCCTTTGGTTAATTCCTCTTCCTGGTGGGAAATGAGAGTTAAATTTGCCCGTCCAGACACCTCCAGCTAGCCTCACATTGGTTCCCGCTATTCCTGTTCATCTTCCACAGAAATTGCAAACTGGGCCAAACAGGAGGTTAAAGGGACTGACTCTCCAAGTGGGGAGAGTGTTAGTAAAGCGTCTGGAATGTTGCACCCGAGTACCAGGGGAGGAAAACTGAGACATATTTGAACACGTCTCCCGATCACATGGTTGATCATACTCTAGGTTCCACATGCATGTTTTAGCTGAAGGAAGAATACCTTAAACCTGGGTAGTTGAAACCCGTGGAATGGGTACCATGCAATATGACTTCAAAGGGTCTTCATTTGGTCACCGAACCTCTCCAATCCTATCACTGCTGCGTTTATGCCCCTGTACACATGCTTGATTCTCTTTCGGAGACATAGCAATCCATAGGTTTTAAGATACTTACTAGTCAGGTACATTCTTAGGCGTTTAATATGCGGTGTTGAGTCCATTTCGTTGAGCAAGGAGTAGCTCTTGTCTATTCCATATTTGGCCTAAGGAACTTTATCTGTGCTCATTTCAATCTCTGGTTTTATGCAGCACCCCAACTCACCTTTACCCTTAAGCAAGCATAAGTTGGTTTTCTAAATTTGAGACCCTGTTCTGTTCTGTAATTCAGTTCCTGTGTAGCCAAGTTTACATTCCGTGTATTACTGATATCTTATGATGTTTCTTTTTCTGTGTGACTTATTTCAGTTAGAATCATCATACCTGAATCCATTCATTGTGCTGCTAAGGGCCTGATGACACAGATTTCATTGCTGAGTGATATTGCTTTGTAAGTAAATACCACAACTTCTTTATCCATTTTTCACTTTCTGCGATGTTGAACTTGTACTGTAAACGAGGTTCTTGTAAACAGAGCCGTTCCAAACTTTGGGGTGGCTGTGTCTTTTTGATTTTAATTTCCCTAAGCTATAGGACCATAAGTGGAAGTGCCCTAGGTTCTGTTGCGTTGTTTTTTAGATGTTTCAGGAAACACCATACACTTCTCCCGAGTGGTTGTTGGCAATTTACATCCCGCCCATCAGCATAACAAGGCTCCCAGTTCTCCATGGCCTGTCCTGCCTTTCTGGATTTTACACTTTTTTCAGATGGCCCTTTTGACCGGGGGGAAGTGAGACTTCATTGTAGAGCAGATTTCCTTTGCAAGCTTGCTTGGTTGGCCAAAAAGGGCGTATGCGTTTTTTCCTGAATATATTCAGGAAAAAACGCATACGCCCTTTTTGGCCAAGTGCATCATTGTGGACGTTCTGCCTCTTTTCCTATGCTTTCAATGCAATTCCAGTCTACCTCCTGAAATCGGTTTCCTGCAATTCTGCCCCGCTTTCAAGTCCTCTTGGCAGCCTTACTTCAGTCTATTTTTGGACGATAGCTGTCATTTATAACTCTGCAGGTTTGTGAATTACAGTGCCCCTGAGCTCCTTTCTTCAACTCGCTTTCTTGTGACCTGGCCGCAACACCGCAGGATGGCTTCAGGCCCTAATCTGGTTCCGGCACAGCACGCTGAGCCTTTGGTTATTTCCTCTTCCTGGTGGGAAATGAGAGTTAAATTTGCCCGTCCAGACACCTTCAGCTAGCCTCTCATTGGTTCTCGCTATTCCTGTTCATCTTCCGCAGAAATTGCAAACTGGGCCAAACAGGAGGTTAAAGGCGCTGACTCTCCAAGTGGGGAGAGTGTTAGTAAAGCGTATGGAATGTTGCACCCGAGTACCAGGGGAGGAAAACTGAGACATATTTGAACACGTCTCCCGTTCACATGGTTGATCATACTTGGGTTCCACATGCATGTTTTAGCTGAAGGAAGAATACCTTAAACCTGGAGAGTTGAGACCCGTGTAATGGGTACCATGCAATATGACTTCAAAGGGTCTTCATTTGCTCACCGAACCTCTCCAATCCTATCACTGCTGCGTTTATGCCCCTGTACACATGCTTGATTCTCTTTCGGAGACATAGCAATCCATAGGTTTTAAGATACTTACTAGTCAGGTACATTCTTAGGCGTTTAATATGCGGTGTTGAGTCCATTTCGTTGAGCAAGGAGTAGCTCTTGTCTATTCCATATTTGGCCTAAGGAACTTTATCTGTGCTCATTTCAATCTCTGGTTTTATGCAGCACCCCAACTCACCTTTACCCTTAAGCAAGCATAAGTTGTTTTTCTAAATTTGAGACCCTGTTCTGTTCTGTAATTCAGTTCCTGTGTAGCCAAGTTTACATTCCGTGTATTACTGATATCTTATGATGTTTCTTTTTCTGTGTGACTTATTTCAGTTAGAATCATCATACCTGAATCCATTCATTGTGCTGCTAAGGGCCTGATGACACAGATTTCATTGCTGAGTGATATTGCTTTGTAAGTAAATACCACAACTTCTTTATCCATTTTTCACTTTCTGCGATGTTGAACTTGTACTGTAAACGAGGTTCTTGTAAACAGAGCCGTTCCAAACTTTGGGGTGGCTGTGTCTTTTTGATTTTAATTTCCCTAAGCTATAGGACCATAAGTGGAAGTGCCCTAGGTTCTGTTGCGTTGTTTTTTAGATGTTTCAGGAAACACCATACACTTCTCCCGAGTGGTTGTTGGCAATTTACATCCCGCCCATCAGCATAACAAGGCTCCCAGTTCTCCATGGCCTGTCCTGCCTTTCTGGATTTTACACTTTTTTCAGATGGCCCTTTTGACCGGGGGGAAGTGAGACTTCATTGTAGAGCAGATTTCCTTTGCAAGCTTGCTTGGTTGGCCAAAAAGGGCGTATGCGTTTTTTCCTGAATATATTCAGGAAAAAACGCATACGCCCTTTTTGGCCAAGTGCATCATTGTGGACGTTCTGCCTCTTTTCCTATGCTTTCAATGCAATTCCAGTCTACCTCCTGAAATCGGTTTCCTGCAATTCTGCCCCGCTTTCAAGCCCTCTTGGCAGCCTTACTTCAGTCTATTTTTGGACGATAGCTGTCATTTATAACTCTGCAGGTTTGTGAATTACAGTGCCCCTGAGCTCCTTTCTTCAACTCGCTTTCTTGTGACCTGGCCGCAACACCGCAGGATGGCTTCAGGCCCTAATCTGGTTCCGGCCCGGCACGCTTAGCCTTTGGTTAATTCCTCTTCCTGGTGGGAAATGAGAGTTAAATTTGCCCGTCCAGACACCTCCAGCTAGCCTCACATTGGTTCCCGCTATTCCTGTTCATCTTCCACAGAAATTGCAAACTGGGCCAAACAGGAGGTTAAAGGGACTGACTCTCCAAGTGGGGAGAGTGTTAGTAAAGCGTCTGGAATGTTGCACCCGAGTACCAGGGGAGGAAAACTGAGACATATTTGAACACGTCTCCCGATCACATGGTTGATCATACTCTAGGTTCCACATGCATGTTTTAGCTGAAGGAAGAATACCTTAAACCTGGGTAGTTGAAACCCGTGGAATGGGTACCATGCAATATGACTTCAAAGGGTCTTCATTTGCTCACCGAACCTCTCCAATCCTATCACTGCTGCGTTTATGCCCCTGTACACATGCTTGATTCTCTTTCGGAGACATAGCAATCCATAGGTTTTAAGATACTTACTAGTCAGGTACATTCTTAGGCGTTTAATATGCGGTGTTGAGTCCATTTCGTTGAGCAAGGAGTAGCTCTTGTCTATTCCATATTTGGCCTAAGGAACTTTATCTGTGCTCATTTCAATCTCTGGTTTTATGCAGCACCCCAACTCACCTTTACCCTTAAGCAAGCATAAGTTGGTTTTCTAAATTTGAGACCCTGTTCTGTTCTGTAATTCAGTTCCTGTGTAGCCAAGTTTACATTCCGTGTATTACTGATATCTTATGATGTTTCTTTTTCTGTGTGACTTATTTCAGTTAGAATCATCATACCTGAATCCATTCATTGTGCTGCTAAGGGCCTGATGACACAGATTTCATTGCTGAGTGATATTGCTTTGTAAGTAAATACCACAACTTCTTTATCCATTTTTCACTTTCTGCGATGTTGAACTTGTACTGTAAACGAGGTTCTTGTAAACAGAGCCGTTCCAAACTTTGGGGTGGCTGTGTCTTTTTGATTTTAATTTCCCTAAGCTATAGGACCATAAGTGGAAGTGCCCTAGGTTCTGTTGCGTTGTTTTTTAGATGTTTCAGGAAACACCATACACTTCTCCCGAGTGGTTGTTGGCAATTTACATCCCGCCCATCAGCATAACAAGGCTCCCAGTTCTCCATGGCCTGTCCTGCCTTTCTGGATTTTACACTTTTTTCAGATGGCCCTTTTGACCGGGGGGAAGTGAGACTTCATTGTAGAGCAGATTTCCTTTGCAAGCTTGCTTGGTTGGCCAAAAAGGGCGTATGCGTTTTTTCCTGAATATATTCAGGAAAAAACGCATACGCCCTTTTTGGCCAAGTGCATCATTGTGGACGTTCTGCCTCTTTTCCTATGCTTTCAATGCAATTCCAGTCTACCTCCTGAAATCGGTTTCCTGCAATTCTGCCCCGCTTTCAAGTCCTCTTGGCAGCCTTACTTCAGTCTATTTTTGGACGATAGCTGTCATTTATAACTCTGCAGGTTTGTGAATTACAGTGCCCCTGAGCTCCTTTCTTCAACTTGCTTTCTTGTGACCTGGCCGCAACACCGCAGGATGGCTTCAGGCCCTAATCTGGTTCCGGCACGGCACGCTGAGCCTTTGGTTATTTCCTCTTCCTGGTGGGAAATGAGAGTTAAATTTGCCCGTCCAGACACCTTCAGCTAGCCTCTCATTGGTTCTCGCTATTCCTGTTCATCTTCCGCAGAAATTGCAAACTGGGCCAAACAGGAGGTTAAAGGCGCTGACTCTCCAAGTGGGGAGAGTGTTAGTAAAGCGTCTGGAATGTTGCACCCGAGTACCAGGGGAGGAAAACTGAGACATATTTGAACACGTCTCCCGTTCACATGGTTGATCATACTTGGGTTCCACATGCATGTTTTAGCTGAAGGAAGAATACCTTAAACCTGGAGAGTTGAGACCCGTGTAATGGGTACCATGCAATATGACTTCAAAGGGTCTTCATTTGCTCACCGAACCTCTCCAATCCTATCACTGCTGCGTTTATGCCCCTGTACACATGCTTGATACTCTTTCGGAGACATAGCAATCCATAGGTTTTACGATACTTACTAGTCAGGTACATTCTTAGGCGTTTAATATGCGGTGTTGAGTCCATTTCGTTGAGCAAGGAGTAGCTCTTGTCTATTCCATATTTGACTTAAGGAACTTTATCTGTGCTCATTTCAATCTCTGGTTTTATGCAGCACCCCAACTCACCTTTACCCTTAAGCAAGCATAAGTTGGTTTTCTAAATTTGAGACCCTGTTCTGTTCTGTAATTCAATTCCTGTGTAGCCAAGTTTCCATTCCGTGTATTACTGATATCTTATGATGTTTCTTTTTCTGTGTGACTTACTTCTGTTAGAATCATCATACCTGAATCCACTCATTGTGCTGCTAAGGGCCTGATGACACAGATTTCATTGCTGAGTGATATTGCTTTGTAAGTAAATACCACAACTTCTTTATGCATTTTTCACTTTCTGCGATGTTGAACTTGTACTGTAAACGAGGTTCTTGTAAACAGAGCCATTCCAAACTTTGGGGTGGCTGTGTCTTTTTGATTTTAATTTCCCTAAGCTATAGGACCATAAGTGGAAGTGCCCTATGTTCTGTTGCTTTGTTTTTTAGATGTTTCAGGAAACACCATACAATTCTCCCGAGTGGTTGTTGACAATTTACATCCCGCCCATCAGCATAACAAGCCTCCCAGTTCTCCATGGCCTGTCCTGCCTTTCTGGATTTTACACTTTTTTCAGATGGCCCTTTTGACCGGGGGGGAGTGAGACTTCATAGTAGTGCAGATTTCCTTTGCAAGCTTGCTTGGTTGGCCAAAAAGGGCGTATGCGTTTTTTCCTGAATATATTCAGGAAAAAACGCATACGCCCTTTTTGGCCAAGTGCATCATTGTGGACGTTCTGCCTCTTTTCCTATGCTTTCAATGCAATTCCAGTCTACCTCCTGAAATCCGTTTCCTGCAATTCTGCCCCGCTTTCAAGTCCTCTTGGCAGCCTTACTTCAGTCTATTTTTGGACGATAGCTGTCATTTATAACTCTGCAGGTTTGTGAATTACAGTGCCCCTGAGCTCCTTTGTTCAACTCGCTTTCTTGTGACCTGGCCGCAACACCGCAGGATGGCTTCAGGCCCTAATCTGGTTCCGGCCCGGCACGCTGAGCCTTTGGTTAATTCCTCTTCCTGGTGGGAAATGAGAGTTAAATTTGCCCGTCCAGACACCTCCAGCTAGCCTCTCATTGGTTCTCGCTATTCCTGTTCATCTTCCGCAGAAATTGCAAACTGGGCCAAACAGGAGGTTAAAGGGACTGACTCTCCAAGTGGGGAGAGTGTTAGTAAAGCGTCTGGAATGTTGCACCCGAGTACCAGGGGAGGAAAACTGAGACATATTTGAACACGTCTCCCGATCACATGGTTGATCATACTCTAGGTTCCACATGCATGTTTTAGCTGAAGGAAGAATACCTTAAACCTGGAGAGTTGAGACCCGTGTAATGGGTACCATGCAATATGACTTCAAAGGGTCTTCATTTGCTCACCGAACCTCTCCAATCCTATCACTGCTGCGTTTATGCCCCTGTACACATGCTTGATTCTCTTTCGGAGACATAGCAATCCATAGGTTTTAAGATACTTACTAGTCAGGTACATTCTTAGGCGTTTAATATGCGGTGTTGAGTCCATTTCGTTGAGCAAGGAGTAGCTCTTGTCTATTCCATATTTGACTTAAGGAACTTTATCTGTGCTCATTTCAATCTCTGGTTTTATGCAGCACCCCAACTCACCTTTACCCTTAAGCAAGCATAAGTTGGTTTTCTAAATTTGAGACCCTGTTCTGTTCTGTAATTCAATTCCTGTGTAGCCAAGTTTCCATTCCGTGTATTACTGATATCTTATGATGTTTCTTTTTCTGTGTGACTTACTTCTGTTAGAATCATCATACCTGAATCCACTCATTGTGCTGCTAAGGGCCTGATGACACAGATTTCATTGCTGAGTGATATTGCTTTGTAAGTAAATACCACAACTTCTTTATGCATTTTTCACTTTCTGCGATGTTGAACTTGTACTGTAAACGAGGTTCTTGTAAACAGAGCCATTCCAAACTTTGGGGTGGCTGTGTCTTTTTGATTTTAATTTCCCTAAGCTATAGGACCATAAGTGGAAGTGCCCTAGGTTCTGTTGCTTTGTTTTTTAGATGTTTCAGGAAACACCATACAATTCTCCGGAGTGGTTGTTGACAATTTACATCCCGCCCATCAGCATAACAAGGCTCCCAGTTCTCCATGGCCTGTCCTGCCTTTCTGGATTTTACACTTTTTTCAGATGGCCCTTTTGACCTGGGGGAAGTGAGACTTCATTGTAGTGCAGATTTCCTTTGCAAGCTTGCTTGGTTGGCCAAAAAGGGCGTATGCGTTTTTTCCTGAATATATTCAGGAAAAAACGCATACGCCCTTTTTGGCCAAGTGCATCATTGTGGACGTTCTGCCTCTTTTCCTATGCTTTCAATGCAATTCCAGTCTACCTCCTGAAATCGGTTTCCTGCAATTCTGCCCCGCTTTCAAGTCCTCTTGGCAGCCTTACTTCAGTCTATTTTTGGACGATAGCTGTCATTTATAAGTCTGCAGGTTTGTGAATTACAGTGCCCCTGAACTCCTTTCTTCAACTCGCTTTCTTGTGACCTGGCCGCAACACCGCAGGATGGCTTCAGGCCCTAACCTGGTTCTGGCACGACACGCTGAGCCTTTGGTTAATTCCTCTTCCTGGTGGGAAATGAGAGTTAAATTTGCCCGTCCAGACACCTCCAGCTAGTCTCTCATTGGTTCTCGCTATTCCTGTTCATCTTCCGCAGAAATTGCAAACTGGGCCAAACAGGAGGTTAAAGGGACTGACTCTCCAAGTCGGGAGAGTGTTAGTAAAGCGTCTGGAATGTTGCACCCGAGTACCAGGGGAGGAAAACTGAGACATATTTGAACACGTCTCCCGATCACATGGTTGATCATACTCTAGGTTCCACATGCATGTTTTAGCTGAAGGAAGAATACCTTAAACCTGGAGAGTTGAGACCCGTGTAATGCGTACCATGCAATATGACTTCAAAGGGTCTTCATTTGCTCACCGAACCTCTCCAATCCTATCACTGCTGCGTTTATGCCCCTGTACACATGCTTGATTCTCTTTTGGAGACATAGCAATCCATAGGTTTTCCGATACTTACTAGTCAGGTACATTCTTAGGCGTTTAATATGCGGTGTTGAGTCCATTTCGTTGAGCAAGGAGTAGCTCTTGTCTATTCCATATTTGACTTAAGGAACTTTATCTGTGCTCATTTCAATCTCTGGTTTTATGCAGCACCCCAACTCACCTTTACCCTTAAGCAAGCATAAGTTGGTTTTCTAAATTTGAGACCCTGTTCTGTTCTGTAATTCAGTTCCTGTGTAGCCAAGTTTACATTCCGTGTATTACTGATATCTTATGATGTTTCTTTTCTGTGTGACTTATTTCAGTTAGAATCATCATACCTGAATCCACTCATTGTGCTGCTAAGGGCCTGATGACACAGATTTCATTGCTGAGTGATATTGCTTTGTAAGTAAATACCACAACTTCTTTATCCATTTTTCACTTTCTGCGATGTTGAACTTGTACTGTAAACGAGGTTCTTGTAAACAGAGCCGTTCGAAAGTTTGGGGTAGCTGTGTCTTTTTGATTTTAATTTCCCTAAGCTATAGGACCATAAGTGGCAGTGCCCTAGGCTCTGTTGCTTTGTTTTTTAGATGTTTCAGGAAACACCATACACTTCTCTCGAGTGTCTGTTGGCAATTTACATCCCGCCCATCAGCAATAACAAGGCTCCCAGTTGTCCATGGCCTGTCCTGCCTTTCTGGATTTTACACTTTTTTCAGATGGCCCTTGTGACCGGGGGGGAGTGAGACTTCATAGTAGTGCAGATTTCCTTTGCAAGCTTGCTTGGTTGGCCAAAAAGGGCGTATGCGTTTTTTCCTGAATATATTCAGGAAAAAACGCATACGCCCTTTTTGGCCAAGTGCATCATTGTGGACGTTCTGCCTCTTTTCCTATGCTTTCAATGCAATTCCAGTCTACCTCCTGAAATCCGTTTCCTGCAATTCTGCCCCGCTTTCAAGTCCTCTTGGCAGCCTTACTTCAGTCTATTTTTGGACGATAGCTGTCATTTATAACTCTGCAGGTTTGTGAATTACAGTGCCCCTGAGCTCCTTTCTTCAACTCGCTTTCTTGTGACCTGGCCGCAACACCGCAGGATGGCTTCAGGCCCTAATCTGGTTCCGGCCCGGCATGCTGAGCCTTTGGTTAATTCCTCTTCCTGGTGGGAAATGAGAGTTAAATTTGCCCGTCCAGACACCTCCAGCTAGCCTCTCATTGGTTCTCGCTATTCCTGTTCATCTTCCGCAGAAATTGCAAACTGGGCCAAACAGGAGGTTAAAGGGACTGACTCTCCAAGTGGGGAGAGTGTTAGTAAAGCGTCTGGAATGTTGCACCCGAGTACCAGGGGAGGAAAACTGAGACATATTTGAACACGTCTCCCGATCACATGGTTGATCATACTCTAGGTTCCACATGCATGTTTTAGCTGAAGGAAGAATACCTTAAACCTGGGTAGTTGAAACCCGTGGAATGGGTACCATGCAATATGACTTCAAAGGGTCTTCATTTGCTCACCGAACCTCTCCAATCCTATCACTGCTGCGTTTATGCCCCTGTACACATGCTTGATTCTCTTTCGGAGACATAGCAATCCATAGGTTTTAAGATACTTACTAGTCAGGTACATTCTTAGGCGTTTAATATGCGGTGTTGAGTCCATTTCGTTGAGCAAGGAGTAGCTCTTGTCTATTCCATATTTGGCTTAAGGAACTTTATCTGTGCTCATTTCAATCTCTGGTTTTATGCAGCAACCCAACTGACCTTTCCCCTTAAGCAAGCATAAGTTGGTTTTCTAAATTTGAGAACATGTTCTGTTTTGGAATTCAGTTCCTGTGTAGCCAAGTTTACATTCCGTGTATTAGTGATATCTTATGATGTTTCTTTTTCTGTGTGACTTATTTCAGTTAGAATCATCGTACCTGAATCTACTCATTATGCTGCTACGGGCCTGATGACATAGATTTCATTGCTGAGTGATACTGCATTGTACGTAAGTACCACAAGTTCTTTATCCATTTTTCACTTTCTGCGATGTTGAACTTGTACTGTAAACGAGGTTCTGGTAAACAGAGCTGTTCCAAACTTTGGGGTGGCTGTGTCTTTTTGATTTTAATTTCCCTAAGCTATAGGACCATAAGTGGAAGTGCCCTAGGCTCTGTTGCTTTGTTTTTTAGATGTTTCAGGAAACACCATACACTTCTCCCAAGTGTCTGCTGGCAATTTTCATCCCGCCCATCAGCATAACAAGGCTCCCAGTTCTCCATGGCCTGTCCTGCCTTTCTGGATTTTACACTTTTTTCAGATGGCCCTTTTGACCGGGGGGAAGTGAGACTTCATTGTAGTGCAGATTTCCTTTGCAAGCTTGCTTGGTTGGCCAAAAAGGGCGTATGCGTCTTTTCCTGAATATATTCAGGAAAACACGCATACGCCCTTTTTGGCCAAGTGCATCATTGTGGACGTTCTGCCTCTTTTCCTATGCTTGCAATGCAATTCCAGTCTACCTCCTGAAATCGGTTTCCTGCAATTCTGCCCCGCTTTCAAGTCCTCTTGGCAGCCTTACTTCAGTCTATTTTTGGACGATAGCTGTCATTTATAACTCTGCATGTTTGTGAATTACAGTGCCCCTGAGCTCCTTTCTTCAGCTCGCTTTCTTTTGAGCTGGCCGCAACACCGCAGGATGGCTTCAGGCCCTAATCTGGTTCCGGCACGGCACGCTGAGCCTTTGGTTAATTCCTCTTCCTGGTGGGAAATGAGAGTTAAATTTGCCCGTCCAGACACCTCCAGCTAGCCTCTCATTGGTTCTCGCTATTCCTGTTCATCTTCCGCAGAAATTGCAAACTGGGCCAAACAGGAGGTTAAAGGGACTGACTCTCCAAGTGGGGAGAGTGTTAGTAAAGCGTCTGGAATGTTGCACCCGAGTACCAGGGTACGAAAACTGAGACATATTTGAACACGTCTCCCGATCACATGGTTGATCATACTCTAGGTTCCACATGCATGTTTTAGCTGAAGGAAGAATACCTTAAACCTGGGTAGGTGAAACCCGTGTAATGGGTACCATGCAATATGACTTCAAAGGGTCTTCATTTGCTCACCGAACCTCTCCAATCCTATCACTGCTGCGTTTATGCCCCTGTACACATGCTTGATTCTCTTTCGGAGACATAGCAATCCATAGGTTTTAAGATACTTACTAGTCAGGTACATTCTTAGGCGTTTAATATGGGGTGTTGAGTCCATTTCGTTGAGCAAGGAGTAGCTCTTGTCTATTCCATATTCGGCTTAAGGAACTTTATCTGTGCTCATTTCAATCTCTGGTTTTATGCAGCACCCCAACTCACCTTTACCCTTAAGCAAGCATAAGTTGTCTTTCTAAATTTGAGACCCTGTTCTGTTCTGTAATTCAGTTCCTGTGTAGCCAAGTTTACATTCCGTGTATTACTGATATCTTATGATGTTTCTTTTTCTGTATGACTTACTTCAGTTAGAATCATCATACCTGAATCCACTCATTGTGCTGCTAAGGGCCTGATGACATAGATTTCATTGCTGAGTGTTATTGCTTTGTAAGTGAATACCACAACTTCTTTATCCATTTTTCACTTTCTGCGATGTTGAACTTGTACTGTAAACGAGGTTCTTGTAAACAGATCCGTTCCAAACTTTGGGGTGGCTGTGACTTTTTGATTTTAATTTCCCTAAGCTATAGGACCATAAGTGGAAGTGCCCTAGGCTCTGTTGCTTTGTTTTTTAGATGTTTCAGGAAACACCATACACTTCTCCCAAGTGTCTGTTGGCAATTTACATCCCGCCCATCAGCATAACAAGGCTCCCAGTTCTCAATGGCCTGTTGCCTTTCTGGATTTTACACTTTTTTCAGATGGCCCTTTTGACCGGGGGGAAGTGAGACTTCATTGTAGTGCAGATTTCCTTTGCAAGCTTGCTTGGTTGGCCAAAAAGGGCGTATGCGTTTTTTCCTGAATATATTCAGGAAAAAACGCATACGCCCTTTTTGGCCAAGTGCATCATTGTGGACGTTCTGCCTCTTTTCCTATGCTTTCAATGCAATTCCAGTCTACCTCCTGAAATCGGTTTCCTGCAATTCTGCCCCGCTTTCAAGTCCTCTTGGCAGCCTTACTTCAGTCTATTTTTGGATGATAGCTGTCATTTATAACTCTGCAGGTTTGTGAATTACAGTGCCCCTGAGCTCCTTTCTTCAACTCGCTTTCTTGTGACCTGGCCGCAACACCGCAGGATGGCTTCAGGCCCTAATCTAGTTCCGGCGCGGCATGCTGAGCCTTTGGTTAATTCCTCTTCCTGGTGGGAAATGAGAGTTAAATTTGCCCGTCCAGACACCTCCAGCTAGCCTCTCATTGGTTCTCGCTATTCCTGTTCATCTTCCGCAGAAATTGCAAACTGGGCCAAACAGGAGGTTAAAGGGACTGACTCTCCAAGTGGGGAGAGTGTTAGTAAAGCGTCTGGAATGTTGCACCCGAGTACCAGTGGAGGAAAACTGAGATATATTTGAACACGTCTCCCGATCACATGGTTGATCATACTCTAGGTTCCACATGCATGTTTTAGCTGAAGGAAGAATACCTTAAACCTGGGTAGTTGAAACCCGTGGAATGGGTACCATGCAATATGACTTCAAAGGGTCTTCATTTGCTCACCGAACCTCTCCAATCCTATCACTGCTGCGTTTATGCCCCTGTACACATGCTTGATTCTCTTTCAGAGACATAGCAATCCATAGGTTTTAAGATACTTACTAGTCAGGTACATTCTTAGGCGTTTAATATGCGGTGTTGAGTCCATTTCGTTGAGCAAGGAGTAGCTCTTGTCTATTCCATATTTGGCTTAAGGAACTTTATCTGTGCTCATTTCAATCTCTGGTTTTATGCAGCACCCCAACTCACCTTTACCCTTAAGCAAGCATAAGTTGGTTTTCTAAATTTGAGACCCTGTTCTGTTCTGTAATTCAGTTCCTGTGTAGCCAAGTTTACATTCCGTGTATTACTGATATCTTATGATGTTTCTTTTTCTGTGTGACTTACTTCAGTTAGAATCATCATACCTGAATCCACTCATTGTGCTGCTAAGGGCCTGATGACACAGATTTCATTGCTGAGTGATATTGCTTTGTAAGTAAATACCACAACTTCTTTATCCATTTTTCACTTTCTGCGATGTTGAACTTGTACTGTAAACGAGGTTCTTGTAAACAGAGCCGTTCCAAACTTTGGGGTGGCTGTGTCTTTTTGATTTTAATTTCCCTAAGCTATAGGACCATAAGTGGAAGTGCCCTAGGTTCTGTTGCTTTGTTTTTTAGATGTTTCAGGAAACACCATACACTTCTCCCGAGTGGTTGTTGGCAATTTACATCCCGCCCATCAGCATAACAAGGCTCCCAGTTCTCCATGGCCTGTCCTGCCTTTCTGGATTTTACACTTTTTTCAGATGGCCCTTTTGACCGGGGGGAAGTGAGACTTCATTGTAGTGCAGATTTCCTTTGCAAGCTTGCTTGGTTGGCCAAAAAGGGCGTATGCGTTTTTTCCTGAATATATTCAGGAAAAAACGCATACGCCCTTTTTGGCCAAGTGCATCATTGTGGACGTTCTGCCTCTTTTCCTATGCTTTCAATGCAATTCCAGTCTACCTCCTGAAATCGGTTTCCTGCAATTCTGCCCCGCTTTCAAGTCCTCTTGGCAGCCTTACTTCAGTCTATTTTTGGACGATAGCTGTCATTTATAACTCTGCAGGTTTGTGAATTACAGTGCCCCTGAGCTCCTTTCCTCAACTCGCTTTCCTTTGAGCTGGCCGCAACACCGCAGGATGGCTTCAGGCCCTAATCTGGTTCCGGCACGGCTGGCTGAGCCTTTGGTTAATTCCTCTTCCTGGTGGGAAATGAGAGTTAAATTTGCCCGTCCAGACACCTCCAGCTAGCCTCTCATTGGTTCTCGCTATTCCTGTTCATCTTCCGCAGAAATTGCAAACTGGGCCAAACAGGAGGTTAAAGGGACTGACTCTCCAAGTCGGGAGAGTGTTAGTAGAGCGTCTGGAATGTTGCACCCGAGTACCAGGGTATGAAAACTGAGACATATTTGAACACGTCTCCCGATCACATGGTTGATCATACTCTAGGTTCCACATGCATGTTTCAGCTGAAGGAAGAATACATTAAACCTGGGTAGTTGAAAGCCGTGGAATGGGTACCATGCAATATGACTTCAAAGGGTCTTCATTTGCTCACCGAACCTCTCCAGTCCTATCACTGCTGCGTTTATGCCCCTGTACACATGCTTGATTCTCTTTCGGAGACATAGCAATCCATAGGTTTTAAGATACTTACTAGTCAGGTACATTCTTAGGCGTTTAATATGCGGTGTTGAGTCCATTTCGTTGAGCAAGGAGTAGCTCTTGTCTATTCCATATTTGACTTAAGGAACTTTATCTGTGCTCATTTCAATCTCTGGTTTTATGCAGCACCCCAACTCACCTTTACCCTTAAGCAAGCATAAGTTGGTTTTCTAAATTTGAGACCCTGTTCTGTTCTGTAATTCAGTTCCTGTGTAGCCAAGTTTACATTCCGTGTATTACTGATATCTTATGATGTTTCTTTTTCTGTGTGACTTACTTCAGTTAGAATCATCATACCTGAATCCACTCATTGTGCTGCTAAGGGCCTGATGACACAGATTTCATTGCTGAGTGATATTGCTTTGTAAGTAAATACCACAACTTCTTTATCCATTTTTCACTTTCTGCGATGTTGAACTTGTACTGTAAACGAGGTTCTTGTAAACAGATCCGTTCCAAACTTTGGGGTGGCTGTGTCTTTTTGATTTTAATTTCCCTAAGCTATAGGACCATAAGTGGAAGTGCCCTAGGTTCTGTTGCTTTGTTTTTTAGATGTTTCAGGAAACACCATACACTTCTCCCGAGTGGTTGTTGGCAATTTACATCCCGCCCATCAGCATAACAAGGCTTCCAGTTCTCCATGGCCTGTCCTGCCTTTCTGGATTTTACACTTTTTTCAGATGGCCCTTTTGACCGGGGGGAAGTGAGACTTCATTGTAGTGCAGATTTCCTTTGCAAGCTTGCTTGGTTGGCCAAAAAGGGCGTATGCATGTTTTCCTGAATATATTCAGGAAAACACGCATACGCCCTTTTTGGCCAAGTGCATCATTGTGGACGTTCTGCCTCTTTTCCTATGCTTTCAATGCAATTCCAGTCTACCTCCTGAAATCGGTTTCCTGCAATTCCGCCCCGCTTTCAAGTCCTCTTGGCAGCCTTACTTCAGTCTATTTTTGGACGATAGCTGTCATTTATAACTCTGCAGGTTTGTGAATTACAGTGCCCCTGAGCTCCTTTCTTCAACTCGCTTTCTTTTGAGCTGGCCGCAACACCGCAGGATGGCTTCAGGCCCTAATCTGGTTCCGGTACGGCACACTGAGCCTTTGGTTATTTCCTCTTCCTGGTGGGAAATGAGAGTTCAATTTGCCCGTCCAGACACCTCCAGCTAGCCTCTCATTGGTTCTCGCTATTCCTGTTCATCTTCCACAGAAATTGCAAACTGTGCCAAACAGGAGGTTAAAGGCGCTGACTCTCCAAGTGGGGAGAGAGTTAGTAAAGCGTCTGGAATGTTGCACCCGAGTACCAGGGGAGGAAAACTGAGACATATTTGAACACGTCTCCCGATCACATGGTTGATCATACTCTGGGTTCCACATGCATGTTTTAGCTGAAGGAAGAATACCTAAAACCTGGGTAGTTGAAACCCGTGGAATGGGTACCATGCAATATGACTTCAAAGGGTCTTCATTTGCTCACCGAACCTCTCCAATCCTATCACTGCTGCGTTTATGCCCCTGTACACATGCTTGATTCTCTTTCGGAGACATAGCAATCCATAGGTTTTAAGATACTTACTAGTCAGGTACATTCTTAGGCGTTTAATATGCGGTGTTGAGTCCATTTCGTTGAGCAAGGAGTAGCTCTTGTCTATTCCATATTTGGCTTAAGGAACTTTATCTGTGCTCATTTCAATCTCTGGTTTTATGCAGCAACCCAACTCACCTTTCCCCTTAAGCAAGCATAAGTTGGTTTTCTAAATTTGAGAACCTGTTTTGTTTTGGAATTCAGTTCCTGTGTAGCCAAGTTTACATTCCGTTTATTAGTGATATCTTATGATGTTTCTTTTTCTGTGTGACTTATTTCAGTTAGAATCATTGTACCTGAATCTACTCATTATGCTGCTACGGGCCTGATGACATAGATTTCATTGCTGAGTGATACTGCATTGTACGTAAGTACCACAAGTTCTTTATCCATTTTTCACTTTCTGCGATGTTGAACTTGTACTGTAAACGAGGTTCTTGTAAACAGAGCCGTTCCAAACTTTGGGGTGGCTGTGTCTTTTTGATTGTAATTTCCCTAAGCTATAGGACCATAAGTGGAAGTGCCCTAGGCTCTGTTGCTTTGTTTTTTAGATGTTTCAGGAAACACCATACACTTCTCCCGAGTGGTTGTTGGCAATTTACATCCCGCCCATCAGCATAACAAGGCTCCCAGTTCTCCATGGCCTGTCCTGCCTTTCTGGATTTTACACTTTTTTCAGATGGCCCTTTTGACCGGGGTGAAGTGAGACTTCATTGTAGTGCAGATTTCCTTTGCAAGATTGCTTGGTTGGCCAAAAAGGGCGTATGCGTTTTTTCCTGAATATATTCAGGAAAAAACGCATACGCCCTTTTTGGCCAAGTGCATCATTGTGGACGTTCTGCCTCTTTTCCTATGCTTTCAATGCAATTCCAGTCTACCTCCTGAAATCGGTTTCCTGCAATTCTGCCCCGCATTCAAGTCCTCTTGGCAGCCTTACTTCAGTCTATTTTTGGACGATAGCTGTCATTTATAACTCTGCAGGTTTGTGAATTACAGTGCCCCTGAGCTGCTTTCTTCAACTCGCTTTCTTGTGACCTGGCCGCAACACCGCAGGATGGCTTCAGGCCCTAATCTGGTTCCGGCCCGGCATGCTGAGCCTTTGGTTAATTCCTCTTCCTGGTGGGAAATGAGAGTTAAATTTGCCCGTCCAGACACCTCCAGCTAGCCTCTCATTGGTTCTCGCTATTCCTGTTCATCTTCCGCAGAAATTGCAAACTGGGCCAAACAGGAGGTTAAAGGGACTGACTCTCCAAGTGGGGAGAGTGTTAGTAAAGCGTCTGGAATGTTGCACCCGAGTACCAGTGGAGGAAAACTGAGATATATTTGAACACGTCTCCCGATCACATGGTTGATCATACTCTAGGTTCCACATGCATGTTTTAGCTGAAGGAAGAATACCTTAAACCTGGGTAGTTGAAACCCGTGGAATGGGTACCATGCAATATGACTTCAAAGGGTCTTCATTTGCTCACCGAACCTCTCCAATCCTATCACTGCTGCGTTTATGCCCCTGTTCACATGCTTGATTCTCTTTCGGAGACATAGCAATCCATAGGTTTTAAGATACTTACTAGTCAGGTACATTCTTAGGCGTTTAATATGGGGTGTTGAGTCCATTTCGTTGAGCAAGGAATAGCTCTTGTCTATTCCATATTTGGCTTAAGGAACTTTATCTGTACTCATTTCAATCTCTGGTTTTATGCAGCACCCCAACTCACCTTTACCCTTAAGCAAGAATAAGTTGGTTTTCTAAATTTGAGACCCTGTTCTGTTCTGTAATTCAGTTCCTGTGTAGCCAAGTTTACATTCCGTGTATTACTGATATCTTATGATATTTCTTTTTCTGTGTGACTTATTTCAGTTAGAATCATCATACCTGAATCCACTCATTGTGCTGCTAAGGGCCTGATGACACAGATTTCATTGCTGAGTGATATTGCTTTGTAAGTAAATACCACAACTTCTTTATCCATTTTTCACTTTCTGCGATGTTGAACTTGTACTGTAAACGAGGTTCTTGTAAACAGAGCCGTTGCAAACTTTGGGGTGGCTGTGTCTTTTTGATTTTAATTTCCCTAAGCTATAGGACCATAAGTGGCAGTGCCCTAGGCTCTGTTGCTTTGTTTTTTAGATGTTTCAGGAAACACCATACAGTTCTCCCTAGTGTCTGTTGGCAATTTACATCCCGCCCATCAGCATAACAAGGCTCCCAGTTGTCCATGGCCTGTCCTGCCTTTCTGGATTTTACACTTTTTTCAGATGGCCCTTTTGACCGGGGGGGAGTGAGACTTCATAGTAGTGCAGATTTCCTTTGCAAGCTTGCTTGGTTGGCCAAAAAGGGCGTATGCGTTTTTTCCTGAATATATTCAGGAAAAAACGCATACGCCCTTTTTGGCCAAGTGCATCATTGTGGACGTTCTGCCTCTTTTCCTATGCTTTCAATGCAATTCCAGTCTACCTCCTGAAATCGGATTCCTGCAATTCTGCCCCGCTTTCAAGTCCTCTTGGCAGCCTTACTTCAGTCTATTTTTGGACGATAGCTGTCATTTATAACTCTGCAGGTTTGTGAATTACAGTGCCCCTGAGCTCCTTTCTTCAACTCGGTTTCTTCTGAGCTGGCCGCAACACCGCAGGATGGCTTCAGGCCCTAATCTGTTTCCGGTACGGCACGCTGAGCCTTTGGTTATTTCCTCTTCCTGGTGGGAAATGAGAGTTAAATTTGCCCGTCCAGACACCTCCAGCTAGCCTCTCATTGGTTCTCGCTATTCCTGTTCATCTTCCGCAGAAATTGCAAACTGGACCAAACAGGAGGTTAAAGGTGCTGACTCTCCAAGTGGGGAGAGTGTTAGTAAAGCGTCTGGAATGTTGCACCCGATTACCAGGGGAGGAAAACTGAGACATATTTGAACACGTCTCCCGTTCACATGGTTGATCATACTTGGGTTCCACATGCATGTTTTAGCTGAAGGAAGAATACCTTAAACCTGGGTAGTTGAAACCCATGGAATGGGTACCATGCAATATGACTTCAAAGGGTCTTCATTTGCTCACCGAACCTCTCCAATCCTATCACTGCTGCGTTTATGCCCCTGTACACATGCTTGATTCTCTTTTGGAGACATAGCAATCCATAGGTTTTAAGATACTTACTAGTCAGGTACATTCTTAGGCGTTTAATATGCGGTGTTGAGTCCATTTCGTTGAGCAAGGTGTAGCTCTTGTCTATTCCATATTTGACTTAAGGAACTTTATCTGTGCTCATTTCAATCTCTGGTTTTATGCAGCACCCCAACTCACCTTTACCCTTAAGCAAGCATAAGTTGGTTTTCTAAATTTGAGACCCTGTTCTGTTCTGTAATTCAGTTCCTGTGTAGCCAAGTTTACATTCCGTGTATTACTGATATCTTATGATGTTTCTTTTTCTGTGTGACTTATTTCAGTTAGAATCATCATACCTGAATCCACTCATTGTGATGCTAAGGGCCTGATGACATAAATTTCATTGCTGAGTGATATTGCTTTGTAAGTAAATACCACAACTTCTTTATCCATTTTTCACTTTCTGCGATGTTGAACTTGTACTGTAAACGAGGTTCTTGTAAACAGAGCCGTTCCAAACTTTGGGGTGGCTGTGTCTTTTTGATTTTAATTTCCCTAAGCTATAGGACCATAAGTGGAAGTGCCCTAGGTTCTGTTGCTTTGTTTTTTAGATGTTTCGGGAAACACCATACACTTCTCCCGAGTGGTTGTTGGCAATTTACATCCCGCCCATCAGCAATAACAAGGCTCCCAGTTCTCCATGGCCTGTCCTGCCTTTCTGGATTTTACACTTTTTTCAGATGGCCCTTTTGACCGGGGGGAAGTGAGACTTCCTTGTAGTGCAGATTTCCTTTGCAAGCTTGCTTGGTTGGCCAAAAAGGGCGTATGCGTTTTTTCCTGAATATATTCAGGAAAAAACGCATACGCCCTTTTTGGCCAAGTGCATCATTGTGGACGTTCTGCCTCTTTTCCTATGCTTTCAATGCAATTCCAGTCTACCTCCTGAAATCGGTTTCCTGCAATTCTGCCCCGCTTTCAAGTCCTCTTGGCAGCCTTACTTCAGTCTATTTTTGGACGATAGCTGTCATTTATAACTCTGCAGGTTTGTGAATTACAGTGCCCCTGAGCTCCTTTCTTCAACTTGCTTTCTTGTGACCTGGCCGCAACACCGCAGGATGGCTTCAGGCCCTAATCTGGTTCCGGCACGGCACGCTGAGCCTTTGGTTATTTCCTCTTCCTGGTGGGAAATGAGAGTTAAATTTGCCCGTCCAGACACCTCCAGCTAGTCTCTCATTGGTTCTCGCTATTCCTGTTAATCTTCCGCAGAAATTGCAAACTGGGCCAAACAGGAGGTTAAAGGCGCTGTCTCTCCAAATGGGGAGAGTGTTAGTAAAGCGTCTGGAATGTTGCACCCGAGTACCAGGGTAGGAAAACTGAGACATATTTGAACACGTCTCCCGTTCACATGGTTGATCATACTTGGGTTCCACATGCATGTTTTAGCTGAAGGAAGAATACCTTAAACCTGGAGAGTTAAGACCCGTGCAATGGGTACCATGCAATATGACTTCAAAGGGTCTTCATTTGCTCACCGAACCTCTCCAATCCTATCACTGCTGCGTTTATGCCCCTGTACACATGCTTGATTCTCTTTTGGAGACATAGCAATCCATAGGTTTTAAGATACTTACTAGTCAGGTACATTCTTAGGCGTTTAATATGCGGTGTTGAGTCCATTTCGTTGAGCAAGGAGTAGCTCTTGTCTATTCCATATTTGACTTAAGGAACTTTATCTGTGCTCATTTCAATCTCTGGTTTTATGCAACACCCCAACTCACCTTTACCCTTAAGCAAGCATAAGTTGGTTTTCTAAATTTGAGACCCTGTTCTGTTCTGTAATTCAGTCCCTGTGTAGCCAAGTTTACATTCCATGTATTACTGATATCTTATGATGTTTCTTTTTCTGTGTGACTTACTTCAGTTAGAATCATCATACCTGAATCCACTCATTGTGCTGCTAAGGACCTGATGACACAGATTTCATTGCTGAGTGATATTGCTTTGTAAGTAAATACCACAACTTCTTTATCCATTTTTCACTTTCTGCGATGTTGAACTTGTACTGTAAAGGAGGTTCTTGTAAACTGAGGCGTCCCAAACTTTGGGGTGGCTGTGTCTTTTTGATTTTAATTTCCCTAAGCTATAGGACCATAAGTGGAAGTGCC
This sequence comes from Delphinus delphis, assembly GCF_949987515.2. NCBI lineage: Eukaryota > Metazoa > Chordata > Mammalia > Artiodactyla > Delphinidae > Delphinus > Delphinus delphis. The sequence continues at coordinate 387,658 of NW_027192724.1, forward strand.
CTAGGTTCTGTTGCTTTGTTTTTTAGATGTTTCAGGAAACACCATACACTTCTCCCGAGTGGTTGTTGGCAATTTACATCCCGCCCATCAGCAATAACAAGGCTCCCAGTTCTCCATGGCCTGTCCTGCCTTTCTGGATTTTACACTTTTTTCAGATGGCCCTTTTGACAGGGGGGAAGTGAGACTTCATTGTAGTGCAGATTTCCTTTGCAAGCTTGCTTGGTTGGCCAAAAAGGGCGTATGCGTTTTTTCCTGAATATATTCAGGAAAAAACGCATACGCCCTTTTTGGCCAAGTGCATCATTGTGGACGTTCTGCCTCTTTTCCTATGCTTTCAATGCAATTCCAGTCTACCTCCTGAAATCGGAATCCTGCAATTCTGCCCCGCTTTCAAGTCCTCTTGGCAGCCTTACTTCAGTCTATTTTTGGACGATAGCTGTCATTTATAACTCTGCAGGTTTGTGAATTACAGTGCCCCTGAGCTCCTTTCTTCAACTCGGTTTCTTTTGGGCTGGCCGCAACACCGCAGGATGGCTTCAGGCCCTAATCTGTTTCCGGTACGGCACGCTGAGCCTTTGGTTATTTCCTCTTCCTGGTGGGAAATGAGAGTTAAATTTGCCCGTCCAGACACCTCCAGCTAGCCTCTCATTTGTTCTCGCTATTCCTGTTCATCTTCCGCAGAAATTGCAAACTGGGCCAATCAGGAGGTTAAAGGCGCTGACTCTCCAAGTGGGGAGAGTGTTAGTAAAGCGTCTGGAATGTTGCACCCGAGTACCAGGGGAGGAAAACTGAGACATATTTGAACACGTCTCCCGTTCACATGGTTGATCATACTTGGGTTTCACATGCATGTTTTAGCTGAAGGAAGAATACCTTAAACCTGGAGAGTTGAGACCCTTGTAATGGGTACCATGCAATATGACTTCAAAGGGTCTTCATTTGCTCACCGAACCTCTCCAATCCTATCACTGCTGCGTTTATGCCCCTGTACACATGCTTGATTCTCTTTTGGAGACATAGCAATCCATAGGTTTTCCGATACTTACTAGTCAGGTACATTCTTAGGCGTTTAATATGCGGTGTTGAGTCCATTTCGTTGAGCAAGGTGTAGCTCTTGTCTATTCCATATTTGACTTAAGGAACTTTATCTGTGCTCATTTCAATCTCTGGTTTTATGCAGCACCCCAACTCACCTTTAGCCTTAAGCAAGCATAAGTTGGTTTTCTAAATTTGAGACCCTGTTCTGTTCTGTAATTCAGTTCCTGTGTAGCCAAGTTTACATTCCGTGTATTACTGATATCTTATGATGTTTCTTTTTCTGTGTGACTTACTTCAGTTAGAATCATCATACCTGAATCCACTCATTGTGCTGCTAAGGGCCTGATGACATAGATTTCATTGCTGAGTGATATTGCTTTGTAAGTAAATACCACAACTTCTTTAGCCATTTTTCACTTTCTGTGATGTTGAACTTGTACTGTAAACGAGGTTCTTGTAAACAGAGCCGTTGCAAACTTTGGGGTGGCTGTGTCTTTTTGATTTTAATTTCCCTAAGCTATAGGACCATAAGTGGCAGTGCCCTAGGCTCTGTTGCTTTGTTTTTTAGATGTTTCAGGAAACACCATACAGTTCTCCCTAGTGTCTGTTGGCAATTTACATCCCGCCCATCAGCATAACAAGGCTCCCAGTTGTCCATGGCCTGTCCTGCCTTTCTGGATTTTACACTTTTTTCAGATGGCCCTTTTGACCGGGGGGGAGTGAGACTTCATAGTAGTGCAGATTTCCTTTGCAAGCTTGCTTGGTTGGCCAAAAAGGGCGTATGCGTTTTTTCCTGAATATATTTAGGAAAAAACGCATACGCCCTTTTTGGCCAAGTGCATCATTGTGGACGTTCTGCCTCTTTTCTTATGCTTTCAATGCAATTCCAGTCTACCTCCTGAAATCCGTTTCCTGCAATTCTGCCCCGCTTTCAAGTCCTCTTGGCAGCCTTACTTCAGTCTATTTTTGGACGATAGCTGTCATTTATAACTCTGCAGGTTTGTGAATTACAGTGCCCCTGAGCTCCTTTCTTCAACTCGCTTTCTTTTGAGCTGGCCGCAACACCGCAGGATGGCTTCAGGCCCTAATCTGGTTCCGGCCCGGCATGCTGAGCCTTTGGTTAATTCCTCTTCCTGGTGGGAAATGAGAGTTAAATTTGCCCGTCCAGACACCTCCAGCTAGCCTCTCATTGGTTCTCGCTATTCCTGTTCATCTTCCGCAGAAATTGCAAACTGGGCCAAACAGGAGGTTAAAGGGACTGACTCTCCAAGTGGGGAGAGTGTTAGTAAAGCGTCTGGAATGTTGCACCCGAGTACCAGTGGAGGAAAACTGAGATATATTTGAACACGTCTCCCGATCACATGGTTGATCATACTCTAGGTTCCACATGCATGTTTTAGCTGAAGGAAGAATACCTTAAACCTGGGTAGTTGAAACCCGTGGAACGGGTACCATGCAATATGACTTCAAAGGGTCTTCATTTGCTCACCGAACCTCTCCAATCCTATCACTGCTGCGTTTATGCCCCTGTACACATGCTTGATTCTCTTTCGGAGACATAGCAATCCATAGGTTTTAAGATACTTACTAGTCAGGTACATTCTTAGGCGTTTAATATGGGGTGTTGAGTCCATTTCGTTGAGCAAGGAGTAGCTCTTGTCTATTCCATATTTGGCTTAAGGAACTTTATCTGTGCTCATTTCAATCTCTGGTTTTATGCAGCATCCCAACTCACCTTTACCCTTAAGCAAGAATAAGTTGGTTTTCTAAATTTGAGACCCTGTTCTGTTCTGTAATTCAGTTCCTGTGTAGCCAAGTTTACATTCCGTGTATTACTGATATCTTATGATGTTTCTTTTTCTGTGTGACTTATTTCAGTTAGAATCATCATACCTGAATCCACTCATTGTGCTGCTAAGGGCCTGATGACACAGATTTCATTGCTGAGTGACATTGCTTTGTAAGTAAATACCACAACTTCTTTATCCGTTTTTCACTTTCTGCGATGTTGAACTTGTACTGTAAACGAGGTTCTTGTAAACAGAGCCGTTCCAAACTTTGGGGTGGCTGTGTCTTTTTGATTTTAATTTCCCTAAGCTATAGGACCATAAGTGGAAGTGCCCTAGGTTCTGTTGCTTTGTTTTTTAGATGTTTCGGGAAACACCATACACTTCTCCCGAGTGGTTGTTGGCAATTTACATCCCGCCCATCAGCAATAACAAGGCTCCCAGTTCTCCATGGCCTGTCCTGCCTTTCTGGATTTTACACTTTTTTCAGATGGCCCTTTTGACCGGGGGGAAGTGAGACTTCCTTGTAGTGCAGATTTCCTTTGCAAGCTTGCTTGGTTGGCCAAAAAGGGCGTATGCGTTTTTTCCTGAATATATTCAGGAAAAAACGCATACGCCCTTTTTGGCCAAGTGCATCATTGTGGACGTTCTGCCTCTTTTCCTATGCTTTCAATGCAATTCCAGTCTACCTCCTGAAATCGGTTTCCTGCAATTCTGCCCCGCTTTCAAGTCCTCTTGGCAGCCTTACTTCAGTCTATTTTTGGACGATAGCTGTCATTTATAACTCTGCAGGTTTGTGAATTACAGTGCCCCTGAGCTCCTTTCTTCAACTCGCTTTCTTTTGAGCTGGCCGCAACACCGCAAGATGGCTTCAGGCCCTAATCTGGTTCCGGTACGGCACGCTGAGCCTTTGGTTACTTCCTCTTCCTGGTGGGAAATGAGAGTTAAATTTGCCCCTCCAGACACCTCCAGCTAGCCTCTCATTGGTTCTCGCTATTCCTGTTCATCTTCCGCAGAAATTGCAAACTGGGCCAAACAGGAGGTTAAAGGCGCTGACTCTCCAAGTGGGAGAGTGTTAGTAAAGCGTCTGGAATGTTGCACCCGAGTACCAGGGGAGGAAAACTGAGACATATTTGAACATGTCTCCCATTCACATGGTTGATCATACTTGGGTTCCACATGCATGTTTTAGCTGAAGGAAGAATACCTTAAACCTGGAGAGTTAAGACCCGTGTAATGGGTACCATGCAATATGACTTCAAAGGGTCTTCATTTGCTCACCGAACCTCTCCAATCCTATCAGTGCTGCGTTTATGCCCCTGTACACATGCTTGATTCTCTTTTGGAGACATAGCAATCCATAGGTTTTAAGATACTTACTAGTCAGGTACATTCTTAGGCGTTTAATATGCGGTGTTGAGTCCATTTCGTTGAGCAAGGAGTAGCTCTTGTCTATTCCATATTTGACTTAAGGAACTTTATCTGTGCTCATTTCAATCTCTGGTTTTATGCAGCACCCCAACTCACCTTTACCCTTAAGCAAGCATAAGTTGTTTTTCTAAATTTGAGTCCCTGTTCTGTTCTGTAATTCAGTTCCTGTGTAGCCAAGTTTACATTCCGTGTATTACTGATATCTTATGATGTTTCTTTTTCTGTGTGACTTACTTCAGTTAGAATCATCATACCTGAATCCACTCATTGTGCTGCTAAGGGCCTGATGACACAGATTTCATTGCTGAGTGATATTGCTTTGTAAGTAAATACCACAACTTCTTTATCCATTTTTCACTTTCTGCGATGTTGAACTTGTACTGTAAACGTGGTTCTTGTAAATAGAGCCGTTCCAAACTTTGGGGTGGCTGTGTCTTTTTGATTTTAATTTCCCTAAGCTATAGGACCATAAGTGGAAGTGCCCTAGGTTCTGTTGCTTTGTGTTTTAGATGTTTCAGGAAACACCATACACTTCTCCCGAGTGTCTGTTGGCAATTTACATCCCGCCCATCAGCATAACAAGGCTCCCAGTTCTCAATGGCCTGTTGCCTTTCTGGATTTTACACTTTTTTCAGATGGCCCTTTTGACCGGGGGGAAGTGAGACTTCATTGTAGTGCAGATTTCCTTTGCAAGCTTGCTTGGTTGGCCAAAAAGGGCGTATGCGTTTTTTCCTGAATATATTCAGGAAAAAACGCATACGCCCTTTTTGGCCAAGTGCATCATTGTGGACCTTCTGCCTCTTTTCCTATGCTTTCAATGCAATTCCAGTCTACCTCCTGAAATCGGTTTCCTGCAATTCTGCCCCGCTTTCAAGTCCTCTTGGCAGCCTTACTTCAGTCTATTTTTGGACGATAGCTGTCATTTATAAGTCTGCAGGTTTGTGAATTACAGTGCCCCTGAGCTCCTTTCTTCAACTCGCTTTCTTGTGACCTGGCCGCAACACCGCAGGATGGCTTCAGGCCCTAATCTGGTTCTGGCATGGCACGCTGAGCCTTTGGTTAATTCCTCTTCTTGGTAGGAAATGAGAGTTAAATTTGCCCGTCCAGACACCTCCAGCTAGTCTCCGTTGGTTCTCGCTATTCCTGTTCATCTTCCGCAGAAATTGCAAACTGGGCCAAACAGGAGGTTAAAGGGACTGACTCTCCAAGTCGGGAGAGTGTTAGTAAAGCGTCTGGAATGTTGCACCCGAGTACCAGGGGAGGAAAACTGAGACATATTTGAACACGTCTCCCGATCACATGGTTGATCATACTCTAGGTTCCACATGCATGTTTTAGCTGAAGGAAGAATACCTTAAACCTGGGTAGTTGAAACCCGTGGAATGGGTACCATGCAATATGACTTCAAAGGGTCTTCATTTGCTCACTGAACCTCTCCAATCCTATCACTGCTGCGTTTATGCCCCTGTACACATGCTTGATTCTCTTTTGGAGACATAGCAATCCATAGGTTTTAAGATACTTACAAGTCAGGTACATTCTTAGGCTTTTAATATGCGGTGTTGAGTCCATTTCGTTGAGCAAGGAGTAGCTCTTGTCTATTCCATATTTGGCTTAAGGAACTTTATCTGTGCTCATTTCAATCTCTGGTTTTATGCAGCACCCCAACTCACCTTTACCCTTAAGCAAGCATAAGTTGTTTTTCTAAATTTGAGTCCCTGTTCTGTTCTGTAATTCAGTTCCTGTGTAGCCAAGTTTACATTCCGTGTATTACTGATATCTTATGATGTTTCTTTTTCTGTGTGACTTACTTCAGGTAGAATCATCATACCTGAATCCACTCATTGTGCTGCTAAGGGCCTGATGACACAGATTTCATTGCTGAGTGATATTGCTTTGTAAGTAAATACCACAACTTCTTTATCCATTTTTCACTTTCTGCGATGTTGAACTTGTACTGTAAACGAGGTTCTTGTAAACAGAGGCGTCCCAAACTTTGGGGTGGCTGTGTCTTTTTGATTTTAATTTCCCTAAGCTATAGGACCATAAGTGGAAGTGCCCTAGGTTCTGTTGCTTTGTTTTTTAGATGTTTCAGGAAACACCATACACTTCTCCCGAGTGTCTGTTGGCAATTTACATCCCGCCCATCAGCATAACAAGGCTCCCAGTTCTCCATGGCCTGTCCTGCCTTTCTGGATTTTACACTTTTTTGAGATGGCCCTTTTGACCGGGGGGAAGTGAGACTTCATTGTAGTGCAGATTTCCTTTGCAAGCTTGCTTGGTTGGCCAAAAAGGGCGTATGCGTTTTTTCCTGAATATATTCAGGAAAAAACGCATACGCCCTTTTTGGCCAAGTGCATCATTGTGGACGTTCTGCCTCTTTTCCTATGCTTTCAATGCAATTCCAGTCTACCTCCTGAAATCGGTTTCCTGCAATTCTGCCCCGCTTTCAAGTCCTCTTGGCAGCCTTACTTCAGTCTATTTTTGGACGATAGCTGTCATTTATAACTCTGCAGGTTTGTGAATTACAGTGCCCCTGAGCTCCTTTCTTCAACTCGCTTTCTTTTGAGCTGGCCGCAACACCGCAAGATGGCTTCAGGCCCTAATCTGGTTCCGGTACGGCACGCTGAGCCTTTGGTTACTTCCTCTTCCTGGTGGGAAATGAGAGTTAAATTTGCCCCTCCAGACACCTCCAGCTAGCCTCTCATTGGTTCTCGCTATTCCTGTTCATATTCCGCAGAAATTGCAAACTGGGCCAAACAGGAGGTTAAAGGCGCTGACTCTCCAAGTGGGGAGAGTGTTAGTAAAGCGTCTGGAATGTTGCACCCGAGTACCAGGGGAGGAAAACTGAGACATATTTGAACATGTCTCCCATTCACATGGTTGATCATACTTGGGTTCCACATGCATGTTTTAGCTGAAGGAAGAATACCTTAAACCTGGAGAGTTAAGACCCGTGTAATGGGTACCATGCAATATGACTTCAAAGGGTCTTCATTTGCTCACCGAACCTCTCCAATCCTATCACTGCTGCGTTTATGCCCCTGTACACATGCTTGATTCTCTTTCGGAGACATAGCAATCCATAGGTTTTAAGATACTTACTAGTCAGGTACATTCTTAGGCGTTTAATATGCGGTGTTGAGTCCATTTCGTTGAGCAAGGAGTAGCTCTTGTCTATTCCATATTTGACTTAAGGAAATTTATCTGTGCTCATTTCAATCTCTGGTTTTATGCAGCACCCCAACTCACCTTTACCCTTAAGCAAGCATAAGTTGTTTTTCTAAATTTGAGTCCCTGTTCTGTTCTGTAATTCAGTTCCTGTGTAGCCAAGTTTACATTCCGTGTATTACTGATATCTTATGATGTTTCTTTTTCTGTGTGACTTACTTCAGTTAGAATCATCATACCTGAATCCACTCATTGTGCTGCTAAGGGCCTGATGACACAGATTTCATTGCTGAGTGATATTGCTTTGTAAGTAAATACCACAACTTCTTTATCCATTTTTCACTTTCTGCGATGTTGAACTTGTACTGTAAACGAGGTTCTTGTAAACAGAGCCGTTCCAAACTTTGGGGTGGCTGTGTCTTTTTGATTTTAATTTCCCTAAGCTATAGGACCATAAGTGGAAGTGCCCTAGGTTCTGTTGCTTTGTTTTTTAGATGTTTCAGGAAACACCATACACTTCTCCCGAGTGGTTGTTGGCAATTTACATCCCGCCCATCAGCATAACAAGGCTCCCAGTTCTCCATGGCCTGTCCTGCCTTTCTGGATTTTACACTTTTTTCAGATGGCCCTTTTGACCGGGGGGAAGTGAGACTTCATTGTAGTGCAGATTTCCTTTGCAAGCTTGCTTGGTTGGCCAAAAAGGGCGTATGCGTTTTTTCCTGAATATATTCAGGAAAAAACGCATACGCCCTTTTTGGCCAAGTGCATCATTGTGGACGTTCTGCCTCTTTTCCTATGCTTTCAATGCAATTCCAGTCTACCTCCTGAAATCGGTTTCCTGCAATTCTGCCCCGCTTTCAAGCCCTCTTGGCAGCCTTACTTCAGTCTATTTTTTGACGATAGCTGTCATTTATAACTCTGCAGGTTTGTGAATTACAGTGCCCCTGAGCTCCTTTCTTCAACTCGCTTTCTTGTGACCTGGCCGCAACACCGCAGGATGGCTTCAGGCCCTAATCTGGTTCTGGCATGGCAGGCTGAGCCTTTGGTTAATTCCTCTTCCTGGTGGGAAATGAGAGTTAAATTTGCCCGTCCAGACACCTCCAGCTAGTCTCCGTTGGTTCTCGCTATTCCTGTTCATCTTCCGCAGAAATTGCAAACTGGGCCAAACAGGAGGTTAAAGGGACTGACTCTCCAAGTGGGGAGAGTGTTAGTAAAGCGTCTGGAATGTTGCACCCGAGTACCAGGGTACGAAAACTGAGACATATTTGAACACGTCTCCCGATCACATGGTTGATCATACTCTAGGTTCCACATGCATGTTTTAGCTGAAGGAAGAATACCTTAAACCTGGGTAGTTGAAACCCGTGGAATGGGTACCATGCAATATGACTTCAAAGGGTCTTCATTTGCTCACCGAACCTCTCCAATCCTATCAGTGCTGCGTTTATGCCCCTGTACACATGCTTGATTCTCTTTTGGAGACATAGCAATCCATAGGTTTTAAGATACTTACAAGTCAGGTACATTCTTAGGCGTTTAATATGGGGTGTTGAGTCCATTTCGTTGAGCAAGGAGTAGCTCTTGTCTATTCCATATTTGGCTTAAGGAACTTTATCTGTGCTCATTTCAATCTCTGGTTTTATGCAGCACCCCAACTCACCTTTACCCTTAAGCAAGCATAAGTTGTTTTTCTAAATTTGAGTCCCTGTTCTGTTCTGTAATTCAGTTCCTGTGTAGCCAAGTTTACATTCCGTGTATTACTGATATCTTATGATGTTTCTTTTTCTGTGTGACTTACTTCAGTTAGAATCATCATACCTGAATCCACTCATTGTGCTGCTAAGGGCCTGATGACACAAATTTCATTGCTGAGTGATATTGCTTTGTAAGTAAATACCACAACTTCTTTATCCATTTTTCACTTTCTGCGATGTTGAACTTGTACTGTAAACGAGGTTCTTGTAAACAGAGGCGTCCCAAACTTTGGGGTTGCTGTGTCTTTTTGATTTAAATTTCCCTAAGCTATAGGACCATAAGTGGAAGTGCCCTAGGTTCTGTTGCTTTGTTTTTTAGATGTTTCAGGAAACACAATACACTTCTCCCAAGTGTCTGTTGGCAATTTACATCCCGCCCATCAGCATAACAAGGCTCCCAGTTCTCCATGGCCTGTCCTGCCTTTCTGGATTTTACACTTTTTTCAGATGGCCCTTTTGACCGGGGGGAAGTGAGACTTCATTGTAGTGCAGATTTCCTTTCCAAGCTTGCTTGGTTGGCCAAAAAGGGCGTATGCGTTTTTTCCTGAATATGTTCAGGAAAAAACGCATACGCCCTTTTTGCCCAAGTGCATCATTGTGGACGTTCTGCCTCTTTTCCTATGCTTTCAATGCAATTCCAGTCTACCTCCTGAAATCGGTTTCCTGCAATTCTGCCCCGCCTTCAAGTCCTCTTGGCAGCCTTACTTCAGTCTATTTTTGGACGATAGCTGTCATTTATAACTCTGCAGGTTTGTGAATTACAGTGCCCCTGAGCTCCTTTCTTCAACTCGCTTTCTTTTGAGCTGGCCGCAACACCGCAGGATGGCTTCAGGCCCTAATCTGGTTCCGGTACGGCACGCTGAGCCTTTGGTTACTTCCTCTTCCTGGTGGGAAATGAGAGTTAAATTTGCCCCTCCAGACACCTCCAGCTAGCCTCTCATTGGTTCTCGCTATTCCTGTTCATCTTCCGCAGAAATTGCAAACTGGGCCAAACAGGAGGTTAAAGGCGCTGACTCTCCAAGTGGGGAGAGTGTTAGTAAAGCGTCTGGAATGTTGCACCCGAGTACCAGGGGAGGAAAACTGAGACATATTTGAACACGTCTCCCATTCACATGGTTGATCATACTTGGGTTCCACATGCATGTTTTAGCTGAAGGAAGAATACCTTAAACCTGGAGAGTTATGACCCGTGGAATGGGTACCATGCAATATGACTTCAAAGGGTCTTCATTTGCTCACCGAACCTCTCCAATCCTATCACTGCTGCGTTTATGCCCCTGTACACATGCTTGATTCTCTTTCGGAGACATAGCAATCCATAGGTTTTAAGATACTTACTAGTCAGGTACATTCTTAGGCATTTAATATGCGGTGTTGAGTCCATTTCGTTGAGCAAGGAGTAGCTCTTGTCTATTCCATATTTGACTTAAGGAACTTTATCTGTGCTCATTTCAATCTCTGGTTTTATGCAGCACCCCAACTCACCTTTACCCTTAAGCAAGCATAAGTTGTTTTTCTAAATTTGAGTCCCTGTTCTGTTCTGTAATTCAGTTCCTTTGTAGCCAAGTTTACATTCCGTGTATTACTGATATCTTATGATGTTTCTTTTTCTGTGTGACTTACTTCAGTTAGAATCATCATACCTGAATCCACTCATTGTGCTGCTAAGGGCCTGATGACACAGATTTCATTGCTGAGTGATATTGCTTTGTAAGTAAATACCACAACTTCTTTATCCATTTTTCACTTTCTGCGATGTTGAACTTGTACTGTAAACGAGGTTCTTGTAAACAGAGCTGTTCCAAACTTTGGGGTGGCTGTGTCTTTTTGATTTTAATTTCCCTAAGCTATAGGACCATAAGTGGAAGTGCCCTAGGTTCTGTTGCTTTGTTTTTTAGATGTTTCAGGAAACACCATACACTTCTCCGGAGTGGTTGTTGGCAATTTACATCCCGCCCATCAGCATAACAAGGCTCCCAGTTCTCCATGGCCTGTCCTGCCTTTCTGGATTTTACACTTTTTTCAGATGGCCCTTTTGACCGCGGGGAAGTGAGACTTCATTGTAGTGCAGATTTCCTTTGCAAGCTTGCTTGGTTGGCCAAAAAGGGCGTATGCGTTTTTTCCTGAATATATTCAGGAAAAAACGCATATGCCCTTTTTGGCCAAGTGCATCATTGTGGACGTTCTGCCTCTTTTCCTATGCTTTCAATGCAATTCCAGTCTACCTCCTGAAATCGGTTTCCTGCAATTCTGCCCCGCTTTCAAGTCCTCTTGGCAGCCTTACTTCAGTCTATTTTTGGACGATAGCTGTCATTTATAACTCTGCAGGTTTGTGAATTACAGTGCCCCTGAGCTCCTTTCTTCAACTCGCTTTCATTTGAGCTGGCCGCAACACCGCAGGATGGCTTCAGGCCCTAATCTGGTTCCGGTACGGCACGCTGAGCCTTTGGTTATTTCCTCTTCCTGGTGGGAAATGAGAGTTAAATTTGCCCGTCCAGACACCTTCAGCTAGCCTCTCATTGGTTCTCGCTATTCCTGTTCATCTTCCGCAGAAATTGCAAACTGGGCCAAACAGGAGGTTAAAGGCGCTGACTCTCCAAGTGGGGAGAGTGTTAGTAAAGCGTCTGGAATGTTGCACCCGAGTACCAGGGGAGGAAAACTGAGACATATTTGAACACGTCTCCCGTTCACATGGTTGATCATACTTGGGTTCCACATGCATGTCTTAGCTGAAGGAAGAATACCTTAAACCTGGAGAGTTGAGACCCGTGTAATGGGTACCATGCAATATGACTTCAAAGGGTCTTCATTTGCTCACCGAACCTCTCCAATCCTATCACTGCTGCGTTTATGCCCCTGTACACATGCTTGATTCTCTTTCGGAGACATAGCAATCCATAAGTTTCAAGATACTTACTAGTCAGGTACATTCTTAGGCGTTTAATATGGGGTGTTGAGTCCATTTCGTTGAGCAAGGAGTAGCTCTTGTCTATTCCATATTTGGCTTAAGGAACTTTATCTGTGCTCATTTCAATCTCTGGTTTTATGCAGCACCCCAACTCACCTTTACCCTTAAGCAAGAATAAGTTGTTTTTCTAAACTTGAGACCCTGTTCTGTTCTGTAATTCAGTTTCTGTGTAGCCAAGTTTACATTCCGTGTATTACTGATATCTTATGATGTTTCTTTTTCTGTTTGACTTATTTCAGTTAGAATCATCGTACCTGAATCCACTCATTGTGATGCTAAGGGCCTGATGACATAGATTTCATTGCTGAGTGATATTGCTTTGTAAGTAAATACCACAACTTCTTTATCCATTTTTCACTTTCTGCGATGTTGAACTTGTACTGTAAACGAGGTTCTTGTAAACAGAGGCGTCCCAAACTTTGGGGTGGCTGTGTCTTTTTGATTTTAATTTCCCTAAGCTATAGGACCATAAGTGGAAGTGCCCTAGGCTCTGTTGCTTTGTTTTTTAGATGTTTCAGGAAACACCATACACTTCTCCCGAGTGGTTGTTGGCAATTTACATCCCGCCCATCAGCATAACAAGGCTCCCAGTTCTCCATGGCCTGTCTTGCCTTTCTGGATTTTACACTTTTTTCAGATGGCCCTTTTGACCGGGGGGAAGTGAGACTTCATTGTAGTGCAGATTTCCTTTGCAAGCTTGCTTGGTTGGCCAAAAAGGGCGTATGCGTTTTTTCCTGAATATATTCAGGAAAAAACGCATACGCCCTTTTTGGCCAAGTGCATCATTGTGGACGTTCTGCCTCTTTTCCTATGCTTTCAATGCAATTCCAGTCTACCTCCTGAAATCGGTTTCCTGCAATTCTGCCCCGCTTTCAAGTCCTCTTGGCAGCCTTACTTCAGTCTATTTTTGGACGATAGCTGTCATTTATAACTCTGCAGGTTTGTGAATTACAGTGCCCCTGAGCTCCTTTCTTCAACTCGCTTTCTTGTGACCTGGCCGCAACACCGCAGGATGGCTTCAGGCCCTAATCTGGTTCTGGCCCGGCATGCTGAGCCTTTGGTTAATTCCTCTTCCTGGTGGGAAATGAGAGTTAAATTTGCCCGTCCAGACACCTCCAGCTAGCCTCTCATTGGTTCTCGCTATTCCTGTTCATCTTCCGCAGAAATTGCAAACTGGGCCAAACAGGAGGTTAAAGGGACTGACTCTCCAAGTGGGGAGAGTGTTAGTAAAGCGTCTGGAATGTTGCACCCGAGTACCAGGGTAGGAAAACTGAGACATATTTGAACACGTCTCCCGTTCACATGGTTGATCATACTTGGGTTCCACATGCATGTTTTAGCTGAAGGAAGAATACCTTAAACCTGGAGAGTTAAGACCCGTGCAATGGGTACCATGCAATATGACTTCAAAGGGTCTTCATTTGCTCACCGAACCTCTCCAATCCTATCACTGCTGCGTTTATGCCCCTGTACACATGCTTGATTCTCTTTCGGAGACATAGCAATCCATAGGTTTTAAGATACTTACTAGTCAGGTACATTCTTAGGCGTTTAATATGGGGTGTTGAGTCCAATTTGTTGAGCAAGGAGTAGCTCTTGTCTATTCCATATTTGACTTAAGGAACTTTATCTGTGCTCATTTCAATCTCTGGTTTTATGCAGCACCCCAACTCACCTTTACCCTTAAGCAAGAATAAGTTGGTTTTCTAAATTTGAGACCCTGTTCTTTTCTGTAATTCAGTTCCTGTGTAGCCAAGTTTACATTCCGTGTATTACTGATATCTTATGATGTTTCTTTTTCTGTGTGACTTATTTCAGTTAGAATCATCATACCTGAATCCACTCATTGTGATGCTAAGGGCCTGATGACATAGATTTCATTGCTGAGTGATATTGCTTTGTAAGTAAATACCACAACTTCTTTATCCATTTTTCACTTTCTGCGATGTTGAACTTGTACTGTAAACGAGGTTCTTGTAAACAGAGGCGTCCCAAACTTTGGGGTGGCTGTGTCTTTTTGATTTTAATTTCCCTAAGCTATAGGACCATAAGTGGCAGTGCCCTAGGCTCTGTTGCTTTGTTTTTTAGATGTTTCAGGAAACACCATACACTTCTCCCGAGTGTCTGTTGGCAATTTACATCCCGCCCATCAGCATAACAAGGTTCCCAGTTCTCCATGGCCTGTCCTGCCTTTCTGGATTTTACACTTTTTTCAGATGGCCCTTTTGACCGGGGGGAAGTGAGACTTCATTGTAGTGCAGATTTCCTTTGCAAGCTTGCTTGGTTGGCCAAAAAGGGCGTATGCGTTTTTTCCTGAATATATTCAAGAAAAAACGCATATGCCCTTTTTGGCCAAGTGCATCATTGTGGACGTTCTGCCTCTTTTCCTATGCTTTCAATGCAATTCCAGTCTACCTCCTGAAATCGGTTTCCTGCAATTCTGCCCCGCTTTCAAGTCCTCTTGGCAGCCTTACTTCAGTCTATTTTTGGACGATAGCTGTCATTTATAACTCTGCAGGTTTGTGAATTACAGTGTCCCTGAGCTCCTTTCTTCAACTCGCTTTCTTGTGACCTGGCCGCAACACCGCAGGATAGCTTCAGGACCTAATCAGGTTCCGGCCCGGCATGCTGAGCCTTTGGTTAATTCCTCTTCCTGGTGGGAAATGAGAGTTAAATTTGCCCATCCAGACACCTCCAGCTAGCCTCTCATTGGTTCTCGCTATTCCTGTTCATCTTCCGCAGAAATTGCAAACTGGGCCAAACAAGAGGTTAAAGGGACTGACTCTCCAAGTGGGGAGAGTGTTAGTAAAGCGTCTGGAATGTTGCACCCGAGTACCAGGGGAGGAAAACTGAGACATATTTGAACACGTCTCCCAATCACATGGTTGATCATACTCTAGGTTCCACATGCATGTTTTAGCTGAAGGAAGAATACGTTAAACCTGGGTAGTTGAAACCCGTGGAATGGGTACCATGCAATATGACTTCAAAGGGTCTTCATTTGCTCACCGCACCTCTCCAATCCTATCACTGCTGCGTTTATGCCCCTGTACACATGCTTGATTCTCTTTCGGAGACATAGCAATCCATAGGTTTTACGATACTTACTAGTCAGGTACATTCTTAGGCGTTTAATATGCGGTGTTGAGTCCATTTCGTTGAGCAAGGAGTAGCTCTTGTCTATTCCATATTTGACTTAAGGAACTTTATCTGTGCTCATTTCAATCTCTGGTTTTATGCAGCACCCCAACTCACCTTTACCCTTAAGCAAGCATAAGTTGGTTTTCTAAATTTGAGACCCTGTTCTGTTCTGTAATTCAGTTCCTGTGTAGCCAAGTTTACATTCCGTGTATTACTGATATCTTATGATGTTTCTTTTTCTGTGTGACTTATTTCAGTTAGAATCATCATACCTGAATCCACTCATTGTGATGCTAAGGGCCTGATGACATAGATTTCATTGCTGAGTGATATTGCTTTGTAAGTAAATACCACAACTTCTTTATCCATTTTTCACTTTCTGCGATGTTGAACTTGTACTGTAAACGAGGTTCTTGTAAACAGAGGCGTCCCAAACTTTGGGGTGGCTGTGTCTTTTTGATTTTAATTTCCCTAAGCTATAGGACCATAAGTGGCAGTGCCCTAGGCTCTGTTGCTTTGTTTTTTAGATGTTTCAGGAAACACCATACACTTCTCCCTAGTGTTTGTTGGCAATTTACATCCCGCCCATCAGCATAACAAGGCTCCCAGTTCTCCATGGCCTGTCCTGCCTTTCTGGATTTTACACTTTTTTCAGACGGCCCTTTTGACTGGGGGGAAGTGAGACTTCATTGTAGTGCAGATTTCCTTTGCAAGCTTGCTTGGTTGGCCAAAAAGGGCGTATGCGTTTTTTCCTGAATATATTCAGGAAAAAACGCATACGCCCTTTTTAGCCAAGTGCATCATTGTGGACATTCTGCCTCTTTTCCTATGCTTTCAATGCAATTCCAGTCTACCTCCTGAAATCGGTTTCCTGCAATTCTGCCCCACTTTCAAGTCCTCTTGGCAGCCTTACTTCAGTGTATTTTTGGACGATAGCTGGCATTTATAACTCTGCAGGTTTGTGAATTACAGTGCCCCTGAGCTCCTTTCTTCAACTCGCTTTCTTGTGACCTGGCCGCAACACCGCAGGATGGCTTCAGGCCCTAATCAGGTTCCGGCCCGGCATGCTGAGCCTTTGGTTAATTCCTCTTCCTGGTGGGAAATGAGAGTTAAATTTGCCCGTCCAGACACCTCCAGCTAGCCTCTCATTGGTTTTCGCTATTCCTGTTCATCTTCCGCAGAAATTGCAAACTGGGCCAAACAGGAGGTTAAAGGGACTGACTCTCCAAGTGGGGAGAGTGTTAGTAAAGCGTCTGGAATGTTGCACCCGAGTACCAGGGGAGGAAAACTGAGACATATTTGAACACGTCTCCCGATCACATGGTTGATCATACTCTAGGTTCCACATGCATGTTTTAGCTGAAGGAAGAATACCTTAAAACTGGGTAGTTGAAACCCGTGGAATGGGTACCATGCAATATGACTTCAAAGGGTCTTCATTTGCTCACCGCACCTCTCCAATCCTATCACTGCTGCCTTTATGCCCCTGTACACATGCTTGATTCTCTTTCGGAGACATAGCAATCCATAGGTTTTAAGATACTTACAAGTCAGGTACATTCTTAGGCGTTTAATATGCGGTGTTGAGTCCATTTCGTTGAGCAAGGAGTAGCTCTTGTCTATTCCATATTTGGCTTAAGGAACTTTATCTGTGCTCATTTCAATCTCTGGTTTTATGCAGCACCCCAACTCACCTTTACCCTTAAGCAAGCATAAGTTGTTTTTCTAAATTTGAGACCCTGTTCTGTTCTGTAATTCAGTTCCTGTGTAGCCAAGTTTCCATTCCGTGTATTACTGATATCTTATGATGTTACTTTTTCTTTGTGACTTACTTCAGTTAGAATCATCATACCTGAATCCACTCATTGTGCTGCTAAGGGCCTGATGACACAGATTTCATTGCTGAGTGATATTGCTTTGTAAGTAAATACCACAACTTCTTTATCCATTTTTCACTTTCTGCAATGTTGAACTTGTACTGTAAACGAGGTTCTTGTAAACAGAGCCGTTCCAAACTTTGGGGTGGCTGTGTCTTTTTGATTTTAATTTCCCTAAGCTATAGGACCATAAGTGGAAGTGCCCTAGGCTCTGTTGCTTTGTTTTTTAGATGTTTCAGGAAACACCATACACTTCTCCCAAGTGTCTGTTGGCAATTTACATCCCGCCCATCAGCATAACAAGGCTCCCAGTTCTCAATGGCCTGTTGCCTTTCTGGATTTTACACTTTTTTCAGATGGCCCTTTTGACCGGGGGGAAGTGAGACTTCCTTGTAGTGCAGATTTCCTTTGCAAGCTTGCTTGGTTGGCCAAAAAGGGCGTATGCGTTTTTTCCTGAATATATTCAGGAAAAAACGCATACGCCCTTTTTGGCCAAGTGCATCATTGTGGACGTTCTGCCTCTTTTCCTATGCTTTCAATGCAATTCCAGTCTACCTCCTGAAATCGGTTTCCTGCAATTCTGCCCCGCTTTCAAGTCCTCTTGGCAGCCTTACTTCAGTCTATTTTTGGACGATAGCTGTCATTTATAACTCTGCAGGTTTGTGAATTACAGTGCCCCTGAGCTCCTTTCTTCAACTCGCTTTCTTGTGACCTGGCCGCAACACCGCAGGATGGCTTCAGGCCCTAATCTGGTTCCGGCCCGGCATGCTGAGCCTTTGGTTAATTCCTCTTCCTGGTGGGAAATGAGAGTTAAATTTGCCCGTCCAGACACCTCCAGCTAGCCTCTCATTGGTTCTCGCTATTCCTGTTCATCTTCCGCAGAAATTGCAAACTGGGCCAAACAGGAGGTTAAAGGGACTGACTCTCCAAGTGGGGAGAGTGTTAGTAAAGCGTCTGGAATGTTGCACCCGAGTACCAGGGTAGGAAAACTGAGACATATTTGAACACGTCTCCCGTTCACATGGTTGATCATACTTGGGTTCCACATGCATGTTTTAGCTGAAGGAAGAATACCTTAAACCTGGAGAGTTAAGACCCGTGCAATGGGTACCATGCAATATGACTTCAAAGGGTCTTCATTTGCTCACCGAACCTCTCCAATCCTATCACTGCTGCGTTTATGCCCCTGTACACATGCTTGATTCTCTTTCGGAGACATAGCAATCCATAGGTTTTAAGATACTTACTAGTCAGGTACATTCTTAGGCGTTTAATATGGGGTGTTGAGTCCAATTTGTTGAGCAAGGAGTAGCTCTTGTCTATTCCATATTTGACTTAAGGAACTTTATCTGTGCTCATTTCAATCTCTGGTTTTATGCAGCACCCCAACTCACCTTTACCCTTAAGCAAGAATAAGTTGGTTTTCTAAATTTGAGACCCTGTTCTTTTCTGTAATTCAGTTCCTGTGTAGCCAAGTTTACATTCCGTGTATTACTGATATCTTATGATGTTTCTTTTTCTGTGTGACTTATTTCAGTTAGAATCATCATACCTGAATCCACTCATTGTGATGCTAAGGGCCTGATGACATAGATTTCATTGCTGAGTGATATTGCTTTGTAAGTAAATACCACAACTTCTTTATCCATTTTTCACTTTCTGCGATGTTGAACTTGTACTGTAAACGAGGTTCTTGTAAACAGAGGCGTCCCAAACTTTGGGGTGGCTGTGTCTTTTTGATTTTAATTTCCCTAAGCTATAGGACCATAAGTGGCAGTGCCCTAGGCTCTGTTGCTTTGTTTTTTAGATGTTTCAGGAAACACCATACACTTCTCCCGAGTGTCTGTTGGCAATTTACATCCCGCCCATCAGCATAACAAGGCTCCCAGTTCTCCATGGCCTGTCCTGCCTTTCTGGATTTTACACTTTTTTCAGATGGCCCTTTTGACCGGGGGGAAGTGAGACTTCATTGTAGTGCAGATTTCCTTTGCAAGCTTGCTTGGTTGGCCAAAAAGGGCGTATGCGTTTTTTCCTGAATATATTCAGGAAAAAACGCATATGCCCTTTTTGGCCAAGTGCATCATTGTGGACGTTCTGCCTCTTTTCCTATGCTTTCAATGCAATTCCAGTCTACCTCCTGAAATCGGTTTCCTGCAATTCTGCCCCGCTTTCAAGTCCTCTTGGCAGCCTTACTTCAGTCTATTTTTGGACGATAGCTGTCATTTATAACTCTGCAGGTTTGTGAATTACAGTGTCCCTGAGCTCCTTTCTTCAACTCGCTTTCTTGTGACCTGGCCGCAACACCGCAGGATAGCTTCAGGAACTAATCAGGTTCCGGCCCGGCATGCTGAGCCTTTGGTTAATTCCTCTTCCTGGTGGGAAATGAGAGTTAAATTTGCCCATCCAGACACCTCCAGCTAGCCTCTCATTGGTTCTCGCTATTCCTGTTCATCTTCCGCAGAAATTGCAAACTGGGCCAAACAAGAGGTTAAAGGGACTGACTCTCCAAGTGGGGAGAGTGTTAGTAAAGCGTCTGGAATGTTGCACCCGAGTACCAGGGGAGGAAAACTGAGACATATTTGAACACGTCTCCCAATCACATGGTTGATCATACTCTAGGTTCCACATGCATGTTTTAGCTGAAGGAAGAATACGTTAAACCTGGGTAGTTGAAACCCGTGGAATGGGTACCATGCAATATGACTTCAAAGGGTCTTCATTTGCTCACCGCACCTCTGCAATCCTATCACTGCTGCATTTATGCCCCTGTACACATGCTTGATTCTCTTTCGGAGACATAGCAATCCATAGGTTTTACGATACTTACTAGTCAGGTACATTCTTAGGCGTTTAATATGCGGTGTTGAGTCCATTTCGTTGAGCAAGGAGTAGCTCTTGTCTATTCCATATTTGACTTAAGGAACTTTATCTGTGCTCATTTCAATCTCTGGTTTTATGCAGCACCCCAACTCACCTTTACCCTTAAGCAAGCATAAGTTGGTTTTCTAAATTTGAGACCCTGTTCTGTTCTGTAATTCAGTTCCTGTGTAGCCAAGTTTACATTCCGTGTATTACTGATATCTTATGATGTTTCTTTTTCTGTGTGACTTATTTCAGTTAGAATCATCATACCTGAATCCACTCATTGTGATGCTAAGGGCCTGATGACATAGATTTCATTGCTGAGTGATATTGCTTTGTAAGTAAATACCACAACTTCTTTATCCATTTTTCACTTTCTGCGATGTTGAACTTGTACTGTAAACGAGGTTCTTGTAAACAGAGGCGTCCCAAACTTTGGGGTGGCTGTGTCTTTTTGATTTTAATTTCCCTAAGCTATAGGACCATAAGTGGCAGTGCCCTAGGCTCTGTTGCTTTGTTTTTTAGATGTTTCAGGAAACACCATACACTTCTCCCTAGTGGTTGTTGGCAATTTACATCCCGCCCATCAGCATAACAAGGCTCCCAGTTCTCCATGGCCTGTCCTGCC
Source organism: Delphinus delphis (assembly GCF_949987515.2). NCBI lineage: Eukaryota > Metazoa > Chordata > Mammalia > Artiodactyla > Delphinidae > Delphinus > Delphinus delphis. The sequence goes on from NW_027192724.1 coordinate 408,315, forward strand.
TTTCTGGATTTTACACTTTTTTCAGATGGCCCTTTTGACTGGGGGGAAGTGAGACTTCATTGTAGTGCAGATTTCCTTTGCAAGCTTGCTTGGTTGGCCAAAAAGGGCGTATGTGTTTTTTCCTGAATATATTCAGGAAAAAACGCATACGCCCTTTTTAGCCAAGTGCATCATTGTGGACATTCTGCCTCTTTTCCTATGCTTTCAATGCAATTCCAGTCTACCTCCTGAAATCGGTTTCCTGCAATTCTGCCCCACTTTCAAGTCCTCTTGGCAGCCTTACTTCAGTGTATTTTTGGACGATAGCTGGCATTTATAACTCTGCAGGTTTGTGAATTACAGTGCCCCTGAGCTCCTTTCTTCAACTCGCTTTCTTGTGACCTGGCCGCAACACCGCAGGATGGCTTCAGGCCCTAATCAGGTTCCGGCCCGGCATGCTGAGCCTTTGGTTAATTCCTCTTCCTGGTGGGAAATGAGAGTTAAATTTGCCCGTCCAGACACCTCCAGCTAGCCTCTCATTGGTTTTCGCTATTCCTGTTCATCTTCCGCAGAAATTGCAAACTGGGCCAAACAGGAAGTTAAAGGGACTGACTCTCCAAGTGGGGAGAGTGTTAGTAAAGCGTCTGGAATGTTGCACCCGAGTACCAGGGGAGGAAAACTGAGACATATTTGAACACGTCTCCCGATCACATGGTTGATCATACTCTAGGTTCCACATGCATGTTTTAGCTGAAGGAAGAATACCTTAAAACTGGGTAGTTGAAACCCGTGGAATGGGTACCATGCAATATGACTTCAAAGGGTCTTCATTTGCTCACCGCACCTCTCCAATCCTATCACTGCTGCCTTTATGCCCCTGTACACATGATTGATTCTCTTTCGGAGACATAGCAATCCATAGGTTTTAAGATACTTACAAGTCAGGTACATTCTTAGGCGTTTAATATGCGGTGTTGAGTCCATTTCGTTGAGCAAGGAGTAGCTCTTGTCTATTCCATATTTGGCTTAAGGAACTTTATCTGTGCTCATTTCAATCTCTGGTTTTATGCAGCACCCCAACTCACCTTTACCCTTAAGCAAGCATAAGTTGTTTTTCTAAATTTGAGACCCTGTTCTGTTCTGTAATTCAGTTCCTGTGTAGCCAAGTTTCCATTCCGTGTATTACTGATATCTTATGATGTTACTTTTTCTGTGTGACTTACTTCAGTTAGAATCATCATACCTGAATCCACTCATTGTGCTGCTAAGGGCCTGATGACACAGATTTCATTGCTGAGTGATATTGCTTTGTAAGTAAATACCACAACTTCTTTATCCATTTTTCACTTTCTGCAATGTTGAACTTGTACTGTAAACGAGGTTCTTGTAAACAGAGCCGTTCCAAACTTTGGGGTGGCTGTGTCTTTTTGATTTTAATTTCCCTAAGCTATAGGACCATAAGTGGAAGTGCCCTAGGCTCTGTTGCTTTGTTTTTTAGATGTTTCAGGAAACACCATACACTTCTCCCAAGTGTCTGTTGGCAATTTACATCCCGCCCATCAGCATAACAAGGCTCCCAGTTCTCAATGGCCTGTTGCCTTTCTGGATTTTACACTTTTTTCAGATGGCCCTTTTGACCGGGGGGAAGTGAGACTTCCTTGTAGTGCAGATTTCCTTTGCAAGCTTGCTTGGTTGGCCAAAAAGGGCGTATGCGTTTTTTCCTGAATATATTCAGGAAAAAACGCATACGCCCTTTTTGGCCAAGTGCATCATTGTGGACGTTCTGCCTCTTTTCCTATGCTTTCAATGCAATTCCAGTCTACCTCCTGAAATCGGTTTCCTGCAATTCTGCCCCGCTTTCAAGTCCTCTTGGCAGCCTTACTTCAGTCTATTTTTGGACGATAGCTGTCATTTATAACTCTGCAGGTTTGTGAATTACAGTGCCCCTGAGCTCCTTTCTTCAACTCGCTTTCTTGTGACCTGGCCGCAACACCGCAGGATGGCTTCAGGCCCTAATCTGGTTCCGGCCCGGCATGCTGAGCCTTTGGTTAATTCCTCTTCCTGGTGGGAAATGAGAGTTAAATTTGCCCGTCCAGACACCTCCAGCTAGCCTCTCATTGGTTCTCGCTATTCCTGTTCATCTTCCGCAGAAATTGCAAACTGGGCCAAACAGGAGGTTAAAGGGACTGACTCTCCAAGTGGGGAGAGTGTTAGTAAAGCGTCTGGAATGTTGCACCCGAGTACCAGGGTAGGAAAACTGAGACATATTTGAACACGTCTCCCGTTCACATGGTTGATCATACTTGGGTTCCACATGCATGTTTTAGCTGAAGGAAGAATACCTTAAACCTGGAGAGTTAAGACCCGTGCAATGGGTACCATGCAATATGACTTCAAAGGGTCTTCATTTGCTCACCGAACCTCTCCAATCCTATCACTGCTGCGTTTATGCCCCTGTACACATGCTTGATTCTCTTTCGGAGACATAGCAATCCATAGGTTTTAAGATACTTACTAGTCAGGTACATTCTTAGGCGTTTAATATGGGGTGTTGAGTCCAATTTGTTGAGCAAGGAGTAGCTCTTGTCTATTCCATATTTGACTTAAGGAACTTTATCTGTGCTCATTTCAATCTCTGGTTTTATGCAGCACCCCAACTCACCTTTACCCTTAAGCAAGAATAAGTTGGTTTTCTAAATTTGAGACCCTGTTCTTTTCTGTAATTCAGTTCCTGTGTAGCCAAGTTTACATTCCGTGTATTACTGATATCTTATGATGTTTCTTTTTCTGTGTGACTTATTTCAGTTAGAATCATCATACCTGAATCCACTCATTGTGATGCTAAGGGCCTGATGACATAGATTTCATTGCTGAGTGATATTGCTTTGTAAGTAAATACCACAACTTCTTTATCCATTTTTCACTTTCTGCGATGTTGAACTTGTACTGTAAACGAGGTTCTTGTAAACAGAGGCGTCCCAAACTTTGGGGTGGCTGTGTCTTTTTGATTTTAATTTCCCTAAGCTATAGGACCATAAGTGGCAGTGCCCTAGGCTCTGTTGCTTTGTTTTTTAGATGTTTCAGGAAACACCATACACTTCTCCCGAGTGTCTGTTGGCAATTTACATCCCGCCCATCAGCATAACAAGGCTCCCAGTTCTCCATGGCCTGTCCTGCCTTTCTGGATTTTACACTTTTTTCAGATGGCCCTTTTGACCGGGGGGAAGTGAGACTTCATTGTAGTGCAGATTTCCTTTGCAAGCTTGCTTGGTTGGCCAAAAAGGGCGTATGCGTTTTTTCCTGAATATATTCAGGAAAAAACGCATACGCCCTTTTTGGCCAAGTGCATCATTGTGGACGTTCTGCCTCTTTTCCTATGCTTTCAATGCAATTCCAGTCTACCTCCTGAAATCGGTTTCCTGCAATTCTGCCCCGCTTTCAAGTCCTCTTGGCAGCCTTACTTCAGTCTATTTTTGGACGATAGCTGTCATTTATAACTCTGCAGGTTTGTGAATTACAGTGTCCCTGAGCTCCTTTCTTCAACTCGCTTTCTTGTGACCTGGCCGCAACACCGCAGGATAGCTTCAGGAACTAATCAGGTTCCGGCCCGGCATGCTGAGCCTTTGGTTAATTCCTCTTCCTGGTGGGAAATGAGAGTTAAATTTGCCCATCCAGACACCTCCAGCTAGCCTCTCATTGGTTCTCGCTATTCCTGTTCATCTTCCGCAGAAATTGCAAACTGGGCCAAACAAGAGGTTAAAGGGACTGACTCTCCAAGTGGGGAGAGTGTTAGTAAAGCGTCTGGAATGTTGCACCCGAGTACCAGGGGAGGAAAACTGAGACATATTTGAACACGTCTCCCAATCACATGGTTGATCATATTCTAGGTTCCACATGCATGTTTTAGCTGAAGGAAGAATACGTTAAACCTGGGTAGTTGAAACCCGTGGAATGGGTACCATGCAATATGACTTCAAAGGGTCTTCATTTGCTCACCGCACCTCTCCAATCCTATCACTGCTGCGTTTATGCCCCTGTACACATGCTTGATTCTCTTTCGGAGACATAGCAATCCATAGGTTTTACGATACTTACTAGTCAGGTACATTCTTAGGCGTTTAATATGCGGTGTTGAGTCCATTTCGTTGAGCAAGGAGTAGCTCTTGTCTATTCCATATTTGACTTAAGGAACTTTATCTGTGCTCATTTCAATCTCTGGTTTTATGCAGCACCCCAACTCACCTTTACCCTTAAGCAAGCATAAGTTGGTTTTCTAAATTTGAGACCCTGTTCTGTTCTGTAATTCAGTTCCTGTGTAGCCAAGTTTACATTCCGTGTATTACTGATATCTTATGATGTTTCTTTTTCTGTGTGACTTATTTCAGTTAGAATCATCATACCTGAATCCACTCATTGTGATGCTAAGGGCCTGATGACATAGATTTCATTGCTGAGTGATATTGCTTTGTAAGTAAATACCACAACTTCTTTATCCATTTTTCACTTTCTGCGATGTTGAACTTGTACTGTAAACGAGGTTCTTGTAAACAGAGGCGTCCCAAACTTTGGGGTGGCTGTGTCTTTTTGATTTTAATTTCCCTAAGCTATAGGACCATAAGTGGCAGTGCCCTAGGCTCTGTTGCTTTGTTTTTTAGATGTTTCAGGAAACACCATACACTTCTCCCTAGTGGTTGTTGGCAATTTACATCCCGCCCATCAGCATAACAAGGCTCCCAGTTCTCCATGGCCTGTCCTGCCTTTCTGGATTTTACACTTTTTTCAGATGGCCCTTTTGACTGGGGGGAAGTGAGACTTCATTGTAGTGCAGATTTCCTTTGCAAGCTTGCTTGGTTGGCCAAAAAGGGCGTATGTGTTTTTTCCTGAATATATTCAGGAAAAAACGCATACGCCCTTTTTAGCCAAGTGCATCATTGTGGACATTCTGCCTCTTTTCCTATGCTTTCAATGCAATTCCAGTCTACCTCCTGAAATCGGTTTCCTGCAATTCTGCCCCACTTTCAAGTCCTCTTGGCAGCCTTACTTCAGTGTATTTTTGGACGATAGCTGGCATTTATAACTCTGCAGGTTTGTGAATTACAGTGCCCCTGAGCTCCTTTCTTCAACTCGCTTTCTTGTGACCTGGCCGCAACACCGCAGGATGGCTTCAGGCCCTAATCAGGTTCCGGCCCGGCATGCTGAGCCTTTGGTTAATTCCTCTTCCTGGTGGGAAATGAGAGTTAAATTTGCCCGTCCAGACACCTCCAGCTAGCCTCTCATTGGTTTTCGCTATTCCTGTTCATCTTCCGCAGAAATTGCAAACTGGGCCAAACAGGAGGTTAAAGGGACTGACTCTCCAAGTGGGGAGAGTGTTAGTAAAGCGTCTGGAATGTTGCACCCGAGTACCAGGGGAGGAAAACTGAGACATATTTGAACACGTCTCCCGATCACATGGTTGATCATACTCTAGGTTCCACATGCATGTTTTAGCTGAAGGAAGAATACCTTAAAACTGGGTAGTTGAAACCCGTGGAATGGGTACCATGCAATATGACTTCAAAGGGTCTTCATTTGCTCACCGCACCTCTCCAATCCTATCACTGCTGCCTTTATGCCCCTGTACACATGCTTGATTCTCTTTCGGAGACATAGCAATCCATAGGTTTTAAGATACTTACAAGTCAGGTACATTCTTAGGCGTTTAATATGCGGTGTTGAGTCCATTTCGTTGAGCAAGGAGTAGCTCTTGTCTATTCCATATTTGACTTAAGGAACTTTATCTGTGCTCATTTCAATCTCTGGTTTTATGCAGCACCCCAACTCACCTTTACCCTTAAGCAAGCATAAGTTGTTTTTCTAAATTTGAGACCCTGTTCTGTTCTGTAATTCAGTTCCTGTGTAGCCAAGTTTCCATTCCGTGTATTACTGATATCTTATGATGTTACTTTTTCTGTGTGACTTACTTCAGTTAGAATCATCATACCTGAATCCACTCATTGTGCTGCTAAGGGCCTGATGACACAGATTTCATTGCTGAGTGATATTGCTTTGTAAGTAAATACCACAACTTCTTTATCCATTTTTCACTTTCTGCAATGTTGAACTTGTACTGTAAACGAGGTTCTTGTAAACAGAGCCGTTCCAAACTTTGGGGTGGCTGTGTCTTTTTGATTTTAATTTCCCTAAGCTATAGGACCATAAGTGGAAGTGCCCTAGGCTCTGTTGCTTTGTTTTTTAGATGTTTCAGGAAACACCATACACTTCTCCCAAGTGTCTGTTGGCAATTTACATCCCGCCCATCAGCATAACAAGGCTCCCAGTTCTCCATGACCTTTCCTGCCTTTCTGGATTTTACACTTTTTTCAGATGGCCCTTTTGGCCCGGGGGAAGTGAGACTTCATTGTAGTGCAGATTTCCTTTGCAAGCTTGCTTGGTTGGCCAAAAAGGGCGTATGCGTTTTTTCCTGAATATATTCAGGAAAAAACGCATACGCCCTTTTTGGCCAAGTGCATCATTGTGGACGTTCTGCCTCTTTTCCTATGCTTTCAATGCAATTCCAGTCTACCTCCTGAAATCGGTTTCCTGCAATTCTGCCCCGCTTTCAAGTCCTCTTGGCAGCCTTACTTCAGTCTATTTTTGGACGATAGCTGTCATTTATAACTCTGCAGGTTTGTGAATTACAGTGCCCCTGAGCTCCTTTCTTCAACTCGCTTTCTTGTGACCTGTCCGCAACACCGCAGGATGGCTTCAGGCCCTAATCTGGTTCCGGCCCGGCATGCTGAGCCTTTGGTTAATTCCTCTTCCTGGTGGGAAATGAGAGTTAAATTTGCCCGTCCAGACACCTCCAGCTAGCCTCTCATTGGTTCTCGCTATTCCTGTTCATCTTCCGCAGAAATTGCAAACTGGGCCAAACAGGAGGTTAAAGGGACTGACTCTCCAAGTGGGGAGAGTGTTAGTAAAGCGTCTGGAATGTTGCACCCGAGTACCAGGGGAGGAAAACTGAGACATATTTGAACACGTCTCCCGATCACATGGTTGATCATACTCTAGGTTCCACATGCATGTTTTAGCTGAAGGAAGAATACCTTAAACCTGGGTAGTTGAAACCCGTGGAATGGGTACCATGCAATATGACTTCAAAGGGTCTTCATTTGCTCACCGAACCTCTCCAATCCTATCACTGCTGCGTTTATGCCCCTGTACACATGCTTGATTCTCTTTCGGAGACATAGCAATCCATAGGTTTTAAGATACTTACTAGTCAGGTACATTCTTAGGCGTTTAATATGGGGTGTTGAGTCCATTTCGTTGAGCAAGGAGTAGCTCTTGTCTATTCCATATTTGGCTTAAGGAACTTTATCTGTGCTCATTTCAATCTCTGGTTTTATGCAGCACCCCAACTCACCTTTACCCTTAAGCAAGAATAAGTTGGTTTTCTAAATTTGAGACCCTGTTCTGTTCTGTAATTCAGTTCCTGTGTAGCCAAGTTTACATTCCGTGTATTACTGATATCTTATGATGTTTCTTTTTCTGTGTGACTTATTTCAGTTAGAATCATCATACCTGAATCCACTCATTGTGCTGCTAAGGGCCTGATGACACAGATTTCATTGCTGAGTGATATTGCTTTGTAAGTAAATACCACAACTTCTTTATCCATTTTTCACTTTCTGCGATGTTGAACTTGTACTGTAAACGAGGTTCTTGTAAACAGAGCCGTCCCAAACTTTGGGGTGGCTGTGTCTTTTTGATTTTAATTTCCCTAAGCTATAGGACCATAAGTGGCAGTGCCCTAGGCTCTCTTGCTTTGTTTTTTAGATGTTTCAGGAAACACCATACACTTCTCCCGAGTGTCTGTTGGCAATTTACATCCCGCCCATCAGCATAACAAGGCTCCCAGTTATCCATGGTCTGTCCTACCTTTCTGGATTTTACACTTTTTTCAGATGGCCCTTTTGACTGGGGGGAAGTGAGACTTCATTGTAGTGCAGATTTCCTTTGCAAGCTTGCTTGGTTGGCCAAAAAGGGCGTATGCGTTTTTTCCTGAATATATTCAGGAATAATTTGCCCGTCCAGACACCTCCAGCTAGCCTCTCATTGGTTCTCGCTATTCCTGTTCATCTTCCGCAGAAATTGCAAACTGGGCCAAACAGGAGGTTAAAGGCGCTGACTCTCCAAGTGGGGAGAGTGTTAGTAAAGCGTCTGGAATGTTGCACCCGAGTACCAGGGGAGGAAAACTGAGACACATTTGAACACGTCTCCCGTTCAAATGGTTGATCATACTTGGGTTCCACATGCATGTTTTAGCTGAAGGAAGAATACCTTAAACCTGGAGAGTTGAGACCCGTGGAATGGGTACCATGCAATATGACTTCAAAGGGTCTTCATTTGCTCACCGAGCCTCTCCAATCCTATCACTGCTGCGTTTATGCCCCTGTACACATGCTTGATTCTCTTTTGGAGACATAGCAATCCATAGGTTTTACGATACTTACTAGTCAGGTACATTCTTAGGCGTTTAATATGCGGTGTTGAGTCCATTTCGTTGAGCAAGGAGTAGCTCTTGTCTATTCCATATTTGACTTAAGGAACTTTATCTGTGCTCATTTCAATCTCTGGTTTTATGCAGCACCCCAGCTCACCTTTACCCTTAAGCAAGCATAAGTTGGTTTTCTAAATTTGAGACCCTGTTCTGTTCTGTAATTCAGTTCCTGTGTAGCCAAGTTTCCATTCCGTGTATTACTGATATCTTATGATGTTTCTTTTTCTGTGTGACTTATTTCAGTTAGAATCATCATACCTGAATCCACTCATTGTGATGCTAAGGGCCTGTTGACATAGATTTCATTGCTGAGTGATATTGCTTTGTAAGTAAATACCACAACTTCTTTATCCATTTTTCACTTTCTGCGATGTTGAACTTGTACTGTAAACGAGGTTCTTGTAAACAGAGCCGTTCCAAACTTTGGGGTGGCTGTGTCTTTTTTATTTTAATTTCCCTAAGCTATAGGACCATAAGTGGAAGTGCCCTAGGCTCTGTTGCTTTGTTTTTTAGATGTTTCAGGAAACACCATACACTTCTCCCGAGTGTCTGTTGGCAATTTACATCCCGCCCATCAGCATAACAAGGCTCCCAGTTCTCCATGGCCTGTCCTGCCTTTCTGGATTTTACACTTTTTTCAGATGGCCCTTTTGACCGGGGGGAAGTGAGACTTCATTGTAGTGCAGATTTCCTTTGCAAGCTTGCTTGGTTGGCCAAAAAGGGCGTATGCGTTTTTTCCTGAATATATTCAGGAAAAAACGCATACGCCCTTTTTGGCCAAGTGCATCATTGTGGACATTCTGCCTCTTTTCCTATGCTTTCAATGCAATTCCAGTCTACCTCCTGAAATCGGATTCCTGCAATTCTGCCCCGCTTTCAAGTTCTCTTGGCAGCCTTACCTCAGTCTATTTTTGGACGATAGCTGTCATTTATAACTCTGCAGGTTTGTGAATTACAGTGCCCCTGAGCTCCTTTCTTCAACTCGCTTTCTTGTGACCTGGCCGCAACACCGCAGGATGGCTTCAGGCCCTAATCTGGTTCCGGCCCGGCATGCTGAGCCTTTGGTTAATTCCTCTTCCTGGTGGGAAATGAGAGTTAAATTTGCCCGTCCAGACACCTCCAGCTAGCCTCTCATTGGTTCTCGCTATTCCTGTTCATCTTCCGCAGAAATTGCAAACTGGGCCAAACAGGAGGTTAAAGGGACTGACTCTCCAAGTGGGGAGAGTGTTAGTAAAGCGTCTGGAATGTTGCACCCGAGTACCAGGGGAGGAAAACTGAGACATATTTGAACACGTCTCCCGATCACATGGTTGATCATACTCTAGGTTCCACATGCATGTTTTAGCTGAAGGAAGAATACCTTAAACCTGGGTAGTTGAAACCCGTGGAATGGGTACCATGCAATATGACTTCAAAGGGTCTTCATTTGCTCACCGAACCTCTCCAATCCTATCACTGCTGCGTTTATGCCCCTGTACACATGCTTGATTCTCTTTCGGAGACATAGCAATCCATAGGTTTTAAGATACTTACTAGTCAGGTACATTCTTAGGCGTTTAATATGGGGTGTTGAGTCCATTTCGTTGAGCAAGGAGTAGCTCTTGTCTATTCCATATTTGGCTTAAGGAACTTTATCTGTGCTCATTTCAATCTCTGGTTTTATGCAGCACCCCAACTCACCTTTACCCTTAAGCAAGAATAAGTTGGTTTTCTAAATTTGAGACCCTGTTCTGTTCTGTAATTCAGTTCCTGTGTAGCCAAGTTTACATTCCGTGTATTACTGATATCTTATGATGTTTCTTTTTCTGTGTGACTTATTTCAGTTAGAATCATCATACCTGAATCCACTCATTGTGCTGCTAAGGGCCTGATGACACAGATTTCATTGCTGAGTGATATTGCTTTGTAAGTAAATACCACAACTTCTTTATCCATTTTTCACTTTCTGCGATGTTGAACTTGTACTGTAAACGAGGTTCTTGTAAACAGAGCCGTCCCAAACTTTGGGGTGGCTGTGTCTTTTTGATTTTAATTTCCCTAAGCTATAGGACCATAAGTGGCAGTGCCCTAGGCTCTCTTGCTTTGTTTTTTAGATGTTTCAGGAAACACCATACACTTCTCCCGAGTGTCTGTTGGCAATTTACATCCCGCCCATCAGCATAACAAGGCTCCCAGTTATCCATGGTCTGTCCTACCTTTCTGGATTTTACACTTTTTTCAGATGGCCCTTTTGACTGGGGGGAAGTGAGACTTCATTGTAGTGCAGATTTCCTTTGCAAGCTTGCTTGGTTGGCCAAAAAGGGCGTATGCGTTTTTTCCTGAATATATTCAGGAATAATTTGCCCGTCCAGACACCTCCAGCTAGCCTCTCATTGGTTCTCGCTATTCCTGTTCATCTTCCGCAGAAATTGCAAACTGGGCCAAACAGGAGGTTAAAGGCGCTGACTCTCCAAGTGGGGAGAGTGTTAGTAAAGCGTCTGGAATGTTGCACCCGAGTACCAGGGGAGGAAAACTGAGACACATTTGAACACGTCTCCCGTTCACATGGTTGATCATACTTGGGTTCCACATGCATGTTTTAGCTGAAGGAAGAATACCTTAAACCTGGAGAGTTGAGACCCGTGGAATGGGTACCATGCAATATGACTTCAAAGGGTCTTCATTTGCTCACCGAGCCTCTCCAATCCTATCACTGCTGCGTTTATGCCCCTGTACACATGCTTGATTCTCTTTTGGAGACATAGCAATCCATAGGTTTTACGATACTTACTAGTCAGGTACATTCTTAGGCGTTTAATATGCGGTGTTGAGTCCATTTCGTTGAGCAAGGAGTAGCTCTTGTCTATTCCATATTTGACTTAAGGAACTTTATCTGTGCTCATTTCAATCTCTGGTTTTATGCAGCACCCCAGCTCACCTTTACCCTTAAGCAAGCATAAGTTGGTTTTCTAAATTTGAGACCCTGTTCTGTTCTGTAATTCAGTTCCTGTGTAGCCAAGTTTCCATTCCGTGTATTACTGATATCTTATGATGTTTCTTTTTCTGTGTGACTTATTTCAGTTAGAATCATCATACCTGAATCCACTCATTGTGATACTAAGGGCCTGATGACACAGATTTCATTGCTGAGTGATATTGCTTTGTAAGTAAATACCACAACTTCTTTATCCATTTTTCACTTTCTGCGATGTTGAACTTGTACTGTAAACGAGGTTCTTGTAAACAGAGGCGTCCCAAACTTTGGGGTGGCTGTGTCTTTTTGATTTTAATTTCCCTAAGCTATAGGACCATAAGTGGCAGTGCCCTAGGCTCTGTTGCTTTGTTTTTTAGATGTTTCAGGAAACACCATACACTTCTCCCGAGTGTCTGTTGGCAATTTACATCCCGCCCATCAGCATAACAAGGCTCCCAGTTCTCCATGGCCTGTCCTACCTTTCTGGATTTTACACTTTTTTCAGATGGCCCTTTTGACCGGGGGGAAGTGAGACTTCATTGTAGTGCAGATTTCCTTTGCAAGCTTGCTTGGTTGGCCAAAAAGGGCGTATGCGTTTTTTCCTGAATATATTCAGGAAAAAACGCATACGCCCTTTTTGGCCAAGTGCATCATTGTGGACGTTCTGCCTCTTTTCCTATGCTTTCAATGCAATTCCAGTCTACCTCCTGAAATCGGTTTCCTGCAATTCTGCCCCGCTTTCAAGTCCTCTTGGCAGCCTTACTTCAGTCTATTTTTGGACGATAGCTGTCATTTATAACTCTGCAGGTTTGTGAATTGCAGTGCCCCTGAGCTCCTTTCTTCAACTCGCTTTCTTGTGACCTGGCCGCAACACCACAGGATGGCTTCAGGCCCTAATCTGGTTCCGGCCCGGCATGCTGAGCCTTTGGTTAATTCCTCTTCCTGGTGGGAAATGAGAGTTAAATTTGCCCGTCCGGACACCTCCAGCTAGTCTCTCATTGGTTCTCGCTATTCCTGTTCATCTTCCGCAGAAATTGCAAACTGGGCCAAACAGGAGGTTAAAGGCGCTGACTCTCCAAGTGGGGAGAGTGTTAGTAAAGCGTCTGGAATGTTGCACCCGAGTACCAGGGGAGGAAAACTGAGACACATTTGAACACGTCTCCCGTTCACATGGTTGATCATACTTGGGTTCCACATGCATGTTTTAGCTGAAGGAAGAATACCTTAAACCTGGAGAGTTGAGACCCGTGGAATGGGTACCATGCAATATGACTTCAAAGGGTCTTCATTTGCTCACCGAACCTCTCCAATCCTATCACTGCTGCGTTTATGCCCCTGTACACATGCTTGATTCTCTTTTGGAGACATAGCAATCCATAGGTTTTACGATACTTACTAGTCAGGTACATTCTTAGGCGTTTAATATGCGGTGTTGAGTCCATTTCGTTGAGCAAGGAGTAGCTCTTGTCTATTCCATATTTGGCTTAAGGAACTTTATCTGTGCTCATTTCAATCTCTGGTTTTATGCAGCTCCCCAGCTCACCTTTACCCTTAAGCAAGCATAAGTTGGTTTTCTAAATTTGAGACCCTGTTCTGTTCTGTAATTCAGTTCCTGTGTAGCCAAGTTTCCATTCCGTGTATTACTGATATCTTATGATGTTTCTTTTTCTGTGTGACTTATTTCAGTTAGAATCATCATACCTGAATCCACTCATTGTGATGCTAAGAGCCTGATGACACAGATTTCATTGCTGAGTGATATTGCTTTGTAAGTAAATACCACAACTTCTTTATCCATTTTTCACTTTCTGCGATGTTGAACTTGTACTGTAAACGAGGTTCTTGTAAACAGAGGCGTCCCAAACTTTGGGGTGGCTGTGTCTTTTTGATTTTAATTTCCCTAAGTTATAGGACCATAAGTGGCAGTGCCCTAGGCTCTGTTGCTTTGTTTTTTAGATGTTTCAGGAAACACCATACACTTCTCCCGAGTGTCTGTTGGCAATTTACATCCCGCCCATCAGCATAACAAGGCTCCCAGTTCTCCATGGCCTGTCCTGCCTTTCTGGATTTTACACTTTTTTCAGATGGCCCTTTTGACCGGGGGGAAGTGAGACTTCATTGTAGTGCAGATTTCCTTTGCAAGCTTGCTTGGTTGGCCAAAAAGGGCGTATGCGTTTTTTCCTGAATATATTCAGGAAAAAACGCATACGCCCTTTTTGGCCAAGTGCATCATTGTGGACGTTCTGCCTCTTTTCCTATGCTTTCAATGCAATTCCAGTCTACCTCCTGAAATCGGTTTCCTGCAATTCTGCCCCGCTTTCAAGTCCTCTTGGCAGCCTTACTTCAGTCTATTTTTGGACGATAGCTGTCATTTATAACTCTGCAGGTTTGTGAATTACAGTGCCCCTGAGCTCCTTTCTTCAACTCGCTTTCTTGTGACCTGGCCGCAACACTACAGGATGGCTTCAGGCCCTAATCTGGTTCCGGCCCGGCATGCTGAGCCTTTGGTAAATTCCTCTTTCTGGTGGGAAATGAGAGTTAAATTTGCCCGTCCGGACACCTCCAGCTAGTCTCTCATTGGTTCTCGCTATTCCTGTTCATCTTCCGCAGAAATTGCAAACTGGCCCAAACAGGAGGTTAAAGGGACTGACTCTCCAAGTGGGGAGAGTGTTAGTAAAGCGTCTGGAATGTTGCACCCGAGTACCAGGGGAGGAAAACTGAGACATATTTGAACACGTCTCCCGATCACATGGTTGATCATACTCTAGGTTCCACATGCATGTTTTAGCTGAAGGAAGAATACCTTAAACCTGGGTAGTTGAAACCCGTGGAATGGGTACCATGCAATATGACTTCAAAGGGTCTTCATTTGCTCATCGAACCTCTCCAATCCTATCACTGCTGCGTTTATGCCCCTGTACACATGCTTGATTCTCTTTTGGAGACATAGCAATCCATAGGTTTTACGATACTTACAAGTCAGGTACATTCTTAGGCGTTTAATATGCGGTGTTGAGTCCATTTCGTTGAGCAAGGAGTAGCTCTTGTCTATTCCATATTTGGCTTAAGGAACTTTATCTGTGCTCATTTCAATCTCTGGTTTTATGCAGCACCCCAACTCACCTTTCGCCTTAAGCAAGCATAAGTTGTTTTTCTAAATTTGAGACCCTGTTCTGTTCTGTAATTCAGTTCCTGTGTAGCCAAGTTTACATTCCGTGTATTACTGATATCTTATGATGTTTCTTTTTCTGTGTGACTTATTTCAGTTAGAATCATCATACCTGAATCCACTCATTGTGCTGCTAAGGGCCTGATGACATAGATTTCATTGCTGAGTGATATTGCTTTGTAAGTGAATACCACAACTTCTTTATCCATTTTTCACTTTCTGCGATGTTGAACTTGTACTGTAAACGAGGTTCTTGTAAACAGAGCCGTTCCAAACTTTGGGGTGGCTGTGTCTTTTTGATTTTAATTTCCCTAAGCTATAAGACCATAAGTGGAAGTGCCCTAGGCTCTGTTGCTTTGTTTTTTAGATGTTTCAGGAAACACCATACACTTCTCCCAAGTGTCTGTTGGCAATTTACATCCCGCCCATCAGCATAACAAGGCTCCCAGTTCTCAATGGCCTGTTGCCTTTCTGGATTTTACACTTTTTTCAGATGGCCCTTTTGACCGGGGGGAAGTGAGACTTCATTGTAGTGCAGATTTCCTTTGCAAGCTTGCTTGGTTGGCCAAAAAGGGCGTATGCGTTTTTTCCTGAATATATTCAGGAAAAAACGCATACGCCCTTTTTGGCCAAGTGCATCATTGTGGACGTTCTGCCTCTTTTCCTATGCTTTCAATGCAATTCCAGTCTACCTCCTGAAATCCGTTTCCTGCAATTCTGCCCCGCTTTCAAGTCCTCTTGGCAGCCTTACTTCAGTCTATTTTTGGACGATAGCTGTCATTTATAACTCTGCAGGTTTGTGAATTGCAGTGCCCCTGAGCTCCTTTCTTCAACTCGCTTTCTTGTGACCTGGCCGCAACACCACAGGATGGCTTCAGGCCCTAATCTGGTTCCGGCCCGGCATGCTGAGCCTTTGGTAAATTCCTCTTCCTGGTGTGAAATGAGAGTTAAATTTGCCCGTCCGGACACCTCCAGCTAGTCTCTCATTGGTTCTCGCTATTCCTGTTCATCTTCCGCAGAAATTGCAAACTGGCCCAAACAGGAGGTTAAAGGGACTGACTCTCCAAGTGGGGAGAGTGTTAGTAAAGCGTCTGGAATGTTGCACCCGAGTACCAGGGGAGGAAAACTGAGACATATTTGAACACGTCTCCCGATCACATGGTTGATCATACTCTAGGTTCCACATGCATGTTTTAGCTGAAGGAAGAATACCTTAAACCTGGAGAGTTGAGACCCGTGTAATGGGTACCATGCAATATGACTTCAAAGGGTCTTCATTTGCTCACCGAACCTCTCCAATCCTATCACTGCTGCGTTTATGCCCCTGTACACATGCTTGATTCTCTTCTGGAGACATAGCAATCCATAGGTTTTACGATACTTACTAGTCAGGTACATTCTTAGGCGTTTAATATGCGGTGTTGAGTCCATTTCGTTGAGCAAGGAGTAGCTCTTGTCTATTCCATATTTGACTTAAGGAACTTTATCTGTGCTCATTTCAATCTCTGGTTTTATGCAGCACCCCAACTCACCTTTACCCTTAAGCAAGCATAAGTTGGTTTTCTAAATTTGAGACCCTGTTCTGTTCTGTAATTCAGTTCCTGTGTAGCCAAGTTTACATTCCGTGTATTACTGATATCTTATGATGTTTTTTTTCTGTGTGACTTATTTCAGTTAGAATCATCATACCTGAATCCACTCATTGTGATGCTAAGGGCCTGATGACATAGATTTCATTGCTGAGTGATATTGCTTTGTAAGTAAATACCACAACTTCTTTATCCATTTTTCACTTTCTGCGATGTTGAACTTGTACTGTAAACGAGGTTCTTGTAAACAGAGGCGTCCCAAACTTTGGGGTGGCTGTGTCTTTTTGATTTTAATTTCCCTAAGCTATAGGACCATAAGTGGCAGTGCCCTAGGCTCTGTTGCTTTGTTTTTTAGATGTTTCAGGAAACACCATACACTTCTCCGGAGTGTCTGTTGGCAATTTACATCCCGCCCATCAGCATAACAAGGCTCCCAGTTCTCCATGGCCTGTCCTGCCTTTCTGGATTTTACACTTTTTTCAGATGGCCCTTTTGACCGGGGGGAAGTGAGACTTCATTGTAGTGCAGATTTCCTTTGCAAGCTTGCTTGGTTGGCCAAAAAGGGCGTATGTGTTTTTTCCTGAATATATTCAAGAAAAAACGCATACGCCCTTTTTGGCCAAGTGCATCATTGTGGACGTTCTGCCTCTTTTCCTATGCTTTCAATGCAATTCCAGTCTACCTCCTGAAATCGGTTTCCTGCAATTCTGCCCCGCTTTCAAGTACTCTTGGCAGCCTTACTTCAGTCTATTTTTGGACGATAGCTGTCATTTATAACTCTGCAGGTTTGTGAATTACAGTGCCCCTGAGCTCCTTTCTTCAACTCGCTTTCTTGTGACCTGGCCGCAACACCGCAGGATGGCTTCAGGCCCTAATCTGCTTCCGGCCCGGCATGCTGAGCCTTTGGTTAATTCCTCTTCCTGGTGGGAAATGAGAGTTAAATTTGCCCGTCCAGACACCTCCAGCTAGCCTCTCATTGGTTCTCGCTATTCCTGTTCATCTTCCGCAGAAATTGCAAACTGGGCCAAACAGGAGGTTAAAGGGACTGACTCTCCAAGTCGGGAGAGTGTTAGTAAAGCGTCGGGAATGTTGCACCCGAGTACCAGGTACGAAAACTGAGACATATTTGAACACGTCTCCCGATCACATGGTTGATCATACTCTAGGTTCCACATGCATGTTTTAGCTGAAGGAAGAATACCTTAAACCTGGGTAGTTGAAACCCGTGGAATGGGTACCATGCAATATGACTTCAAAGGGTCTTCATTTGCTCACCGAACCTCTCCAATCCTATCACTGCTGCGTTTATGCCCCTGTAAACATGCTTGATTCTCTTTTGGAGACATAGCAATCCATAGGTTTTAAGATACTTACAAGTCAGGTACATTCTTAGGCGTTTAATATGCAGTGTTGAGTCCATTTCGTTGAGCAAGGAGTAGCTCTTGTCTATTCCATATTTGGCTTAAGGAACTTTATCTGTGCTCATTTCAATCTCTGGTTTTATGCAGCACCCCAACTCACCTTTCCCCTTAAGCAAGCATAAGTTGTTTTTCTAAATTTGAGACCCTGTTCTGTTCTGTAATTCAGTTCCTGTGTAGCCAAGTTTACATTCCGTGTATTACTGATATCTTATGATGTTTCTTTTTCTGTGTGACTTATTTCAGTTAGAATCATCATACCTGAATCCACTCATTGTGCTGCTAAGGGCCTGATGACATAGATTTCATTGCTGAGTGATATTGCTTTGTAAGTGAATACCACAACTTCTTTATCCATTTTTCACTTTCTGCGATGTTGAACTTGTACTGTAAACGAGGTTCTTGTAAACAGAGCCGTTCCAAACTTTGGGGTGGCTGTGTCTTTTTGATTTTAATTTCCCTAAGCTATAGGACCATAAGTGGCAGTGCCCTAGGCTCTGTTGCTTTGTTTTTTAGATGTTTCAGGAAACACCATACACTTCTCCCAAGTGTCTGTTGGCAATTTACATCCCGCCCATCAGCATAACATGGTTCCCAGTTCTCAATGGCCTGTTGCCTTTCTGGATTTTACACTTTTTTCAGATGGCCCTTTTGACCGGGGGGAAGTGAGACTTCATTGTAGTGCAGATTTCCTTTGCAAGCTTGCTTGGTTGGCCAAAAAGGGCGTATGCGTTTTTTCCTGAATATATTCAGGAAAAAACGCATACGCCGTTTTTGGCCAAGTGCATCATTGTGGACGTTCTGCCTCTTTTCCTATGCTTTCAATGCAATTCCAGTCTACCTCCTGAAATCGGTTTCCTGCAATTCTGCCCCGCTTTCAAGTCCTCTTGGCAGCCTTACTTCAGTCTATTTTTGGACGATAGCTGTCATTTATAACTCTGCAGGTTTGTGAATTACAGTGCCCCTGAGCTCCTTTCTTCAACTTGCTTTCTTGTGACCTGGCCGCAACACCGCAGGATGGCTTCAGGCCCTAATCTGGTTCCGGCACGGCACGCTGAGCCTTTCATTATTTCCTCTTCCTGGTGGGAAATGAGAGTTAAATTTGCCCGTCCAGACACCTTCAGCTAGCCTCTCATTGGTTCTCGCTATTCCTGTTCATCTTCCGCAGAAATTGCAAACTGGGCCAAACAGGAGGTTAAAGGCGCTGACTCTCCAAGTGGGGAGAGTGTTAGTAAAGCGTCTGGAATGTTGCACCCGAGTACCAGGGGAGGAAAACTGAGACATATTTGAACACGTCTCCCGTTCACATGGTTGATCATACTTGGGTTCCACATGCATGTTTTAGCTGAAGGAAGAATACCTTAAACCTGGAGAGTTGAGACCCGTGTAATGGGTACCATGCAATATGACTTCAAAGGGTCTTCATTTGCTCACCGAACCTCTCCAATCCTATCACTGCTGCGTTTATGCCCCTGTACACATGCTTGATTCTCTTTCGGAGACATAGCAATCCATAGGTTTTAAGATACTTACTAGTCAGGTACATTCTTAGGCGTTTAATATGCGGTGTTGAGTCCATTTCGTTGAGCAAGGAGTACCTCTTGTCTATTCCATATTTGACTTAAGGAACTTTATCTGTGCTCATTTCAATCTCTGGTTTTATGCAGCACCCCAACTCACCTTTACCCTTAAGCAAGCATAAGTTGGTTTTCTAAATTTGAGACCCTGTTCTGTTCTGTAATTCAGTTCCTGTGTAGCCAAGTTTACATTCTGTGTATTACTGATATCTTATGATGTTTCTTTTTCTGTGTGACTTATTTCAGTTAGAATCATCATACCTGAATCCACTCATTGTGCTGCTAAGGGCCTGATGACACAGATTTCATTGCTGAGTGATATTGCTTTGTAAGTAAATACCACAACTTCTTTATCCATTTTTCACTTTCTGCGATGTTGAACTTGTACTGTAAACGAGGTTCTTGTAAACAGAGCCGTTCCAAACTTTGGGGTGGCTGTGTCTTTTTGATTTTAATTTCCCTAAGCTATAGGACCATAAGTGGAAGTGCCCTAGGTTCTGTTGCTTTGTTTTTTAGATGTTTCAGGAAACACCATACACTTCTCTCGAGTGGTTGTTGGCAATTTACATCCCGCCCTTCAGCATAACAAGGCTCCCAGTTCTCCATGGCCTGTCCTGCCTTTCTGGATTTTACACTTTTTTCAGATGGCCCTTTTGACCAGGGGGAAGTGAGACTTCATTGTAGTGCAGATTTCCTTTGCAAGCTTGCTTGGTTGGCCAAAAAGGGCGTATGCGTTTTTTCCTGAATATATTCAGGAAAAAACGCATACGCCCTTTTTGGTCAAGTGCATCATTGTGGACGTTCTGCCTCTTTTCCTATGCTTTCAATGCAATTCCAGTCTACCTCCTGAAATCGGTTTCCTGCAATTCTGCCCCGCTTTCAAGTCCTCTTGGCAGCCTTACTTCAGTCTATTTTTGGACGATAGCTGTCATTTATAACTCTGCAGGTTTGTGAATTACAGTGCCCCTGAGCTCCTTTCTTCAACTTGCTTTCTTGTGACCTGGCCGCAACACCGCAGGATGGCTTCAGGCCCTAATCTGGTTCCGGCATGGCACGCTGAGCCTTTGGTTATTTCCTCTTCCTGGTGGGAAATGAGAGTTAAACTTGCCCGTCCAGACACCTCCAGCTAGCCTCTCATTGGTTCTCGCTATTCCTGTTCATATTCCGCAGAAATTGCAAACTGGGCCAAACAGGAGGTTAAAGGCGCTGACTCTCCAAGTGGGGAGAGTGTTAGTAAAGCGTCTGAAATGTTGCACCCGAGTACCATTGGAGGAAAACTGAGACATATTTGAACACGTCTCCCGTTCACATGGTTGATCATACTCTGGGTTCCACATGCATGTTTTAGCTGAAGGAAGAATACCTTAAACCTGGAGAGTTGAGACCCGTGTAATGGGTACCATGCAATATGACTTCAAAGGGTCTTCATTTGCTCACCGAACCTCTCCAATCCTATCACTGCTGCGTTTATGCCCCTGTACACATGCTTGATTCTCTTTCGGAGACATAGCAATCCATAGGTTTTACGATACTTACTAGTCAGGTACATTCTTAGGCATTTAATATGCGGTGTTGAGTCCATTTCGTTGAGCAAGGAGTAGCTCTTGTCTATTCCATATTTGGCTTAAGGAACTTTATCTGTGCTCATTTCAATCTCTGGTTTTATGCAGCACCCCAACTCACCTTTACCCTTAAGCAAGCATAAGTTGGTTTTCTAAATTTGAGACCCTGTTCTGTTCTGTAATTCATTTCCTGTGTAGCCAAGTTTCCATTCCGTGTATTACTGATATCTTATGATGTTTCTTTTTCTTTGTGACTTATTTCAGTTAGAATCATCATACCTGAATCCACTCATTGTGATGCTAAGGGCCTGATGACATAGATTTCATTGCTGAGTGATATTGCTTTGTAAGTAAATACCACAACTTCTTTATCCATTTTTCACTTTCTGCGATGTTGAACTTGTACTGTAAACGAGGTTCTTGTAAACAGAGGCGTCCCAAACTTTGGGGTGGCTGTGTCTTTTTGATTTTAATTTCCCTAAGCTATAGGACCATAAGTGGCAGTGCCCTAGGCTCTGTTGCTTTGTTTTTTAGATGTTTCAGGAAACACCATACACTTCTCCCGAGTGTCTGTTGGCAATTTACATCCCGCCCATCAGCATAACAAGGCTCCCAGTTCTCCATGGCCTGTCCTGCCTTTCTGGATTTTACACTTTTTTCAGATGGCCCTTTTGACCAGGGGGAAGTGAGACTTCATTGTAGTGCAGATTTCCTTTGCAAGCTTGCTTGGTTGGCCAAAAAGGGCGTATGCGTTTTTTCCTGAATATATTCAGGAAAAAACGCATACGCCCTTTTTGGCCAAGTGCATCATTGTGGACGTTCTGCCTCTTTTCCTATGCTTTCAATGCAATTCCAGTCTACCTCCTGAAATCGGTTTCCTGCAATTCTGCCCCGCTTTCAAGCCTTCTTGGCAGCCTTACTTCAGTCTATTTTTGGACGATAGCTGTCATTTATAACTCTGCAGGTTTGTGAATTACAGTGCCCCTGAGCTCCTTTCTTCAACTCGCTTTCTTGTGACCTGGCCGCAACACCGCAGGATGGCTTCAGGCCCTAATCTGGTTCCGGCCCGGCACGCTTAGCCTTTGGTTAATTCCTCTTCCTGGTGAGAAATGAGAGTTAAATTTGCCGGTCCAGACACCTCCAGCTAGCCTCACATTGGTTCCCGCTATTCCTGTTCATCTTCCGCAGAAATTGCAAACTGGGCCAAACAGGAGGTTAAAGGGACTGACTCTCCAAGTGGGGAGAGTGTTAGTAAAGCGTCTGGAATGTTGCACCCGAGTACCAGGGGAGGAAAACTGAGACATATTTGAACACGTCTCCCGATCACATGGTTGATCATACTCTAGGTTCCACATGCATGTTTTAGCTGAAGGAAGAATACCTTAAACCTGGGTAGTTGAAACCCGTGGAATGGGTACCATGCAATATGACTTCAAAGGGTCTTCATTTGCTCACCGAACCTCTCCAATCCTATCACTGCTGCGTTTATGCCCCTGTACACATGCTTGATTCTCTTTCGGAGACATAGCAATCCATAGGTTTTAAGATACTTACTAGTCAGGTACATTCTTAGGCGTTTAATATGCGGTGTTGAGTCCATTTCGTTGAGCAAGGAGTAGCTCTTGTCTATTCCATATTTGGCCTAAGGAACTTTATCTGTGCTCATTTCAATCTCTGGTTTTATGCAGCACCCCAACTCACCTTTACCCTTAAGCAAGCATAAGTTGGTTTTCTAAATTTGAGACCCTGTTCTGTTCTGTAATTCAGTTCCTGTGTAGCCAAGTTTACATTCCGTGTATTACTGATATCTTATGATGTTTCTTTTTCTGTGTGACTTATTTCAGTTAGAATCATCATACCTGAATCCATTCATTGTGCTGCTAAGGGCCTGATGACACAGATTTCATTGCTGAGTGATATTGCTTTGTAAGTAAATACCACAACTTCTTTATCCATTTTTCACTTTCTGCGATGTTGAACTTGTACTGTAAACGAGGTTCTTGTAAACAGAGCCGTTCCAAACTTTGGGGTGGCTGTGTCTTTTTGATTTTAATTTCCCTAAGCTATAGGACCATAAGTGGAAGTGCCCTAGGTTCTGTTGCGTTGTTTTTTAGATGTTTCAGGAAACACCATACACTTCTCCCGAGTGGTTGTTGGCAATTTACATCCCGCCCATCAGCATAACAAGGCTCCCAGTTCTCCATGGCCTGTCCTGCCTTTCTGGATTTTACACTTTTTTCAGATGGCCCTTTTGACCGGGGGGAAGTGAGACTTCATTGTAGTGCAGATTTCCTTTGCAAGCTTGCTTGGTTGGCCA
Organism: Delphinus delphis; assembly: GCF_949987515.2. Lineage (NCBI taxonomy): Eukaryota > Metazoa > Chordata > Mammalia > Artiodactyla > Delphinidae > Delphinus > Delphinus delphis. The sequence continues at coordinate 431,418 of NW_027192724.1, forward strand.
AAAAGGGCGTATGCGTTTTTTCCTGAATATATTCAGGAAAAAACGCATACGCCCTTTTTGGCCAAGTGCATCATTGTGGACGTTCTGCCTCTTTTCCTATGCTTTCAATGCAATTCCAGTCTACCTCCTGAAATCGGTTTCCTGCAATTCTGCCCCGCTTTCAAGTACTCTTGGCAGCCTTACTTCAGTCTATTTTTGGACGATAGCTGTCATTTATAACTCTGCAGGTTTGTGAATTACAGTGCCCCTGAGCTCCTTTCTTCAACTCGCTTTCTTGTGACCTGGCCGCAACACCGCAGGATGGCTTCAGGCCCTAATCTGCTTCCGGCCCGGCATGCTGAGCCTTTGGTTAATTCCTCTTCCTGGTGGGAAATGAGAGTTAAATTTGCCCGTCCAGACACCTCCAGCTAGCCTCTCATTGGTTCTCGCTATTCCTGTTCATCTTCTGCAGAAATTGCAAACTGGGCCAAACAGGAGGTTAAAGGGACTGACTCTCCAAGTCGGGAGAGTGTTAGTAAAGCGTCGGGAATGTTGCACCCGAGTACCAGGTACGAAAACTGAGACATATTTGAACACGTCTCCCGATCACATGGTTGATCATACTCTAGGTTCCACATGCATGTTTTAGCTGAAGGAAGAATACCTTAAACCTGGGTAGTTGAAACCCGTGGAATGGGTACCATGCAATATGACTTCAAAGGGTCTTCATTTGCTCACCGAACCTCTCCAATCCTATCACTGCTGCGTTTATGCCCCTGTAAACATGCTTGATTCTCTTTTGGAGACATAGCAATCCATAGGTTTTAAGATACTTACAAGTCAGGTACATTCTTAGGCGTTTAATATGCAGTGTTGAGTCCATTTCGTTGAGCAAGGAGTAGCTCTTGTCTATTCCATATTTGGCTTAAGGAACTTTATCTGTGCTCATTTCAATCTCTGGTTTTATGCAGCACCCCAACTCACCTTTCCCCTTAAGCAAGCATAAGTTGTTTTTCTAAATTTGAGACCCTGTTCTGTTCTGTAATTCAGTTCCTGTGTAGCCAAGTTTACATTCCGTGTATTACTGATATCTTATGATGTTTCTTTTTCTGTGTGACTTATTTCAGTTAGAATCATCATACCTGAATCCACTCATTGTGATGCTAAGAGCCTGATGACACAGATTTCATTGCTGAGTGATATTGCTTTGTAAGTAAATACCACAACTTCTTTATCCATTTTTCACTTTCTGCGATGTTGAACTTGTACTGTAAACGAGGTTCTTGTAAACAGAGGCGTCCCAAACTTTGGGGTGGCTGTGTCTTTTTGATTTTAATTTCCCTAAGTTATAGGACCATAAGTGGCAGTGCCCTAGGCTCTGTTGCTTTGTTTTTTAGATGTTTCAGGAAACACCATACACTTCTCCCGAGTGTCTGTTGGCAATTTACATCCCGCCCATCAGCATAACAAGGCTCCCAGTTCTCCATGGCCTGTCCTGCCTTTCTGGATTTTACACTTTTTTCAGATGGCCCTTTTGACCGGGGGGAAGTGAGACTTCATTGTAGTGCAGATTTCCTTTGCAAGCTTGCTTGGTTGGCCAAAAAGGGCGTATGCGTTTTTTCCTGAATATATTCAGGAAAAAACGCATACGCCCTTTTTGGCCAAGTGCATCATTGTGGACGTTCTGCCTCTTTTCCTATGCTTTCAATGCAATTCCAGTCTACCTCCTGAAATCGGTTTCCTGCAATTCTGCCCCGCTTTCAAGTCCTCTTGGCAGCCTTACTTCAGTCTATTTTTGGACGATAGCTGTCATTTATAACTCTGCAGCTTTGTGAATTACAGTGCCCCTGAGCTCCTTTCTTCAACTCGCTTTCTTGTGACCTGGCCGCAACACTACAGGATGGCTTCAGGCCCTAATCTGGTTCCGGCCCGGCATGCTGAGCCTTTGGTAAATTCCTCTTCCTGGTGGGAAATGAGAGTTAAATTTGCCCGTCCGGACACCTCCAGCTAGTCTCTCATTGGTTCTCGCTATTCCTGTTCATCTTCCGCAGAAATTGCAAACTGGCCCAAACAGGAGGTTAAAGGGACTGACTCTCCAAGTGGGGAGAGTGTTAGTAAAGCGTCTGGAATGTTGCACCCGAGTACCAGGGGAGGAAAACTGAGACATATTTGAACACGTCTCCCGATCACATGGTTGATCATACTCTAGGTTCCACATGCATGTTTTAGCTGAAGGAAGAATACCTTAAACCTGGGTAGTTGAAACCCGTGGAATGGGTACCATGCAATATGACTTCAAAGGGTCTTCATTTGCTCATCGAACCTCTCCAATCCTATCACTGCTGCGTTTATGCCCCTGTACACATGCTTGATTCTCTTTTGGAGACATAGCAATCCATAGGTTTTACGATACTTACAAGTCAGGTACATTCTTAGGCGTTTAATATGCGGTGTTGAGTCCATTTCGTTGAGCAAGGAGTAGCTCTTGTCTATTCCATATTTGGCTTAAGGAACTTTATCTGTGCTCATTTCAATCTCTGGTTTTATGCAGCACCCCAACTCACCTTTCGCCTTAAGCAAGCATAAGTTGTTTTTCTAAATTTGAGACCCTGTTCTGTTCTGTAATTCAGTTCCTGTGTAGCCAAGTTTACATTCCGTGTATTACTGATATCTTATGATGTTTCTTTTTCTGTGTGACTTATTTCAGTTAGAATCATCATACCTGAATCCACTCATTGTGCTGCTAAGGGCCTGATGACATAGATTTCATTGCTGAGTGATATTGCTTTGTAAGTGAATACCACAACTTCTTTATCCATTTTTCACTTTCTGCGATGTTGAACTTGTACTGTAAACGAGGTTCTTGTAAACAGAGGCGTCCCAAACTTTGGGGTGGCTGTGTCTTTTTGATTTTAATTTCCCTAAGCTATAAGACCATAAGTGGAAGTGCCCTAGGCTCTGTTGCTTTGTTTTTTAGATGTTTCAGGAAACACCATACACTTCTCCCAAGTGTCTGTTGGCAATTTACATCCCGCCCATCAGCATAACAAGGCTCCCAGTTCTCAATGGCCTGTTGCCTTTCTGGATTTTACACTTTTTTCAGATGGCCCTTTTGACCGGGGGGAAGTGAGACTTCATTGTAGTGCAGATTTCCTTTGCAAGCTTGCTTGGTTGGCCAAAAAGGGCGTATGCGTTTTTTCCTGAATATATTCAGGAAAAAACGCATACGCCCTTTTTGGCCAAGTGCATCATTGTGGACGTTCTGCCTCTTTTCCTATGCTTTCAATGCAATTCCAGTCTACCTCCTGAAATCGGTTTCCTGCAATTCTGCCCCGCTTTCAAGTCCTCTTGGCAGCCTTACTTCAGTCTATTTTTGGACGATAGCTGTCATTTATAACTCTGCAGGTTTGTGAATTGCAGTGCCCCTGAGCTCCTTTCTTCAACTCGCTTTCTTGTGACCTGGCCGCAACACCACAGGATGGCTTCAGGCCCTAATCTGGTTCCTGCCCGGCATGCTGAGCCTTTGGTTAATTCCTCTTCCTGGTGGGAAATGAGAGTTAAATTTGCCCGTCCGGACACCTCCAGCTAGTCTCTCATTGGTTCTCGCTATTCCTGTTCATCTTCCGCAGAAATTGCAAACTGGGCCAAACAGGAGGTTAAAGGGACTGACTCTCCAAGTGGGGAGAGTGTTAGTAAAGCGTCTGGAATGTTGCACCCGAGTACCAGGGGAGGAAAACTGAGACACATTTGAACACGTCTCCCGTTCACATGGTTGATCATACTTGGGTTCCACATGCATGTTTTAGCTGAAGGAAGAATACCTTAAACCTGGAGAGTTGAGACCCGTGGAATGGGTACCATGCAATATGACTTCAAAGGGTCTTCATTTGCTCACCGAACCTCTCCAATCCTATCACTGCTGCGTTTATGCCCCTGTACACATGCTTGATTCTCTTTTGGAGACATAGCAATCCATAGGTTTTACGATACTTACTAGTCAGGTACATTCTTAGGCGTTTAATATGCGGTGTTGAGTCCATTTCGTTGAGCAAGGAGTAGCTCTTGTCTATTCCATATTTGGCTTAAGGAACTTTATCTGTGCTCATTTCAATCTCTGGTTTTATGCAGCTCCCCAGCTCACCTTTACCCTTAAGCAAGCATAAGTTGGTTTTCTAAATTTGAGACCCTGTTCTGTTCTGTAATTCAGTTCCTGTGTAGCCAAGTTTCCATTCCGTGTATTACTGATATCTTATGATGTTTCTTTTTCTGTGTGACTTATTTCAGTTAGAATCATCATACCTGAATCCACTCATTGTGATGCTAAGAGCCTGATGACATAGATTTCATTGCTGAGTGATATTGCTTTGTAAGTAAATACCACAACTTCTTTATCCATTTTTCACTTTCTGCGATGTTGAACTTGTACTGTAAACGAGGTTCTTGTAAACAGAGGCGTCCCAAACTTTGGGGTGGCTGTGTCTTTTTGATTTTAATTTCCCTAAGTTATAGGACCATAAGTGGCAGTGCCCTAGGCTCTGTTGCTTTGTTTTTTAGATGTTTCAGGAAACACCATACACTTCTCCCGAGTGTCTGTTGGCAATTTACATCCCGCCCATCAGCATAACAAGGCTCCCAGTTCTCCATGGCCTGTCCTGCCTTTCTGGATTTTACACTTTTTTCAGATGGCCCTTTTGACCGGGGGGAAGTGAGACTTCATTGTAGTGCAGATTTCCTTTGCAAGCTTGCTTGGTTGGCCAAAAAGGGCGTATGCGTTTTTTCCTGAATATATTCAGGAAAAAACGCATACGCCCTTTTTGGCCAAGTGCATCATTGTGGACGTTCTGCCTCTTTTCCTATGCTTTCAATGCAATTCCAGTCTACCTCCTGAAATCGGTTTCCTGCAATTCTGCCCCGCTTTCAAGTACTCTTGGCAGCCTTACTTCAGTCTATTTTTGGACGATAGCTGTCATTTATAACTCTGCAGTTTTGTGAATTACAGTGCCCCTGAGCTCCTTTCTTCAACTCGCTTTCTTGTGACCTGGCCGCAACACCACAGGATGGCTTCAGGCCCTAATCTGGTTCCGGCCCGGCATGCTGAGCCTTTGGTAAATTCCTCTTCCTGGTGTGAAATGACAGTTAAATTTGCCCGTCCGGACACCTCCAGCTAGTCTCTCATTGGTTCTCGCTATTCCTGTTCATCTTCCGCAGAAATTGCAAACTGGCCCAAACAGGAGGTTAAAGGGACTGACTCTCCAAGTGGGGAGAGTGTTAGTAAAGCGTCTGGAATGTTGCACCCGAGTACCAGGGGAGGAAAACTGAGACATATTTGAACACGTCTCCCGATCACATGGTTGATCATACTCTAGGTTCCACATGCATGTTTTAGCTGAAGGAAGAATACCTTAAACCTGGGTAGTTGAAACCCGTGGAATGGGTACCATGCAATATGACTTCAAAGGGTCTTCATTTGCTCATCGAACCTCTCCAATCCTATCACTGCTGCGTTTATGCCCCTGTACACATGCTTGATTCTCTTTTGGAGACATAGCAATCCATAGGTTTTAAGATACTTACAAGTCAGGTACATTCTTAGGCGTTTAATATGCGGTGTTGAGTCCATTTCGTTGAGCAAGGAGTAGCTCTTGTCTATTCCATATTTGGCTTAAGGAACTTTATCTGTGCTCATTTCAATCTCTGGTTTTATGCAGCACCCCAACTCACCTTTCCCCTTAAGCAAGCATAAGTTGTTTTTCTAAATTTGAGACCCTGTTCTGTTCTGTAATTCAGTTCCTGTGTAGCCAAGTTTACATTCCGTGTATTACTGATATCTTATGATGTTTCTTTTTCTGTGTGACTTATTTCAGTTAGAATCATCATACCTGAATCCACTCATTGTGCTGCTAAGGGCCTGATGACATAGATTTCATTGCTGAGTGATATTGCTTTGTAAGTGAATACCACAACTTCTTTATCCATTTTTCACTTTCTGCGATGTTGAACTTGTACTGTAAACGAGGTTCTTGTAAACAGAGCCATTCCAAACTTTGGGGTGGCTGTGTCTTTTTGATTTTAATTTCCCTAATCTATAAGACCATAAGTGGAAGTGCCCTAGGCTCTGTTGCTTTGTTTTTTAGATGTTTCAGGAAACACCATACACTTCTCCCAAGTGTCTGCTGGCAATTTACATCCCGCCCATCAGCATAACAAGGCTCCCAGTTCTCAATGGCCTGTTGCCTTTCTGGATTTTACACTTTTTTCAGATGGCCCTTTTAACCGGGGGGAAGTGAGACTTCATTGTAGTGCAGATTTCCTTTGCAAGCTTGCTTGGTTGGCCAAAAAGGGCGTATGCGTTTTTTCCTGAATATATTCAGGAAAAAACGCATACGCCCTTTTTGGCCAAGTGCATCATTGTGGACGTTCTGCCTCTTTTCCTATGCTTTCAATGCAATTCCAGTCTACCTCCTGAAATCGGTTTCCTGCAATTCTGCCCCGCTTTCAAGTCCTCTTGGCAGCCTTACTTCAGTCTATTTTTGGACGATAGCTGTCATTTATAACTCTGCAGGTTTGTGAATTACAGTGCCCCTGAGCTCCTTTCTTCAACTCGCTTTCTTGTGACCTGGCCGCAACACCGCAGGATGGCTTCAGGCCCTAATCTGGTTCCGGCCCGGCATGCTGAGCCTTTGGTTAATTCCTCTTCCTGGTGGGAAATGAGAGTTAAATTTGCCCGTCCAGACACCTCCAGCTAGCCTCTCATTGGTTCTCGCTATTCCTGTTCATCTTCCGCAGAAATTGCAAACTGGGCCAAACAGGAGGTTAAAGGCGCTGACTCTCCAAGTGGGGAGAGTGTTAGTAAAGCGTCTGGAATGTTGCACCCGAGTACCAGGGGAGGAAAACTGAGACATATTTGAACACGTCTCCCGTTCACATGGTTGATCATACTTGGGTTCCACATACATGTTTTAGCTGAAGGAAGAATACCTTAAACCTGGAGAGTTGAGACCCGTGTAATGGGTACCATGCAATATGACTTCAAAGGGTCTTCATTTGCTCACCGAACCTCTCCAATCCTATCACTGCTGCGTTTATGCCCCTGTACACATGCTTGATTCTCTTCTGGAGACATAGCAATCCATAGGTTTTACGATACTTACTAGTCAGGTACATTCTTAGGCGTTTAATATGCGGTGTTGAGTCCATTTCGTTGAGCAAGGAGTAGCTCTTGTCTATTCCATATTTGACTTAAGGAACTTTATCTGTGCTCATTTCAATCTCTGGTTTTATGCAGCACCCCAACTCACCTTTACCCTTAAGCAAGCATAAGTTGGTTTTCTAAATTTGAGACCCTGTTCTGTTCTGTAATTCAGTTCCTGTGTAGCCAAGTTTACATTCCGTGTATTACTGATATCTTATGATGTTTTTTTTCTGTGTGACTTATTTCAGTTAGAATCATCATACCTGAATCCACTCATTGTGATGCTAAGGGCCTGATGACATAGATTTCATTGCTGAGTGATATTGCTTTGTAAGTAAATACCACAACTTCTTTATCCATTTTTCACTTTCTGCGATGTTGAACTTGTACTGTAAACGAGGTTCTTGTAAACAGAGGCGTCCCAAACTTTGGGGTGGCTGTGTCTTTTTGATTTTAATTTCCCTAAGCTATAGGACCATAAGTGGCAGTGCCCTAGGCTCTGTTGCTTTGTTTTTTAGATGTTTCAGGAAACACCATACACTTCTCCGGAGTGTCTGTTGGCAATTTACATCCCGCCCATCAGCATAACAAGGCTCCCAGTTCTCCATGGCCTGTCCTGCCTTTCTGGATTTTACACTTTTTTCAGATGGCCCTTTTGACCGGGGGGAAGTGAGACTTCATTGTAGTGCAGATTTCCTTTGCAAGCTTGCTTGGTTGGCCAAAAAGGGCGTATGTGTTTTTTCCTGAATATATTCAGGAAAAAACGCATACGCCCTTTTTGGCCAAGTGCATCATTGTGGACGTTCTGCCTCTTTTCCTATGCTTTCAATGCAATTCCAGTCTACCTCCTGAAATCGGTTTCCTGCAATTCTGCCCCGCTTTCAAGTACTCTTGGCAGCCTTACTTCAGTCTATTTTTGGACGATAGCTGTCATTTATAACTCTGCAGGTTTGTGAATTACAGTGCCCCTGAGCTCCTTTCTTCAACTCGCTTTCTTGTGACCTGGCCGCAACACCGCAGGATGGCTTCAGGCCCTAATCTGCTTCCGGCCCGGCATGCTGAGCCTTTGGTTAATTCCTCTTCCTGGTGGGAAATGAGAGTTAAATTTGCCCGTCCAGACACCTCCAGCTAGCCTCTCATTGGTTCTCGCTATTCCTGTTCATCTTCCGCAGAAATTGCAAACTGGGCCAAACAGGAGGTTAAAGGGACTGACTCTCCAAGTCGGGAGAGTGTTAGTAAAGCGTCGGGAATGTTGCACCCGAGTACCAGGTACGAAAACTGAGACATATTTGAACACGTCTCCCGATCACATGGTTGATCATACTCTAGGTTCCACATGCATGTTTTAGCTGAAGGAAGAATACCTTAAACCTGGGTAGTTGAAACCCGTGGAATGGGTACCATGCAATATGACTTCAAAGGGTCTTCATTTGCTCACCGAACCTCTCCAATCCTATCACTGCTGCGTTTATGCCCCTGTAAACATGCTTGATTCTCTTTTGGAGACATAGCAATCCATAGGTTTTAAGATACTTACAAGTCAGGTACATTCTTAGGCGTTTAATATGCAGTGTTGAGTCCATTTCGTTGAGCAAGGAGTAGCTCTTGTCTATTCCATATTTGGCTTAAGGAACTTTATCTGTGCTCATTTCAATCTCTGGTTTTATGCAGCACCCCAACTCACCTTTCCCCTTAAGCAACCATAAGTTGGTTTTCTAAATTTGAGACCCTGTTCTGTTCTGTAATTCAGTTCCTGTGTAGCCAAGTTTACATTCCGTGTATTACTGATATCTTATGATGTTTCTTTTTCTGTGTGACTTATTTCAGTTAGAATCATCATACCTGAATCCACTCATTGTGCTGCTAAGGGCCTGATGACATAGATTTCATTGCTGAGTGATATTGCTTTGTAAGTGAATACCACAACTTCTTTATCCATTTTTCACTTTCTGCGATGTTGAACTTGTACTGTAAACGAGGTTCTTGTAAACAGAGCCGTTCCAAACTTTGGGGTGGCTGTGTCTTTTTGATTTTAATTTCCCTAAGCTATAGGACCATAAGTGGCAGTGCCCTAGGCTCTGTTGCTTTGTTTTTTAGATGTTTCAGGAAACACCATACACTTCTCCCAAGTGTCTGTTGGCAATTTACATCCCGCCCATCAGCATAACATGGTTCCCAGTTCTCAATGGCCTGTTGCCTTTCTGGATTTTACACTTTTTTCAGATGGCCCTTTTGACCGGGGGGAAGTGAGACTTCATTGTAGTGCAGATTTCCTTTGCAAGCTTGCTTGGTTGGCCAAAAAGGGCGTATGCGTTTTTTCCTGAATATATTCAGGAAAAAACGCATACGCCGTTTTTGGCCAAGTGCATCATTGTGGACGTTCTGCCTCTTTTCCTATGCTTTCAATGCAATTCCAGTCTACCTCCTGAAATCGGTTTCCTGCAATTCTGCCCCGCTTTCAAGTCCTCTTGGCAGCCTTACTTCAGTCTATTTTTGGACGATAGCTGTCATTTATAACTCTGCAGGTTTGTGAATTACAGTGCCCCTGAGCTCCTTTCTTCAACTTGCTTTCTTGTGACCTGGCCGCAACACCGCAGGATGGCTTCAGGCCCTAATCTGGTTCCGGCACGTCACGCTGAGCCTTTCATTATTTCCTCTTCCTGGTGGGAAATGAGAGTTAAATTTGCCCGTCCAGACACCTTCAGCTAGCCTCTCATTGGTTCTCGCTATTCCTGTTCATCTTCCGCAGAAATTGCAAACTGGGCCAAACAGGAGGTTAAAGGCGCTGACTCTCCAAGTGGGGAGAGTGTTAGTAAAGCGTCTGGAATGTTGCACCCGAGTACCAGGGGAGGAAAACTGAGACATATTTGAACACGTCTCCCGTTCACATGGTTGATCATACTTGGGTTCCACATGCATGTTTTAGCTGAAGGAAGAATACCTTAAACCTGGAGAGTTGAGACCCGTGTAATGGGTACCATGCAATATGACTTCAAAGGGTCTTCATTTGCTCACCGAACCTCTGCAATCCTATCACTGCTGCGTTTATGCCCCTGTACACATGCTTGATTCTCTTTCGGAGACATAGCAATCCATAGGTTTTAAGATACTTACTAGTCAGGTACATTCTTAGGCGTTTAATATGCGGTGTTGAGTCCATTTCGTTGAGCAAGGAGTACCTCTTGTCTATTCCATATTTGACTTAAGGAACTTTATCTGTGCTCATTTCAATCTCTGGTTTTATGCAGCACCCCAACTCACCTTTACCCTTAAGCAAGCATAAGTTGGTTTTCTAAATTTGAGACCCTGTTCTGTTCTGTAATTCAGTTCCTGTGTAGCCAAGTTTACATTCTGTGTATTACTGATATCTTATGATGTTTCTTTTTCTGTGTGACTTATTTCAGTTAGAATCATCATACCTGAATCCACTCATTGTGCTGCTAAGGGCCTGATGACACAGATTTCATTGCTGAGTGATATTGCTTTGTAAGTAAATACCACAACTTCTTTATCCATTTTTCACTTTCTGCGATGTTGAACTTGTACTGTAAACGAGGTTCTTGTAAACAGAGCCGTTCCAAACTTTGGGGTGGCTGTGTCTTTTTGATTTTAATTTCCCTAAGCTATAGGACCATAAGTGGAAGTGCCCTAGGTTCTGTTGCTTTGTTTTTTAGATGTTTCAGGAAACACCATACACTTCTCTCGAGTGGTTGTTGGCAATTTACATCCCGCCCTTCAGCATAACAAGGCTCCCAGTTCTCCATGGCCTGTCCTGCCTTTCTGGATTTTACACTTTTTTCAGATGGCCCTTTTGACCAGGGGGAAGTGAGACTTCATTGTAGTGCAGATTTCCTTTGCAAGCTTGCTTGGTTGGCCAAAAAGGGCGTATGCGTTTTTTCCTGAATATATTCAGGAAAAAACGCATACGCCCTTTTTGGTCAAGTGCATCATTGTGGACGTTCTGCCTCTTTTCCTATGCTTTCAATGCAATTCCAGTCTACCTCCTGAAATCGGTTTCCTGCAATTCTGCCCCGCTTTCAAGTCCTCTTGGCAGCCTTACTTCAGTCTATTTTTGGACGATAGCTGTCATTTATAACTCTGCAGGTTTGTGAATTACAGTGTCCCTGAGCTCCTTTCTTCAACTTGCTTTCTTGTGACCTGGCCGCAACACCGCAGGATGGCTTCAGGCCCTAATCTGGTTCCGGCATGGCACGCTGAGCCTTTGGTTATTTCCTCTTCCTGGTGGGAAATGAGAGTTAAACTTGCCCGTCCAGACACCTCCAGCTAGCCTCTCATTGGTTCTCGCTATTCCTGTTCATATTCCGCAGAAATTGCAAACTGGGCCAAACAGGAGGTTAAAGGCGCTGACTCTCCAAGTGGGGAGAGTGTTAGTAAAGCGTCTGAAATGTTGCACCCGAGTACCATTGGAGGAAAACTGAGACATATTTGAACACGTCTCCCGTTCACATGGTTGATCATACTCTGGGTTCCACATGCATGTTTTAGCTGAAGGAAGAATACCTTAAACCTGGAGAGTTGAGACCCGTGTAATGGGTACCATGCAATATGACTTCAAAGGGTCTTCATTTGCTCACCGAACCTCTCCAATCCTATCACTGCTGCGTTTATGCCCCTGTACACATGCTTGATTCTCTTTCGGAGACATAGCAATCCATAGGTTTTACGATACTTACTAGTCAGGTACATTCTTAGGCGTTTAATATGCGGTGTTGAGTCCATTTCGTTGAGCAAGGAGTAGCTCTTGTCTATTCCATATTTGGCTTAAGGAACTTTATCTGTGCTCATTTCAATCTCTGGTTTTATGCAGCACCCCAACTCACCTTTACCCTTAAGCAAGCATAAGTTGGTTTTCTAAATTTGAGACCCTGTTCTGTTCTGTAATTCAGTTCCTGTGTAGCCAAGTTTCCATTCCGTGTATTACTGATATCTTATGATGTTTCTTTTTCTTTGTGACTTATTTCAGTTAGAATCATCATACCTGAATCCACTCATTGTGATGCTAAGGGCCTGATGACATAGATTTCATTGCTGAGTGATATTGCTTTGTAAGTAAATACCACAACTTCTTTATCCATTTTTCACTTTCTGCGATGTTGAACTTGTACTGTAAACGAGGTTCTTGTAAACAGAGGCGTCCCAAACTTTGGGGTGGCTGTGTCTTTTTGATTTTAATTTCCCTAATCTATAGGACCATAAGTGGCAGTGCCCTAGGCTCTGTTGCTTTGTTTTTTAGATGTTTCAGGAAACACCATACACTTCTCCCGAGTGTCTGTTGGCAATTTACATCCCGCCCATCAGCATAACAAGGCTCCCAGTTCTCCATGGCCTGTCCTGCCTTTCTGGATTTTACACTTTTTTCAGATGGCCCTTTTGACCAGGGGGAAGTGAGACTTCATTGTAGTGCAGATTTCCTTTGCAAGCTTGCTTGGTTGGCCAAAAAGGGCGTATGCGTTTTTTCCTGAATATATTCAGGAAAAAACGCATACGCCCTTTTTGGCCAAGTGCATCATTGTGGACGTTCTGCCTCTTTTCCTATGCTTTCAATGCAATTCCAGTCTACCTCCTGAAATCGGTTTCCTGCAATTCTGCCCCGCTTTCAAGTACTCTTGGCAGCCTTACTTCAGTGTATTTTTGGACGATAGCTGTCATTTATAACTCTGCAGGTTTGTGAATTACAGTGCCCCTGAGCTCCTTTCTTCAACTCGCTTTCTTGTGACCTGGCCGCAACACCGCAGGATGGCTTCAGGCCCTAATCTGGTTCCGGCCCGGCACGCTTAGCCTTTGGTTAATTCCTCTTCCTGGTGAGAAATGAGAGTTAAATTTGCCGGTCCAGACACCTCCAGCTAGCCTCACATTGGTTCCCGCTATTCCTGTTCATCTTCCGCAGAAATTGCAAACTGGGCCAAACAGGAGGTTAAAGGGACTGACTCTCCAAGTGGGGAGAGTGTTAGTAAAGCGTCTGGAATGTTGCACCCGAGTACCAGGGGAGGAAAACTGAGACATATTTGAACACGTCTCCCGATCACATGGTTGATCATACTCTAGGTTCCACATGCATGTTTTAGCTGAAGGAAGAATACCTTAAACCTGGGTAGTTGAAACCCGTGGAATGGGTACCATGCAATATGACTTCAAAGGGTCTTCATTTGCTCACCGAACCTCTCCAATCCTATCACTGCTGCGTTTATGCCCCTGTACACATGCTTGATTCTCTTTCGGAGACATAGCAATCCATAGGTTTTAAGATACTTACTAGTCAGGTACATTCTTAGGCGTTTAATATGCGGTGTTGAGTCCATTTCGTTGAGCAAGGAGTAGCTCTTGTCTATTCCATATTTGGCCTAAGGAACTTTATCTGTGCTCATTTCAATCTCTGGTTTTATGCAGCACCCCAACTCACCTTTACCCTTAAGCAAGCATAAGTTGGTTTTCTAAATTTGAGACCCTGTTCTGTTCTGTAATTCAGTTCCTGTGTAGCCAAGTTTACATTCCGTGTATTACTGATATCTTATGATGTTTCTTTTTCTGTGTGACTTATTTCAGTTAGAATCATCATACCTGAATCCATTCATTGTGCTGCTAAGGGCCTGATGACACAGATTTCATTGCTGAGTGATATTGCTTTGTAAGTAAATACCACAACTTCTTTATCCATTTTTCACTTTCTGCGATGTTGAACTTGTACTGTAAACGAGGTTCTTGTAAACAGAGCCGTTCCAAACTTTGGGGTGGCTGTGTCTTTTTGATTTTAATTTCCCTAAGCTATAGGACCATAAGTGGAAGTGCCCTAGGTTCTGTTGCGTTGTTTTTTAGATGTTTCAGGAAACACCATACACTTCTCCCGAGTGGTTGTTGGCAATTTACATCCCGCCCATCAGCATAACAAGGCTCCCAGTTCTCCATGGCCTGTCCTGCCTTTCTGGATTTTACACTTTTTTCAGATGGCCCTTTTGACCGGGGGGAAGTGAGACTTCATTGTAGAGCAGATTTCCTTTGCAAGCTTGCTTGGTTGGCCAAAAAGGGCGTATGCGTTTTTTCCTGAATATATTCAGGAAAAAACGCATACGCCCTTTTTGGCCAAGTGCATCATTGTGGACGTTCTGCGTCTTTTCCTATGCTTTCAATGCAATTCCAGTCTACCTCCTGAAATCGGTTTCCTGCAATTCTGCCCCGCTTTCAAGTCCTCTTGGCAGCCTTACTTCAGTCTATTTTTGGACGATAGCTGTCATTTATAACTCTGCAGGTTTGTGAATTACAGTGCACCTGAGCTCCTTTCTTCAACTTGCTTTCTTGTGACCTGGCCGCAACACCGCAGGATGGCTTCAGGCCCTAATCTGGTTCCGGCACGGCACGCTGAGCCTTTGGTTATTTCCTCTTCCTGGTGGGAAATGAGAGTTAAATTTGCCCGTCCAGACACCTTCAGCTAGCCTCTCATTGGTTCTCGCTATTCCTGTTCATCTTCCGCAGAAATTGCAAACTGGGCCAAACAGGAGGTTAAAGGCGCTGACTCTCCAAGTGGGGAGAGTGTTAGTAAAGCGTCTGGAATGTTGCACCCGAGTACCAGGGGAGGAAAACTGAGACATATTTGAACACGTCTCCCGTTCACATGGTTGATCATACTTGGGTTCCACATGCATGTTTTAGCTGAAGGAAGAATACCTTAAACCTGGAGAGTTGAGACCCGTGTAATGGGTACCATGCAATATGACTTCAAAGGGTCTTCATTTGCTCACCGAACCTCTCCAATCCTATCACTGCTGCGTTTATGCCCCTGTACACATGCTTGATACTCTTTCGGAGACATAGCAATCCATAGGTTTTACGATACTTACTAGTCAGGTACATTCTTAGGCGTTTAATATGCGGTGTTGAGTCCATTTCGTTGAGCAAGGAGTAGCTCTTGTCTATTCCATATTTGGCTTAAGGAACTTTATCTGTGCTCATTTCAATCTCTGGTTTTATGCAGCACCCCAACTCACCTTTCCCCTTAAGCAAGCATAAGTTGTTTTTCTAAATTTGAGACCCTGTTCTGTTCTGTAATTCAGTTCCTGTGTAGCCAAGTTTACATTCCGTGTATTACTGATATCTTATGATGTTTCTTTTTCTGTGTGACTTATTTCAGTTAGAATCATCATACCTGAATCCACTCATTGTGCTGCTAAGGGCCTGATGACATAGATTTCATTGCTGAGTGATATTGCTTTGTAAGTGAATACCACAACTTCTTTATCCATTTTTCACTTTCTGCGATGTTGAACTTGTAGTGTAAACGAGGTTCTTGTAAACAGAGCCATTCCAAACTTTGGGGTGGCTGTGTCTTTTTGATTTTAATTTCCCTAAGCTATAAGACCATAAGTGGAAGTGCCCTAGGCTCTGTTGCTTTGTTTTTTAGATGTTTCAGGAAACACCATACACTTCTCCCAAGTGTCTGTTGGCAATTTACATCCCGCCCATCAGCATAACAAG
The DNA here is from genome assembly GCF_949987515.2 of Delphinus delphis. Classification (NCBI taxonomy): domain Eukaryota; kingdom Metazoa; phylum Chordata; class Mammalia; order Artiodactyla; family Delphinidae; genus Delphinus; species Delphinus delphis. The sequence continues at coordinate 447,076 of NW_027192724.1, forward strand.
GCTCCCAGTTCTCAATGGCCTGTTGCCTTTCTGGATTTTACACTTTTTTCAGATGGCCCTTTTAACCGGGGGGAAGTGAGACTTCATTGTAGTGCAGATTTCCTTTGCAAGCTTGCTTGGTTGGCCAAAAAGGGCGTATGCGTTTTTTCCTGAATATATTCAGGAAAAAACGCATACGCCCTTTTTGGCCAAGTGCATCATTGTGGACGTTCTGCCTCTTTTCCTATGCTTTCAATGCAATTCCAGTCTACCTCCTGAAATCGGTTTCCTGCAATTCTGCCCCGCTTTCAAGTACTCTTGGCAGCCTTACTTCAGTCTATTTTTGGACGATAGCTGTCATTTATAACTCTGCAGGTTTGTGAATTACAGTGCCCCTGAGCTCCTTTCTTCAACTCGCTTTCTTGTGACCTGGCCGCAACACCGCAGGATGGCTTCAGGCCCTAATCTGGTTCCGGCCCGGCATGCTGAGCCTTTGGTTAATTCCTCTTCCTGGTGGGAAATGAGAGTTAAATTTGCCCGTCCAGACACCTCCCGCTAGCCTCTCATTGGTTCTCGCTATTCCTGTTCATCTTCCGCAGAAATTGCAAACTGGGCCAAACAGGAGGTTAAAGGCGCTGACTCTCCAAGTGGGGAGAGTGTTAGTAAAGCGTCTGGAATGTTGCACCCGAGTACCAGGGGAGGAAAACTGAGACATATTTGAACACGTCTCCCGATCACATGGTTGATCATACTCTAGGTTCCACATGCATGTTTTAGCTGAAGGAAGAATACCTTAAACCTGGGTAGTTGAAACCCGTGGAATGGGTACCATGCAATATGACTTCAAAGGGTCTTCATTTGCTCACCGAACCTCTCCAATCCTATCACTGCTGCGTTTATGCCCCTGTACACATGCTTGATTCTCTTTCGGAGACATAGCAATCCATAGGTTTTAAGATACTTACTAGTCAGGTACATTCTTAGGCGTTTAATATGCGGTGTTGAGTCCATTTCGTTGAGCAAGGAGTAGCTCTTGTCTATTCCATATTTGGCCTAAGGAACTTTATCTGTGCTCATTTCAATCTCTGGTTTTATGCAGCACCCCAACTCACCTTTACCCTTAAGCAAGCATAAGTTGGTTTTCTAAATTTGAGACCCTGTTCTGTTCTGTAATTCAGTTCCTGTGTAGCCAAGTTTACATTCCGTGTATTACTGATATCTTATGATGTTTCTTTTTCTGTGTGACTTACTTCAGTTAGAATCATCATACCTGAATCCATTCATTGTGCTGCTAAGGGCCTGATGACACAGATTTCATTGCTGAGTGATATTGCTTTGTAAGTAAATACCACAACTTCTTTATCCATTTTTCACTTTCTGCGATGTTGAACTTGTACTGTAAACGAGGTTCTTGTAAACAGAGCCGTTCCAAACTTTGGGGTGGCTGTGTCTTTTTGATTTTAATTTCCCTAAGCTATAGGACCATAAGTGGAAGTGCCCTAGGTTCTGTTGCGTTGTTTTTTAGATGTTTCAGGAAACACCATACACTTCTCCCGAGTGGTTGTTGGCAATTTACATCCCGCCCATCAGCATAACAAGGCTCCCAGTTCTCCATGGCCTGTCCTGCCTTTCTGGATTTTACACTTTTTTCAGATGGCCCTTTTGACCGGGGGGAAGTGAGACTTCATTGTAGAGCAGATTTCCTTTGCAAGCTTGCTTGGTTGGCCAAAAAGGGCGTATGCGTTTTTTCCTGAATATATTCAGGAAAAAACGCATACGCCCTTTTTGGCCAAGTGCATCATTGTGGACGTTCTGCGTCTTTTCCTATGCTTTCAATGCAATTCCAGTCTACCTCCTGAAATCGGTTTCCTGCAATTCTGCCCCGCTTTCAAGTCCTCTTGGCAGCCTTACTTCAGTCTATTTTTGGACGATAGCTGTCATTTATAACTCTGCAGGTTTGTGAATTACAGTGCCCCTGAGCTCCTTTCTTCAACTTGCTTTCTTGTGACCTGGCCGCAACACCGCAGGATGGCTTCAGGCCCTAATCTGGTTCCGGCACGGCACGCTGAGCCTTTGGTTATTTCCTCTTCCTGGTGGGAAATGAGAGTTAAATTTGCCCGTCCAGACACCTTCAGCTAGCCTCTCATTGGTTCTCGCTATTCCTGTTCATCTTCCGCAGAAATTGCAAACTGGGCCAAACAGGAGGTTAAAGGCGCTGACTCTCCAAGTGGGGAGAGTGTTAGTAAAGCGTCTGGAATGTTGCACCCGAGTACCAGGGGAGGAAAACTGAGACATATTTGAACACGTCTCCCGTTCACATGGTTGATCATACTTGGGTTCCACATGCATGTTTTAGCTGAAGGAAGAATACCTTAAACCTGGAGAGTTGAGACCCGTGTAATGGGTACCATGCAATATGACTTCAAAGGGTCTTCATTTGCTCACCGAACCTCTCCAATCCTATCACTGCTGCGTTTATGCCCCTGTACACATGCTTGATACTCTTTCGGAGACATAGCAATCCATAGGTTTTACGATACTTACTAGTCAGGTACATTCTTAGGCGTTTAATATGCGGTGTTGAGTCCATTTCGTTGAGCAAGGAGTAGCTCTTGTCTATTCCATATTTGGCTTAAGGAACTTTATCTGTGCTCATTTCAATCTCTGGTTTTATGCAGCACCCCAACTCACCTTTCCCCTTAAGCAAGCATAAGTTGTTTTTCTAAATTTGAGACCCTGTTCTGTTCTGTAATTCAGTTCCTGTGTAGCCAAGTTTACATTCCGTGTATTACTGATATCTTATGATGTTTCTTTTTCTGTGTGACTTATTTCAGTTAGAATCATCATACCTGAATCCACTCATTGTGCTGCTAAGGGCCTGATGACATAGATTTCATTGCTGAGTGATATTGCTTTGTAAGTGAATACCACAACTTCTTTATCCATTTTTCACTTTCTGCGATGTTGAACTTGTAATGTAAACGAGGTTCTTGTAAACAGAGCCATTCCAAACTTTGGGGTGGCTGTGTCTTTTTGATTTTAATTTCCCTAAGCTATAAGACCATAAGTGGAAGTGCCCTAGGCTCTGTTGCTTTGTTTTTTAGATGTTTCAGGAAACACCATACACTTCTCCCAAGTGTCTGTTGGCAATTTACATCCCGCCCATCAGCATAACAAGGCTCCCAGTTCTCAATGGCCTGTTGCCTTTCTGGATTTTACACTTTTTTCAGATGGCCCTTTTAACCGGGGGGAAGTGAGACTTCATTGTAGTGCAGATTTCCTTTGCAAGCTTGCTTGGTTGGCCAAAAAGGGCGTATGCGTTTTTTCCTGAATATATTCAGGAAAAAACGCATACGCCCTTTTTGGCCAAGTGCATCATTGTGGACGTTCTGCCTCTTTTCCTATGCTTTCAATGCAATTCCAGTCTACCTCCTGAAATCCGTTTCCTGCAATTCTGCCCCGCTTTCAAGTCCTCTTGGCAGCCTTACTTCAGTCTATTTTTGGACGATAGCTGTCATTTATAACTCTGCAGGTTTGTGAATTACAGTGCCCCTGAGCTCCTTTCTTCAACTCGCTTTCTTGTGACCTGGCCGCAACACCGCAGGATGGCTTCAGGCCCTAATCTGGTTCCGGCCCGGCATGCTGAGCCTTTGGTTAATTCCTCTTCCTGGTGGGAAATGAGAGTTAAATTTGCCCGTCCAGACACCTCCCGCTAGCCTCTCATTGGTTCTCGCTATTCCTGTTCATCTTCCGCAGAAATTGCAAACTGGGCCAAACAGGAGGTTAAAGGCGCTGACTCTCCAAGTGGGGAGAGTGTTAGTAAAGCGTCTGGAATGTTGCACCCGAGTACCAGGGGAGGAAAACTGAGACATATTTGAACACGTCTCCCGTTCACATGGTTGATCATACTTGGGTTCCACATACATGTTTTAGCTGAAGGAAGAATACCTTAAACCTGGAGAGTTGAGACCCGTGTAATGGGTACCATGCAATATGACTTCAAAGGGTCTTCATTTGCTCACCGAACCTCTCCAATCCTATCACTGCTGCGTTTATGCCCCTGTAAACATGCTTGATTCTCTTTTGGAGACATAGCAATCCATAGGTTTTAAGATACTTACAAGTCAGGTACATTCTTAGGCGTTTAATATGCAGTGTTGAGTCCATTTCGTTGAGCAAGGAGTAGCTCTTGTCTATTCCATATTTGGCTTAAGGAACTTTATCTGTGCTCATTTCAATCTCTGGTTTTATGCAGCACCCCAACTCACCTTTCCCCTTAAGCAAGCATAAGTTGTTTTTCTAAATTTGAGACCCTGTTCTGTTCTGTAATTCAGTTCCTGTGTAGCCAAGTTTACATTCCGTGTATTACTGATATCTTATGATGTTTCTTTTTCTGTGTGACTTATTTCAGTTAGAATCATCATACCTGAATCCACTCATTGTGCTGCTAAGGGCCTGATGACATAGATTTCATTGCTGAGTGATATTGCTTTGTAAGTGAATACCACAACTTCTTTATCCATTTTTCACTTTCTGCGATGTTGAACTTGTACTGTAAACGAGGTTCTTGTAAACAGAGCCGTTCCAAACTTTGGGGTGGCTGTGTCTTTTTGATTTTAATTTCCCTAAGCTATAGGACCATAAGTGGCAGTGCCCTAGGCTCTGTTGCTTTGTTTTTTAGATGTTTCAGGAAACACCATACACTTCTCCCAAGTGTCTGTTGGCAATTTACATCCCGCCCATCAGCATAACATGGTTCCCAGTTCTCAATTGCCTGTTGCCTTTCTGGATTTTACACTTTTTTCAGATGGCCCTTTTGACCGGGGGGAAGTGAGACTTCATTGTAGTGCAGATTTCCTTTGCAAGCTTGCTTGGTTGGCCAAAAAGGGCGTATGCGTTTTTTCCTGAATATATTCAGGAAAAAACGCATACGCCCTTTTTGGCCAAGTGCATCATTGTGGACGTTCTGCCTCTTTTCCTATGCTTTCAATGCAATTCCAGTCTACCTCCTGAAATCGGTTTCCTGCAATTCTGCCCCGCTTTCAAGTCCTCTTGGCAGCCTTACTTCAGTCTATTTTTGGACGATAGCTGTCATTTATAACTCTGCAGGTTTGTGAATTACAGTGCCCCTGAGCTCCTTTCTTCAACTTGCTTTCTTGTGACCTGGCCGCAACACCGCAGGATGGCTTCAGGCCCTAATCTGGTTCCGGCACGTCACGCTGAGCCTTTCATTATTTCCTCTTCCTGGTGGGAAATGAGAGTTAAATTTGCCCGTCCAGACACCTTCAGCTAGCCTCTCATTGGTTCTCGCTATTCCTGTTCATCTTCCGCAGAAATTGCAAACTGGGCCAAACAGGAGGTTAAAGGCGCTGACTCTCCAAGTGGGGAGAGTGTTAGTAAAGCGTCTGGAATGTTGCGCCCGAGTACCAGGGGAGGAAAACTGAGACATATTTGAACACGTCTCCCGTTCACATGGTTGATCATACTTGGGTTCCACATGCATGTTTTAGCTGAAGGAAGAATACCTTAAACCTGGAGAGTTGAGACCCGTGTAATGGGTACCATGCAATATGACTTCAAAGGGTCTTCATTTGCTCACCGAACCTCTCCAATCCTATCACTGCTGCGTTTATTCCCCTGTACACATGCTTGATTCTCTTTCGGAGACATAGCAATCCATAGGTTTTAAGATACTTACTAGTCAGGTACATTCTTAGGCGTTTAATATGCGGTGTTGAGTCCATTTCGTTGAGCAAGGAGTACCTCTTGTCTATTCCATATTTGACTTAAGGAACTTTATCTGTGCTCATTTCAATCTCTGGTTTTATGCAGCACCCCAACTCACCTTTACCCTTAAGCAAGCATAAGTTGGTTTTCTAAATTTGAGACCGTGTTCTGTTCTGTAATTCAGTTCCTGTGTAGCCAAGTTTACATTCCGTGTATTACTGATATCTTATGATGTTTCTTTTTCTGTGTGACTTACTTCAGTTAGAATCATCATACCTGAATCCACTCATTGTGCTGCTAAGGGCCTGATGACACAGATTTCATTGCTGAGTGATATTGCTTTGTAAGTAAATACCACAACTTCTTTATCCATTTTTCACTTTCTGCGATGTTGAACTTGTACTGTAAACGAGGTTCTTGTAAACAGAGCCGTTCCAAACTTTGGGGTGGCTGTGTCTTTTTGATTTTAATTTCCCTAAGCTATAGGACCATAAGTGGAAGTGCCCTAGGTTCTGTTGCTTTGTTTTTTAGATGTTTCAGGAAACACCATACACTTCTCTCGAGTGGTTGTTGGCAATTTACATCCCGCCCATCAGCATAACAAGGCTCCCAGTTCTCCATGGCCTGTCATGCCTTTCTGGATTTTACACTTTTTTCAGATGGCCCTTTTGACCAGGGGGAAGTGAGACTTCATTGTAGTGCAGATTTCCTTTGCAAGCTTGCTTGGTTGGCCAAAAAGGGCGTATGCGTTTTTTCCTGAATATATTCAGGAAAAAACGCATACGCCCTTTTTGGTCAAGTGCATCATTGTGGACGTTCTGCCTCTTTTCCTATGCTTTCAATGCAATTCCAGTCTACCTCCTGAAATCGGTTTCCTGCAATTCTGCCCCGCTTTCAAGTCCTCTTGGCAGCCTTACTTCAGTCTATTTTTGGACGATAGCTGTCATTTATAACTCTGCAGGTTTGTGAATTACAGTGCCCCTGAGCTCCTTTCTTCAACTTGCTTTCTTGTGACCTGGCCGCAACACCGCAGGATGGCTTCAGGCCCTAATCTGGTTCCGGCATGGCACGCTGAGCCTTTGGTTATTTCCTCTTCCTGGTGGGAAATGAGAGATAAACTTGCCCGTCCAGACACCTCCAGCTAGCCTCTCATTGGTTCTCGCTATTCCTGTTCATATTCCGCAGAAATTGCAAACTGGGCCAAACAGGAGGTTAAAGGCGCTGACTCTCCAAGTGGGGAGAGTGTTAGTAAAGCGTCTGAAATGTTGCACCCGAGTACCATTGGAGGAAAACTGAGACATATTTGAACACGTCTCCCGTTCACATGGTTGATCATACTCTGGGTTCCACATGCATGTTTTAGCTGAAGGAAGAATACCTTAAACCTGGAGAGTTGAGACCCGTGTAATGGGTACCATGCAATGTGACTTCAAAGGGTCTTCATTTGCTCACCGAACCTCTCCAATCCTATCACTGCTGCGTTTATGCCCCTGTACACATGCTTGATTCTCTTTCGGAGACATAGCAATCCATAGGTTTTACGATACTTACTAGTCAGGTACATTCTTAGGCATTTAATATGCGGTGTTGAGTCCATTTCGTTGAGCAAGGAGTAGCTCTTGTCTATTCCATATTTGGCTTAAGGAACTTTATCTGTGCTCATTTCAATCTCTGGTTTTATGCAGCACCCCAACTCACCTTTACCCTTAAGCAAGCATAAGTTGGTTTTCTAAATTTGAGACCCTGTTCTGTTCTGTAATTCAGTTCCTGTGTAGCCAAGTTTCCATTCCGTGTATTACTGATATCTTATGATGTTTCTTTTTCTTTGTGACTTATTTCAGTTAGAATCATCATACCTGAATCCACTCATTGTGATGCTAAGGGCCTGATGACATAGATTTCATTGCTGAGTGATATTGCTTTGTAAGTAAATACCACAACTTCTTTATCCATTTTTCACTTTCTGCGATGTTGAACTTGTACTGTAAACGAGGTTCTTGTAAACAGAGGCGTCCCAAACATTGGGGTGGCTGTGTCTTTTTGATTTTAATTTCCCTAATCTATAGGACCATAAGTGGCAGTGCCCTAGGCTCTGTTGCTTTGTTTTTTAGATGTTTCAGGAAACACCATACACTTCTCCGGAGTGTCTGTTGGCAATTTACATCCCGCCCATCAGCATAACAAGGCTCCCAGTTCTCCATGGCCTGTCCTGCCTTTCTGGATTTTACACTTTTTTCAGATGGCCCTTTTGACCAGGGGGAAGTGAGACTTCATTGTAGTGCAGATTTCCTTTGCAAGCTTGCTTGGTTGGCCAAAAAGGGCGTATGCGTTTTTTCCTGAATATATTCAGGAAAAAACGCATACGCCCTTTTTGGCCAAGTGCATCATTGTGGACGTTCTGCCTCTTTTCCTATGCTTTCAATGCAATTCCAGTCTACCTCCTGAAATCGGTTTCCTGCAATTCTGCCCCGCTTTCAAGCCCTCTTGGCAGCCTTACTTCAGTCTATTTTTGGACGATAGCTGTCATTTATAACTCTGCAGGTTTGTGAATTACAGTGCCCCTGAGCTCCTTTCTTCAACTCGCTTTCTTGTGAGCTGGCCGCAACACCGCAGGATGGCTTCAGGCCCTAATCTGGTTCCGGCCCGGCACGCTTAGCCTTTGGTTAATTCCTCTTCCTGGTGGGAAATGAGAGTTAAATTTGCCGGTCCAGACACCTCCAGCTAGCCTCACATTGGTTCCCGCTATTCCTGTTCATCTTCCGCAGAAATTGCAAACTGGGCCAAACAGGAGGTTAAAGGGACTGACTCTCCAAGTGGGGAGAGTGTTAGTAAAGCGTCTGGAATGTTGCACCCGAGTACCAGGGGAGGAAAACTGAGACATATTTGAACACGTCTCCCGATCACATGGTTGATCATACTCTAGGTTCCACATGCATGTTTTAGCTGAAGGAAGAATACCTTAAACCTGGGTAGTTGAAACCCGTGGAATGGGTACCATGCAATATGACTTCAAAGGGTCTTCATTTGCTCACCGAACCTCTCCAATCCTATCACTGCTGCGTTTATGCCCCTGTACACATGCTTGATTCTCTTTCGGAGACATAGCAATCCATAGGTTTTAAGATACTTACTAGTCAGGTACATTCTTAGGCGTTTAATATGTGGTGTTGAGTCCATTTCGTTGAGCAAGGAGTAGCTCTTGTCTATTCCATATTTGGCCTAAGGAACTTTATCTGTGCTCATTTCAATCTCTGGTTTTATGCAGCACCCCAACTCACCTTTACCCTTAAGCAAGCATAAGTTGGTTTTCTAAATTTGAGACCCTGTTCTGTTCTGTAATTCAGTTCCTGTGTAGCCAAGTTTACATTCTGTGTATTACTGATATCTTATGATGTTTCTTTTTCTGTGTGACTTATTTCAGTTAGAATCATCATACCTGAATCCATTCATTGTGCTGCTAAGGGCCTGATGACACAGATTTCATTGCTGAGTGATATTGCTTTGTAAGTAAATACCACAACTTCTTTATCCATTTTTCACTTTCTGCGATGTTGAACTTGTACTGTAAACGAGGTTCTTGTAAACAGAGGCGTCCCAAACATTGGGGTGGCTGTGTCTTTTTGATTTTAATTTCCCTAATCTATAGGACCATAAGTGGCAGTGCCCTAGGCTCTGTTGCTTTGTTTTTTAGATGTTTCAGGAAACACCATACACTTCTCCGGAGTGTCTGTTGGCAATTTACATCCCGCCCATCAGCATAACAAGGCTCCCAGTTCTCCATGGCCTGTCCTGCCTTTCTGGATTTTACACTTTTTTCAGATGGCCCTTTTGACCAGGGGGAAGTGAGACTTCATTGTAGTGCAGATTTCCTTTGCAAGCTTGCTTGGTTGGCCAAAAAGGGCGTATGCGTTTTTTCCTGAATATATTCAGGAAAAAACGCATACGCCCTTTTTGGCCAAGTGCATCATTGTGGACGTTCTGCCTCTTTTCCTATGCTTTCAATGCAATTCCAGTCTACCTCCTGAAATCGGTTTCCTGCAATTCTGCCCCGCTTTCAAGCCCTCTTGGCAGCCTTACTTCAGTCTATTTTTGGACGATAGCTGTCATTTATAACTCTGCAGGTTTGTGAATTACAGTGCCCCTGAGCTCCTTTCTTCAACTCGCTTTCTTGTGAGCTGGCCGCAACACCGCAGGATGGCTTCAGGCCCTAATCTGGTTCCGGCCCGGCACGCTTAGCCTTTGGTTAATTCCTCTTCCTGGTGGGAAATGAGAGTTAAATTTGCCGGTCCAGACACCTCCAGCTAGCCTCACATTGGTTCCCGCTATTCCTGTTCATCTTCCGCAGAAATTGCAAACTGGGCCAAACAGGAGGTTAAAGGGACTGACTCTCCAAGTGGGGAGAGTGTTAGTAAAGCGTCTGGAATGTTGCACCCGAGTACCAGGGGAGGAAAACTGAGACATATTTGAACACGTCTCCCGATCACATGGTTGATCATACTCTAGGTTCCACATGCATGTTTTAGCTGAAGGAAGAATACCTTAAACCTGGGTAGTTGAAACCCGTGGAATGGGTACCATGCAATATGACTTCAAAGGGTCTTCATTTGCTCACCGAACCTCTCCAATCCTATCACTGCTGCGTTTATGCCCCTGTACACATGCTTGATTCTCTTTCGGAGACATAGCAATCCATAGGTTTTAAGATACTTACTAGTCAGGTACATTCTTAGGCGTTTAATATGTGGTGTTGAGTCCATTTCGTTGAGCAAGGAGTAGCTCTTGTCTATTCCATATTTGGCCTAAGGAACTTTATCTGTGCTCATTTCAATCTCTGGTTTTATGCAGCACCCCAACTCACCTTTACCCTTAAGCAAGCATAAGTTGGTTTTCTAAATTTGAGACCCTGTTCTGTTCTGTAATTCAGTTCCTGTGTAGCCAAGTTTACATTCTGTGTATTACTGATATCTTATGATGTTTCTTTTTCTGTGTGACTTATTTCAGTTAGAATCATCATACCTGAATCCATTCATTGTGCTGCTAAGGGCCTGATGACACAGATTTCATTGCTGAGTGATATTGCTTTGTAAGTAAATACCACAACTTCTTTATCCATTTTTCACTTTCTGCGATGTTGAACTTGTACTGTAAACGAGGTTCTTGTAAACAGAGCCGTTCCAAACTTTGGGGTGGCTGTGTCTTTTTGATTTTAATTTCCCTAAGCTATAGGACCATAAGTGGAAGTGCCCTAGGTTCTGTTGCGTTGTTTTTTAGATGTTTCAGGAAACACCATACACTTCTCCCGAGTGGTTGTTGGCAATTTACATCCCGCCCATCAGCATAACAAGGCTCCCAGTTCTCCATGGCCTGTCCTGCCTTTCTGGATTTTACACTTTTTTCAGATGGCCCTTTTGACCGGGGGGAAGTGAGACTTCATTGTAGAGCAGATTTCCTTTGCAAGCTTGCTTGGTTGGCCAAAAAGGGCGTATGCGTTTTTTCCTGAATATATTCAGGAAAAAACGCATACGCCCTTTTTGGCCAAGTGCATCATTGTGGACGTTCTGCCTCTTTTCCTATGCTTTCAATGCAATTCCAGTCTACCTCCTGAAATCGGTTTCCTGCAATTCTGCCCCGCTTTCAAGTCCTCTTGGCAGCCTTACTTCAGTCTATTTTTGGACGATAGCTGTCATTTATAACTCTGCAGGTTTGTGAATTACAGTGCCCCTGAGCTCCTTTCTTCAACTTGCTTTCTTGTGACCTGGCCGCAACACCGCAGGATGGCTTCAGGCCCTAATCTGGTTCCGGCACGGCACGCTGAGCCTTTGGTTATTTCCTCTTCCTGGTGGGAAATGAGAGTTAAATTTGCCCGTCCAGACACCTTCAGCTAGCCTCTCATTGGTTCTCGCTATTCCTGTTCATCTTCCGCAGAAATTGCAAACTGGGCCAAACAGGAGGTTAAAGGCGCTGACTCTCCAAGTGGGGAGAGTGTTAGTAAAGCGTCTGGAATGTTGCACCCGAGTACCAGGGGAGGAAAACTGAGACATATTTGAACACGTCTCCCGTTCACATGGTTGATCATACTTGGGTTCCACATGCATGTTTTAGCTGAAGGAAGAATACCTTAAACCTGGAGAGTTGAGACCCGTGTAATGGGTACCATGCAATATGACTTCAAAGGGTCTTCATTTGCTCACCGAACCTCTCCAATCCTATCACTGCTGCGTTTATGCCCCTGTACACATGCTTGATACTCTTTCGGAGACATAGCAATCCATAGGTTTTACGATACTTACTAGTCAGGTACATTCTTAGGCGTTTAATATGCGGTGTTGAGTCCATTTCGTTGAGCAAGGAGTAGCTCTTGTCTATTCCATATTTGACTTAAGGAACTTTATCTGTGCTCATTTCAATCTCTGGTTTTATGCAGCACCCCAACTCACCTTTACCCTTAAGCAAGCATAAGTTGGTTTTCTAAATTTGAGACCCTGTTCTGTTCTGTAATTCAGTTCCTGTGTAGCCAAGTTTCCATTCCGTGTATTACTGATATCTTATGATGTTTCTTTTTCTGTGTGACTTATTTCAGTTAGAATCATCATACCTGAATCCACTCATTGTGCTGCTAAGGGCCTGATGACACAGATTTCATTGCTGAGTGATATTGCTTTGTAAGTAAATACCACAACTTCTTTATCCATTTTTCACTTTCTGCGATGTTGAACTTGTACTGTAAACGAGGTTCTTGTAAACAGAGCCGTTCCAAACTTTGGGGTGGCTGTGTCTTTTTGATTTTAATTTCCCTAAGCTATAGGACCATAAGTGGAAGTGCCCTAGTTTCTGTTGCTTTGTTTTTTAGATGTTTCAGGAAACACCATACACTTCTCCCGAGTGTCTGTTGGCAATTTACATCCCGCCCATCAGCATAACAAGGCTTCCAGTTCTCAATGGCCTGTTGCCTTTCTGGATTTTACACTTTTTTCAGATGGCCCTTTTGACCGGGGGGAAGTGAGACTTCATTGTAGTGCAGATTTCCTTTGCAAGCTTGCTTGGTTGGCCAAAAAGGGCGTATGCGTTTTTTCCTGAATATATTCAGGAAAAAACGCATACGCCCTTTTTGGCCAAGTGCATCATTGTGGACGTTCTGCCTCTTTTCCTATGCTTTCAATGCAATTCCAGTCTACCTCCTGAAATCGGTTTCCTGCAATTCTGCCCCGCTTTCAAGTCCTCTTGGCAGCCTTACTTCAGTCTATTTTTGGACGATAGCTGTCATTTATAAGTCTGCAGGTTTGTGAATTACAGTGCCCCTGAGCTCCTTTCTTCAACTCGCTTTCTTGTGACCTGGCCGCAACACCGCAGGATGGCTTCAGGCCCTAATCTGGTTCTGGCATGGCACGCTGAGCCTTTGGTTAATTCCTCTTCTTGGTAGGAAATGAGAGTTAAATTTGCCCGTCCAGACACCTCCAGCTAGTCTCCGTTGGTTCTCGCTATTCCTGTTCATCTTCCGCAGAAATTGCAAACTGGGCCAAACAGGAGGTTAAAGGGACTGACTCTCCAAGTCGGGAGAGTGTTAGTAAAGCGTCTGGAATGTTGCACCCGAGTACCAGGGTACGAAAACTGAGACATATTTGAACACGTCTCCCGATCACATGGTTGATCATACTCTAGGTTCCACATGCATGTTTTAGCTGAAGGAAGAATACCTTAAACCTGGGTAGTTGAAACCCGTGGAATGGGTACCATGCAATATGACTTCAAAGGGTCTTCATTTGCTCACCGAACCTCTCCAATCCTATCAGTGCTGCGTTTATGCCCCTGTACACATGCTTGATTCTCTTTTGGAGACATAGCAATCCATAGGTTTTAAGATACTTACAAGTCAGGTACATTCTTAGGCGTTTAATATGGGGTGTTGAGTCCATTTCGTTGAGCAAGGAGTAGCTCTTGTCTATTCCATATTTGGCTTAAGGAACTTTATCTGTGCTCATTTCAATCTCTGGTTTTATGCAGCACCCCAACTCACCTTTACCCTTAAGCAAGCATAAGTTGTTTTTCTAAATTTGAGTCCCTGTTCTGTTCTGTAATTCAGTTCCTGTGTAGCCAAGTTCACATTCCGTGTATTACTGATATCTTATGATGTTTCTATTTCTGTGTGACTTACTTCAGTTAGAATCATCATACCTGAATCCACTCATTGTGCTGCTAAGGGCCTGATGACACAGATTTCATTGCTGAGTGATATTGCTTTGTAAGTAAATACCACAACTTCTTTATCCATTTTTCACTTTCTGCGATGTTGAACTTGTACTGTAAACGAGGTTCTTGTAAACAGAGGCGTCCCAAACATTGGGGTGGCTGTGTCTTTTTGATTTGAATTTCCCTAAGCTATAGGACCATAAGTGGAAGTGCCCTAGGTTCTGTTGCTTTGTTTTTTAGATGTTTCAGGAAACACAATACACTTCTCCCAAGTGTCTGTTGGCAATTTACATCCCGCCCATCAGCATAACAAGGCTCCCAGTTCTCCATGGCCTGTCCTGCCTTTCTGGATTTTACACTTTTTTGAGATGGCCCTTTTGACCGGGGGGAAGTGAGACTTCATTGTAGTGCAGATTTCCTTTCCAAGCTTGCTTGGTTGGCCAAAAAGGGCGTATGCGTTTTTTCCTGAATATGTTCAGGAAAAAACGCATACGCCCTTTTTGGCCAAGTGCATCATTGTGGACGTTCTGCCTCTTTTCCTATGCTTTCAATGCAATTCCAGTCTACCTCCTGAAATCGGTTTCCTGCAATTCTGCCCCGCCTTCAAGTCCTCTTGGCAACCTTACTTCAGTCTATTTTTGGACGATAGCTGTCATTTATAACTCTGCAGGTTTGTGAATTACAGTGCCCCTGAGCTCCTTTCTTCAACTCGCTTTCTTTTGAGCTGGCCGCAACACCGCAGGATGGCTTCAGGCCCTAATCTGGTTCCGGTACGGCACGCTGAGCCTTTGGTTACTTCCTCTTCCTGGTGGGAAATGAGAGTTAAATTTGCCCCTCCAGACACCTCCAGCTAGCCTCTCATTGGTTCTCGCTATTCCTGTTCATCTTCCGCAGAAATTGCAAACTGGGCCAAACAGGAGGTTAAAGGGACTGACTCTCCAAGTGGGGAGAGTGTTAGTAAAGCGTCTGGAATGTTGCACCCGAGTACCAGGGGAGGAAAACTGAGACATATTTGAACACGTCTCCCGTTCACATGGTTGATCATACTTGGGTTCCACATGCATGTTTTAGCTGAAGGAAGAATACCTTAAACCTGGATAGTTCAGACCCGTGTAATGGGTACCATGCAATATGACTTCAAAGGGTCTTCATTTGCTCACCGAACCTCTCCAATCCTATCACTGCTGCGTTTATGCCCCTGTACACATGCTTGATTCTCTTTCGGAGACATAGCAATCCATAGGTTTTAAGATACTTACTAGTCAGGTACATTCTTAGGCGTTTAATATGGGGTGTTGAGTCCAATTTGTTGAGCAAGGAGTAGCTCTTGTCTATTCCATATTTGACTTAAGGAACTTTATCTGTGCTCATTTCAATCTCTGGTTTTATGCAGCACCCCAACTCACCTTTACCCTTAAGCAAGAATAAGTTGGTTTTCTAAATTTGAGACCCTGTTCTTTTCTGTAATTCAGTTCCTGTGTAGCCAAGTTTACATTCCGTGTATTACTGATATCTTATGATGTTTCTTTTTCTGTGTGACTTATTTCAGTTAGAATCATCATACCTGAATCCACTCATTGTGATGCTAAGGGCCTGATGACATAGATTTCATTGCTGAGTGATATTGCTTTGTAAGTAAATACCACAAGTTCTTTATCCATTTTTCACTTTCTGCGATGTTGAACTTGTACTGTAAACGAGGTTCTTGTAAACAGAGGCGTCCCAAACTTTGGGGTGGCTGTGTCTTTTTGATTTTAATTTCCCTAAGCTATAGGACCATAAGTGGCAGTGCCCTAGGCCCTGTTGCTTTGTTTTTTTGATGTTTCAGGAAACACCATACACTTCTCCCGAGTGTCTGTTGGCAATTTACATCCCGCCCATCAGCATAACAAGGCTCCCAGTTCTCCATGGCCTGTCCTGCCTTTCTGGATTTTACACTTTTTTCAGATGGCCCTTTTGACCGGGGGGAAGTGAGACTTCATTGTAGTGCAGATTTCCTTTGCAAGCTTGCTTGGTTGGCCAAAAAGGGCGTATGCGTTTTTTCCTGAATATATTCAGGAAAAAACGCATACGCCCTTTTTGGCCAAGTGCATCATTGTGGACGTTCTGCCTCTTTTCCTATGCTTTCAATGCAATTCCAGTCTACCTCCTGAAATCGGTTTCCTGCAATTCTGCCCCGCTTTCAAGTCCTCTTGGCAGCCTTACTTCAGTCTATTTTTGGACGATAGCTGTCATTTATAACTCTGCAGGTTTGTGAATTACAGTGTCCCTGAGCTCCTTTCTTCAACTCGCTTTCTTGTGACCTGGCCGCAACACCGCAGGATAGCTTCAGGACCTAATCAGGTTCCGGCCCGTCATGCTGAGCCTTTCGTTAATTCCTCTTCCTGGTGGGAAATGAGAGTTAAATTTGCCCATCCAGACACCTCCAGCTAGCCTCTCATTGGTTCTCGCTATTCCTGTTCATCTTCCGCAGAAATTGCAAACTGGGCCAAACAGGAGGTTAAAGGGACTGACTCTCCAAGTGGGGAGAGTGTTAGTAAAGCGTCTGGAATGTTGCACCCGAGTACCAGGGGAGGAAAACTGAGACATATTTGAACACGTCTCCCAATCACATGGTTGATCATACTCTAGGTTCCACATGCATGTTTTAGCTGAAGGAAGAATACGTTAAACCTGGGTAGTTGAAACCCGTGGAATGGGTACCATGCAATATGACTTCAAAGGGTCTTCATTTGCTCACCGCACCTCTCCAATCCTATCACTGCTGCGTTTATGCCCCTGTACACATGCTTGATTCTCTTTCGGAGACATAGCAATCCATAGGTTTTACGATACTTACTAGTCAGGTACATTCTTAGGCGTTTAATATGCGGTGTTGAGTCCATTTCGTTGAGCAAGGAGTAGCTCTTGTCTATTCCATATTTGACTTAAGGAACTTTATCTGTGCTCATTTCAATCTCTGGTTTTATGCAGCACCCCAACTCACCTTTACCCTTAAGCAAGCATAAGTTGTTTTTCTAAATTTGAGTCCCTGTTCTGTTCTGTAATTCAGTTCCTGTGTAGCCAAGTTTACATTCCGTGTATTACTGATATCTTATGATGTTTCTTTTTCTGTGTGACTTACTTCAGTTAGAATCATCATACCTGAATCCACTCATTGTGCTGCTAAGGGCCTGATGACACAGATTTCATTGCTGAGTGATATTGCTTTGTAAGTAAATACCACAACTTCTTTATCCATTTTTCACTTTCTGCGATGTTGAACTTGTACTGTAAACGAGGTTCTTGTAAACAGAGCCGTTCCAAACTTTGGGGTGGCTGTGTCTTTTTGATTTTAATTTCCCTAAGCTATAGGACCATAAGTGGAAGTGCCCTAGGTTCTGTTGCTTTGTTTTTTAGATGTTTCAGGAAACACCATACACTTCTCCCGAGTGTCTGTTGGCAATTTACATCCCGCCCATCAGCATAACAAGGCTTCCAGTTCTCAATGGCCTGTTGCCTTTCTGGATTTTACACTTTTTTCAGATGGCCCTTTTGACCGGGGGGAAGTGAGACTTCATTGTAGTGCAGATTTCCTTTGCAAGCTTGCTTGGTTGGCCAAAAAGGGCGTATGCGTTTTTTCCTGAATATATTCAGGAAAAAACGCATACGCCCTTTTTGGCCAAGTGCATCATTGTGGACGTTCTGCCTCTTTTCCTATGCTTTCAATGCAATTCCAGTCTACCTCCTGAAATCGGTTTCCTGCAATTCTGCCCCGCTTTCAAGTCCTCTTGGCAGCCTTACTTCAGTCTATTTTTGGACGATAGCTGTCATTTATAAGTCTGCAGGTTTGTGAATTACAGTGCCCCTGAGCTCCTTTCTTCAACTCGCTTTCTTGTGACCTGGCCGCAACACCGCAGGATGGCTTCAGGCCCTAATCTGGTTCTGGCATGGCACGCTGAGCCTTTGGTTAATTCCTCTTCTTGGTAGGAAATGAGAGTTAAATTTGCCCGTCCAGACACCTCCAGCTAGTCTCCGTTGGTTCTCGCTATTCCTGTTCATCTTCCGCAGAAATTGCAAACTGGGCCAAACAGGAGGTTAAAGGGACTGACTCTCCAAGTCGGGAGAGTGTTAGTAAAGCGTCTGGAATGTTGCACCCGAGTACCAGGGTACGAAAACTGAGACATATTTGAACACGTCTCCCGATCACATGGTTGATCATACTCTAGGTTCCACATGCATGTTTTAGCTGAAGGAAGAATACCTTAAACCTGGGTAGTTGAAACCCGTGGAATGGGTACCATGCAATATGACTTCAAAGGGTCTTCATTTGCTCACCGAACCTCTCCAATCCTATCAGTGCTGCGTTTATGCCCCTGTACACATGCTTGATTCTCTTTTGGAGACATAGCAATCCATAGGTTTTAAGATACTTACAAGTCAGGTACATTCTTAGGCGTTTAATATGGGGTGTTGAGTCCATTTCGTTGAGCAAGGAGTAGCTCTTGTCTATTCCATATTTGGCTTAAGGAACTTTATCTGTGCTCATTTCAATCTCTGGTTTTATGCAGCACCCCAACTCACCTTCACCCTTAAGCAAGCATAAGTTGTTTTTCTAAATTTGAGTCCCTGTTCTGTTCTGTAATTCAGTTCCTGTGTAGCCAAGTTTACATTCCGTGTATTACTGATATCTTATGATGTTTCTTTTTCTGTGTGACTTACTTCAGTTAGAATCATCATACCTGAATCCACTCATTGTGCTGCTAAGGGCCTGATGACACAGATTTCATTGCTGAGTGATATTGCTTTGTAAGTAAATACCACAACTTCTTTATCCATTTTTCACTTTCTGCGATGTTGAACTTGTACTGTAAACGAGGTTCTTGTAAACAGAGGCGTCCCAAACATTGGGGTGGCTGTGTCTTTTTGATTTGAATTTCCCTAAGCTATAGGACCATAAGTGGAAGTGCCCTAGGTTCTGTTGCTTTGTTTTTTAGATGTTTCAGGAAACACAATACACTTCTCCCAAGTGTCTGTTGGCAATTTACATCCCGCCCATCAGCATAACAAGGCTCCCAGTTCTCCATGGCCTGTCCTGCCTTTCTGGATTTTACACTTTTTTGAGATGGCCCTTTTGACCGGGGGGAAGTGAGACTTCATTGTAGTGCAGATTTCCTTTCCAAGCTTGCTTGGTTGGCCAAAAAGGGCGTATGCGTTTTTTCCTGAATATGTTCAGGAAAAAACGCATACGCCCTTTTTGGCCAAGTGCATCATTGTGGACGTTCTGCCTCTTTTCCTATGCTTTCAATGCAATTCCAGTCTACCTCCTGAAATCGGTTTCCTGCAATTCTGCCCCGCCTTCAAGTCCTCTTGGCAGCCTTACTTCAGTCTATTTTTGGACGATAGCTGTCATTTATAACTCTGCAGGTTTGTGAATTACAGTGCCCCTGAGCTCCTTTCTTCAACTCGCTTTCTTTTGAGCTGGCCGCAACACCGCAGGAAAGCTTCAGGCCCTAGTCTGGTTCCGGTACGGCACGCTGAGCCTTTGGTTACTTCCTCTTCCTGGTGGGAAATGAGAGTTAAATTTGCCCCTCCAGACACCTCCAGCTAGCCTCTCATTGGTTCTCGCTATTCCTGTTCATCTTCCGCAGAAATTGCAAACTGGGCCAAACAGGAGGTTAAAGGGACTGACTCTCCAAGTGGGGAGAGTGTTAGTAAAGCGTCTGGAATGTTGCACCCGAGTACCAGGGGAGGAAAACTGAGACATATTTGAACACGTCTCCCGTTCACATGGTTGATCATACTTGGGTTCCACATGCATGTTTTAGCTGAAGGAAGAATACCTTAAACCTGGATAGTTCAGACCCGTGTAATGGGTACCATGCAATATGACTTCAAAGGGTCTTCATTTGCTCACCGAACCTCTCCAATCCTATCACTGCTGCGTTTATGCCCCTGTACACATGCTTGATTCTCTTTCGGAGACATAGCAATCCATAGGTTTTAAGATACTTACTAGTCAGGTACATTCTTAGGCGTTTAATATGGGGTGTTGAGTCCAATTTGTTGAGCAAGGAGTAGCTCTTGTCTATTCCATATTTGACTTAAGGAACTTTATCTGTGCTCATTTCAATCTCTGGTTTTATGCAGCACCCCAACTCACCTTTACCCTTAAGCAAGCATAAGTTGGTTTTCTAAATTTGAGACCCTGTTCTGTTCTGTAATTCAGTTCCTGTGTAGCCAAGTTTACATTCCGTGTATTACTGATATCTTATGATGTTTTTTTTCTGTGTGACTTATTTCAGTTAGAATCATCATACCTGAATCCACTCATTGTGATGCTAAGGGCCTGATGACATAGATTTCATTGCTGAGTGATATTGCTTTGTAAGTAAATACCACAAGTTCTTTATCCATTTTTCACTTTCTGCGATGTTGAACTTGTACTGTAAACGAGGTTCTTGTAAACAGAGGCGTCCCAAACTTTGGGGTGGCTGTGTCTTTTTGATTTTAATTTCCCTAAGCTATAGGACCATAAGTGGCAGTGCCCTAGGCTCTGTTGCTTTGTTTTTTAGATGTTTCAGGAAACACCATACACTTCTCCCGAGTGTCTGTTGGCAATTTACATCCCGCCCATCAGCATAACAAGGCTCCCAGTTCTCCATGGCCTGTCCTGCCTTTCTGGATTTTACACTTTTTTCAGATGGCCCTTTTGACCGGGGGGAAGTGAGACTTCATTGTAGTGCAGATTTCCTTTGCAAGCTTGCTTGGTTGGCCAAAAAGGGCGTATGCGTTTTTTCCTGAATATATTCAGGAAAAAACGCATATGCCCTTTTTGGCCAAGTGCATCATTGTGGACGTTCTGCCTCTTTTCCTATGCTTTCAATGCAATTCCAGTCTACCTCCTGAAATCGGTTTCCTGCAATTCTGCCCCGCTTTCAAGTCCTCTTGGCAGCCTTACTTCAGTCTATTTTTGGACGATAGCTGTCATTTATAACTCTGCAGGTTTGTGAATTACAGTGTCCCTGAGCTCCTTTCTTCAACTCGCTTTCTTGTGACCTGGCCGCAACACCGCAGGATAGCTTCAGGACCTAATCAGGTTCCGGCCCGGCATGCTGAGCCTTTGGTTAATTCCTCTTCCTGGTGGGAAATGAGAGTTAAATTTGCCCATCCAGACACCTCCAGCTAGCCTCTCATTGGTTCTTGCTATTCCTGTTCATCTTCCACAGAAATTGCAAACTGGGCCAAACAGGAGGTTAAAGGGACTGACTCTCCAAGTGGGGAGAGTGTTAGTAAAGCGTCTGGAATGTTGCACCCGAGTACCAGGGGAGGAAAACTGAGACATATTTGAACACGTCTCCCAATCACATGGTTGATCATACTCTAGGTTCCACATGCATGTTTTAGCTGAAGGAAGAATACGTTAAACCTGGGTAGTTGAAACCCGTGGAATGGGTACCATGCAATATGACTTCAAAGGGTCTTCATTTGCTCACCGAACCTCTCCAATCCTATCACTGCTGCGTTTATGCCCCTGTACACATGCTTGATTCTCTTTCGGAGACATAGCAATCCATAGGTTTTACGATACTTACTAGTCAGGTACATTCTTAGGCGTTTAATATGCGGTGTTGAGTCCATTTCGTTGAGCAAGGAGTAGCTCTTGTCTATTCCATATTTGACTTAAGGAACTTTATCTGTGCTCATTTCAATCTCTGGTTTTATGCAGCACCCCAACTCACCTTTACCCTTAAGCAAGCATAAGTTGGTTTTCTAAATTTGAGACCCTGTTCTGTTCTGTAATTCAGTTCCTGTGTAGCCAAGTTTACATTCCGTGTATTACTGATATCTTATGATGTTTCTTTTTCTGTGTGACTTATTTCAGTTAGAATCATCATACCTGAATCCACTCATTGTGCTGCTAAGGGCCTGATGACATAGATTTCATTGCTGAGTGATATTGCTTTGTAAGTAAATACCACAACTTCTTTATCCATTTTTCACTTTCTGCGATGTTGAACTTGTACTGTAAACGAGGTTCTTGTAAACAGAGGCGTCCCAAACTTTGGGGTGGCTGTGTCTTTTTGATTTTAATTTCCCTAAGCTATAGGACCATAAGTGGCAGTGCCCTAGGCTCTGTTGCTTTGTTTTTTAGATGTTTCAGGAAACACCATACACTTCTCCCTAGTGGTTGTTGGCAATTTACATCCCGCCCATCAGCATAACAAGGCTCCCAGTTCTCCATGGCCTGTCCTGCCTTTCTGGATTTTACACTTTTTTCAGATGGCCCTTTTGACTGGGGGGAAGTGAGACTTCATTGTAGTGAAGATTTCCTTTGCAAGCTTGCTTGGTTGGCCAAAAAGGGCGTATGCGTTTTTTCCTGAATATATTCAGGAAAAAACGCATACGCCCTTTTTAGCCAAGTGCATCATTGTGGACATTCTGCCTCTTTTCCTATGCTTTCAATGCAATTCCAGTCTACCTCCTGAAATCGGTTTCCTGCAATTCTGCCCCGCTTTCAAGTCCTCTTGGCAGCCTTACTTCAGTGTATTTTTGGACGATAGCTGGCATTTATAACTCTGCAGGTTTGTGAATTACAGTGCCCCTGAGCTCCTTTCTTCAACTCGCTTTCTTGTGACCTGGCCGCAACACCGCAGGATGGCTTCAGGCCCTAATCAGGTTCCGGCCCGGCATGCTGAGCCTTTGGTTAATTCCTCTTCCTGGTGGGAAATGAGAGTTAAATTTGCCCGTCCAGACACCTCCAGCTAGCCTCTCATTGGTTCTCGCTATTCCTGTTCATCTTCCGCAGAAATTGCAAACTGGGCCAAACAGGAGGTTAAAGGGACTGACTCTCCAAGTGGGGAGAGTGTTAGTAAAGTGTCTGGAATGTTGCACCCGAGTACCAGGGGAGGAAAACTGAGACATATTTGAACACGTCTCCCGATCACATGGTTGATCATACTCTAGGTTCCACATGCATGTTTTAGCTGAAGGAAGAATACCTTAAAACTGGGTAGTTGAAACCCGTGGAATGGGTACCATGCAATATGACTTCAAAGGGTCTTCATTTGCTCACCGCACCTCTCCAATCCTATCACTTTTGCCTTTATGCCCCTGTACACATGCTTGATTCTCTTTCGGAGACATAGCAATCCATAGGTTTTAAGATACTTACAAGTCAGGTACATTCTTAGGCGTTTAATATGCGGTGTTGAGTCCATTTCGTTGAGCAAGGAGTAGCTCTTGTCTATTCCATATTTGGCTTAAGGAACTTTATCTGTGCTCATTTCAATCTCTGGTTTTATGCAGCACCCCAACTCACCTTTACCCTTAAGCAAGCATAAGTTGTTTTTCTAAATTTGAGACCCTGTTCTGTTCTGTAATTCAGTTCCTGTGTAGCCAAGTTTCCATTCCGTGTATTACTGATATCTTATGATGTTACTTTTTCTTTGTGACTTACTTCAGTTAGAATCATCATACCTGAATCCACTCATTGTGCTGCTAAGGGCCTGATGACACAGATTTCATTGCTGAGTGATATTGCTTTGTAAGTAAATACCACAACTTCTTTATCCATTTTTCACTTTCTGCGATGTTGAACTTGTACTGTAAACGAGGTTCTTGTAAACAGAGCCGTTCCAAACTTTGGGGTGGCTGTGTCTTTTTGATTTTAATTTCCCTAAGCTATAGGACCATAAGTGGCAGTGCCCTAGGCTCTGTTGCTTTGTTTTTTAGATGTTTCAGGAAACACCATACACTTCTCCCAAGTGTCTGTTGGCAATTTACATCCCGCCCATCAGCATAACAAGGCTCCCAGTTGTCCATGGCCTGTCCTGCCTTTCTGGATTTTACACTTTTTTCAGATGGCCCTTTTGACTAGGGGGAAGTGAGACTTCATTGTAGTGCAGATTTCCTTTGCAAGCTTGCTTGGTTGGCCAAAAAGGGCGTATGCGTTTTTTCCTGAATATATTCAGGAAAAAACGCATATGCCCTTTTTGGCCAAGTGCATCATTGTGGACGTTCTGCCTCTTTTCCTATGCTTTCAATGCAATTCCAGTCTACCTCTTGAAATCGGTGTCCTGCAATTGTGCCCCGCTTTCAAGTCCTCTTGGCAGCCTTACTTCAGTCTATTTTTGGACGATAGCTGTCATTTATAACTCTGCAGGTTTGTGAATTACAGTGCCCCTGAGCTCCTTTCTTCAACTCGCTTTCTTGTGACCTGGCCGCAACACCGCAGGATGGCTTCAGGCCCTAATCTGGTTCCGGCCCGGCATGCTGAGCCTTTGGTTAATTCCTCTTCCTGGTGGGAAATGAGAGTTAAATTTGCCCGTCCAGACACCTCCAGCTAGCCTCTCATTGGTTCTCGCTATTCCTGTTCATCGTCCGCAGAAATTGCAAACTGGGCCAAACAGGAGGTTAAAGGGACTGACTCTCCAAGTGGGGAGAGTGTTAGTAAAGCGTCTGGAATGTTGCACCCGAGTACCAGGGGAGAAAAACTGAGACATATTTAAACACGTCTCCCGATCACATGGTTGATCATACTCTAGGTTCCACATGCATGTTTTAGCTGAAGGAAGAATACCTTAAACCTGGGTAGTTGAAACCCGTGGAATGGGTACCATGCAATATGACTTCAAAGGGTCTTCATTTGCTCACCGAACCTCTCCAATCCTATCACTGCTGCGTTTATGCCCCTGTACACATGCTTGATTCTCTTTCGGAGACATAGCAATCCATAGGTTTTAAGATACTTACTAGTCAGGTACATTCTTAGGCGTTTAATATGGGGTGTTGAGTCCATTTCGTTGAGCAAGGAGTAGCTCTTGTCTATTCCATATTTGGCTTAAGGAACTTTATCTGTGCTCATTTCAATCTCTGGTTTTATGCAGCACCCCAACTCACCTTTACCCTTAAGCAAGAATAAGTTGGTTTTCTAAATTTGAGACCCTGTTCTGTTCTGTAATTCAGTTCCTGTGTAGCCAAGTTTACATTCCGTGTATTACTGATATCTTATGATGTTTCTTTTTCTGTGTGACTTATTTCAGTTAGAATCATCATACCTGAATCCACTCATTGTGCTGCTAAGGGCCTGATGACACAGATTTCATTGCTGAGTGATATTGCTTTGTAAGTAAATACCACAACTTCTTTATCCATTTTTCACTTTCTGCGATGTTGAACTTGTACTGTAAACGAGGTTCTTGTAAACAGAGCCGTTCCAAACTTTGGGGTG
Source organism: Delphinus delphis (assembly GCF_949987515.2). Classification (NCBI taxonomy): domain Eukaryota; kingdom Metazoa; phylum Chordata; class Mammalia; order Artiodactyla; family Delphinidae; genus Delphinus; species Delphinus delphis. Next base: position 472,181 of record NW_027192724.1, read on the forward strand.
GCTGTGTCTTTTTGATTTTAATTTCCCTAAGCTATAGGACCATAAGTGGAAGTGCCCTAGGCTCTGTTGCTTTGTTTTTTAGATGTTTCAGGAAACACCATACACTTCTCCCGAGTGTCTGTTGGCAATTTACATCCCGCCCATTAGCATAACAAGGCTCCCAGTTCTCAATGGCCTGTTGCCTTTCTGGATTTTACACTTTTTTCAGATGGCCCTTTTGGACGGGGGGAAGTGAGACTTCATTGTAGTGCAGATTTCCTTTGCAAGCTTGCTTGGTTGGCCAAAAAGGGCGTATGCGTTTTTTCCTGAATATATTCAGGAAAAAACGCATACGCCCTTTTTGGCCAAGTGCATCATTGTGGACGTTCTGCCTCTTTTCCTATGCTTTCAATGCAATTCCAGTCTACCTCCTGCAATCGGTTTCCTGCAATTCTGCCCCGCTTTCAAGTCCTCTTGGCAGCCTTACTTCAGTCTATTTTTGGACGATAGCTGTCATTTATAACTCTGCAGGTTTGTGAATTACAGTGCCCCTGAGCTCCTTTCTTCAACTCGCTTTCTTTTGAGCTGGCCGCAACACCGCAGGATGGCTTCAGGCCCTAATCTGGTTCCGGCCCGGCACGCTGAGCCTTTGGTTATTTCCTCTTCCTGGTGGGAAATGAGAGTTAAATTTGCCCGTCCAGACACCTCCAGCTAGTCTCTCATTGGTTCTCGCTATTCCTGTTCATCTTCCGCAGAAATTGCAAACTGGGCCAAACAGGAGGTTAAAGGCGCTGACTCTCCAAGTGGGGAGAGTGTTAGTAAAGCGTCTGGAATGTTGCACCCGAGTACCAGGGGAGGAAAACTGAGACACATTTGAACACGTCTCCCGTTCACATGGTTGATCATACTTGGGTTCGACATGCATGTTTTAGCTGAAGGAAGAATACCTTAAACCTGGAGAGTTGAGACCCGTGTAATGGGTACCATGCAATATGACTTCAAAGGGTCTTCATTTGCTCACCGAACCTCTCCAATCCTATCACTGCTGCGTTTATGCCCCTGTACACATGCTTGATTCTCTTTTGGAGACATAGCAATCCATAGGTTTTACGATACTTACTAGTCAGGTACATTCTTAGGCGTTTAATATGCGGTGTTGAGTCCATTTCGTTGAGCAAGGAGTAGCTCTTGTCTATTCCATATTTGACTTAAGGAACTTTATCTGTGCTCATTTCAATCTCTGGTTTTATGCAACACCCCAGCTCACCTTTACCCTTAAGCAAGCATAAGTTGGTTTTCTAAATTTGAGACCCTGTTCTGTTCTGTAATTCAGTTCCTGTGTAGCCAAGTTTCCATTCCGTGTATTACTGATATCTTATGATGTTTCTTTTTCTGTGTGACTTATTTCAGTTAGAATCATCATACCTGAATCCACTCATTGTGATACTAAGGGCCTGATGACACAGATTTCATTGCTGAGTGATATTGCTTTGTAAGTAAATACCACAACTTCTTTATCCATTTTTCACTTTCTGCGATGTTGAACTTGTACTGTAAACGAGGTTCTTGTAAACAGAGGCGTCCCAAACTTTGGGGTGGCTGTGTCTTTTTGATTTTAATTTCCCTAAGCTATAGTACCATAAGTGGCAGTGCCCTAGGCTCTGTTGCTTTGTTTTTTAGATGTTTCAGGAAACACCATACACTTCTCCCGAGTGTCTGTTGGCAATTTACATCCCGCCCATCAGCATAACAAGGCTCCCAGTTCTCCATGGCCTGTCCTACCTTTCTGGATTTTACACTTTTTTCACATGGCCCTTTTGACCGGGGGGAAGTGAGACTTCATTGTAGTGCAGATTTCCTTTGCAAGCTTGCTTGGTTGGCCAAAAAGGGCGTATGCGTTTTTTCCTGAATATATTCAGGAATAATTTGCCCGTCCAGACACCTCCAGCTAGCCTCTCATTGGTTCTCGCTATTCCTGTTCATCTTCCGCAGAAATTGCAAACTGGGCCAAACAGGAGGTTAAAGGCGCTGACTCTCCAAGTGGGGAGAGTGGTAGTAAAGCGTCTGGAATGTTGCACCCGAGTACCAGGGGAGGAAAACTGAGACATATTTGAACACGTCTCCCGTTCACATGGTTGATCATACTTGGGTTCCACATGCATGTTTTAGATGAAGGAAGAATACCTTAAACCTGGAGAGTTGAGACCCGTGTAATGGGTACCATGCAATATGACTTCAAAGGGTCTTCATTTGCTCACCGAACCTCTCCAATCGTATCACTGCTGCGTTTATGCCCCTGTACACATGCTTGATTCTCTTTTGGAGACATAGCAATCCATAGGTTTTACGATACTTACTAGTCAGGTACATTCTTAGGCGTTTAATATGCGGTGTTGAGTCCATTTCGTTGAGCAAGGAGTAGCTCTTGTCTATTCCATATTTGACTTAAGGAACTTTATCTGTGCTCATTTCAATCTCTGGTTTTATGCAGCACCCCAACTCACCTTTACCCTTAAGCAAGCATAAGTTGGTTTTCTAAATTTGAGACCCTGTTCTGTTCTGTAATTCAGTTCCTGTGTAGCCAAGTTTCCATTCCGTGTATTACTGATATCTTATGATGTTTCTTTTTCTGTGTGACTTATTTCAGTTAGAATCATCATACCTGAATCCACTCATTGTGATGCTAAGGGCCTGATGACATAGATTTCATTGCTGAGTGATATTGCTTTGTAAGTAAATACCACAACTTCTTTATCCATTTTTCACTTTCTGCGATGTTGAACTTGTACTGTAAACGAGGTTCTTGTAAACAGAGGCGTCCCAAACTTTGGGGTGGCTGTGTCTTTTTGATTTTAATTTCCCTAAGCTATAGGACCATAAGTGGCAGAGCCCTAGGCTCTCTTGCTTTGTTTTTTAGATGTTTCAGGAAACACCATACACTTCTCCCGAGTGGTTTTTGGCAATTTACATCCCGCCCATCAGCATAACAAGGCTCCCAGTTCTCCATGGCCTGTTGCCTTTCTGGATTTTACACTTTTTTCAGATGGCCCTTTTGACCGGGGGGAAGTGAGACTTCATTGTAGTGCAGATTTCCTTTGCAAGCTTGCTTGGTTGGCCAAAAAGGGCGTATGCGTTTTTTCCTGAATATATTCAGGAAAAAACGCATACGCCCTTTTTGGCCAAGTGCATCATTGTGGACGTTCTGCCTCTTTTCCTATGCTTTCAATGCAATTCCAGTCTACCTCCTGAAATCGGTTTCCTGCAATTCTGCCCCGCTTTCAAGTCCTCTTGGCAGCCTTACTTCAGTCTATTTTTGGACGATAGCTGTCATTTATAACTCTGCAGGTTTGTGAATTGCAGTGCCCCTGAGCTCCTTTCTTCAACTCGCTTTCTTGTGACCTGGCCGCAACACCACAGGATGGCTTCAGGCCCTAATCTGGTTCTGGCCCGGCATGCTGAGCCTTTGGTTAATTCCTCTTCCTGGTGGGAAATGAGAGTTAAATTTGCCCGTCCGGACACCTCCAGCTAGTCTCTCATTGGTTCTCGCTATTCCTGTTCATCTTCCGCAGAAATTGCAAACTGGGCCAAACAGGAGGTTAAAGGCGCTGACTCTCCAAGTGGGGAGAGTGTTAGTAAAGCGTCTGGAATGTTGCACCCGAGTACCAGGGGAGGAAAACTGAGACACATTTGAACACGTCTCCCGTTCACATGGTTGATCATACTTGGGTTCCACATGCATGTTTTAGCTGAAGGAAGAATACCTTAAACCTGGAGAGTTGAGACCCGTGGAATGGGTACCATGCAATATGACTTCAAAGGGTCTTCATTTGCTCACTGAACCTCTCCAATCCTATCACTGCTGCGTTTATGCCCCTGTACACATGCTTGATTCTCTTTTGGAGACATAGCAATCCATAGGTTTTACGATACTTACTAGTCAGGTACATTCTTAGGCGTTTAATATGCGGTGTTGAGTCCATTTCGTTGAGCAAGGAGTAGCTCTTGTCTATTCCATATTTGGCTTAAGGAACTTTATCTGTGCTCATTTCAATCTCTGGTTTTATGCAGCTCCCCAGCTCACCTTTACCCTTAAGCAAGCATAAGTTGGTTTTCTAAATTTGAGACCCTGTTCTGTTCTGTAATTCAGTTCCTGTGTAGCCAAGTTTCCATTCCGTGTATTACTGGTATCTTATGATGTTTCTTTTTCTGTGTGACTTATTTCAGTTAGAATCATCATACCTGAATCCACTCATTGTGCTGCTAAGGGCCTGATGACATAGATTTCATTGCTGAGTGATATTGCTTTGTAAGTGAATACCACAACTTCTTTATCCATTTTTCACTTTCTGCGATGTTGAACTTGTACTGTAAACGAGGTTCTTGTAAACAGAGCCGTTCCAAACCTTGGGGTGGCTGTGTCTTTTTGATTTTAATTTCCCTAAGCTATAAGACCATAAGTGGAAGTGCCCTAGGCTCTGTTGCTTTGTGTTTTAGATGTTTCAGGAAACACCATACACTTCTCCCAAGTGTCTGTTGGCAATTTACATCCCGCCCATCAGCATAACAAGGCTCCCAGTTCTCAATGGCCTGTTGCCTTTCTGGATTTTACACTTTTTTCAGATGGCCCTTTTGACCGGGGGGAAGTGAGACTTCATTGTAGTGCAGATTTCCTTTGCAAGCTTGCTTGGTTGGCCAAAAAGGGCGTATGCGTTTTTTCCTGAATATATTCAGGAAAAAACGCATACGCCCTTTTTGGCCAAGTGCATCATTGTGGACGTTCTGCCTCTTTTCCTATGCTTTCAATGCAATTCCAGTCTACCTCCTGAAATCGGTTTCCTGCAATTCTGCCCCGCTTTCAAGTCCTCTTGGCAGCCTTACTTCAGTCTATTTTTGGACGATAGCTGTCATTTATAACTCTGCAGGTTTGTGAATTGCAGTGCCCCTGAGCTCCTTTCTTCAACTCGCTTTCTTGTGACCTGGCCGCAACACCACAGGATGGCTTCAGGCCCTAATCTGGTTCCGGCCCGGCATGCTGAGCCTTTGGTTAATTCCTCTTCCTGGTGGGAAATGAGAGTTAAATTTGCCCGTCCGGACACCTCCAGCCAGTCTCTCATTGGTTCTCGCTATTCCTGTTCATCTTCCGCAGAAATTGCAAACTGGCCCAAACAGGAGGTTAAAGGGACTGACTCTCCAAGTGGGGAGAGTGTTAGTAAACCGTCTGGAATGTTGCACCCGAGTACCAGGGGAGGAAAACTGAGACATATTTGAACACGTCTCCCGATCACATGGTTGATCATACTCTAGGTTCCACATGCATGTTTTAGCTGAAGGAAGAATACCTTAAACCTGGGTAGTTGAAACCCGTGGAATGGGTACCATGCAATATGACTTCAAAGGGTCTTCATTTGCTCATCGAACCTCTCCAATCCTATCACTGCTGCGTTTATGCCCCTCTACACATGCTTGATTCTCTTTTGGAGACATAGCAATCCATAGGTTTTAAGATACTTACAAGTCAGGTACATTCTTAGGCGTTTAATATGCGGTGTTGAGTCCATTTTGTTGAGCAAGGAGTAGCTCTTGTCTATTCCATATTTGGCTTAAGGAACTTTATCTGTGCTCATTTCAATCTCTGGTTTTATGCAGCACCCCAACTCACCTTTCCCCTTAAGCAAGCATAAGTTGGTTTTCTAAATTTGAGACCCTGTTCTGTTCTGTAATTCAGTTCCTGTGTAGCCAAGTTTACATTCCGTGTATTACTGATATCTTATGATGTTTCTTTTTCTGTGTGACTTATTTCAGTTAGAATCATCATACCTGACTCCACTCATTGTGCTGCTAAGGGCCTGATGACATAGATTTCATTGCTGAGTGATATTGCTTTGTAAGTGAATACCACAACTTCTTTATCCATTTTTCACTTTCTGCGATGTTGAACTTGTACTGTAAACGAGGTTCTTGTAAACAGAGCCGTTCCAAACTTTGGGGTGGCTGTGTCTTTTTGATTTTAATTTCCCTAAGCTATAAGACCATAAGTGGCAGTGCCCTAGGCTCTGTTGCTTTGTTTTTTAGATGTTTCAGGAAACACCATACACTTCTCCCAAGTGTCTGTTGGCAATTTACATCCCGCCCATCAGCATAACAAGGCTCCCAGTTCTCAATGGCCTGTTGCCTTTCTGGATTTTACACTTTTTTCAGATGGCCCTTTTGACCGGGGGGAAGTGAGACTTCATTGTAGTGCAGATTTCCTTTGCAAGCTTGCTTGGTTGGCCAAAAAGGGCGTATGCGTTTTTTCCTGAATATATTCAGGAAAAAACGCATACGCCCTTTTTGGCCAAGTGCATCATTGTGGACGTTCTGCCTCTTTTCCTATGCTTTCAATGCAATTCCAGTCTACCTCCTGAAATCGGTTTCCTGCAATTCTGCCCCGCTTTCAAGTCCTCTTGGCAGCCTTACTTCAGTCTATTTTTGGACGATAGCTGTCATTTATAACTCTGCAGGTTTGTGAATTGCAGTGCCCCTGAGCTCCTTTCTTCAACTCGCTTTCTTGTGACCTGGCCGCAACACCACAGGATGGCTTCAGGCCCTAATCTGGTTCCGGCCCGGCATGCTGAGCCTTTGGTTAATTCCTCTTCCTGGTGGGAAATGAGAGTTAAATTTTCCCGTCCGGACACCTCCAGCTAGTCTCTCATTGGTTCTCGCTATTCCTGTTCATCTTCCGCAGAAATTGCAAACTGGGCCAAACAGGAGGTTAAAGGGACTGACTCTCCAAGTGGGGAGAGTGTTAGTAAAGCGTCTGGAATGTTGCACCCGAGTACCAGGGGAGGAAAACTGAGACACATTTGAACACGTCTCCCGTTCACATGGTTGATCATACTTGGGTTCCACATGCATGTTTTAGCTGAAGGAAGAATACCTTAAACCTGGAGAGTTGAGACCCGTGGAATGGGTACCATGCAATATGACTTCAAAGGGTCTTCATTTGCTCACCGAACCTCTCCAATCCTATCACTGCTGCGTTTATGCCCCTGTACACATGCTTGATTCTCTTCTGGAGACATAGCAATCCATAGGTTTTACGATACTTACTAGTCAGGTACATTCTTAGGCGTTTAATATGCGGTGTTGAGTCCATTTCGTTGAGCAAGGAGTAGCTCTTGTCTATTCCATATTTGGCTTAAGGAACTTTATCTGTGCTCATTTCAATCTCTGGTTTTATGCAGCTCCCCAGCTCACCTTTACCCTTAAGCAAGCATAAGTTGGTTTTCTAAATTTGAGACCCTGTTCTGTTCTGTAATTCAGTTCCTGTGTAGCCAAGTTTCCATTCCGAGTATTACTGGTATCTTATGATGTTTCTTTTTCTGTGTGGCTTATTTCAGTTAGAATCATCATACCTGAATCCACTCATTGTGATGCTAAGGGCCTGATGACATAGATTTCATTGCTGAGTGATATTGCTTTGTAAGTAAATACCACAACTTCTTTATCCATTTTTCACTTTCTGCGATGTTGAACTTGTACTGTAAACGAGGTTCTTGTAAACAGAGGCGTCCCAAACTTTGGGGTGGCTGTGTCTTTTTGATTTTAATTTCCCTAAGTTATAGGACCATAAGTGGCAGTGCCCTAGGCTCTGTTGCTTTGTTTTTTAGATGTTTCAGGAAACACCATACACTTCTCCCGAGTGTCTGTTGGCAATTTACATCCCGCCCATCAGCATAACAAGGCTCCCAGTTCTCCATGGCCTGTCCTACCTTTCTGGATTTTACACTTTTTTCAGATGGCCCTTTTGACCGGGGGGAAGTGAGACTTCATTGTAGTGAAGATTTCCTTTGCAAGCTTGCTTGGTTGGCCAAAAAGGGCGTATGCGTTTTTTCCTGAATATATTCACGAATAATTTGCCCGTCCAGACACCTCCAGCTAACCTCTCATTGGTTCTCGCTATTCCTGTTCATCTTCCGCAGAAATTGCAAACTGGGCCAAACAGGAGGTTAAAGGCGCTGACTCTCCAAGTGGGGAGAGTGGTAGTAAAGCGTCTGGAATGTTGCACCCGAGTACCAGGGGAGGAAAACTGAGACATATTTGAACACGTCTCCCGTTCACATGGTTGATCATACTTGGGTTCCACATGCATGTTTTAGCTGAAGGAAGAATACCTTAAACCTGGAGAGTTGAGACCCGTGTAATGGGTACCATGCAATATGACTTCAAAGGGTCTTCATTTGCTCACCGAACCTCTCCAATCCTATCACTGCTGCGTTTATGCCCCTGTACACATGCTTGATTCTCTTTTGGAGACATAGCAATCCATAGGTTTTACGATACTTACTAGTCAGGTACATTCTTAGGCGTTTAATATGCGGTGTTGAGTCCATTTCGTTGAGCAAGGAGTAGCTCTTGTCTATTCCATATTTGACTTAAGGAACTTTATCTGTGCTCATTTCAATCTCTGGTTTTATGCAGCACCCCAACTCACCTTTACCCTTAAGCAAGCATAAGTTGGTTTTCTAAATTTGAGACCCTGTTCTGTTCTGTAATTCAGTTCCTGTGTAGCCAAGTTTCCATTCCGTGTATTACTGATATCTTATGATGTTTCTTTTTCTGTGTGACTTATTTCAGTTAGAATCATCATACCTGAATCCACTCATTGTGATGCTAAGGGCCTGATGACATAGATTTCATTGCTGAGTGATATTGCTTTGTAAGTAAATACCACAACTTCTTTATCCATTTTTCAATTTCTGCGATGTTGAACTTGTACTGTAAACGAGGTTCTTGTAAACAGAGGCGTCCCAAACTTTGGGGTGGCTGTGTCTTTTTGATTTTAATTTCCCTAAGCTATAGGACCATAAGTGGCAGTGCCCTAGGCTCTCTTGCTTTGTTTTTTAGATGTTTCAGGAAACACCATACACTTCTCCCGAGTGTCTGTTGGCAATTTACATCCCGCCCATCAGCATAACAAGGCTCCCAGTTATCCATGGTCTGTCCTACCTTTCTGGATTTTACACTTTTTTCAGATGGCCCTTTTGACCGGGGGGAAGTGAGACTTCATTGTAGTGCAGATTTCCTTTGCAAGCTTGCTTGGTTGGCCAAAAAGGGCGTATGCGTTTTTTCCTGAATATATTCAGGAAAAAACGCATACGCCCTTTTTGGCCAAGTGCATCATTGTGGACGTTCTGCCTCTTTTCCTATGCTTTCAATGCAATTCCAGTCTACCTCCTGAAATCGGTTTCCTGCAATTCTGCCCCGCTTTCAAGTCCTCTTGGCAGCCTTACTTCAGTCTATTTTTGGACGATAGCTGTCATTTATAACTCTGCAGGTTTGTGAATTACAGTGCCCCTGAGCTCCTTTCTTCAACTCGCTTTCTTGTGACCTGGCCGCAACACCGCAGGATGGCTTCAGGCCCTAATCTGGTTCCGGCCCGGCATGCTGAGCCTTTGGTTAATTCCTCTTCCTGGTGGGAAATGAGAGTTAAATTTGCCCATTCAGACACCTCCGGCTAGTCTCTCATTGGTTCTCGCTATTCCTGTTCATCTTCCGCAGAAATTGCAAACTGGGCCAAACATGAGGTTAAAGGGACTGACTCTCCAAGTGGGGAGAGTGTTAGTAAAGCGTCTGGAATGTTGCACCCGAGTACCAGGGGAGGAAAACTGAGACATATTTGAACACGTCTCCCGTTCACATGGTTGATCATACTCTGAGTTCCACATGCATGTTTTAGCTGAAGGAAGAATACCTTAAACCTGGAGAGTTGAGACCCGTGGAATGGGTACCATGCAATATGACTTCAAAGGGTCTTCATTTGCTCACCGAACCTCTCCAATCCTATCACTGCTGCGTTTATGCCCCTGTACACATGCTTGATTCTCTTTTGGAGACATAGCAATCCATAGGTTTTACGATACTTACTAGTCAGGTACATTCTTAGGCGTTTAATATGCGGTGTTGAGTCCATTTCGTTGAGCAAGGAGTAGCTCTTGTCTATTCCATATTTGACTTAAGGAACTTTATCTGTGCTCATTTCAATCTCTGGTTTTATGCAGCACCCCAACTCACCTTTACCCTTAAGCAAGCATAAGTTGGTTTTCTAAATTTGAGACCCTGTTCTGTTCTGTAATTCAGTTCCTGTGTAGCCAAGTTTACATTCCGTGTATTACTGATACCTTATGATGTTTCTTTTTCTGTGTGACTTACTTCAGTTAGAATCATCATACCTGAATCCACTCATTGTGATGCTAAGGGCCTGATGACATAGATTTCATTGCTGAGTGATATTGCTTTGTAAGTAAATACCACAACTTCTTTATCCATTTTTCACTTTCTGCGATGTTGAACTTGTACTGTAAACGAGGTTCTTGTAAACAGAGGCGTCCCAAACTTTGGGGTGGCTGTGTCTTTTTGATTTTAATTTCCCTAAGCTATAGGACCATAAGTGGCAGTGCCCTAGGCTCTGTTGCTTTGTTTTTTAGATGTTTCAGGAAACACCATACACTTCTCCCAAGTGTCTGTTGGCAATTTACATCCCGCCCATCAGCATAACAAGGCTCCCAGTTCTCCATGGCCTGTCCTGCCTTTCTGGATTTTACACTTTTTTCAGATGGCCCTTTTGACTGGGGGGAAGTGAGACTTCATTGTAGTGCAGATTTCCTTTGCAAGCTTGCTTGGTTGGCCAAAAAGGGCGTATGCGTTTTTTCCTGAATATATTCAGGAAAAAACACATACGCCCTTTTTGGCCAAGTGCATCATTGTGGACGTTCTGCCTCTTTTCCTATGCTTTCAATGCAATTCCAGTCTACCTCCTGAAATCGGTTTCCTGCAATTCTGCCCCGCTTTCAAGTCCTCTTGGCAGCCTTACTTCAGTCTATTTTTGGACGATAGCTGTCATTTATAACTCTGCAGGGTTTGTGAATTACAGTGCCCCTGAGCTCCTTTCTTCAACTCGCTTTCTTGTGACCTGGTCGCAACACCGCAGGATGGCTTCAGGCCCTAATCTGGTTCCGGCCCGGCATGCTGAGCCTTTGGTTAATTCCTCTTCCTGGTGGGAAATGAGAGTTAAATTTGCCCGTCCAGACACCTCCAGCTAGTCTCTCATTGGTTCTCGCTATTCCTGTTCATCTTCCGCAGAAATTGCAAACTGGGCCAAACAGGAGGTTAAAGGGACTGACTCTCCAAGTGGGGAGAGTGTTAGTAAAGCGTCTGGAATGTTGCACCCGAGTACCAGGGGAGGAAAACTGAGACATATTTGAACACGTCTCCCGATCACATGGTTGATCATACTCTAGGTTCCACATGCATGTTTTAGCTGAAGGAAGAATACCTTAAACCTGGGTAGTTGAAACCCGTGGAATGGGTACCATGCAATATGACTTCAAAGGGTCTTCATTTGCTCACCGAACCTCTCCAATCCTATCACTGCTGCGTTTATGCCCCTGTACACATGCTTGATTCTCTTTTGGAGACATAGCAATCCATAGGTTTTAAGATACTTACTAGTCAGGTACATTCTTAGGCGTTTAATATGGGGTGTTGAGTCCATTTCGTTGAGCAAGGTGTAGCTCTTGTCTATTCCATATTTGGCTTAAGGAACTTTATCTGTGCTCATTTCAATCTCTGGTTTTATGCAGCACCCCAACTCACCTTTCCCCTTAAGCAAGCATTAGTTGGTTTTCTAAATTTGAGACCCTGTTCTGTTTTGGAATGCAGTTCCTGTGTAGCCAAGTTTACATTCCGTGTATTAGTGATATCTTATGATGTTTCTTTTTCTGTGTGACTTATTTCAGTTAGAATCATCGTACCTGAATCCACTCATTATGCTGCTACGGGCCTGATGACATAGATTTCATTGCTGAGTGATACTGCATTGTACGTAAGTACCACAAGTTCTTTATCCATTTTTCACTTTCTGCGATGTTGAACTTGTACTGTAAACGAGGTTCTTGTAAACAGAGCCATTCCAAACTTTGGGGTGGCTGTGTCTTTTTGATTTTAATTTCCCTAAGCTATAGGACCATAAGTGGAAGTGCCCTAGGCTCTGTTGCTTTGTTTTTTAGATGTTTCAGGAAACACCATACACTTCTCCCGAGTGGTTGTTGGCAATTTACATCCCGCCCATCAGCATAACAAGGCTCCCAGTTCTCCATGGCCTGTCCTGCCTTTCTGGATTTTACACTTTTTTCAGATGGCCCTTTTGACCGGGGGGAAGTGAGACTTCATTGTAGTGCAGATTTCCTTTGCAAGCTTGCTTGGTTGGCCAAAAAGGGCGTATGCGTTTTTTCCTGAATATATTCAGGAAAAAACGCATACGCCCTTTTTGGCCAAGTGCATCATTGTGGACGTTCTGCCTCTTTTCCTATGCTTTCAATGCAATTCCAGTCTACCTCCTGAAATCGGTTTCCTGCAATTCTGCCCCGCTTTCAAGTCCTCTTGGCAGCCTTACTTCAGTCTATTTTTGGACGATAGCTGTCATTTATAACTCTGCAGGTTTGTGAATTACAGTGCCCCTGAGCTCCTTTCTTCAACTCGCTTTCTTGTGACCTGGCCGCAACACCGCAGGATGGCTTCAGGCCCTAATCTGGTTCTGGCCCGGCATGCTGAGCCTTTGGTTAATTCCTCTTCCTGGTGGGAAATGAGAGTTAAATTTGCCCGTTCAGACACCTCCAGCTAGTCTCTCATTGGTTCTCGCTATTCCTGTTCATCTTCCGCAGAAATTGCAAACTGGGCCAAACAGGAGGTTAAAGGGACTGACTCTCCAAGTGGGGAGAGTGTTAGTAAAGCGTCTGGAATGTTGCACCCGAGTACCAGGGGAGGAAAACTGAGACATATTTGAACACGTCTCCCGTTCACATGGTTGATCATACTTGGGTTCCACATGCATGTTTTAGCTGAAGGAAGAATACCTTAAACCTGGAGAGTTGAGACCCGTGTAATGGGTACCATGCAATATGACTTCAAAGGGTCTTCATTTGCTCACCGAACCTCTCCAATCCTATCACTCCTGCGTTTATGCCCCTGTACACATGCTTGATTCTCTTTTGGAGACATAGCAATCCATAGGTTTTACGATACTTACTAGTCAGGTACATTCTTAGGCGTTTAATATGCGGTGTTGAGTCCATTTCGTTGAGCAAGGAGTAGCTCTTGTCTATTCCATATTTGACTTAAGGAACTTTATCTGTGCTCATTTCAATCTCTGGTTTTATGCAGCACCCCAACTCACCTTTACCCTTAAGCAAGCATAAGTTGGTTTTCTAAATTTGAGACCCTGTTCTGTTCTGTAATTCAGTTCCTGTGTAGCCAAGTTTACATTCCGTGTATTACTGATATCTTATGATGTTTCTTTTTCTGTGTGACTTATTTCAGTTAGAATCATCATACCTGAATCCACTCATTGTGATGCTAAGGGCCTGATGACATAGATTTCATGGCTGAGTGATATTGCTTTGTAAGTAAATACCACAACTTCTTTATCCATTTTTCACTTTCTGCGATGTTGAACTTGTACTGTAAACGAGGTTCTTGTAAACAGAGGCGTCCCAAACTTTGGGGTGGCTGTGTCTTTTTGATTTTAATTTCCCTAAGCTATAGGACCATAAGTGGCAGTGCCCTAGGCCCTGTTGCTTTGTTTTTTAGATGTTTCAGGAAACACCATACACTTCTCCCGAGTGTCTGTTGGCAATTTACATCCCGCCCATCAGCATAACAAGGCTCCCAGTTCTCCATGGCCTGTCCTGCCTTTCTGGATTTTACACTTTTTTCAGATGGCCCTTTTGACCGGGGGGAAGTGAGACTTCATTGTAGTGCAGATTTCCTTTGCAAGCTTGCTTGGTTGGCCAAAAAGGGCGTATGCGTTTTTTCCTGAATATATTCAGGAAAAAACGCATACGCCCTTTTTGGCCAAGTGCATCATTGTGGACGTTCTGCCTCTTTTCCTATGCTTTCAATGCAATTCCAGTCTACCTCCTGAAATCGGTTTCCTGCAATTCTGCCCCGCTTTCAAGTCCTCTTGGCAGCCTTACTTCAGTCTATTTTTGGACGATAGCTGTCATTTATAACTCTGCAGGTTTGTGAATTACAGTGCCCCTGAGCTCCTTTCTTCAACTCGCTTTCTTTTGAGCTGGCCGCAACACCGCAAGATGGCTTCAGGCCCTAATCTGGTTCCGGTATGGCACGCTGAGCCTTTGGTTACTTCCTCTTCCTGGTGGGAAATGAGAGTTAAATTTGCCCCTCCAGACACCTCCAGCTAGCCTCTCATTGGTTCTCGCTATTCCTGTTCATCTTCCGCAGAAATTGCAAACTGGGCCAAACAGGAGGTTAAAGGCGCTGACTCTCCAAGTGGGAGAGTGTTAGTAAAGCGTCTGGAATGTTGCACCCGAGTATCAGGGGAGGAAAACTGAGACATATTTGAACATGTCTCCCATTCACATGGTTGATCATACTTGGGTTCCACATGCATGTTTTAGCTGAAGGAAGAATACCTTAAACCTGGAGAGTTAAGACCCGTGTAATGGGTACCATGCAATATGACTTCAAAGGGTCTTCATTTGCTCACCGAACCTCTCCAATCCTATCACTGCTGCGTTTATGCCCCTGTACACATGCTTGATTCTCTTTCGGAGACATAGCAATCCATAGGTTTTAAGATACTTACTAGTCAGGTACATTCTTAGGCGTTTAATATGCGGTGTTGAGTCCATTTCGTTGAGCAAGGAGTAGCTCTTGTCTATTCCATATTTGACTTAAGGAACTTTATCTGTGCTCATTTCAATCTCTGGTTTTATGCAGCACCCCAACTCACCTTTACCCTTAAGCAAGTATAAGTTGTTTTTCTAAATTTGAGTCCCTGTTCTGTTCTGTAATTCAGTTCCTGTGTAGCCAAGTTTACATTCCGTGTATTACTGATATCTTATGATGTTTCTTTTTCTGTGTGACTTACTTCAGTTAGAATCATCATACCTGAATCCACTCATTGTGCTGTTAAGGGCCTGATGACACAGATTTCATTGCTGAGTGATATTGCTTTGTAAGTAAATACCACAACTTCTTTATCCATTTTTCACTTTCTGCGATGTTGAACTTGTACTGTAAACGAGGTTCTTGTAAATAGAGCCGTTCCAAACTTTGGGGTGGCTGTGTCTTTTTGATTTTAATTTCCCTAAGCTATAGGACCATAAGTGGAAGTGCCCTAGGCTCTGTTGCTTTGTTTTTTAGATGTTTCAGGAAACACCATACACTTCTCCCGAGTGTCTGTTGGCAATTTACATCCCGCCCATCAGCATAACAAGGCTCCCAGTTCTCAATGGCCTGTTGCCTTTCTGGATTTTACACTTTTTTCAGATGGCCCTTTTGACCGGGGGGAAGTGAGACTTCATTGTAGTGCAGATTTCCTTTGCAAGCTTGCTTGGTTGGCCAAAAAGGGCGTATGCGTTTTTTCCTGAATATATTCAGGAAAAAACGCATACGCCCTTTTTGGCCAAGTGCATCATTGTGGACGTTCTGCCTCTTTTCCTATGCTTTCAATGCAATTCCAGTCTACCTCCTGAAATCGGTTTCCTGCAATTCTGCCCCGCTTTCAAGTCCTCTTGGCAGCCTTACTTCAGTCTATTTTTGGACGATAGCTGTCATTTATAACTCTGCAGGTTTGTGAATTACAGTGCCCCTGAGCTCCTTTCTTCAACTCGCTTTCTTGTGACCTGGCCGCAACACCGCAGGATGGCTTCAGGCCCTAATCTGGTTCTGGCCCGGCATGCTGAGCCTTTGGTTAATTCCTCTTCCTGGTGGGAAATGAGAGTTAAATTTGCCCGTTCAGACACCTCCAGCTAGTCTCTCATTGGTTCTCGCTATTCCTGTTCATCTTCCGCAGAAATTGCAAACTGGGCCAAACAGGAGGTTAAAGGGACTGACTCTCCAAGTCGGGAGAGTGTTAGTAAAGCGTCTGGAATGTTGCACCCGAGTACCAGGGGAGGAAAACTGAGACATATTTGAACACGTCTCCCGTTCACATGGTTGATCATACTTGGGTTCCACATGCATGTTTTAGCTGAAGGAAGAATACCTTAAACCTGGAGAGTTGAGACCCGTGTAATGGGTACCATGCAATATGACTTCAAAGGGTCTTCATTTGCTCACCGAACCTCTCCAATCCTATCACTCCTGCGTTTATGCCCCTGTACACATGCTTGATTCTCTTTTGGAGACATAGCAATCCATAGGTTTTACGATACTTACTAGTCAGGTACATTCTTAGGCGTTTAATATGCGGTGTTGAGTCCATTTCGTTGAGCAAGGAGTAGCTCTTGTCTATTCCATATTTGACTTAAGGAACTTTATCTGTGCTCATTTCAATCTCTGGTTTTATGCAGCACCCCAACTCACCTTTACCCTTAAGCAAGCATAAGTTGGTTTTCTAAATTTGAGACCCTGTTCTGTTCTGTAATTCAGTTCCTGTGTAGCCAAGTTTACATTCCGTGTATTACTGATATCTTATGATGTTTCTTTTTCTGTGTGACTTATTTCAGTTAGAATCATCATACCTGAATCCACTCATTGTGATGTTAAGGGCCTGATGACATAGATTTCATGGCTGAGTGATATTGCTTTGTAAGTAAATACCACAACTTCTTTATCCATTTTTCACTTTCTGCGATGTTGAACTTGTGCTGTAAACGAGGTTCTTGTAAACAGAGGCGTCCCAAACTTTGGGGTGGCTGTGTCTTTTTGATTTTAATTTCCCTAAGCTATAGGACCATAAGTGGCAGTGCCCTAGGCCCTGTTGCTTTGTTTTTTAGATGTTTCAGGAAACACCATACACTTCTCCCGAGTGGTTGTTGGCAATTTACATCCCGCCCATCAGCATAACAAGGCTCCCAGTTCTCCATGGCCTGTCCTGCCTTTCTGGATTTTACACTTTTTTCAGATGGCCCTTTTGACCGGGGGGAAGTGAGACTTCATTGTAGTGCAGATTTCCTTTGCAAGCTTGCTTGGTTGGCCAAAAAGGGCGTATGCGTTTTTTCCTGAATATATTCAGGAAAAAACGCATACGCCCTTTTTGGCCAAGTGCATCATTGTGGACGTTCTGCCTCTTTTCCTATGCTTTCAATGCAATTCCAGTCTACCTCCTGAAATCGGTTTCCTGCAATTCTGCCCCGCTTTCAAGTCCTCTTGGCAGCCTTACTTCAGTCTATTTTTGGACGATAGCTGTCATTTATAACTCTGCAGGTTTGTGAATTACAGTGCCCCTGAGCTCCTTTCTTCAACTCGCTTTCTTTTGAGCTGGCCGCAACACCGCAAGATGGCTTCAGGCCCTAATCTGGTTCCGGTACGGCACGCTGAGCCTTTGGTTACTTCCTCTTCCTGGTGGGAAATGAGAGTTAAATTTGCCCCTCCAGACACCTCCAGCTAGCCTCTCATTGGTTCTCGCTATTCCTGTTCATATTCCGCAGAAATTGCAAACTGGGCCAAACAGGAGGTTAAAGGCGCTGACTCTCCAAGTGGGGAGAGTGTTAGTAAAGCGTCTGGAATGTTGCACCCGAGTACCAGGGGAGGAAAACTGAGACATATTTGAACATGTCTCCCATTCACATGGTTGATCATACTTGGGTTCCACATGCATGTTTTAGCTGAAGGAAGAATACCTTAAACCTGGAGAGTTAAGACCCGTGTAATGGGTACCATGCAATATGACTTCAAAGGGTCTTCATTTGCTCACCGAACCTCTCCAATCCTATCACTGCTGCGTTTATGCCCCTGTACACATGCTTGATTCTCTTTCGGAGACATAGCAATCCATAGGTTTTAAGATACTTACTAGTCAGGTACATTCTTAGGCGTTTAATATGCGGTGTTGAGTCCATTTCGTTGAGCAAGGAGTAGCTCTTGTCTATTCCATATTTGACTTAAGGAACTTTATCTGTGCTCATTTCAATCTCTGGTTTTATGCAGCACCCCAACTCACCTTTACCCTTAAGCAAGCATAAGTTGTTTTTCTAAATTTGAGTCCCTGTTCTGTTCTGTAATTCAGTTCCTGTGTAGCCAAGTTTACATTCCGTGTATTACTGATATCTTATGATGTTTCTTTTTCTGTGTGACTTACTTCAGTTAGAATCATCATACCTGAATCCACTCATTGTGCTGCTAAGGGCCTGATGACACAGATTTCATTGCTGAGTGATATTGCTTTGTAAGTAAATACCACAACTTCTTTATCCATTTTTCACTTTCTGCGATGTTGAACTTGTACTGTAAACGAGGTTCTTGTAAACAGAGCCGTTCCAAACTTTGGGGTGGCTGTGTCTTTTTGATTTTAATTTCCCTAAGCTATAGGACCATAAGTGGAAGTGCCCTAGGTTCTGTTGCTTTGTTTTTTAGATGTTTCAGGAAACACCATACACTTCTCCCGAGTGGTTGTTGGCAATTTACATCCCGCCCATCAGCATAACAAGGCTCCCAGTTCTCCATGGCCTGTCCTGCCTTTCTGGATTTTACACTTTTTTCAGATGGCCCTTTTGACCGGGGGGAAGTGAGACTTCATTGTAGTGCAGATTTCCTTTGCAAGCTTGCTTGGTTGGCCAAAAAGGGCGTATGCGTTTTTTCCTGAATATATTCAGGAAAAAACGCATACGCCCTTTTTGGCCAAGTGCATCATTGTGGACGTTCTGCCTCTTTTCCTATGCTTTCAATGCAATTCCAGTCTACCTCCTGAAATCGGTTTCCTGCAATTCTGCCCCGCTTTCAAGCCCTCTTGGCAGCCTTACTTCAGTCTATTTTTTGACGATAGCTGTCATTTATAACTCTGCAGGTTTGTGAATTACAGTGCCCCTGAGCTCCTTTCTTCAACTCGCTTTCTTGTGACCTGGCCGCAACACCGCAGGATGGCTTCAGGCCCTAATCTGGTTCTGGCATGGCACGCTGAGCCTTTGGTTAATTCCTCTTCCTGGTGGGAAATGAGAGTTAAATTTGCCCGTCCAGACACCTCCAGCTAGTCTCCGTTGGTTCTCGCTATTCCTGTTCATCTTCCGCAGAAATTGCAAACTGGGCCAAACAGGAGGTTAAAGGGACTGACTCTCCAAGTCGGGAGAGTGTTAGTAAAGCGTCTGGAATGTTGCACCCGAGTACCAGGGTAAGAAAACTGAGACATATTTGAACACGTCTCCCGATCACATGGTTGATCATACTCTAGGTTCCACATGCATGTTTTAGCTGAAGGAAGAATACCTTAAACCTGGGTAGTTGAAACCCGTGGAATGGGTACCATGCAATATGACTTCAAAGGGTCTTCATTTGCTCACCGCACCTCTCCAATCCTATCACTGCTGCCTTTATGCCCCTGTACACATGCTTGATTCTCTTTTGGAGACATAGCAATCCATAGGTTTTAAGATACTTACAAGTCAGGTACATTCTTAGGCGTTTAATATGGGGTGTTGAGTCCATTTCGTTGAGCAAGGAGTAGCTCTTGTCTATTCCATATTTGGCTTAAGGAACTTTATCTGTGCTCATTTCAATCTCTGGTTTTATGCAGCACCCCAACTCACCTTTACCCTTAAGCAAGCATAAGTTGTTTTTCTAAATTTGAGTCCCTGTTCTGTTCTGTAATTCAGTTCCTGTGTAGCCAAGTTTACATTCCGTGTATTACTGATATCTTATGATGTTTCTTTTTCTGTGTGACTTACTTCAGTTAGAATCATCATACCTGAATCCACTCATTGTGCTGCTAAGGGCCTGATGACACAGATTTCATTGCTGAGTGATATTGCTTTGTAAGTAAATACCACAACTTCTTTATCCATTTTTCACTTTCTGCGATGTTGAACTTGTACTGTAAACGAGGTTCTTGTAAACAGAGGCGTCCCAAACTTTGGGGTGGCTGTGTCTTTTTGATTTGAATTTCCCTAAGCTATAGGACCATAAGTGGAAGTGCCCTAGGTTCTGTTGCTTTGTTTTTTAGATGTTTCAGGAAACACAATACACTTCTCCCAAGTGTCTGTTGGCAATTTACATCCCGCCCATCAGCATAACAAGGCTCCCAGTTCTCCATGGCCTGTCCTGCCTTTCTGGATTTTACACTTTTTTGAGATGGCACTTTTGACCGGGGGGAAGTGAGACTTCATTGTAGTGCAGATTTCCTTTGCAAGCTTGCTTGGTTGGCCAAAAAGGGCGTATGCGTTTTTTCCTGAATATATTCAGGAAAAAACGCATACGCCCTTTTTGGCCAAGTGCATCATTGTGGACGTTCTGCCTCTTTTCCTATGCTTTCAATGCAATTCCAGTCTACCTCCTGAAATCGGTTTCCTGCAATTCTGCCCCGCTTTCAAGTCCTCTTGGCAGCCTTACTTCAGTCTATTTTTGGACGATAGCTGTCATTTATAACTCTGCAGGTTTGTGAATTACAGTGCCCCTGAGCTCCTTTCTTCAACTCGCTTTCTTTTGAGCTGGCCGCAACACCGCAGGATGGCTTCAGGCCCTAATCTGGTTCCGGTACGGCACGCTGAGCCTTTGGTTATTTCCTCTTCCTGGTGGGAAATGAGAGTTAAATTTGCCCGTCCAGACACCTTCAGCTAGCCTCTCATTGGTTCTCGCTATTCCTGTTCATCTTCCGCAGAAATTGCAAACTGGGCCAAACAGGAGGTTAAAGGCGCTGACTCTCCAAGTGGGGAGAGTGTTAGTAAAGCGTCTGGAATGTTGCACCCGAGTACCAGGGGAGGAAAACTGAGACATATTTGAACACGTCTCCCGTTCACATGGTTGATCATACTTGGGTTCCACATGCATGTCTTAGCTGAATTAAGAATACCTTAAACCTGGAGAGTTGAGACCCGTGTAATGGGTACCATGCAATATGACTTCAAAGGGTCTTCATTTGTTCACCGAACCTCTCCAATCCTATCACTGCTGCGTTTATGCCCCTGTACACATGCTTGATTCTCTTTCGGAGACATAGCAATCCATAAGTTTCAAGATACTTACTAGTCAGGTACATTCTTAGGCGTTTAATATGGGGTGTTGAGTCCATTTCGTTGAGCAAGGAGTAGCTCTTGTCTATTCCATATTTGGCTTAAGGAACTTTATCTGTGCTCATTTCAATCTCTGGTTTTATGCAGCACCCCAACTCACCTTTACCCTTAAGCAAGAATAAGTTGTTTTTCTAAATTTGAGACCCTGTTCTGTTCTGTAATTCAGTTTCTGTGTAGCCAAGTTTACATTCCGTGTATTACTGATATCTTATGATGTTTCTTTTTCTGTTTGACTTATTTCAGTTAGAATCATCGTACCTGAAATACTCATTGTGATGCTAAGGGCCTGATGACATAGATTTCATTGCTGAGTGATATTGCTTTGTAAGTAAATACCACAACTTCTTTATCCATTTTTCACTTTCTGCGATGTTGAACTTGTACTGTAAACGAGGTTCTTGTAAACAGAGGCGTCCCAAACTTTGGGGTGGCTGTGTCTTTTTGATTTTAATTTCCCTAAGCTATAGGACCATAAGTGGAAGTGCCCTAGGCTCTGTTGCTTTGTTTTTTAGATGTTTCAGGAAACACCATACACTTCTCCCGAGTGGTTGTTGGCAATTTACATCCCGCCCATCAGCATAACAAGGCTCCCAGTTCTCCATGGCCTGTCCTGCCTTTCTGGATTTTACACTTTTTTCAGATGGCCCTTTTGACCGGGGGGAAGTGAGACTTCATTGTAGTGCAGATTTCCTTTGCAAGCTTGCTTGGTTGGCCAAAAAGGGCGTATGCGTTTTTTCCTGAATATATTCAGGAAAAAACGCATACGCCCTTTTTGGCCAAGTGCATCATTGTGGACGTTCTGCCTCTTTTCCTATGCTTTCAATGCAATTCCAGTCTACCTCCTGAAATCGGTTTCCTGCAATTCTGCCCCGCTTTCAAGTCCTCTTGGCAGCCTTACTTCAGTCTATTTTTGGACGATAGCTGTCATTTATAACTCTGCAGGTTTGTGAATTACAGTGCCCCTGAGCTCCTTTCTTCAACTCGCTTTCTTGTGACCTGGCCGCAACACCGCAGGATGGCTTCAGGCCCTAATCTGGTTCCGGCCCGGCATGCTGAGCCTTTGGTTAATTCCTCTTCCTGGTGGGAAATGATAGTTAAATTTGCCCGTCCAGACACCTCCAGCTAGCCTCTCATTGGTTCTCGCTATTCCTGTTCATCTTCCGCAGAAATTGCAAACTGGGCCAAACAGGAGGTTAAAGGGACTGACTCTCCAAGTGGGGAGAGTGTTAGTAAAGCGTCTGGAATGTTGCACCCGAGTACCAGGGGAGGAAAACTGAGACATATTTGAACACGTCTCCCGTTCACATGGTTGATCATACTTGGGTTCCACATGCATGTTTTAGCTGAAGGAAGAATACCTTAAACCTGGAGAGTTCAGACCCGTGTAATGGGTACCATGCAATATGACTTCAAAGGGTCTTCATTTGCTCACCGAACCTCTCCAATCCTATCACTGCTGCGTTTATGCCCCTGTACACATGCTTGATTCTCTTTCGGAGACATTGCAATCCATAGGTTTTAAGATACTTACTAGTCAGGTACATTCTTAGGCGTTTAATATGGGGTGTTGAGTCCAATTTGTTGAGCAAGGAGTAGCTCTTGTCTATTCCATATTTGACTTAAGGAACTTTATCTGTGCTCATTTCAATCTCTGGTTTTATGCAGCACCCCAACTCACCTTTACCCTTAAGCAAGAATAAGTTGGTTTTCTAAATTTGAGACCCTGTTCTTTTCTGTAATTCAGTTCCTGTGTAGCCAAGTTTACATTCCGTGTATTACTGATATCTTATGATGTTTCTTTTTCTGTGTGACTTATTTCAGTTAGAATCATCATACCTGAATCCACTCATTGTGATGCTAAGGGCCTGATGACATAGATTTCATTGCTGAGTGATATTGCTTTGTAAGTAAATACCACAAGTTCTTTATCCATTTTTCACTTTCTGCGATGTTGAACTTGTACTGTAAACGAGGTTCTTGTAAACAGAGGCGTCCCAAACTTTGGGGTGGCTGTGTCTTTTTGATTTTAATTTCCCTAAGCTATAGGACCATAAGTGGCAGTGCCCTAGGCTCTGTTGCTTTGTTTTTTAGATGTTTCAGGAAACACCATACACTTCTCCCGAGTGTCTGTTGGCAATTTACATCCCGCCCATCAGCATAACAAGGCTCCCAGTTCTCCATGGCCTGTCCTGCCTTTCTGGATTTTACACTTTTTTCAGATGGCCCTTTTGACCGGGGGGAAGTGAGACTTCATTGTAGTGCAGATTTCCTTTGCAAGCTTGCTTGGTTGGCCAAAAAGGGCGTATGCGTTTTTTCCTGAATATATTCAGGAAAAAACGCATACGCCCTTTTTGGCCAAGTGCATCATTGTGGACGTTCTGCCTCTTTTCCTATGCTTTCAATGCAATTCCAGTCTACCTCTTGAAATCGGTGTCCTGCAATTGTGCCCCGCTTTCAAGTCCTCTTGGCAGCCTTACTTCAGTCTATTTTTGGACGATAGCTGTCATTTATAACTCTGCAGGTTTGTGAATTACAGTGCCCCTGAGCTCCTTTCTTCAACTCGCTTTCTTGTGACCTGGCCGCAACACCGCAGGATGGCTTCAGGCCCTAATCTGGTTCCGGCCCGGCATGCTGAGCCTTTGGTTAATTCCTCTTCCTGGTGGGAAATGAGAGTTAAATTTGCCCGTCCAGACACCTCCAGCTAGCCTCTCATTGGTTCTCGCTATTCCTGTTCATCTTCCGCAGAAATTGCAAACTGGGCCAAACAGGAGGTTAAAGGGACTGATTCTCCAAGTGGGGAGAGTGTTAGTAAAGCGTCTGGAATGTTGCACCCGAGTACCAGGGGAGGAAAACTGAGACATATTTAAACACGTCTCCCGATCACATGGTTGATCATACTCTAGGTTCCACATGCATGTTTTAGCTGAAGGAAGAATACCTTAAACCTGGGTAGTTGAAACCCGTGGAATGGGTACCATGCAATATGACTTCAAAGGGTCTTCATTTGCTCACCGAACCTCTCCAATCCTATCACTGCTGCGTTTATGCCCCTGTACACATGCTTGATTCTCTTTCGGAGACATAGCAATCCATAGGTTTTAAGATACTTACTAGTCAGGTACATTCTTAGGCGTTTAATATGCGGTGTTGAGTCCATTTCGTTGAGCAAGGAGTAGCTCTTGTCTATTCCATATTTGGCTTAAGGAACTTTATCTGTGCTCATTTCAATCTCTGGTTTTATGCAGCACCCCAACTCACCTTTACCCTTAAGCAAGCATAAGTTGGTTTTCTAAATTTGAGACCCTGTTCTGTTCTGTAATTCAGTTCCTGTGTAGCCAAGTTTACATTCCGTGTATTACTGATATCTTATGATGTTTCTTTTTCTGTGTGACTTATTTCAGTTAGAATCATCATACCTGAATCCACTCATTGTGCTGCTAAGGGCCTGATGACACAGATTTCATTGCTGAGTGATATTGCTTTGTAAGTAAATACCACAACTTCTTTATCCATTTTTCACTTTCTGCGATGTTGAACTTGTACTGTAAACGAGGTTCTTGTAAACAGAGCCGTTCCAAACTTTGGGGTGGCTGTGTCTTTTTGATTTTAATTTCCCTAAGCTATAGGACCATAAGTGGAAGTGCCCTAGGCTCTGTTGCTTTGTTTTTTAGATGTTTCAGGAAACACCATACACTTCTCCCGAGTGTCTGTTGGCAATTTACATCCCGCCCATTAGCATAACAAGGCTCCCAGTTCTCAATGGCCTGTTGCCTTTCTGGATTTTACACTTTTTTCAGATGGCCCTTTTGGACGGGGGGAAGTGAGACTTCATTGTAGTGCAGATTTCCTTTGCAAGCTTGCTTGGTTGGCCAAAAAGGGCGTATGCGTTTTTTCCTGAATATATTCAGGAAAAAACGCATACGCCCTTTTTGGCCAAGTGCATCATTGTGGACGTTCTGCCTCTTTTCCTATGCTTTCAATGCAATTCCAGTCTACCTCCTGAAATCGGTTTCCTGCAATTCTGCCCCGCTTTCAAGTCCTCTTGGCAGCCTTACTTCAGTCTATTTTTGGACGATAGCTGTCATTTATAACTCTGCAGGTTTGTGAATTACAGTGCCCCTGAGCTCCTTTCTTCAACTCGCTTTCTTTTGAGCTGGCCGCAACACCGCAGGATGGCTTCAGGCCCTAATCTGGTTCCGTCCCGGCACGCTGAGCCTTTGGTTAATTCCTCTTCCTGGTGGGAAATGAGAGTTAAATTTGCCCGTCCAGACACCTCCAGCTAGCCTCTCATTGGTTCTCGCTATTCCTGTTCATCTTCCGCAGAAATTGCAAACTGGGCCAAACAGGAGGTTAAAGGGACTGACTCTCCAAGTGGGGAGAGTGTTAGTAAAGCGTCTGGAATGTTGCACCCGAGTACCAGGGGAGGAAAACTGAGACATATTTGAACACGTCTCCCGATCACATGGTTGATCATACTCTAGGTTCCACATGCATGTTTTAGCTGAAGGAAGAATACCTTAAACCTGGGTAGTTGAAACCCGTGGAATGGGTACCATGCAATATGACTTCAAAGGGTCTTCATTTGCTCACCGAACCTCTCCAATCCTATCATTGCTGCGTTTATGCCCCTGTACACATGCTTGATTCTCTTTCGGAGACATAGCAATCCATAGGTTTTAAGATACTTACTAGTCAGGTACATTCTTAGGCGTTTAATATGGGGTGTTGAGTCCATTTCGTTGAGCAAGGAGTAGCTCTTGTCTATTCCATATTTGGCTTAAGGAACTTTATCTGTGCTCATTTCAATCTCTGGTTTTATGCAGCACCCCAACTCACCTTTACCCTTAAGCAAGAATAAGTTGGTTTTCTAAATTTGAGACCCTGTTCTGTTCTGTAATTCAGTTCCTGTGTAGCCAAGTTTACATTCCGTGTATTACTGATATCTTATGATGTTTCTTTTTCTGTGTGACTTATTTCAGTTAGAATCATCATACCTGAATCCACTCATTGTGCTGCTAAGGGCCTGATGACACAGATTTCATTGCTGAGTGATATTGCTTTGTAAGTAAATACCACAACTTCTTTATCCATTTTTCACTTTCTGCGATGTTGAACTTGTACTGTAAACGAGGTTCTTGTAAACAGAGCCGTCCCAAACTTTGGGGTGGCTGTGTCTTTTTGATTTTAATTTCCCTAAGCTATAGGACCATAAGTGGCAGTGCCCTAGGCTCTCTTGCTTTGTTTTTTAGATGTTTCAGGAAACACCATACACTTCTCCCGAGTGTCTGTTGGCAATTTACATCCCGCCCATCAGCATAACAAGGCTCCCAGTTATCCATGGTCTGTCCTACCTTTCTGGATTTTACACTTTTTTCAGATGGCCCTTTTGACTGGGGGGAAGTGAGACTTCATTGTAGTGCAGATTTCCTTTGCAAGCTTGCTTGGTTGGCCAAAAAGGGCGTATGCGTTTTTTCCTGAATATATTCAGGAATAATTTGCCCGTCCAGACACCTCCAGCTAGCCTCTCATTGGTTCTCGCTATTCCTGTTCATCTTCCGCAGAAATTGCAAACTGGGCCAAACAGGAGGTTAAAGGCGCTGACTCTCCAAGTGGGGAGAGTGGTAGTAAAGCGTCTGGAATGTTGCACCCGAGTACCAGGGGAGGAAAACTGAGACACATTTGAACACGTCTCCCGTTCACATGGTTGATCATACTTGGGTTCCACATGCATGTTTTAGCTGAAGGAAGAATACCTTAAACCTGGAGAGTTGAGACCCGTGGAATGGGTACCATGCAATATGACTTCAAAGGGTCTTCATTTGCTCACCGAACCTCTCCAATCCTATCACTGCTGCGTTTATGCCCCTGTACACATGCTTGATTCTCTTTTGGAGATATAGCAATCCATAGGTTTTACGATACTTACTAGTCAGGTACATTCTTAGGCGTTTAATATGCGGTGTTGAGTCCATTTCGTTGAGCAAGGAGTAGCTCTTGTCTATTCCATATTTGACTTAAGGAACTTTATCTGTGCTCATTTCAATCTCTGGTTTTATGCAGCACCCCAGCTCACCTTTACCCTTAAGCAAGCATAAGTTGGTTTTCTAAATTTGAGACCCTGTTCTGTTCTGTAATTCAGTTCCTGTGTAGCCAAGTTTCCATTCCGTGTATTACTGATATCTTATGATGTTTCTTTTTCTGTGTGACTTATTTCAGTTAGAATCATCATACCTGAATCCACTCATTGTGATACTAAGGGCCTGATGACACAGATTTCATTGCTGAGTGATATTGCTTTGTAAGTAAATACCACAACTTCTTTATCCATTTTTCACTTTCTGCGATGTTGAACTTGTACTGTAAACGAGGTTCTTGTAAACAGAGGCGTCCCAAACTTTGGGGTGGCTGTGTCTTTTTGATTTTAATTTCCCTAAGCTATAGGACCATAAGTGGCAGTGCCCTAGGCTCTGTTGCTTTGTTTTTTAGATGTTTCAGGAAACACCATACACTTCTCCCGAGTGTCTGTTGGCAATTTACATCCCGCCCATCAGCATAACAAGGCTCCCAGTTCTCCATGGCCTGTCCTACCTTTCTGGATTTTACACTTTTTTCACATGGCCCTTTTGACCGGGGGGAAGTGAGACTTCATTGTAGTGCAGATTTCCTTTGCAAGCTTGCTTGGTTGGCCAAAAAGGGCGTATGCGTTTTTTCCTGAATATATTCAGGAATAATTTGCCCGTCCAGACACCTCCAGCTAGCCTCTCATTGGTTCTCGCTATTCCTGTTCATCTTCCGCAGAAATTGCAAACTGGGCCAAACAGGAGGTTAAAGGCGCTGACTCTCCAAGTGGGGAGAGTGGTAGTAAAGCGTCTGGAATGTTGCACCCGAGTACCAGGGGAGGAAAACTGTGACATATTTGAACACGTCTCCCGTTCACATGGTTGATCATACTTGGGTTCCACATGCATGTTTTAGCTGAAGGAAGAATACCTTAAACCTGGAGAGTTGAGACCCGTGTAATGGGTACCATGCAATATGACTTCAAAGGGTCTTCATTTGCTCACCGAACCTCTCCAATCGTATCACTGCTGCGTTTATGCCCCTGTACACATGCTTGATTCTCTTTTGGAGACATAGCAATCCATAGGTTTTACGATACTTACTAGTCAGGTACATTCTTAGGCGTTTAATATGCGGTGTTGAGTCCATTTCGTTGAGCAAGGAGTAGCTCTTGTCTATTCCATATTTGACTTAAGGAACTTTATCTGTGCTCATTTCAATCTCTGGTTTTATGCAGCACCCCAACTCACCTTTCCCCTTAAGCAAGCATAAGTTGGTTTTCTAAATTTGAGACCCTGTTCTGTTCTGTAATTCAGTTCCTGTGTAGCCAAGTTTACATTCCGTGTATTACTGATATCTTATGATGTTTCTTTTTCTGTGTGACTTATTTCAGTTAGAATCATCATACCTGAATCCACTCATTGTGCTGCTAAGGGCCTGATGACATAGATTTCATTGCTGAGTGATATTGCTTTGTAAGTGAATACCACAACTTCTTTATCCATTTTTCACTTTCTGCGATGTTGAACTTGTACTGTAAACGAGGTTCTTGTAAACAGAGGCGTCCCAAACTTTGGGGTGGCTGTGTCTTTTTGATTTTAATTTCCCTAAGCTATAGGACCATAAGTGGCAGAGCCCTAGGCTCTCTTGCTTTGTTTTTTAGATGTTTCAGGAAACACCATACACTTCTCCCGAGTGGTTGTTGGCAATTTACATCCCGCCCATCAGCATAACAAGGCTCCCAGTTCTCAATGGCCTGTTGCCTTTCTGGATTTTACACTTTTTTCAGATGGCCCTTTTGACCGGGGGGAAGTGAGACTTCATTGTAGTGCAGATTTCCTTTGCAAGCTTGCTTGGTTGGCCAAAAAGGGCGTATGCGTTTTTTCCTGAATATATTCAGGAAAAAACGCATACGCCCTTTTTGGCCAAGTGCATCATTGTGGACGTTCTGCCTCTTTTCCTATGCTTTCAATGCAATTCCAGTCTACCTCCTGAAATCGGTTTCCTGCAATTCTGCCCCGCTTTCAAGTCCTCTTGGCAGCCTTACTTCAGTCTATTTTTGGACGATAGCTGTCATTTATAACTCTGCAGGTTTGTGAATTGCAGTGCCCCTGAGCTCCTTTCTTCAACTCGCTTTTTTGTGACCTGGCCGCAACACCACAGGATGGCTTCAGGCCCTAATCTGGTTCCGGCCCGGCATGCTGAGCCTTTGGTTAATTCCTCTTCCTGGTGGGAAATGAGAGTTAAATTTGCCCGTCCGGACACCTCCAGCTAGTCTCTCATTGGTTCTCGCTATTCCTGTTCATCTTCCGCAGAAATTGCAAACTGGCCCAAACAGGAGGTTAAAGGGACTGACTCTCCAAGTGGGGAGAGTGTTAGTAAAGCGTCTGGAATGTTGCACCCGAGTACCAGGGGAGGAAAACTGAGACATATTTGAACACGTCTCCCGATCACATGGTTGATCATACTCTAGGTTCCACATGCATGTTTTAGCTGAAGGAAGAATACCTTAAACCTGGGTAGTTGAAACCCGTGGAATGGGTACCATGCAATATGACTTCAAAGGGTCTTCATTTGCTCATCGAACCTCTCCAATCCTATCACTGCTGCGTTTATGCCCTTGTACACATGCTTGATTCTCTTTTGGAGACATAGCAATCCATAGGTTTTAAGATACTTACAAGTCAGGTACATTCTTAGGCGTTTAATATGCGGTGTTGAGTCCATTTCGTTGAGCAAGGAGTAGCTCTTGTCTATTCCATATTTGGCTTAAGGAACTTTATCTGTGCTCATTTCAATCTCTGGTTTTATGCAGCACCCCAACTCACCTTTCCCCTTAAGCAAGCATAAGTTGGTTTTCTAAATTTGAGACCCTGTTCTGTTCTGTAATTCAGTTCCTGTGTAGCCAAGTTTACATTCCGTGTATTACTGATATCTTATGATGTTTCTTTTTCTGTGTGACTTATTTCAGTTAGAATCATCATACCTGAATCCACTCATTGTGCTGCTAAGGGCCTGGTGACATAGATTTCATTCCTGAGTGATATTGCTTTGTAAGTGAATACCACAACTTCTTTATCCATTTTTCACTTTCTGCGATGTTGAACTTGTACTGTAAACGAGGTTCTTGTAAACAGAGCTGTTCCAAACTTTGGGGTGGCTGTGTCTTTTTGATTTTAATTTCCCTAAGCTATAAGACCATAAGTGGCAGTGCCCTAGGCTCTGTTGCTTTGTTTTTTAGATGTTTCAGGAAACACCATACACTTCTCCCAAGTGTCTGTTGGCAATTTACATCCCGCCCATCAGCATAACAAGGCTCCCAGTTCTCAATGGCCTGTTGCCTTTCTGGATTTTACACTTTTTTCAGATGGCCCTTTTGACCGGGGGGAAGTGAGACTTCATTGTAGTGCAGATTTCCTTTGCAAGCTTGCTTGGTTGGCCAAAAAGGGCGTATGCGTTTTTTCCTGAATATATTCAGGAAAAAACGCATACGCCCTTTTTGGCCAAGTGCATCATTGTGGACGTTCTGCCTCTTTTCCTATGCTTTCAATGCAATTCCAGTCTACCTCCTGAAATCGGTTTCCTGCAATTCTGCCCCGCTTTCAAGTCCTCTTGGCAGCCTTACTTCAGTCTATTTTTGGACGATAGCTGTCATTTATAACTCTGCAGGTTTGTGAATTGCAGTGCCCCTGAGCTCCTTTCTTCAACTCGCTTTCTTGTGACCTGGCCGCAACACCACAGGATGGCTTCAGGCCCTAATCTGGTTCCGGCCCGGCATGCTGAGCCTTTGGTTAATTCCTCTTCCTGGTGGGAAATGAGAGTTAAATTTGCCCGTCCGGACACCTCCAGCTAGTCTCTCATTGGTTCTCGCTATTCCTGTTCATCTTCCGCAGAAATTGCAAACTGAGCCAAACAGGAGGTTAAAGGGACTGACTCTCTAAGTGGGGAGAGTTTTAGTAAAGCGTCTGGAATGTTGCACCCGAGTACCAGGGGAGGAAAACTGAGACACATTTGAACACGTCTCCCGTTCACATGGTTGATCATACTTGGGTTCCACATGCATGTTTTAGCTGAAGGAAGAATACCTTAAACCTGGAGAGTTGAGACCCGTGGAATGGGTACCATGCAATATGACTTCAAAGGGTCTTCATTTGCTCACCGAACCTCTCCAATCCTATCACTGCTGCGTTTATGCCCCTGTACACATGCTTGATTCTCTTCTGGAGACATAGCAATCCATAGGTTTTACGATACTTACTAGTCAGGTACATTCTTAGGCGTTTAATATGCGGTGTTGAGTCCATTTCGTTGAGCAAGGAGTAGCTCTTGTCTATTCCATATTTGGCTTAAGGAACTTTATCTGTGCTCATTTCAATCTCTGGTTTTATGCAGCTCCCCAGCTCACCTTTACCCTTAAGCAAGCATAAGTTGGTTTTCTAAATTTGAGACCCTGTTCTGTTCTGTAATTCAGTTCCTGTGTAGCCAAGTTTCCATTCCGTGTATTACTGGTATCTTATGATGTTTCTTTTTCTGTGTGACTTATTTCAGTTAGAATCATCATACCTGAATCCACTCATTGTGATGCTAAGGGCCTGATGACATAGATTTCATTGCTGAGTGATATTGCTTTGTAAGTAAATACCACAACTTCTTTATCCATTTTTCACTTTCTGCGATGTTGAACTTGTACTGTAAACGAGGTTCTTGTAAACAGAGGCGTCCCAAACTTTGGGGTGGCTGTGTCTTTTTGATTTTAATTTCCCTAAGTTATAGGACCATAAGTGGCAGTGCCCTAGGCTCTGTTGCTTTGTTTTTTAGATGTTTCAGGAAACACCATACACTTCTCCCGAGTGTCTGTTGGCAATTTACATCCCGCCCATCAGCATAACAAGGCTCCCAGTTCTCCATGGCCTGTCCTACCTTTCTGGATTTTACACTTTTTTCAGATGGCCCTTTTGACCGGGGGAAGTGAGACTTCATTGTAGTGCAGATTTCCTTTGCAAGCTTGCTTGGTTGGCCAAAAAGGGCGTATGCGTTTTTTCCTGAATATATTCAGGAATAATTTGCCCGTCCAGACACCTCCAGCTAGCCTCTCATTGGTTCTCGCTATTCCTGTTCATCTTCCGCAGAAATTGCAAACTGGGCCAAACAGGAGGTTAAAGGCGCTGACTCTCCAAGTGGGGAGAGTGGTAGTAAAGCGTCTGGAATGTTGCACCCGAGTACCAGGGGAGGAAAACTGAGACATATTTGAACACGTCTCCCGTTCACATGGTTGATCATACTTGGGTTCCACATGCATGTTTTAGCTGAAGGAAGAATACCTTAAACCTGGAGAGTTGAGACCCGTGTAATGGGTACCATGCAATATGACTTCAAAGGGTCTTCATTTGCTCACCGAACCTCTCCAATCCTATCACTGCTGCGTTTATGCCCCTGTACACATGCTTGATTCTCTTTTGGAGACATAGCAATCCATAGGTTTTACGATACTTACTAGTCAGGTACATTCTTAGGCGTTTAATATGCGGTGTTGAGTCCATTTCGTTGAGCAAGGAGTAGCTCTTGTCTATTCCATATTTGACTTAAGGAACTTTATCTGTGCTCATTTCAATCTCTGGTTTTATGCAGCACCCCAACTCACCTTTCTCCTTAAGCAAGCATAAGTTGGTTTTCTAAATTTGAGACCCTGTTCTGTTCTGTAATTCAGTTCCTGTGTAGCCAAGTTTCCATTCCGTGTATTACTGATATCTTATGATGTTTCTTTTTCTGTGTGACTTATTTCAGTTAGAATCATCATACCTGAATCCACTCATTGTGATTCTAAGGGCCTGATGACATAGATTTCATTGCTGAGTGATATTGCTTTGTAAGTAAATACCACAACTTCTTTATCCATTTTTCACTTTCTGCGATGTTGAACTTGTACTGTAAACGAGGTTCTTGTAAACAGAGGCGTCCCAAACTTTGGGGTGGCTGTGTCTTTTTGATTTTAATTTCCCTAAGCTATAGGACCATAAGTGGCAGTGCCCTAGGCTCTCTTGCTTTGTTTTTTAGATGTTTCAGGAAACACCATACACTTCTCCCGAGTGTCTGTTGGCAATTTACATCCCGCCCATCAGCATAACAAGGCTCCCAGTTCTCCATGGCCTGTTGCCTTTCTGGATTTTACACTTTTTTCAGATGGCCCTTTTGACCGGGGGGAAGTGAGACTTCATTGTAGTGCAGATTTCCTTTGCAAGCTTGCTTGGTTGGCCAAAAAGGGCGTATGCGTTTTTTCCTGAATATATTCAGGAAAAAACGCATACGCCTTTTTTGGCCAAATGCATCATTGTGGACGTTCTGCCTCTTTTCCTATGCTTTCAATGCAATTCCAGTCTACCTCCTGAAATCGGTTTCCTGCAATTCTGCCCCGCTTTCAAGTCCTCTTGGCAGCCTTACTTCAGTCTATTTTTGGACGATAGCTGTCATTTATAACTCTGCAGGTTTGTGAATTGCAGTGCCCCTGAGCTCCTTTCTTCAACTCGCTTTCTTGTGACCTGGCCGCAACACCACAGGATGGCTTCAGGCCCTAATCCGGTTCCGGCCCGGCATGCTGAGCCTTTGGTTAATTCCTCTTCCTGGTGGGAAATGAGAGTTAAATTTGCCCGTCCGGACACCTCCAGCTAGTCTCTCATTGGTTCTCGCTATTCCTGTTCATCATCCGCAGAAATTGCAAACTGGGCCAAACAGGAGGTTAAAGGGACTGACTCTCCAAGTGGGGAGAGTGTTAGTAAAGCGTCTGGAATGTTGCACCCGAGTACCAGGGGAGGAAAACTGAGACACATTTGAACACGTCTCCCGTTCACATGGTTGATCATACTTGGGTTCCACATGCATGTTTTAGCTGAAGGAAGAATACCTTAAACCTGGAGAGTTGAGACCCGTGGAATGGGTACCATGCAATATGACTTCAAAGGGTCTTCATTTGCTCACCGAACCTCTCCAATCCTATCACTGCTGCGTTTATGCCCCTGTACACATGCTTGATTCTCTTTTGGAGACATAGCAATCCATAGGTTTTACGATACTTACTAGTCAGGTACATTCTTAGGCGTTTAATATGCGGTGTTGAGTCCATTTCGTTGAGCAAGGAGTAGCTCTTGTCTATTCCATATTTGGCTTAAGGAACTTTATCTGTGCTCATTTCAATCTCTGGTTTTATGCAGCTCCCCAGCTCACCTTTACCCTTAAGCAAGCATAAGTTGGTTTTCTAAATTTGAGTCCCTGTTCTGTTCTGTAATTCAGTTCCTGTGTAGCCAAGTTTACATTCCGTGTATTACTGATATCTTATGATGTTTCTTTTTCTGTGTGACTTATTTCAGTTAGAATCATCATACCTGAATCCACTCATTGTGATGCTAAGAGCCTGATGACATAGATTTCATTGCTGAGTGATATTGCTTTGTAAGTAAATACCACAACTTCTTTATCCATTTTTCACTTTCTGCGATGTTGAACTTGTACTGTAAACGAGGTTCTTGTAAACAGAGGCGTCCCAAACTTTGGGGTGGCTGTGTCTTTTTGATTTTAATTTCCCTAAGTTATAGGACCATAAGTGGCAGTGCCCTAGGCTCTGTTGCTTTGTTTTTTAGATGTTTCAGGAAACACCATACACTTCTCCCGAGTGTCTGTTGGCAATTTACATCCCGCCCATCAGCATAACAAGGCTCCCAGTTCTCCATGGCCTGTCCTGCCTTTCTGGATTTTACACTTTTTTCAGATGGCCCTTTTGACCGGGGGGAAGTGAGACTTCATTGTAGTGCAGATTTCCTTTGCAAGCTTGCTTGGTTGGCCAAAAAGGGCGTATGCGTTTTTTCCTGAATATATTCAGGAAAAAACGCATACACCCTTTTTGGCCAAGTGCATCATTGTGGACGTTCTGCCTCTTTTCCTATGCTTTCAATGCAATTCCAGTCTACCTCCTGAAATCGGTTTCCTGCAATTCTGCCCCGCTTTCAAGTCCTCTTGGCAGCCTTACTTCAGTCTATTTTTGGACGATAGCTGTCATTCATAACTCTGCAGGTTTGTGAATTGCAGTGCCCCTGAGCTCCTTTCTTCAACTCGCTTTCTTGTGACCTGGCCGCAACACCACAGGATGGCTTCAGGCCCTAATCTGGTTCCGGCCCGGCATGCTGAGCCTTTGGTAAATTCCTCTTCCTGGTGTGAAATGAGAGTTAAATTTGCCCGTCCGGACACCTCCAGCTAGTCTCTCATTGGTTCTCGCTATTCCTGTTCATCTTCCGCAGAAATTGCAAACTGGCCCAAACAGGAGGTTAAAGGGACTGACTCTCCAAGTGGGGAGAGTGTTAGTAAAGCGTCTGGAATGTTGCACCCGAGTACCAGGGGAGGAAAACTGAGACATATTTGAACACGTCTCCCGATCACATGGTTGATCATACTCTAGGTTCCACATGCATGTTTTAGCTGAAGGAAGAATACCTTAAACCTGGGTAGTTGAAACCCGTGGAATGGGTACCATGCAATATGACTTCAAAGGGTCTTCATTTGCTCATCGAACCTCTCCAATCCTATCACTGCTGCGTTTATGCCCCTGTACACATGCTTGATTCTCTTTTGGAGACATAGCAATCCATAGGTTTTAAGATACTTACAAGTCAGGTACATTCTTAGGCGTTTAATATGCGGTGTTGAGTCCATTTCGTTGAGCAAGGAGTAGCTCTTGTCTATTCCATATTTGGCTTAAGGAACTTTATCTGTGCTCATTTCAATCTCTGGTTTTATGCAGCACCCCAACTCACCTTTCCCCTTAAGCAAGCATAAGTTGTTTTTCTAAATTTGAGACCCTGTTCTGTTCTGTAATTCAGTTCCTGTGTAGCCAAGTTTACATTCCGTGTATTACTGATATCTTATGATGTTTCTTTTTCTGTGTGACTTATTTCAGTTAGAATCATCATACCTGAATCCACTCATTGTGCTGCTAAGGGCCTGATGACATAGATTTCATTGCTGAGTGATATTGCTTTGTAAGTGAATACCACAACTTCTTTATCCATTTTTCACTTTCTGCGATGTTGAACTTGTACTGTAAACGAGGTTCTTGTAAACAGAGCCGTTCCAAACTTTGGGGTGGCTGTGTCTTTTTGATTTTAATTTCCCTAAGCTATAAGACCATAAGTGGAAGTGCCCTAGGCTCTGTTGCTTTGTTTTTTAGATGTTTCAGGAAACACCATACACTTCTCCCAAGTGTCTGTTGGCAATTTACATCCCGCCCATCAGCATAACAAGGCTCCCAGTTCTCAATGGCCTGTTGCCTTTCTGGATTTTACACTTTTTTCAGATGGCCCTTTTAACCGGGGGGAAGTGAGACTTCATTGTAGTGCAGATTTCCTTTGCAAGCTTGCTTGGTTGGCCAAAAAGGGCGTATGCGTTTTTTCCTGAATATATTCAGGAAAAAACGCATACGCCCTTTTTGGCCAAGTGCATCATTGTGGACGTTCTGCCTCTTTTCCTATGCTTTCAATGCAATTCCAGTCTACCTCCTGAAATCAGTTTCCTGCAATTCTGCCCCGCTTTCAAGTCCTCTTGGCAGCCTTACTTCAGTCTATTTTTGGACGATAGCTGTCATTTATAACTCTGCAGGTTTGTGAATTGCAGTGCCCCTGAGCTCCTTTCTTCAACTCGCTTTCTTGTGACCTGGCCGCAACACCGCAGGATGGCTTCAGGCCCTAATCTGGTTCCGGCCCGGCATGCTGAGCCTTTGGTTAATTCCTCTTCCTGGTGGGAAATGAGAGTTAAATTTGCCCGTCCAGACACCTCCAGCTAGTCTCTCATTGGTTCTCGCTATTCCTGTTCATCTTCCGCAGAAATTGCAAACTGGCCCAAACAGGAGGTTAAAGGGACTGACTCTCCAAGTGGGGAGAGTGTTAGTAAAGCGTCTGGAATGTTGCACCCGAGTACCAGGGGAGGAAAACTGAGACATATTTGAACACGTCTCCCGATCACATGGTTGATCATACTCTAGGTTCCACATGCATGTTTTAGCTGAAGGAAGAATACCTTAAACCTGGGTAGTTGAAACCCGTGGAATGGGTACCATGCAATATGACTTCAAAGGGTCTTCATTTGCTCATCGAACCTCTCCAATCCTATCACTGCTGCGTTTATGCCCCTGTACACATGCTTGATTCTCTTTTGGAGACATAGCAATCCATAGGTTTTAAGATACTTACAAGTCAGGTACATTCTTAGGCGTTTAATATGCGGTGTTGAGTCCATTTCGTTGAGCAAGGAGTAGCTCTTGTCTATTCCATATTTGGCTTAAGGAACTTTATCTGTGCTCATTTCAATCTCTGGTTTTATGCAGCACCCCAACTCACCTTTCCCCTTAAGCAAGCATAAGTTGTTTTTCTAAATTTGAGACCCTGTTCTGTTCTGTAATTCAGTTCCTGTGTAGCCAAGTTTACATTCCGTGTATTACTGATATCTTATGATGTTTCTTTTTCTGTGTGACTTATTTCAGTTAGAATCATCATACCTGAATCCACTCATTGTGCTGCTAAGGGCCTGATGACATAGATTTCATTGCTGAGTGATATTGCTTTGTAAGTGAATACCACAACTTCTTTATCCATTTTTCACTTTCTGCGATGTTGAACTTGTACTGTAAACGAGGTTCTTGTAAACAGAGCCGTTCCAAACTTTGGGGTGGCTGTGTCTTTTTGATTTTAATTTCCCTAAGCTATAAGACCATAAGTGGAAGTGCCCTAGGCTCTGTTGCTTTGTTTTTTAGATGTTTCAGGAAACACCATACACTTCTCCCAAGTGTCTGTTGGCAATTTACATCCCGCCCATCAGCATAACAAGGCTCCCAGTTCTCAATGGCCTGTTGCCTTTCTGGATTTTACACTTTTTTCAGATGGCCCTTTTAACCGGGGGGAAGTGAGACTTCATTGTAGTGCAGATTTCCTTTGCAAGCTTGCTTGGTTGGCCAAAAAGGGCGTATGCGTTTTTTCCTGAATATATTCAGGAAAAAACGCATACGCCCTTTTTGGCCAAGTGCATCATTGTGGACGTTCTGCCTCTTTTCCTATGCTTTCAATGCAATTCCAGTCTACCTCCTGAAATCGGTTTCCTGCAATTCTGCCCCGCTTTCAAGTCCTCTTGGCAGCCTTACTTCAGTCTATTTTTGGACGATAGCTGTCATTTATAACTCTGCAGGTTTGTGAATTGCAGTGCCCCTGAGCTCCTTTCTTCAACTCGCTTTCTTGTGACCTGGCCGCAACACCGCAGGATGGCTTCAGGCCCTAATTTGGTTCCGGCCCGGCATGCTGAGCCTTTGGTTAATTCCTCTTCCTGGTGGGAAATGAGAGTTAAATTTGCCCGTCCAGACACCTCCAGCTAGTCTCTCATTGGTTCTCGCTATTCCTGTTCATCTTCCGCAGAAATTGCAAACTGGCCGAAACAGGAGGTTAAAGGGACTGACTCTCCAAGTGGGGAGAGTGTTAGTAAAGCGTCTGGAATGTTGCACCCGAGTACCAGGGGAGGAAAACTGAGACATATTTGAACACGTCTCCCGATCACATGGTTGATCATACTCTAGGTTCCACATGCATGTTTTAGCTGAAGGAAGAATACCTTAAACCTGGGTAGTTGAAACCCGTGGAATGGGTACCATGCAATATGACTTCAAAGGGTCTTCATTTGCTCATCGAACCTCTCCAATCCTATCACTGCTGCGTTTATGCCCCTGTACACATGCTTGATTCTCTTTTGGAGACATAGCAATCCATAGGTTTTAAGATACTTACAAGTCAGGTACATTCTTAGGCGTTTAATATGCGGTGTTGAGTCCATTTCGTTGAGCAAGGAGTAGCTCTTGTCTATTCCATATTTGGCTTAAGGAACTTTATCTGTGCTCATTTCAATCTCTGGTTTTATGCAGCACCCCAACTCACCTTTACCCTTAAGCAAGCATAAGTTGTTTTTCTAAATTTGAGACCCTGTTCTGTTCTGTAATTCAGTTCCTGTGTAGCCAAGTTTACATTCCGTGTATTACTGATATCTTATGATGTTTCTTTTTCTGTGTGACTTATTTCAGTTAGAATCATCATACCTGAATCCACTCATTGTGCTGCTAAGGGCCTGATGACATAGATTTCATTGCTGAGTGATATTGCTTTGTAAGTGAATACCACAACTTCTTTATCCATTTTTCACTTTCTGCGATGTTGAACTTGTACTGTAAACGAGGTTCTTGTAAACAGAGCCGTTCCAAACTTTGGGGTGGCTGTGTCTTTTTGATTTTAATTTCCCTAAGCTATAAGACCATAAGTGGAAGTGCCCTAGGCTCTGTTGCTTTGTTTTTTAGATGTTTCAGGAAACACCATACACTTCTCCCAAGTGTCTGTTGGCAAGTTACATCCCGCCCATC
The DNA here is from genome assembly GCF_949987515.2 of Delphinus delphis. Classification (NCBI taxonomy): domain Eukaryota; kingdom Metazoa; phylum Chordata; class Mammalia; order Artiodactyla; family Delphinidae; genus Delphinus; species Delphinus delphis. The sequence goes on from NW_027192724.1 coordinate 511,655, forward strand.
AGCATAACAAGGCTCCCAGTTCTCAATGGCCTGTTGCCTTTCTGGATTTTACACTTTTTTCAGATGGCCCTTTTGACCGGGGGGAAGTGAGACTTCATTGTAGTGCAGATTTCCTTTGCAAGCTTGCTTGGTTGGCCAAAAAGGGCGTATGCGTTTTTTCCTGAATATATTCAGGAAAAAACGCATACGCCCTTTTTGGCCAAGTGCATCATTGTGGACGTTCTGCCTCTTTTCCTATGCTTTCAATGCAATTCCAGTCTACCTCCTGAAATCGGTTTCCTGCAATTCTGCCCCGCTTTCAAGTCCTCTTGGCAGCCTTACTTCAGTCTATTTTTGGACGATAGCTGTCATTTATAACTCTGCAGGTTTGTGAATTGCAGTGCCCCTGAGCTCCTTTCTTCAACTCGCTTTCTTGTGACCTGGCCGCAACACCACAGGATGGCTTCAGGCCCTAATCTGGTTCCGGCCCGGCATGCTGAGCCTTTGGTTAATTCCTCTTCCTGGTGGGAAATGAGAGTTAAATTTGCCCGTCCGGACACCTCCAGCTAGTCTCTCATTGGTTCTCGCTATTCCTGTTCATCTTCCGCAGAAATTGCAAACTGGGCCAAACAGGAGGTTAAAGGGACTGACTCTCCAAGTGGGGAGAGTGTTAGTAAAGCGTCTGGAATGTTGCACCCGAGTACCAGGGGAGGAAAACTGAGACACATTTGAACACGTCTCCCGTTCACATGGTTGATCATACTTGGGTTCCACATGCATGTTTTAGCTGAAGGAAGAATACCTTAAACCTGGAGAGTTGAGACCCGTGGAATGGGTACCATGCAATATGACTTCAAAGGGTCTTCATTTGCTCACCGAACCTCTCCAATCCTATCACTGCTGCGTTTATGCCCCTGTACACATGCTTGATTCTCTTTTGGAGACATAGCAATCCATAGGTTTTACGATACTTACTAGTCAGGTACATTCTTAGGCGTTTAATATGCGGTGTTGAGTCCATTTCGTTGAGCAAGGAGTAGCTCTTGTCTATTCCATATTTGGCTTAAGGAACTTTATCTGTGCTCATTTCAATCTCTGGTTTTATGCAGCTCCCCAGCTCACCTTTACCCTTAAGCAAGCATAAGTTGGTTTTCTAAATTTGAGACCCTGTTCTGTTCTGTAATTCAGTTCCTGTGTAGCCAAGTTTCCATTCCGTGTATTACTGATATCTTATGATGTTTCTTTTTCTGTGTGACTTATTTCAGTTAGAATCATCATACCTGAATCCACTCATTGTGATGCTAAGAGCCTGATGACATAGATTTCATTGCTGAGTGATATTGCTTTGTAAGTAAATACCACAACTTCTTTATCCATTTTTCACTTTCTGCGATGTTGAACTTGTACTGTAAACGAGGTTCTTGTAAACAGAGGCGTCCCAAACTTTGGGGTGGCTGTGTCTTTTTGATTTTAATTTCCCTAAGTTATAGGACCATAAGTGGCAGTGCCCTAGGCTCTGTTGCTTTGTTTTTTAGATGTTTCAGGAAACACCATACATTTCTCCCGAGTGTCTGTTGGTAATTTACATCCCGCCCATCAGCATAACAAGGCTCCCAGTTCTCCATGGCCTGTCCTGCCTTTCTGGATTTTACACTTTTTTCAGATGGCCTTTTTGACCGGGGGGAAGTGAGACTTCATTGTAGTGCAGATTTCCTTTGCAAGCTTGCTTGGTTGGCCAAAAAGGGCGTATGCGTTTTTTCCTGAATATATTCAGGAAAAAACGCATACGCCCTTTTTGGCCAAGTGCATCATTGTGGACGTTCTGCCTCTTTTCCTATGCTTTCAATGCAATTCCAGTCTACCTCCTGAAATCAGTTTCCTGCAATTCTGCCCCGCTTTCAAGTCCTCTTGGCAGCCTTACTTCAGTCTATTTTTGGACGATAGCTGTCATTTATAACTCTGCAGGTTTGTGAATTGCAGTGCCCCTGAGATCCTTTCTTCAACTCGCTTTCTTGTGACCTGGCCGCAACACCGCAGGATGGCTTCAGGCCCTAATCTGGTTCCGGCCCGGCATGCTGAGCCTTTGGTTAATTCCTCTTCCTGGTGGGAAATGAGAGTTAAATTTGCCCGTCCAGACACCTCCAGCTAGTCTCTCATTGGTTCTCGCTATTCCTGTTCATCTTCCGCAGAAATTGCAAACTGGCCCAAACAGGAGGTTAAAGGGACTGACTCTCCAAGTGGGGAGAGTGTTAGTAAAGCGTCTGGAATGTTGCACCCGAGTACCAGGGGAGGAAAACTGAGACATATTTGAACACGTCTCCCGATCACATGGTTGATCATACTCTAGGTTCCACATGCATGTTTTAGCTGAAGGAAGAATACCTTAAACCTGGGTAGTTGAAACCCGTGGAATGGGTACCATGCAATATGACTTCAAAGGGTCTTCATTTGCTCATCGAACCTCTCCAATCCTATCACTGCTGCGTTTATGCCCCTGTACACATGCTTGATTCTCTTTTGGAGACATAGCAATCCATAGGTTTTAAGATACTTACAAGTCAGGTACATTCTTAGGCGTTTAATATGCGGTGTTGAGTCCATTTCGTTGAGCAAGGAGTAGCTCTTGTCTATTCCATATTTGGCTTAAGGAACTTTATCTGTGCTCATTTCAATCTCTGGTTTTATGCAGCACCCCAACTCACCTTTCCCCTTAAGCAAGCATAAGTTGTTTTTCTAAATTTGAGACCCTGTTCTGTTCTGTAATTCAGTTCCTGTGTAGCCAAGTTTACATTCCGTGTATTACTGATATCTTATGATGTTTCTTTTTCTGTGTGACTTATTTCAGTTAGAATCATCATACCTGAATCCACTCATTGTGCTGCTAAGGGCCTGATGACATAGATTTCATTGCTGAGTGATATTGCTTTGTAAGTGAATACCACAACTTCTTTATCCATTTTTCACTTTCTGCGATGTTGAACTTGTACTGTAAACGAGGTTCTTGTAAACAGAGCCGTTCCAAACTTTGGGGTGGCTGTGTCTTTTTGATTTTAATTTCCCTAAGCTATAAGACCATAAGTGGAAGTGCCCTAGGCTCTGTTGCTTTGTTTTTTAGATGTTTCAGGAAACACCATACACTTCTCCCAAGTGTCTGTTGGCAATTTACATCCCGCCCATCAGCATAACAAGGCTCCCAGTTCTCAATGGCCTGTTGCCTTTCTGGATTTTACACTTTTTTCAGATGGCCCTTTTAACCGGGGGGAAGTGAGACTTCATTGTAGTGCAGATTTCCTTTGCAAGCTTGCTTGGTTGGCCAAAAAGGGCGTATGCGTTTTTTCCTGAATATATTCAGGAAAAAACGCATACGCCCTTTTTGGCCAAGTGCATCATTGTGGACGTTCTGCCTCTTTTCCTATGCTTTCAATGCAATTCCAGTCTACCTCCTGAAATCGGTTTCCTGCAATTCTGCCCCGCTTTCAAGTCCTCTTGGCAGCCTTACTTCAGTCTATTTTTGGACGATAGCTGTCATTTATAACTCTGCAGGTTTGTGAATTGCAGTGCCCCTGAGCTCCTTTCTTCAACTCGCTTTCTTGTGACCTGGCCGCAACACCGCAGGATGGCTTCAGGCCCTAATTTGGTTCCGGCCCGGCATGCTGAGCCTTTGGTTAATTCCTCTTCCTGGTGGGAAATGAGAGTTAAATTTGCCCGTCCAGACACCTCCAGCTAGTCTCTCATTGGTTCTCGCTATTCCTGTTCATCTTCCGCAGAAATTGCAAACTGGCCGAAACAGGAGGTTAAAGGGACTGACTCTCCAAGTGGGGAGAGTGTTAGTAAAGCGTCTGGAATGTTGCACCCGAGTACCAGGGGAGGAAAACTGAGACATATTTGAACACGTCTCCCGATCACATGGTTGATCATACTCTAGGTTCCACATGCATGTTTTAGCTGAAGGAAGAATACCTTAAACCTGGGTAGTTGAAACCCGTGGAATGGGTACCATGCAATATGACTTCAAAGGGTCTTCATTTGCTCATCGAACCTCTCCAATCCTATCACTGCTGCGTTTATGCCCCTGTACACATGCTTGATTCTCTTTTGGAGACATAGCAATCCATAGGTTTTTAGATACTTACAAGTCAGGTACATTCTTAGGCGTTTAATATGCGGTGTTGAGTCCATTTCGTTGAGCAAGGAGTAGCTCTTGTCTATTCCATATTTGGCTTAAGGAACTTTATCTGTGCTCATTTCAATCTCTGGTTTTATGCAGCACCCCAACTCACCTTTACCCTTAAGCAAGCATAAGTTGTTTTTCTAAATTTGAGACCCTGTTCTGTTCTGTAATTCAGTTCCTGTGTAGCCAAGTTTACATTCCGTGTATTACTGATATCTTATGATGTTTCTTTTTCTGTGTGACTTATTTCAGTTAGAATCATCATACCTGAATCCACTCATTGTGCTGCTAAGGGCCTGATGACATAGATTTCATTGCTGAGTGATATTGCTTTGTAAGTGAATACCACAACTTCTTTATCCATTTTTCACTTTCTGCGATGTTGAACTTGTACTGTAAACGAGGTTCTTGTAAACAGAGCCGTTCCAAACTTTGGGGTGGCTGTGTCTTTTTGATTTTAATTTCCCTAAGCTATAAGACCATAAGTGGAAGTGCCCTAGGCTCTGTTGCTTTGTTTTTTAGATGTTTCAGGAAACACCATACACTTCTCCCAAGTGTCTGTTGGCAAGTTACATCCCGCCCATCAGCATAACAAGGCTCCCAGTTCTCAATGGCCTGTTGCCTTTCTGGATTTTACACTTTTTTCAGATGGCCCTTTTGACCGGGGGGAAGTGAGACTTCATTGTAGTGCAGATTTCCTTTGCAAGCTTGCTTGGTTGGCCAAAAAGGGCGTATGCGTTTTTTCCTGAATATATTCAGGAAAAAACGCATACGCCCTTTTTGGCCAAGTGCATCATTGTGGACGTTCTGCCTCTTTTCCTATGCTTTCAATGCAATTCCAGTCTACCTCCTGAAATCGGTTTCCTGCAATTCTGCCCCGCTTTCAAGTCCTCTTGGCAGCCTTACTTCAGTCTATTTTTGGACGATAGCTGTCATTTATAACTCTGCAGGTTTGTGAATTGCAGTGCCCCTGAGCTCCTTTCTTCAACTCGCTTTCTTGTGACCTGGCCGCAACACCACAGGATGGCTTCAGGCCCTAATCTGGTTCCGGCCCGGCATGCTGAGCCTTTGGTTAATTCCTCTTCCTGGTGGGAAATGAGAGTTAAATTTGCCCGTCCGGACACCTCCAGCTAGTCTCTCATTGGTTCTCGCTATTCCTGTTCATCTTCCGCAGAAATTGCAAACTGGGCCAAACAGGAGGTTAAAGGGACTGACTCTCCAAGTGGGGAGAGTGTTAGTAAAGCGTCTGGAATGTTGCACCCGAGTACCAGGGGAGGAAAACTGAGACACATTTGAACACGTCTCCCGTTCACATGGTTGATCATACTTGGGTTCCACATGCATGTTTTAGCTGAAGGAAGAATACCTTAAACCTGGAGAGTTGAGACCCGTGGAATGGGTACCATGCAATATGACTTCAAAGGGTCTTCATTTGCTCACCGAACCTCTCCAATCCTATCACTGCTGCGTTTATGCCCCTGTACACATGCTTGATTCTCTTTTGGAGACATAGCAATCCATAGGTTTTACGATACTTACTAGTCAGGTACATTCTTAGGCGTTTAATATGCGGTGTTGAGTCCATTTCGTTGAGCAAGGAGTAGCTCTTGTCTATTCCATATTTGGCTTAAGGAACTTTATCTGTGCTCATTTCAATCTCTGGTTTTATGCAGCTCCCCAGCTCACCTTTACCCTTAAGCAAGCATAAGTTGGTTTTCTAAATTTGAGACCCTGTTCTGTTCTGTAATTCAGTTCCTGTGTAGCCAAGTTTCCATTCCGTGTATTACTGATATCTTATGATGTTTCTTTTTCTGTGTGACTTATTTCAGTTAGAATCATCATACCTGAATCCACTCATTGTGATGCTAAGAGCCTGATGACATAGATTTCATTGCTGAGTGATATTGCTTTGTAAGTAAATACCACAACTTCTTTATCCATTTTTCACTTTCTGCGATGTTGAACTTGTACTGTAAACGAGGTTCTTGTAAACAGAGGCGTCCCAAACTTTGGGGTGGCTGTGTCTTTTTGATTTTAATTTCCCTAAGTTATAGGACCATAAGTGGCAGTGCCCTAGGCTCTGTTGCTTTGTTTTTTAGATGTTTCAGGAAACACCATACATTTCTCCCGAGTGTCTGTTGGTAATTTACATCCCGCCCATCAGCATAACAAGGCTCCCAGTTCTCCATGGCCTGTCCTGCCTTTCTGGATTTTACACTTTTTTCAGATGGCCTTTTTGACCGGGGGGAAGTGAGACTTCATTGTAGTGCAGATTTCCTTTGCAAGCTTGCTTGGTTGGCCAAAAAGGGCGTATGCGTTTTTTCCTGAATATATTCAGGAAAAAACGCATACGCCCTTTTTGGCCAAGTGCATCATTGTGGACGTTCTGCCTCTTTTCCTATGCTTTCAATGCAATTCCAGTCTACCTCCTGAAATCGGTTTCCTGCAATTCTGCCCCGCTTTCAAGTCCTCTTGGCAGCCTTACTTCAGTCTATTTTTGGACGATAGCTGTCATTCATAACTCTGCAGGTTTGTGAATTGCAGTGCCCCTGAGCTCCTTTCTTCAACTCGCTTTCTTGTGACCTGGCCGCAACACCACAGGATGGCTTCAGGCCCTAATCTGGTTCCGGCCCGGCATGCTGAGCCTTTGGTAAATTCCTCTTCCTGGTGTGAAATGAGAGTTAAATTTGCCCGTCCGGACACCTCCAGCTAGTCTCTCATTGGTTCTCGCTATTCCTGTTCATCTTCCGCAGAAATTGCAAACTGGCCCAAACAGGAGGTTAAAGGGACTGACTCTCCAAGTGGGGAGAGTGTTAGTAAAGCGTCTGGAATGTTGCACCCGAGTACCAGGGGAGGAAAACTGAGACATATTTGAACACGTCTCCCGATCACATGGTTGATCATACTCTAGGTTCCACATGCATGTTTTAGCTGAAGGAAGAATACCTTAAACCTGGGTAGTTGAAACCCGTGGAATGGGTACCATGCAATATGACTTCAAAGGGTCTTCATTTGCTCATCGAACCTCTCCAATCCTATCACTGCTGCGTTTATGCCCCTGTACACATGCTTGATTCTCTTTTGGAGACATAGCAATCCATAGGTTTTAAGATACTTACAAGTCAGGTACATTCTTAGGCGTTTAATATGCGGTGTTGAGTCCATTTCGTTGAGCAAGGAGTAGCTCTTGTCTATTCCATATTTGGCTTAAGGAACTTTATCTGTGCTCATTTCAATCTCTGGTTTTATGCAGCACCCCAACTCACCTTTCCCCTTAAGCAAGCATAAGTTGTTTTTCTAAATTTGAGACCCTGTTCTGTTCTGTAATTCAGTTCCTGTGTAGCCAAGTTTACATTCCGTGTATTACTGATATCTTATGATGTTTCTTTTTCTGTGTGACTTATTTCAGTTAGAATCATCATACCTGAATCCACTCATTGTGCTGCTAAGGGCCTGATGACATAGATTTCATTGCTGAGTGATATTGCTTTGTAAGTGAATACCACAACTTCTTTATCCATTTTTCACTTTCTGCGATGTTGAACTTGTACTGTAAACGAGGTTCTTGTAAACAGAGCCGTTCCAAACTTTGGGGTGGCTGTGTCTTTTTGATTTTAATTTCCCTAAGCTATAAGACCATAAGTGGAAGTGCCCTAGGCTCTGTTGCTTTGTTTTTTAGATGTTTCAGGAAACACCATACACTTCTCCCAAGTGTCTGTTGGCAATTTACATCCCGCCCATCAGCATAACAAGGCTCCCAGTTCTCAATGGCCTGTTGCCTTTCTGGATTTTACACTTTTTTCAGATGGCCCTTTTAACCGGGGGGAAGTGAGACTTCATTGTAGTGCAGATTTCCTTTGCAAGCTTGCTTGGTTGGCCAAAAAGGGCGTATGCGTTTTTTCCTGAATATATTCAGGAAAAAACGCATACGCCCTTTTTGGCCAAGTGCATCATTGTGGACGTTCTGCCTCTTTTCCTATGCTTTCAATGCAATTCCAGTCTACCTCCTGAAATCGGTTTCCTGCAATTCTGCCCCGCTTTCAAGTCCTCTTGGCAGCCTTACGTCAGTCTATTTTTGGACGATAGCTGTCATTTATAACTCTGCAGGTTTGTGAATTGCAGTGCCCCTGAGCTCCTTTCTTCAACTCGCTTTCTTGTGACCTGGCCGCAACACCGCAGGATGGCTTCAGGCCCTAATCTGGTTCCGGCCCGGCATGCTGAGCCTTTGGTTAATTCCTCTTCCTGGTGGGAAATGAGAGTTAAATTTGCCCGTTCAGACACCTCCAGCTAGCCTCTCATTGGTTCTCGCTATTCCTGTTCATCTTCCGCAGAAATTGCAAACTGGGCCAAACAGGAGGTTAAAGGCGCTGACTCTCCAAGTGGGGAGAGTGTTAGTAAAGCGTCTGGAATGTTGCACCCGAGTACCAGGGGAGGAAAACTGAGACATATTTGAACACGTCTCCCGTTCACATGGTTGATCATACTTGGGTTCCACATACATGTTTTAGCTGAAGGAAGAATACCTTAAACCTGGAGAGTTGAGACCCGTGGAATGGGTACCATGCAATATGACTTCAAAGGGTCTTCATTTGCTCACCGAACCTCTCCAATCCTATCACTGCTGCGTTTATGCCCCTGTACACATGCTTGATTCTCTTCTGGAGACATAGCAATCCATAGGTTTTACGATACTTACTAGTCAGGTACATTCTTAGGCGTTTAATATGCGGTGTTGAGTCCATTTCGTTGAGCAAGGAGTAGCTCTTGTCTATTCCATATTTGACTTAAGGAACTTTATCTGTGCTCATTTCAATCTCTGGTTTTATGCAGCACCCCAACTCACCTTTACCCTTAAGCAAGCATAAGTTGGTTTTCTAAATTTGAGACCCTGTTCTGTTCTGTAATTCAGTTCCTGTGTAGCCAAGTTTACATTCCGTGTATTACTGATATCTTATGATGTTTTTTTTCTGTGTGACTTATTTCAGTTAGAATCATCATACCTGAATCCACTCATTGTGATGCTAAGGGCCTGATGACATAGATTTCATTGCTGAGTGATATTGCTTTGTAAGTAAATACCACAACTTCTTTATCCATTTTTCACTTTCTGCGATGTTGAACTTGTACTGTAAACGAGGTTCTTGTAAACAGAGGCGTCCCAAACTTTGGGGTGGCTGTGTCTTTTTTATTTTAATTTCCCTAAGCTATAGGACCATAAGTGGCAGTGCCCTAGGCTCTGTTGCTTTGTTTTTTAGATGTTTCAGGAAACACCATACACTTCTCTGGAGTGTCTGTTGGCAATTTACATCCCGCCCATCAGCATAACAAGGCTCCCAGTTCTCCATGGCCTGTCCTGCCTTTCTGGATTTTACACTTTTTTCAGATGGCCCTTTTGACAGGGGGGAAGTGAGACTTCATTGTAGTGCAGATTTCTTTGCAAGCTTGCTTGGTTGGCCAAAAAGGGCGTATGTGTTTTTTCCTGAATATATTCAGGAAAAAACGCATACGCCCTTTTTGGCCAAGTGCATCATTGTGGACGTTCTGCCTCTTTTCCTATGCTTTCAATGCAATTCCAGTCTACCTCCTGAAATCGGTTTCCTGCAATTCTGCCCCGCTTTCAAGTACTCTTGGCAGCCTTACTTCAGTCTATTTTTGGACGATAGCTGTCATTTATAACTCTGCAGGTTTGTGAATTACAGTGCCCCTGAGCTCCTTTCTTCAACTCGCTTTCTTGTGACCTGGCCGCAACACCGCAGGATGGCTTCAGGCCCTAATCTGGTTCCGGCCCGGCATGCTGAGCCTTTGGTTAATTCCTCTTCCTGGTGGGAAATGAGAGTTAAATTTGCCCGTCCAGACACCTCCAGCTAGCCTCTCATTGGTTCTCGCTATTCCTGTTCATCTTCCGCAGAAATTGCAAACTGGGCCAAACAGGAGGTTAAAGGCGCTGACTCTCCAAGTGGGGAGAGTGTTAGTAAAGCGTCTGGAATGTTGCACCCGAGTACCAGGGGAGGAAAACTGAGACATATTTGAACACGTCTCCCGTTCACATGGTTGATCATACTTGGGTTCCACATACATGTTTTAGCTGAAGGAAGAATACCTTAAACCTGGAGAGTTGAGACCCGTGTAATGGGTACCATGCAATATGACTTCAAAGGGTTTTCATTTGCTCACCGAACCTCTCCAATCCTATCACTGCTGCGTTTATGCCCCTGTACACATGCTTGATTCTCTTCTGGAGACATAGCAATCCATAGGTTTTACGATACTTACTAGTCAGGTACATTCTTAGGCGTTTAATATGCGGTGTTGAGTCCATTTCGTTGAGCAAGGAGTAGCTCTTGTCTATTCCATATTTGACTTAAGGAACTTTATCTGTGCTCATTTCAATCTCTGGTTTTATGCAGCACCCCAACTCACCTTTACCCTTAAGCAAGCATAAGTTGGTTTTCTAAATTTGAGACCCTGTTCTGTTCTGTAATTCAGTTCCTGTGTAGCCAAGTTTACATTCCGTGTATTACTGATATCTTATGATGTTTTTTTTCTGTGTGACTTATTTCAGTTAGAATCATCATACCTGAATCCACTCATTGTGATGCTAAGGGCCTGATGACATAGATTTCATTGCTGAGTGATATTGCTTTGTAAGTAAATACCACAACTTCTTTATCCATTTTTCACTTTCTGCGATGTTGAACTTGTACTGTAAACGAGGTTCTTGTAAACAGAGGCGTCCCAAACTTTGGGGTGGCTGTGTCTTTTTTATTTTAATTTCCCTAAGCTATAGGACCATAAGTGGCAGTGCCCTAGGCTCTGTTGCTTTGTTTTTTAGATGTTTCAGGAAACACCATACACTTCTCCGGAGTGTCTGTTGGCAATTTACATCCCGCCCATCAGCATAACAAGGCTCCCAGTTCTCCATGGCCTGTCCTGCCTTTCTGGATTTTACACTTTTTTCAGATGGCCCTTTTGACCGGGGGGAAGTGAGACTTCATTGTAGTGCAGATTTCTTTGCAAGCTTGCTTGGTTGGCCAAAAAGGGCGTATGTGTTTTTTCCTGAATATATTCAGGAAAAAACGCATACGCCCTTTTTGGCCAAGTGCATCATTGTGGACGTTCTGCCTCTTTTCCTATGCTTTCAATGCAATTCCAGTCTACCTCCTGAAATCGGTTTCCTGCAATTCTGCCCCGCTTTCAAGTCCTCTTGGCAGCCTTACTTCAGTCTATTTTTGGACGATAGCTGTCATTTATAACTCTGCAGGTTTGTGAATTACAGTGCCCCTGAGCTCCTTTCTTCAACTCGCTTTCTTGTGACCTGGCCGCAACACCGCAGGATGGCTTCAGGCCCTAATCTGCTTCCGGCCCGGCATGCTGAGCCTTTGGTTAATTCCTCTTCCTGGTGGGAAATGAGAGTTAAATTTGCCCGTCCAGACACCTCCAGCTAGCCTCTCATTGGTTCTCGCTATTCCTGTTCATCTTCCGCAGAAATTGCAAACTGGACCAAACAGGAGGTTAAAGGGACTGACTCTCCAAGTCGGGAGAGTGTTAGTAAAGCGTCGGGAATGTTGCACCCGAGTACCAGGTACGAAAACTGAGACATATTTGAACACGTCTCCCGATCACATGGTTGATCATACTCTAGGTTCCACATGCATGTTTTAGCTGAAGGAAGAATACCTTAAACCTGGGTAGTTGAAACCCGTGGAATGGGTACCATGCAATATGACTTCAAAGGGTCTTCATTTGCTCACCGAACCTCTCCAATCCTATCACTGCTGCGTTTATGCCCCTGTAAACATGCTTGATTCTCTTTTGGAGACATAGCAATCCATAGGTTTTAAGATACTTACAAGTCAGGTACATTCTTAGGCGTTTAATATGCAGTGTTGAGTCCATTTCGTTGAGCAAGGAGTAGCTCTTGTCTATTCCATATTTGGCTTAAGGAACTTTATCTGTGCTCATTTCAATCTCTGGTTTTATGCAGCACCCCAACTCACCTTTCCCCTTAAGCAAGCATAAGTTGTTTTTCTAAATTTGAGACCCTGTTCTGTTCTGTAATTCAGTTCCTGTGTAGCCAAGTTTACATTCCGTGTATTACTGATATCTTATGATGTTTCTTTTTCTGTGTGACTTATTTCAGTTAGAATCATCATACCTGAATCCACTCATTGTGCTGCTAAGGGCCTGATGACATAGATTTCATTGCTGAGTGATATTGCTTTGTAAGTGAATACCACAACTTCTTTATCCATTTTTCACTTTCTGCGATGTTGAACTTGTACTGTAAACGAGGTTCTTGTAAACAGAGCCGTTCCAAACTTTGGGGTGGCTGTGTCTTTTTGATTTTAATTTCCCTAAGCTATAGGACCATAAGTGGCAGTGCCCTAGGCTCTGTTGCTTTGTTTTTTAGATGTTTCAGGAAACACCATACACTTCTCCCAAGTGTCTGTTGGCAATTTACATCCCGCCCATCAGCATAACATGGTTCCCAGTTCTCAATGGCCTGTTGCCTTTCTGGATTTTACACTTTTTTCAGATGGCCCTTTTGACCGGGGGGAAGTGAGACTTCATTGTAGTGCAGATTTCCTTTGCAAGCTTGCTTGGTTGGCCAAAAAGGGCGTATGCGTTTTTTCCTGAATATATTCAGGAAAAAACGCATACGCCGTTTTTGGCCAAGTGCATCATTGTGGACGTTCTGCCTCTTTTCCTATGCTTTCAATGCAATTCCAGTCTACCTCCTGAAATCGGTTTCCTGCAATTCTGCCCCGCTTTCAAGTCCTCTTGGCAGCCTTACTTCAGTCTATTTTTGGACGATAGCTGTCATTTATAACTCTGCAGGTTTGTGAATTACAGTGCCCCTGAGCTCCTTTCTTCAACTTGCTTTCTTGTGACCTGGCCGCAACACCGCAGGATGGCTTCAGGCCCTAATCTGGTTCCGGCACGTCACGCTGAGCCTTTCATTATTTCCTCTTCCTGGTGGGAAATGAGAGTTAAATTTGCCCGTCCAGACACCTTCAGCTAGCCTCTCATTGGTTCTCGCTATTCCTGTTCATCTTCCGCAGAAATTGCAAACTGGGCCAAACAGGAGGTTAAAGGCGCTGACTCTCCAAGTGGGGAGAGTGTTAGTAAAGCGTCTGGAATGTTGCACCCGAGTACCAGGGGAGGAAAACTGAGACATATTTGAACACGTCTCCCGTTCACATGGTTGATCATACTTGGGTTCCACATGCATGTTTTAGCTGAAGGAAGAATACCTTAAACCTGGAGAGTTGAGACCCGTGTAATGGGTACCATGCAATATGACTTCAAAGGGTCTTCATTTGCTCACCGAACCTCTCCAATCCTATCACTGCTGCGTTTATGCCCCTGTACACATGCTTGATTCTCTTTCGGAGACATAGCAATCCATAGGTTTTAAGATACTTACTAGTCAGGTACATTCTTAGGCGTTTAATATGCGGTGTTGAGTCCATTTCGTTGAGCAAGGAGTAGCTCTTGTCTATTCCATATTTGACTTAAGGAACTTTATCTGTGCTCATTTCAATCTCTGGTTTTATGCAGCACCCCAACTCACCTTTACCCTTAAGCAAGCATAAGTTGGTTTTCTAAATTTGAGACCCTGTTCTGTTCTGTAATTCAGTTCCTGTGTAGCCAAGTTTACATTCCGTGTATTACTGATATCTTATGATGTTTCTTTTTCTGTGTGACTTATTTCAGTTAGAATCATCATACCTGAATCCACTCATTGTGCTGCTAAGGGCCTGATGACACAGATTTCATTGCTGAGTGATATTGCTTTGTAAGTAAATACCACAACTTCTTTATCCATTTTTCACTTTCTGCGATGTTGAACTTGTACTGTAAACGAGGTTCTTGTAAACAGAGCCGTTCCAAACTTTGGGGTGGCTGTGTCTTTTTGATTTTAATTTCCCTAAGCTATAGGACCATAAGTGGAAGTGCCCTAGGTTCTGTTGCTTTGTTTTTTAGATGTTTCAGGAAACACCATACACTTCTCTCGAGTGGTTGTTGGCAATTTACATCCCGCCCATCAGCATAACAAGGCTCCCAGTTCTCCATGGCCTGTCCTGCCTTTCTGGATTTTACACTTTCTTCAGATGGCCCTTTTGACCAGGGGGAAGTGAGACTTCATTGTAGTGCAGATTTCCTTTGCAAGCTTGCTTGGTTGGCCAAAAAGGGCGTATGCGTTTTTTCCTGAATATATTCAGGAAAAAACGCATACGCCCTTTTTGGCCAAGTGCATCATTGTGGACGTTCTGCCTCTTTTCCTATGCTTTCAATGCAATTCCAGTCTACCTCCTGAAATCGGTTTCCTGCAATTCTGCCCCGCTTTCAAGTCCTCTTGGCAGCCTTACTTCAGTCTATTTTTGGACGATAGCTGTCATTTATAACTCTGCAGGTTTGTGAATTACAGTGCCCCTGAGCTCCTTTCTTCAACTTGCTTTCTTGTGACCTGGCCGCAACACCGCAGGATGGCTTCAGGCCCTAATCTGGTTCCGGCATGGCACGCGGAGCCTTTGGTTATTTCCTCTTCCTGGTGGGAAATGAGAGTTAAACTTGCCCGTCCAGACACCTCCAGCTAGCCTCTCATTGGTTCTCGCTATTCCTGTTCATCTTCCGCAGAAATTGCAAACTGGGCCAAACAGGAGGTTAAAGGCGCTGACTCTCCAAGTGGGGAGAGTGTTAGTAAAGCGTCTGGAATGTTGCACCCGAGTACCAGGGGAGGAAAACTGAGACATATTTGAACACGTCTCCCGATCACATGGTTGATCATACTCTAGGTTCCACATGCATGTTTTAGCTGAAGGAAGAATACCTTAAACCTGGGTAGTTGAAACCCGTGGAATGGGTACCATGCAATATGACTTCAAAGGGTCTTCATTTGCTCACCGAACCTCTCCAATCCTATCACTGCTGCGTTTATGCCCCTGTACACATGCTTGATTCTCTTTCGGAGACATAGCAATCCATAGGTTTTAAGATACTTACTAGTCAGGTACATTCTTAGGCGTTTAATATGCGGTGTTGAGTCCATTTCGTTGAGCAAGGAGTAGCTCTTGTCTATTCCATATTTGGCCTAAGGAACTTTATCTGTGCTCATTTCAATCTCTGGTTTTATGCAGCACCCCAACTCACCTTTACCCTTAAGCAAGCATAAGTTGGTTTTCTAAATTTGAGACCCTGTTCTGTTCTGTAATTCAGTTCCTGTGTAGCCAAGTTTCCATTCCGTGTATTACTGATATCTTATGATGTTTCTTTTTCTGTGTGACTTATTTCAGTTAGAATCATCATACCTGAATCCACTCATTGTGCTGCTAAGGGCCTGATGACACAGATTTCATTGCTGAGTGATATTGCTTTGTAAGTAAATACCACAACTTCTTTATCCATTTTTCACTTTCTGCGATGTTGAACTTGTACTGTAAACGAGGTTCTTGTAAACAGAGCCGTTCCAAACTTTGGGGTGGCTGTGTCTTTTTGATTTTAATTTCCCTAAGCTATAGGACCATAAGTGGAAGTGCCCTAGGTTCTGTTGCTTTGTTTTTTAGATGTTTCAGGAAACACCATACACTTCTCTCGAGTGGTTGTTGGCAATTTACATCCCGCCCATCAGCATAACAAGGCTCCCAGTTCTCCATGGCCTGTCCTGCCTTTCTGGATTTTACACTTTCTTCAGATGGCCCTTTTGACCAGGGGGAAGTGAGACTTCATTGTAGTGCAGATTTCCTTTGCAAGCTTGCTTGGTTGGCCAAAAAGGGCGTATGCGTTTTTTCCTGAATATATTCAGGAAAAAACGCATACGCCCTTTTTGGCCAAGTGCATCATTGTGGACGTTCTGCCTCTTTTCCTATGCTTTCAATGCAATTCCAGTCTACCTCCTGAAATCGGTTTCCTGCAATTCTGCCCCGCTTTCAAGTCCTCTTGGCAGCCTTACTTCAGTCTATTTTTGGACGATAGCTGTCATTTATAACTCTGCAGGTTTGTGAATTACAGTGCCCCTGAGCTCCTTTCTTCAACTTGCTTTCTTGTGACCTGGCCGCAACACCGCAGGATGGCTTCAGGCCCTAATCTGGTTCCGGCATGGCACGCGGAGCCTTTGGTTATTTCCTCTTCCTGGTGGGAAATGAGAGTTAAACTTGCCCGTCCAGACACCTCCAGCTAGCCTCTCATTGGTTCTCGCTATTCCTGTTCATCTTCCGCAGAAATTGCAAACTGGGCCAAACAGGAGGTTAAAGGCGCTGACTCTCCAAGTGGGGAGAGTGTTAGTAAAGCGTCTGGAATGTTGCACCCGAGTACCAGGGGAGGAAAACTGAGACATATTTGAACACGTCTCCCGATCACATGGTTGATCATACTCTAGGTTCCACATGCATGTTTTAGCTGAAGGAAGAATACCTTAAACCTGGGTAGTTGAAACCCGTGGAATGGGTACCATGCAATATGACTTCAAAGGGTCTTCATTTGCTCACCGAACCTCTCCAATCCTATCACTGCTGCGTTTATGCCCCTGTACACATGCTTGATTCTCTTTCGGAGACATAGCAATCCATAGGTTTTAAGATACTTACTAGTCAGGTACATTCTTAGGCGTTTAATATGCGGTGTTGAGTCCATTTCGTTGAGCAAGGAGTAGCTCTTGTCTATTCCATATTTGGCCTAAGGAACTTTATCTGTGCTCATTTCAATCTCTGGTTTTATGCAGCACCCCAACTCACCTTTACCCTTAAGCAAGCATAAGTTGGTTTTCTAAATTTGAGACCCTGTTCTGTTCTGTAATTCAGTTCCTGTGTAGCCAAGTTTCCATTCCGTGTATTACTGATATCTTATGATGTTTCTTTTTCTGTGTGACTTATTTCAGTTAGAATCATCATACCTGAATCCATTCATTGTGCTGCTAAGGGCCTGATGACACAGATTTCATTGCTGAGTGATATTGCTTTGTAAGTAAATACCACAACTTCTTTATCCATTTTTCACTTTCTGCGATGTTGAACTTGTACTGTAAACGAGGTTCTTGTAAACAGAGCCGTTCCAAACTTTGGGGTGGCTGTGTCTTTTTGATTTTAATTTCCCTAAGCTATAGGACCATAAGTGGAAGTGCCCTAGGTTCTGTTGCGTTGTTTTTTAGATGTTTCAGGAAACACCATACACTTCTCCCGAGTGGTTGTTGGCAATTTACATCCCGCCCATCAGCATAACAAGGCTCCCAGTTCTCCATGGCCTGTCCTGCCTTTCTGGATTTTACACTTTTTTCAGATGGCCCTTTTGACCGGGGGGAAGTGAGACTTCATTGTAGAGCAGATTTCCTTTGCAAGCTTGCTTGGTTGGCCAAAAAGTGCGTATGCGTTTTTTCCTGAATATATTCAGGAAAAAACGCATACGCCCTTTTTGGCCAAGTGCATCATTGTGGACGTTCTGCCTCTTTTCCTATGCTTTCAATGCAATTCCAGTCTACCTCCTGAAATCGGTTTCCTGCAATTCTGCCCCGCTTTCAAGTCCTCTTGGCAGCCTTACTTCAGTCTATTTTTGGACGATAGCTGTCATTTATAACTCTGCAGGTTTGTGAATTACAGTGCCCCTGAGCTCCTTTCTTCAACTTGCTTTCTTGTGACCTGGCCGCAACACCGCAGGATGGCTTCAGGCCCTAATCTGGTTCCGGCACGGCACGCTGATCCTTTGGTTATTTCCTCTTCCTGGTGGGAAATGAGAGTTAAATTTGCCCGTCCAGACACCTTCAGCTAGCCTCTCATTGGTTCTCGCTATTCCTGTTCATCTTCCGCAGAAATTGCAAACTGGGCCAAACAGGAGGTTAAAGGCGCTGACTCTCCAAGTGGGGAGAGTGTTAGTAAAGCGTCTGGAATGTTGCACCCGAGTACCAGGGGAGGAAAACTGAGACATATTTGAACACGTCTCCCGTTCACATGGTTGATCATACTTGGGTTCCACATGCATGTTTTAGCTGAAGGAAGAATACCTTAAACCTGGAGAGTTGAGACCCGTGTAATGGGTACCATGCAATATGACTTCAAAGGGTCTTCATTTGCTCACCGAACCTCTCCAATCCTATCACTGCTGCGTTTATGCCCCTGTACACATGCTTGATACTCTTTCGGAGACATAGCAATCCATAGGTTTTACGATACTTACTAGTCAGGTACATTCTTAGGCGTTTAATATGCGGTGTTGAGTCCATTTCGTTGAGCAAGGAGTAGCTCTTGTCTATTCCATATTTGACTTAAGGAACTTTATCTGTGCTCATTTCAATCTCTGGTTTTATGCAGCACCCCAACTCACCTTTACCCTTAAGCAAGCATAAGTTGGTTTTCTAAATTTGAGACCCTGTTCTGTTCTGTAATTCAGTTCCTGTGTAGCCAAGTTTCCATTCCGTGTATTACTGATATCTTATGATGTTTCTTTTTCTGTGTGACTTATTTCAGTTAGAATCATCATACCTGAATCCACTCATTGTGCTGCTAAGGGCCTGATGACACAGATTTCATTGCTGAGTGATATTGCTTTGTAAGTAAATACCACAACTTCTTTATCCATTTTTCACTTTCTGCGATGTTGAACTTGTACTGTAAACGAGGTTCTTGTAAACAGAGCCGTTCCAAACTTTGGGGTGGCTGTGTCTTTTTGATTTTAATTTCCCTAAGCTATAGGACCATATGTGGAGGTGCCCTAGGTTCTGTTGCTTTGTTTTTTAGATGTTTCAGGAAACACCATACACTTCTCCCGAGTGGTTGTTGGCAATTTACATCCCGCCCATCAGCATAACAAGGCTCCCAGTTCTCCATGGCCTGTCCTGCCTTTCTGGATTTTACACTTTTTTCAGGTGGCCCTTTTGACCGGGGGGAAGTGAGACTTCATTGTAGTGCAGATTTCCTTTGCAAGCTTGCTTGGTTGGCCAAAAAGGGCGTATGCGTTTTTTCCTGAATATATTCAGGAAAAAACGCATACGCCCTTTTTGGCCAAGTGCATCATTGTGGACGTTCTGCCTCTTTTCCTATGCTTTCAATGCAATTCCAGTCTACCTCCTGAAATCGGTTTCCTGCAATTCTGCCCCGCTTTCAAGTCCTCTTGGCAGCCTTACTTCAGTCTACTTTTGGACGATAGCTGTCATTTATAACTCTGCAGGTTTGTGAATTACAGTGCCCCTGAGTTCCTTTCTTCAACTTGCTTTCTTGTGACCTGGCCGCAACACCGCAGGATGGCTTCAGGCCCTAATCTGGTTCCGGCACGGCACGCTGAGCCTTTCATTATTTCCTCTTCCTGGTGGGAAATGAGAGTTAAATTTGCCCGTCCAGACACCTCCAGCTAGTCTCTCATTGGTTCTCGCTATTCCTGTTCATCTTCCGCAGAAATTGCAAACTGGGCCAAACAGGAGGTTAAAGGCGCTGACTCTCCAAGTGGGGAGAGTGTTAGTAAAGCGTCTGGAATGTTGCACCCGAGTATCAGGGGAGGAAAACTGAGACATATTTGAACACGTCTCCCGTTCACATGGTTGATCATACTTGGGTTCCACATGCATGTTTTAGCTGAAGGAAGAATACCTTAAACCTGGAGAGTTGAGACCCGTGTAATGGGTACCATGCAATATGACTTCAAAGGGTCTTCATTTGCTCACCGAACCTCTCCAATCCTATCACTGCTGCGTTTATGCCCCTGTACACATGCTTGATTCTCTTTCGGAGACATAGCAATCCATAGGTTTTAAGATACTTACTAGTCAGGTACATTCTTAGGCGTTTAATATGCGGTGTTGAGTCCATTTCGTTGAGCAAGGAGTAGCTCTTGTCTATTCCATATTTGACTTAAGGAACTTTATCTGTGCTCATTTCAATCTCTGGTTTTATGCAGCACCCCAACTCACCTTTACCCTTAAGCAAGCATAAGTTGGTTTTCTAAATTTGAGACCCTGTTCTGTTCTGTAATTCAGTTCCTGTGTAGCCAAGTTTACATTCCGTGTATTACTGATATCTTATGATGTTTCTTTTTCTGTGTGACTTACTTCTGTTAGAATCATCATACCTGAATCCACTCATTGTGCTGCTAAGGGCCTGATGACACAGATTTCATTGCTGAGTGATATTGCTTTGTAAGTAAATACCACAACTTCTTTATCCATTTTTCACTTTCTGCGATGTTGAACTTGTACTGTAAACGAGGTTCTTGTAAACAGAGGCGTCCCAAACTTTGGGGTGGCTGTGTCTTTTTGATTTTAATTTCCCTAAGCTATAGGACCATAAGTGGCAGTGCCCTAGGCCCTGTTGCTTTGTTTTTTAGATGTTTCAGGAAACACCATACACTTCTCCCGAGTGTCTGTTGGCAATTTACATCCCGCCCATCAGCATAACAAGGCTCCCAGTTCTCCATGGCCTGTCCTGCCTTTCTGGATTTTACACTTTTTTCAGATGGCCCTTTTGACCGGGGGGAAGTGAGACTTCATTGTAGTGCAGATTTCCTTTGCAAGCTTGCTTGGTTGGCCAAAAAGGGCGTATGCGTTTTTTCCTGAATATATTCAGGAAAAAACGCATACGCCCTTTTTGGCCAAGTGCATCATTGTGGACGTTCTGCCTCTTTTCCTATGCTTTCAATGCAATTCCAGTCTACCTCCTGAAATCGGTTTCCTGCAATTCTGCCCCGCTTTCAAGTCCTCTTGGCAGCCTTACTTCAGTCTATTTTTGGACGATAGCTGTCATTTATAAGTCTGCAGGTTTGTGAATTACAGTGCCCCTGAGCTCCTTTCTTCAACTCGCTTTCTTGTGACCTGGCCGCAACACCGCAGGATGGCTTCAGGCCCTAATCTGGTTCTGGCATGGCACGCTGAGCCTTTGGTTAATTCCTCTTCTTGGTAGGAAATGAGAGTTAAATTTGCCCGTCCAGACACCTCCAGCTAGTCTCCGTTGGTTCTCGCTATTCCTGTTCATCTTCCGCAGAAATTGCAAACTGGGCCAAACAGGAGGTTAAAGGGACTGACTCTCCAAGTCGGGAGAGTGTTAGTAAAGCGTCTGGAATGTTGCACCCGAGTACCAGGGTACGAAAACTGAGACATATTTGAACACGTCTCCCGATCACATGGTTGATCATACTCTAGGTTCCACATGCATGTTTTAGCTGAAGGAAGAATACCTTAAACCTGGGTAGTTGAAACCCGTGGAATGGGTACCATGCAATATGACTTCAAAGGGTCTTCATTTGCTCACTGAACCTCTCCAATCCTATCACTGCTGCGTTTATGCCCCTGTACACATGCTTGATTCTCTTTTGGAGACATAGCAATCCATAGGTTTTAAGATACTTACAAGTCAGGTACATTCTTAGGCTTTTAATATGCGGTGTTGAGTCCATTTCGTTGAGCAAGGAGTAGCTCTTGTCTATTCCATATTTGGCTTAAGGAACTTTATCTGTGCTCATTTCAATCTCTGGTTTTATGCAGCACCCCAACTCACCTTTACCCTTAAGCAAGCATAAGTTGTTTTTCTAAATTTGAGTCCCTGTTCTGTTCTGTAATTCAGTTCCTGTGTAGCCAAGTTTACATTCCGTGTATTACTGATATCTTATGATGTTTCTTTTTCTGTGTGACTTACTTCAGGTAGAATCATCATACCTGAATCCACTCATTGTGCTGCTAAGGGCCTGATGACACAGATTTCATTGCTGAGTGATATTGCTTTGTAAGTAAATACCACAACTTTTTTATCCATTTTTCACTTTCTGCGATGTTGAACTTGTACTGTAAACGAGGTTCTTGTAAACAGAGGCGTCCCAAACTTTGGGGTGGCTGTGTCTTTTTGATTTTAATTTCCCTAATCTATAGGACCATAAGTGGAAGTGCTCTAGGTTCTGTTGCTTTGTTTTTTAGATGTTTCAGGAAACACCATACACTTCTCCCGAGTGTCTGTTGGCAATTTACATCCCGCCCATCAGCATAACAAGGCTCCCAGTTCTCCATGGCCTGTCCTGCCTTTCTGGATTTTACACTTTTTTGAGATGGCCCTTTTGACCGGGGGGAAGTGAGACTTCATTGTAGTGCAGATTTCCTTTGCAAGCTTGCTTGGTTGGCCAAAAAGGGCGTATGCGTTTTTTCCTGAATATGTTCAGGAAAAAACGCATACGCCCTTTTTGGCCAAGTGCATCATTGTGGACGTTCTGCCTCTTTTCCTATGCTTTCAATGCAATTCCAGTCTACCTCCTGAAATCGGTTTCCTGCAATTCTGCCCCGCTTTCAAGTCCTCTTGGCAGCCTTACTTCAGTCTATTTTTGGACGATAGCTGTCATTTATAACTCTGCAGGTTTGTGAATTACAGTGCCCCTGAGCTCCTTTCTTCAACTCGCTTTCTTTTGAGCTGGCCGCAACACCGCAAGATGGCTTCAGGCCCTAATCTGGTTCCGGTACGGCACGCTGAGCCTTTGGTTACTTCCTCTTCCTGGTGGGAAATGAGAGTTAAATTTGCCCCTCCAGACACCTCCAGCTAGCATCTCATTGGTTCTCGCTATTCCTGTTCATATTCCGCAGAAATTGCAAACTGGGCCAAACAGGAGGTTAAAGGCGCTGACTCTCCAAGTGGGAGAGTGTTAGTAAAGCGTCTGGAATGTTGCACCCGAGTACCAGGGGAGGAAAACTGAGACATATTTGAACATGTCTCCCATTCACATGGTTGATCATACTTTGGTTCCACATGCATGTTTTAGCTGAAGGAAGAATACCTTAAACCTGGAGAGTTAAGACCCGTGTAATGGGTACCATGCAATATGACTTCAAAGGGTCTTCATTTGCTCACCGAACCTCTCCAATCCTATCACTGCTGCGTTTATGCCCCTGTACACATGCTTGATTCTCTTTCGGAGACATAGCAATCCATAGGTTTTAAGATACTTACTAGTCAGGTACATTCTTAGGCGTTTAATATGCGGTGTTGAGTCCATTTCGTTGAGCAAGGAGTAGCTCTTGTCTATTCCATATTTGACTTAAGGAACTTTATCTGTGCTCATTTCAATCTCTGGTTTTATGCAGCACCCCAACTCACCTTTACCCTTAAGCAAGCATAAGTTGTTTTTCTAAATTTGAGTCCCTGTTCTGTTCTGTAATTCAGTTCCTGTGTAGCCAAGTTTACATTCCGTGTATTACTGATATCTTATGATGTTTCTTTTTCTGTGTGACTTACTTCAGTTAGAATCATCATACCTGAATCCACTCATTGTGCTGCTAAGGGCCTGATGACACAGATTTCATTGCTGAGTGATATTGCTTTGTAAGTAAATACCACAACTTCTTTATCCATTTTTCACTTTCTGCGATGTTGAACTTGTACTGTAAACGAGGTTCTTGTAAACAGAGCCGTTCCAAACTTTGGGGTGGCTGTGTCTTTTTGATTTTAATTTCCCTAATCTATAGGACCATAAGTGGAAGTGCCCTAGGTTCTGTTGCTTTGTTTTTTAGATGTTTCAGGAAACACCATACACTTCTCCCGAGTGGTTGTTGGCAATTTACATCCCGCCCATCAGCATAACAAGGCTCCCAGTTCTCCATGGCCTGTCCTGCCTTTCTGGATTTTACACTTTTTTCAGATGGCCCTTTTGACCGGGGGGAAGTGAGACTTCATTGTAGTGCAGATTTCCTTTGCAAGCTTGCTTGGTTGGCCAAAAAGGGCGTATGCGTTTTTTCCTGAATATATTCAGGAAAAAACGCATACGCCCTTTTTGGCCAAGTGCATCATTGTGGACGTTCTGCCTCTTTTCCTATGCTTTCAATGCAATTCCAGTCTACCTCCTGAAATCGGTTTCCTGCAATTCTGCCCCGCTTTCAAGCCCTCTTGGCAGCCTTACTTCAGTCTATTTTTTGACGATAGCTGTCATTTATAACTCTGCAGGTTTGTGAATTACAGTGCCCCTGAGCTCCTTTCTTCAACTCGCTTTCTTGTGACCTGGCCGCAACACCGCAGGAGGGCTTCAGGCCCTAATCTGGTTCTGGCATGGCACGCTGAGCCTTTGGTTAATTCCTCTTCCTGGTGGGAAATGAGAGTTAAATTTGCCCGTCCAGACACCTCCAGCTAGTCTCCGTTGGTTCTCGCTATTCCTGTTCATCTTCCGCAGAAATTGCAAACTGGGCCAAACAGGAGGTTAAAGAGACTGACTCTCCAAGTCGGGAGAGTGTTAGTAAAGTGTCTGGAATGTTGCACCCGAGTACCAGGGTACGAAAACTGAGACATATTTGAACACGTCTCCCGATCACATGGTTGATCATACTCTAGATTCCACATGCATGTTTTAGCTGAAGGAAGAATACCTTAAACCTGGGTAGTTGAAACCCGTGGAATGGGTACCATGCAATATGACTTCAAAGGGTCTTCATTTGCTCACCGAACCTCTCCAATCCTATCAGTGCTGCGTTTATGCCCCTGTACACATGCTTGATTCTCTTTTGGAGACATAGCAATCCATAGGTTTTAAGATACTTACAAGTCAGGTACATTCTTAGGCGTTTAATATGGGGTGTTGAGTCCATTTCGTTGAGCAAGGAGTAGCTCTTGTCTATTCCATATTTGGCTTAAGGAACTTTATCTGTGCTCATTTCAATCTCTGGTTTTATGCAGCACCCCAACTCACCTTTACCCTTAAGCAAGCATAAGTTGTTTTTCTAAATTTGAGTCCCTGTTCTGTTCTGTAATTCAGTTCCTGTGTAGCCAAGTTTACATTCCGTGTATTACTGATATCTTATGATGTTTCTTTTTCTGTGTGACTTACTTCAGTTAGAATCATCATACCTGAATCCACTCATTGTGCTGCTAAGGGCCTGATGACACAGATTTCATTGCTGAGTGATATTGCTTTGTAAGTAAATACCACAACTTCTTTATCCATTTTTCACTTTCTGCGATGTTGAACTTGTACTGTAAACGAGGTTCTTGTAAACAGAGGCGTCCCAAACTTTGGGGTGGCTGTGTCTTTTTGATTTGAATTTCCCTAAGCTATAGGACCATAAGTGGAAGTGCCCTAGGTTCTGTTGCTTTGTTTTTTAGATGTTTCAGGAAACACAATACACTTCTCCCAAGTGTCTGTTGGCAATTTACATCCCGCCCATCAGCATAACAAGGCTCCCAGTTCTCCATGGCCTGTCCTGCCTTTCTGGATTTTACACTTTTTTGAGATGGCCCTTTTGACCGGGGGGAAGTGAGACTTCATTGTAGTGCAGATTTCCTTTCCAAGCTTGCTTGGTTGGCCAAAAAGGGCGTATGCGTTTTTTCCTGAATATGTTCAGGAAAAAACGCATACGCCCTTTTTGGCCAAGTGCATCATTGTGGACGTTCTGCCTCTTTTCCTATGCTTTCAATGCAATTCCAGTCTACCTCCTGAAATCGGTTTCCTGCAATTCTGCCCCGCCTTCAAGTCCTCTTGGCAGCCTTACTTCAGTCTATTTTTGGACGATAGCTGTCATTTATAACTCTGCAGGTTTGTGAATTACAGTGCCCCTGAGCTCCTTTCTTCAACTCGCTTTCTTTTGAGCTGGCCGCAACACCGCAGGATGGCTTCAGGCCCTAATCTGGTTCCGGTACGGCACGCTGAGCCTTTGGTTACTTCCTCTTCCTGGTGGGAAATGAGAGTTAAATTTGCCCCTCCAGACACCTCCAGCTAGCCTCTCATTGGTTCTCGCTATTCCTGTTCATCTTCCGCAGAAATTGCAAACTGGGCCAAACAGGAGGTTAAAGGCGCTGACTCTCCAAGTGGGGAGAGTGTTAGTAAAGCGTCTGGAATGTTGCACCCGAGTACCAGGGGAGGAAAACTGAGACATATTTGAACACGTCTCCCGTTCACATGGTTGATCATACTTGGGTTCCACATGCATGTTTTAGCTGAAGGAAGAATACCTTAAACCTGGAGAGTTATGACCCGTGGAATGGGTACCATGCAATATGACTTCAAAGGGTCTTCATTTGCTCACCGAACCTCTCCAATCCTATCACTGCTGCGTTTATGCCCCTGTACACATGCTTGATTCTCTTTCGGAGACATAGCAATCCATAGGTTTTAAGATACTTACTAGTCAGGTACATTCTTAGGCATTTAATATGCGGTGTTGAGTCCATTTCGTTGAGCAAGGAGTAGCTCTTGTCTATTCCATATTTGACTTAAGGAACTTTATCTGTGCTCATTTCAATCTCTGGTTTTATGCAGCACCCCAACTCACCTTTACCCTTAAGCAAGCATAAGTTGTTTTTCTAAATTTGAGTCCCTGTTCTGTTCTGTAATTCAGTTCCTGTGTAGCCAAGTTTACATTCCGTGTATTACTGATATCTTATGATGTTTCTTTTTCTGTGTGACTTATTTCAGTTAGAATCATCATACCTGAATCCACTCATTGTGCTGCTAAGGGCCTGATGACACAGATTTCATTGCTGAGTGATATTGCTTTGTAAGTAAATACCACAACTTCTTTATCCATTTTTCACTTTCTGCGATGTTGAACTTGTACTGTAAACGAGGTTCTTGTAAACAGAGCTGTTCCAAACTTTGGGGTGGCTGTGTCTTTTTGATTTTAATTTCCCTAAGCTATAGGACCATAAGTGGAAGTGCCCTAGGTTCTGTTGCTTTGTTTTTTAGATGTTTCAGGAAACACCATACACTTCTCCCGAGTGGTTGTTGGCAATTTACATCCCGCCCATCAGCATAACAAGGCTCCCAGTTCTCCATGGCCTGTCCTGCCTTTCTGGATTTTACACTTTTTTCAGATGGCCCTTTTGACCGGGGGGAAGTGAGACTTCATTGTAGTGCAGATTTCCTTTGCAAGCTTGCTTGGTTGGCCAAAAAGGGCGTATGCGTTTTTTCCTGAATATATTCAGGAAAAAACGCATACGCCCTTTTTGGCCAAGTGCATCATTGTGGACGTTCTGCCTCTTTTCCTATGCTTTCAATGCAATTCCAGTCTACCTCCTGAAATCGGTTTCCTGCAATTCTGCCCCGCTTTCAAGTCCTCTTGGCAGCCTTACTTCAGTCTATTTTTGGACGATAGCTGTCATTTATAACTCTGCAGGTTTGTGAATTACAGTGCCCCTGAGCTCCTTTCTTCAACTCGCTTTCTTGTGACCTGGCCGCAACACCGCAGGATGGCTTCAGGCCCTAATCTGGTTCCGGCCCGGCATGCTGAGCCTTTGGTTAATTCCTCTTCCTGGTGGGAAATGAGAGTTAAATTTGCCCGTCCAGACACCTCCAGCTAGCCTCTCATTGGTTCTCGCTATTCCTGTTCATCTTCCGCAGAAATTGCAAACTGGGCCAAACAGGAGGTTAAAGGGACTGACTCTCCAAGTGGGGAGAGTGTTAGTAAAGCGTCTGGAATGTTGCACCCGAGTACCAGGGGAGGAAAACTGAGACATATTTGAGCACGTCTCCCGTTCACATGGTTGATCATACTTGGGTTCCACATGCATGTTTTAGCTGAAGGAAGAATACCTTAAACCTGGAGAGTTCAGACCCGTGTAATGGGTACCATGCAATATGACTTCAAAGGGTCTTCATTTGCTCACCGAACCTCTCCAATCCTATCACTGCTGCGTTTATGCCCCTGTACACATGCTTGATTCTCTTTCGGAGACATAGCAATCCATAGGTTTTAAGATACTTACTAGTCAGGTACATTCTTAGGCGTTTAATATGGGGTGTTGAGTCCAATTTGTTGAGCAAGGAGTAGCTCTTGTCTATTCCATATTTGACTTAAGGAACTTTATCTGTGCTCATTTCAATCTCTGGTTTTATGCAGCACCCCAACTCACCTTTACCCTTAAGCAAGAATAAGTTGGTTTTCTAAATTTGAGACCCTGTTCTTTTCTGTAATTCAGTTCCTGTGTAGCCAAGTTTACATTCCGTGTATTACTGATATCTTATGATGTTTCTTTTTCTGTGTGACTTATTTCAGTTAGAATCATCATACCTGAATCCACTCATTGTGATGCTAAGGGCCTGATGACATAGATTTCATTGCTGAGTGATATTGCTTTGTAAGTAAATACCACAAGTTCTTTATCCATTTTTCACTTTCTGCGATGTTGAACTTGTACTGTAAAGGAGGTTCTTGTAAACAGAGGCGTCCCAAACTTTGGGGTGGCTGTGTCTTTTTGATTTTAATTTCCCTAAGCTATAGGACCATAAGTGGCAGTGCCCTAGGCTCTGTTGCTTTGTTTTTTAGATGTTTCAGGAAACACCATACACTTCTCCCGAGTGTCTGTTGGCAATTTACATCCCGCCCATCAGCATAACAAGGCTCCCAGTTCTCCATGGCCTGTCCTGCCTTTCTGGATTTTACACTTTTTTCAGATGGCCCTTTTGACCGGGGGGAAGTGAGACTTCATTGTAGTGCAGATTTCCTTTGCAAGCTTGCTTGGTTGGCCAAAAAGGGCGTATGCGTTTTTTCCTGAATATATTCAGGAAAAAACGCATACGCCCTTTTTGGCCAAGTGCATCATTGTGGACTTCTGCCTCTTTTCCTATGCTTTCAATGCAATTCCAGTCTACCTCCTGAAATCGGTTTCCTGCAATTCTGCCCCGGTTTCAAGTCCTCTTGGCAGCCTTACTTCAGTCTATTTTTGGACGATAGCTGTCATTTATAACTCTGCAGGTTTGTGAATTACAGTGTCCCTGAGCTCCTTTCTTCAACTCGCTTTCTTGTGACCTGGCCGCAACACCGCAGGATAGCTTCAGGACCTAATCAGGTTCCGGCCCGGCATGCTGAGCCTTTGGTTAATTCCTCTTCCTGGTGGGAAATGAGAGTTAAATTTGCCCATCCAGACACCTCCAGCTAGCCTCTCATTGGTTCTCGCTATTCCTGTTCATCTTCCGCAGAAATTGCAAACTGGGCCAAACAGGAGGTTAAAGGGACTGACTCTCCAAGTGGGGAGAGTGTTAGTAAAGCGTCTGGAATGTTGCACCCGAGTACCAGGGGAGGAAAACTGAGACATATTTGAACACGTCTCCCAATCACATGGTTGATCATACTCTAGGTTCCACATGCATGTTTTAGCTGAAGGAAGAATACGTTAAACCTGGGTAGTTGAAACCCGTGGAATGGGTACCATGCAATATGACTTCAAAGGGTCTTCATTTGCTCACCGCACCTCTCCAATCCTATCACTGCTGCGTTTATGCCCCTGTACACATGCTTGATTCTCTTTCGGAGACATAGCAATCCATAGGTTTTACGATACTTACTAGTCAGGTACATTCTTAGGCGTTTAATATGCGGTGTTGAGTCCATTTCGTTGAGCAAGGAGTAGCTCTTGTCTATTCCATATTTGACTTAAGGAACTTTATCTGTGCTCATTTCAATCTCTGGTTTTATGCAGCACCCCAACTCACCTTTACCCTTAAGCAAGCATAAGTTGGTTTTCTAAATTTGAGACCCTGTTCTGTTCTGTAATTCAGTTCCTGTGTAGCCAAGTTTCCATTCCGTGTATTACTGATATCTTATGATGTTTCTTTTTCTGTGTGACTTATTTCAGTTAGAATCATCATACCTGAATCCACTCATTGTGATGCTAAGGGCCTGATGACATAGATTTCATTGCTGAGTGATATTGCTTTGTAAGTAAATACCACAACTTCTTTATCCATTTTTCACTTTCTGCGATGTTGAACTTGTACTGTAAACGAGGTTCTTGTAAACAGAGGCGTCCCAAACTTTGGGGTGGCTGTGTCTTTTTGATTTTAATTTCCCTAAGCTATAGGACCATAAGTGGCAGTGCCCTAGGCTCTGTTGCTTTGTTTTTTAGATGTTTCAGGAAACACCATACACTTCTCCCTAGTGGTTGTTGGCAATTTACATCCCGCCCATCAGCATAACAAGGCTCCCAGTTCTCCATGGCCTGTCCTGCCTTTCTGGATTTTACACTTTTTTCAGACGGCCCTTTTGACTGGGGGGAAGTGAGACTTCATTGTAGTGCAGATTTCCTTTGCAAGCTTGCTTGGTTGGCCAAAAAGGGTGTATGCGTTTTTTCCTGAATATATTCAGGAAAAAACGCATACGCCCTTTTTAGCCAAGTGCATCATTGTGGACATTCTGCCTCTTTTCCTATGCTTTCAATGCAATTCCAGTCTACCTCCTGAAATCGGTTTCCTGCAATTCTGCCCCGCTTTCAAGTCCTCTTGGCAGCCTTACTTCAGTGTATTTTTGGACGATAGCTGGCATTTATAACTCTGCAGGTTTGTGAATTACAGTGCCCCTGAGCTCCTTTCTTCAACTCGCTTTCTTGTGACCTGGCCGCAACACCGCAGGATGGCTTCAGGCCCTAATCAGGTTCCGGCCCGGCATGCTGAGCCTTTGGTTAATTCCTCTTCCTGGTGGGAAATGAGAGTTAAATTTGCCCGTCCAGACACCTCCAGCTAGCCTCTCATTGGTTTTCGCTATTCCTGTTCATCTTCCGCAGAAATTGCAAACTGGGCCAAACAGGACGTTAAAGGGACTGACTCTCCAAGTGGGGAGAGTGTTAGTAAAGCGTCTGGAATGTTGCACCCGAGTACCAGGGGAGGAAAACTGAGACATATTTGAACACGTCTCCCGATCACATGGTTGATCATACTCTAGGTTCCACATGCATGTTTTAGCTGAAGGAAGAATACCTTAAAACTGGGTAGTTGAAACCCGTGGAATGGGTACCATGCAATATGACTTCAAAGGGTCTTCATTTGCTCACCGCACCTCTCCAATCCTATCACTGCTGCCTTTATGCCCCTGTACACATGCTTCATTCTCTTTCGGAGACATAGCAATCCATAGGTTTTAAGATACTTACAAGTCAGGTACATTCTTAGGCGTTTAATATGCGGTGTTGAGTCCATTTCGTTGAGCAAGGAGTAGCTCTTGTCTATTCCATATTTGGCTTAAGGAACTTTATCTGTGCTCATTTCAATCTCTGGTTTTATGCAGCACCCCAACTCACCTTTACCCTTAAGCAAGCATAAGTTGTTTTTCTAAATTTGAGAACCTGTTCTGTTCTGTAATTCAGTTCCTGTGTAGCCAAGTTTTCATTCCGTGTATTACTGATATCTTATGATGTTACTTTTTCTTTGTGACTTACTTCAGTTAGAATCATCATACCTGAATCCACTCATTGTGCTGCTAAGGGCCTGATGACACAGATTTCATTGCTGAGTGATATTGCTTTGTAAGTAAATACCTTACTTCTTTATCCATTTTTCACTTTCTGCGATGTTGAACTTGTACTGTAAACGAGGTTCTTGTAAACAGAGCCGTTCCAAACTTTGGGGTGGCTGTGTCTTTTTTATTTTAATTTCCCTAAGCTATAGGACCATAAGTGGAAGTGCCCTAGGCTCTGTTGCTTTGTTTTTTAGATGTTTCAGGAAACACCATACACTTCTCCCAAGTGTCTGTTGACAATTTACATCCCGCCCATCAGCATAACAAGGCTCCCAGTTCTCAATGGCCTGTTGCCTTTCTGGATTTTACACTTTTTTCAGATGGCCCTTTTGACCGGGGGGAAGTGAGACTTCCTTGTAGTGCAGATTTCCTTTGCAAGCTTGCTTGGTTGGCCAAAAAGGGCGTATGCGTTTTTTCCTGAATATATTCAGGAAAAAACGCATACGCCCTTTTTGGCCAAGTGCATCATTGTGGACGTTCTGCCTCTTTTCCTATGCTTTCAATGCAATTCCAGTCTACCTCCTGAAATCGGTTTCCTGCAATTCTGCCCCGCTTTCAAGTCCTCTTGGCAGCCTTACTTCAGTCTATTTTTGGACGATAGCTGTCATTTATAACTCTGCAGATTTGTGAATTACAGTGCCCCTGAGCTCCTTTCTTCAACTCGCTTTCTTGTGACCTGGCCGCAACACTGCAGTATGGCTTCAGGCCCTAATCTGGTTCCGGCCCGGCATGCTGAGCCTTTGGTTAATTCCTCTTCCTGGTGGGAAATGAGAGTTAAATTTGCCCGTCCAGACACCTCCAGCTAGCCTCTCATTGGTTCTCGCTATTCCTGTTCATCTTCCAAAGAAATTGCAAACTGGGCCAAACAGGAGGTTAAAGGGACTGACTCTCCAAGTGGGGAGAGTGTTAGTAAAGCGTCTGGAATGTTGCACCCGTGTACCAGGGGAGGAAAACTGAGATATATTTGAACACGTCTCCCGATCACATGGTTGATCATACTCTAGGTTCCACATGCATGTTTTAGCTGAAGGAAGAATACCTTAAACCTGGGTAGTTGAAACCCGTGGAATGGGTACCATGCAATATGACTTCAAAGGGTCTTCATTTGCTCACCGAACCTCTCCAATCCTATCACTGCTGCGTTTATGCCCCTGTACACATGCTTGATTCTCTTTCGGAGACATAGCAATCCATAGGTTTTAAGATACTTACTAGTCAGGTACATTCTTAGGCGTTTAATATGGGGTGTTGAGTCCATTTCGTTGAGCAAGGAGTAGCTCTTGTCTATTCCATATTTGGCTTAAGGAACTTTATCTGTGCTCATTTCAATCTCTGGTTTTATGCAGCACCCCAACTCACCTTTACCCTTAAGCAAGAATAAGTTGGTTTTCTAAATTTGAGACGCTGTTCTGTTCTGTAATTCAGTTCCTGTGTAGCCAAGTTTACATTCCGTGTATTACTGATATCTTATGATGTTTCTTTTTCTGTGTGACTTATTTCAGTTAGAATCATCATACCTGAATCCACTCATTGTGCTGCTAAGGGCCTGATGACACAGATTTCATTGCTGAGTGATATTGCTTTGTAAGTAAATACCACAACTTCTTTATCCATTTTTCACTTTCTGCGGTGTTGAACTTGTACTGTAAACGAGGTTCTTGTAAACAGAGCTGTTCCAAACTTTGGGGTGGCTGTGTCTTTTTGATTTTAATTTCCCTAAGCTATAGGACCATAAGTGGAAGTGCCCTAGGTTCTGTTGCTTTGTTTTTTAGATGTCTCAGGAAACACCATACACTTCTCCCAAGTGGTTGTTGGCAATTTACATCCCGCCCATCAGCATAACAAGGCTCCCAGTTCTCCATGACCTTTCCTGCCTTTCTGGATTTTACACTTTTTTCAGATGGCCCTTTTGGCCCGGGGGAAGTGAGACTTCATTGTAGTGCAGATTTCCTTTGCAAGCTTGCTTGGTTGGCCAAAAAGGGCGTATGCGTTTTTTCCTGAATATATTCAGGAAAAAACGCATACGCCCTTTTTGGCCAAGTGCATCATTGTGGACGTTCTGCCTCTTTTCCTATGCTTTCAATGCAATTCCAGTCTACCTCCTGAAATCGGTTTCCTGCAATTCTGCCCCGCTTTCAAGTCCTCTTGGCAGCCTTACTTCAGTCTATTTTTGGACGATAGCTGTCATTTATAACTCTGCAGGTTTGTGAATTACAGTGCCCCTGAGCTCCTTTCTTCAACTCGCTTTCTTGTGACCTGGCCGCAACACCGCAGGATGGCTTCAGGCCCTAATCTGGTTCCGGCCCGGCATGCTGAGCCTTTGGTTATTTCCTCTTCCTGGTGGGAAATGAGAGTTAAATTTGCCCGTCCAGACACCTCCAGCTAGCCTCTCATTGGTTCTCACTATTCCTGTTCATCTTCCACAGAAATTGCAAACTGGGCCAAACAGGAGGTTAAAGGCGCTGACTCTCCAAGTGGGGAGAGTGTTAGTAAAGCGTCTGGAATGTTGCACCCGAGTACCAGGGGAGGAAAACTGAGACATATTTGAACACGTCTCCTGATCACATGGTTGATCATACTCTAGGTTCCACATGCATGTTTTAGCTGAAGGAAGAATACCTTAAACCTGGGTAGTTGAAACCCGTGGAATGGGTACCATGCAATATGACTTCAAAGGGTCTTCATTTGCTCACCGCACCTCTCCAATCCTATCACTGCTGCGTTTATGCCCCTGTACACATGCTTGATTCTCTTTCGGAGACATAGCAATCCATAGGTTTTAAGATACTTACTAGTCAGGTACATTCTTAGGCGTTTAATATGGGGTGTTGAGTCCATTTCGTTGAGCAAGGAGTAGCTCTTGTCTATTCCATATTTGGCTTAAGGAACTTTATCTGTGCTCATTTCAATCTCTGGTTTTATGCAGCACCCCAACTCACCTTTACCCTTAAGCAAGAATAAGTTGGTTTTCTAAATTTGAGACCCTGTTCTGTTCTGTAATTCAGTTCCTGTGTAGCCAAGTTTACATTCCGTGTATTACTGATATCTTATGATGTTTCTTTTTCTGTGTGACTTATTTCAGTTAGAATCATCATACCTGAATCCACTCATTGTGCTGCTAAGGGCCTGATGACACAGATTTCATTGCTGAGTGATATTGCTTTGTAAGTAAATACCACAACTTCTTTATCCATTTTTCACTTTCTGCGATGTTGAACTTGTACTGTAAACGAGGTTCTTGTAAACAGAGCCGTCCCAAACTTTGGGGTGGCTGTGTCTTTTTGATTTTAATTTCCCTAAGCTATAGGACCATAAGTGGCAGTGCCCTAGGCTCTCTTGCTTTGTTTTTTAGATGTTTCAGGAAACACCATACACTTCTCCCGAGTGTCTGTTGGCAATTTACATCCCGCCCATCAGCATAACAAGGCTCCCAGTTATCCATGGTCTGTCCTACCTTTCTGGATTTTACACTTTTTTCAGATGGCCCTTTTGACTGGGGGGAAGTGAGACTTCATTGTAGTGCAGATTTCCTTTGCAAGCTTGCTTGGTTGGCCAAAAAGGGCGTATGCGTTTTTTCCTGAATATATTCAGGAATAATTTGCCCGTCCAGACACCTCCAGCTAGCCTCTCATTGGTTCTCGCTATTCCTGTTCATCTTCCGCAGAAATTGCAAACTGGGCCAAACAGGAGGTTAAAGGCGCTGACTCTCCAAGTGGGGAGAGTGTTAGTAAAGCGTCTGGAATGTTGCACCCGAGTACCAGGGGAGGAAAACTGAGACACATTTGAACACGTCTCCCGTTCACATGTTTGATCATACTTGGGTTCCACATGCATGTTTTAGCTGAAGGAAGAATACCTTAAACCTGGAGAGTTGAGACCCGTGTAATGGGTACCATGCAATATGACTTCAAAGGGTCTTCATTTGCTCACCGAACCTCTCCAATCCTATCACTGCTGCGTTTATGCCCCTGTACACATGCTTGATTCTCTTTTGGAGACATAGCAATCCATAGGTTTTACGATACTTACTAGTCAGGTACATTCTTAGGCGTTTAATATGCGGTGTTGAGTCCATTTCGTTGAGCAAGGAGTAGCTCTTGTCTATTCCATATTTGACTTAAGGAACTTTATCTGTGCTCATTTCAATCTCTGGTTTTATGCAGCACCCCAGCTCACCTTTACCCTTAAGCAAGCATAAGTTGGTTTTCTAAATTTGAGAACCTGTTCTGTTCTGTAATTCAGTTCCTGTGTAGCCAAGTTTCCATTCCGTGTATTACTGATATCTTATGATGTTTCTTTTTCTGTGTGACTTATTTCAGTTAGAATCATCATACCTGAATCCACTCATTGTGCTGCTACGGGCCTGATGACACAGATTTCATTGCTGAGTGATATTGCTTTGTAAGTAAATACCACAACTTCTTTATCCATTTTTCACTTTCTGCGATGTTGAACTTGTACTGTAAACGAGGTTCTTGTAAACAGAGCCGTTCCAAACTTTGGGGTGGCTGTGTCTTTTTGATTTTAATTTCCCTAAGCTATAGGACCATAAGTGGCAGTGCCCTAGGCTCTGTTGCTTTGTTTTTTAGATGTTTCAGGAAACACCATACACTTCTCCCAAGTGTCTGTTGGCAATTTACATCCCGCCCATCAGCATAACAAGGCTCCCAGTTGTCCATGGCCTGTCCTGCCTTTCTGGATTTTACACTTTTTTCAGATGGCCCTTTTGACCGGGGGGAAGTGAGACTTCATTGTAGTGCAGATTTCCTTTGCAAGCTTGCTTGGTTGGCCAAAAAGGGCGTATGCGTTTTTTCCTGAATATATTCAGGAAAAAACGCATACGCCCTTTTTGGCCAAGTGCATCATTGTGGACGTTCTGCCTCTTTTCCTATGCTTTCAATGCAATTCCAGTCTACCTCTTGAAATCGGTGTCCTGCAATTGTGCCCCGCTTTCAAGTCCTCTTGGCAGCCTTACTTCAGTCTATTTTTGGACGATAGCTGTCATTTATAACTCTGCAGGTTTGTGAATTACAGTGCCCCTGAGCTCCTTTCTTCAACTCGCTTTCTTGTGACCTGGCCGCAACACCGCAGGATGGCTTCAGGCCCTAATCTGGTTCCGGCCCGGCATGCTGAGCCTTTGGTTAATTCCTCTTCCTGGTGGGAAATGAGAGTTAAATTTGCCCGTCCAGACACCTCCAGCTAGCCTCTCATTGGTTCTCGCTATTCCTGTTCATCTTCCGCAGAAATTGCAAACTGGGCCAAACAGGAGGTTAAAGGGACTGACTCTCCAAGTGGGGAGAGTGTTAGTAAAGCGTCTGGAATGTTGCACCCGAGTACCAGGGGAGGAAAACTGAGACATATTTAAACACGTCTCCCGATCACATGGTTGATCATACTCTAGGTTCCACATGCATGTTTTAGCTGAAGGAAGAATACCTTAAACCTGGGTAGTTGAAACCCGTGGAATGGGTACCATGCAATATGACTTCAAAGGGTCTTCATTTGCTCACCGAACCTCTCCAATCCTATCACTGCTGCGTTTATGCCCCTGTACACATGCTTGATTCTCTTTCGGAGACATAGCAATCCATAGGTTTTAAGATACTTACTAGTCAGGTACATTCTTAGGCGTTTAATATGGGGTGTTGAGTCCATTTCGTTGAGCAAGGAGTAGCTCTTGTCTATTCCATATTTGGCTTAAGGAACTTTATCTGTGCTCATTTCAATCTCTGGTTTTATGCAGCACCCCAACTCACCTTTACCCTTAAGCAAGAATAAGTTGGTTTTCTAAATTTGAGACCCTGTTCTGTTCTGTAATTCAGTTCCTGTGTAGCCAAGTTTACATTCCGTGTATTACTGATATCTTATGATGTTTCTTTTTCTGTGTGACTTATTTCAGTTAGAATCATCATACCTGAATCCACTCATTATGCTGCTAAGGGCCTGATGACACAGATTTCATTGCTGAGTGATATTGCTTTGTAAGTAAATACCACAACTTCTTTATCCATTTTTCACTTTCTGCGATGTTGAACTTGTACTGTAAACGAGGTTCTTGTAAACAGAGCCGTTCCAAACTTTGGGGTGGCTGTGTCTTTTTGATTTTAATTTCCCTAAGCTATAGGACCATAAGTGGAAGTGCCCTAGGCTCTGTTGCTTTGTTTTTTAGATGTTTCAGGAAACACCATACACTTCTCCCGAGTGTCTGTTGGCAATTTACATCCCGCCCATTAGCATATCAAGGCTCCCAGTTCTCCATGGCCTGTTGCCTTTCTGGATTTTACACTTTTTTCAGATGGCCCTTTTGGACGGGGGAAAGTGAGACTTCATTGTAGTGCAGATTTCCTTTGCAAGCTTGTTTGGTTGGCCAAAAAGGGCGTATGCGTTTTTTCCTGAATATATTCAGGAAAAAACGCATACGCCCTTTTTGGCCAAGTGCATCATTGTGGACGTTCTGCCTCTTTTCCTATGCTTTCAATGCAATTCCAGTCTACCTCCTGAAATCGGTTTCCTGCAATTCTGCCCCGCTTTCAAGTCCTCTTGGCAGCCTTACTTCAGTCTATTTTTGGACGATAGCTGTCATTTATAACTCTGCAGGTTTGTGAATTACAGTGCCCCTGAGCTCCTTTCTTCAACTCGCTTTCTTTTGAGCTGGCCGCAACACCGCAGGATGGCTTCAGGCCCTAATCTGGTTCCGGCCCGGCATGCTGAGCCTTTGGTTAATTCCTCTTCCTGGTGGGAAATGAGAGTTAAATTTGCCCGTCCAGACACCTCCAGCTAGCCTCTCATTGGTTCTCGCTATTCCTGTTCATCTTCCGCAGAAATTGCAAACTGGGCCAAACAGGAGGTTAAAGGGACTGACTCTCCAAGTGGGGAGAGTGTTAGTAAAGCGTCTGGAATGTTGCACCCGAGTACCAGGGGAGGAAAACTGAGACATATTTGAACACGTCTCCCGATCACATGGTTGATCATACTCTAGGTTCCACATGCATGTTTTAGCTGAAGGAAGAATACCTTAAACCTGGGTAGTTGAAACCCGTGGAATGGGTACCATGCAATATGACTTCAAAGGGTCTTCATTTGCTCACCGAACCTCTCCAATCCTATCACTGCTGCGTTTATGCCCCTGTACACATGCTTGATTCTCTTTCGGAGACATAGCAATCCATAGGTTTTAAGATACTTACTAGTCAGGTACATTCTTAGGCGTTTAATATGGGGTGTTGAGTCCATTTCGTTGAGCAAGGAGTAGCTCTTGTCTATTCCATATTTGGCTTAAGGAACTTTATCTGTGCTCATTTCAATCTCTGGTTTTATGCAGCACCCCAACTCACCTTTACCCTTAAGCAAGAATAAGTTGGTTTTCTAAATTTGAGACCCTGTTCTGTTCTGTAATTCAGTTCCTGTGTAGCCAAGTTTACATTCCGTGTATTACTGATATCTTATGATGTTTCTTTTTCTGTGTGACTTATTTCAGTTAGAATCATCATACCTGAATCCACTCATTGTGCTGCTAAGGGCCTGATGACACAGATTTCATTGCTGAGTGATATTGCTTTGTAAGTAAATACCACAACTTCTTTATCCATTTTTCACTTTCTGCGATGTTGAACTTGTACTGTAAACGAGGTTCTTGTAAACAGAGCCGTCCCAAACTTTGGGGTGGCTGTGTCTTTTTGATTTTAATTTCCCTAAGCTATAGGACCATAAGTGGCAGTGCCCTAGGCTCTCTTGCTTTGTTTTTTAGATGTTTCAGGAAACACCATACACTTCTCCCGAGTGTCTGTTGGCAATTTACATCCCGCCCATCAGCATAACAAGGCTCCCAGTTATCCATGGTCTGTCCTACCTTTCTGGATTTTACACTTTTTTCAGATGGCCCTTTTGACTGGGGGGAAGTGAGACTTCATTGTAGTGCAGATTTCCTTTGCAAGCTTGCTTGGTTGGCCAAAAAGGGCGTATGCGTTTTTTCCTGAATATATTCAGGAATAATTTGCCCGTCCAGACACCTCCAGCTAGCCTCTCATTGGTTCTCGCTATTCCTGTTCATCTTCCGCAGAAATTGCAAACTGGGCCAAACAGGAGGTTAAAGGCGCTGACTCTCCAAGTGGGGAGAGTGTTAGTAAAGCGTCTGGAATGTTGCACCCGAGTACCAGGGGAGGAAAACTGAGACACATTTGAACACGTCTCCCGTTCACATGTTTGATCATACTTGGGTTCCACATGCATGTTTTAGCTGAAGGAAGAATACCTTAAACCTGGAGAGTTGAGACCCGTGTAATGGGTACCATGCAATATGACTTCAAAGGGTGTTCATTTGCTCACCGAACCTCTCCAATCCTATCACTGCTGCGTTTATGCCCCTGTACACATGCTTGATTCTCTTTTGGAGACATAGCAATCCATAGGTTTTACGATACTTACTAGTCAGGTACATTCTTAGGCGTTTAATATGCGGTGTTGAGTCCATTTCGTTGAGCAAGGAGTAGCTCTTGTCTATTCCATATTTGACTTAAGGAACTTTATCTGTGCTCATTTCAATCTCTGGTTTTATGCAGCACCCCAGCTCACCTTTACCCTTAAGCAAGCATAAGTTGGTTTTCTAAATTTGAGAACCTGTTCTGTTCTGTAATTCAGTTCCTGTGTAGCCAAGTTTCCATTCCGTGTATTACTGATATCTTATGATGTTTCTTTTTCTGTGTGACTTATTTCAGTTAGAATCATCATACCTGAATCCACTCATTGTGATACTAAGGGCCTGATGACACAGATTTCATTGCTGAGTGATATTGCTTTGTAAGTAAATACCACAACTTCTTTATCCATTTTTCACTTTCTGCGATGTTGAACTTGTACTGTAAACGAGGTTCTTGTAAACAGAGGCGTCCCAAACTTTGGGGTGGCTGTGTCTTTTTGATTTTAATTTCCCTAAGCTATAGGACCATAAGTGGCAGTGCCCTAGGCTCTGTTGCTTTGTTTTTTAGATGTTTCAGGAAACACCATACACTTCTCCCGAGTGTCTGTTGGCAATTTACATCCCGCCCATCAGCATAACAAGGCTCCCAGTTCTCCATGGCCTGTCCTACCTTTCTGGATTTTACACTTTTTTCACATGGCCCTTTTGACCGGGGGGAAGTGAGACTTCATTGTAGTGCAGATTTCCTTTGCAAGCTTGCTTGGTTGGCCAAAAAGGGCGTATGCGTTTTTTCCTGAATATATTCAGGAATAATTTGCCCGTCCAGACACCTCCAGCTAGCCTCTCATTGGTTCTCGCTATTCCTGTTCATCTTCCGCAGAAATTGCAAACTGGGCCAAACAGGAGGTTAAAGGCGCTGACTCTCCAAGTGGGGAGAGTGGTAGTAAAGCGTCTGGAATGTTGCACCCGAGTACCAGGGGAGGAAAACTGAGACATATTTGAACACGTCTCCCGTTCACATGGTTGATCATACTTGGGTTCCACATGCATGTTTTAGATGAAGGAAGAATACCTTAAACCTGGAGAGTTGAGACCCGTGTAATGGGTACCATGCAATATGACTTCAAAGGGTCTTCATTTGCTCACCGAACCTCTCCAATCGTATCACTGCTGCGTTTATGCCCCTGTACACATGCTTGATTCTCTTTTGGAGACATAGCAATCCATAGGTTTTACGATACTTACTAGTCAGGTACATTCTTAGGCGTTTAATATGCGGTGTTGAGTCCATTTCGTTGAGCAAGGAGTAGCTCTTGTCTATTCCATATTTGACTTAAGGAAATTTATCTGTGCTCATTTCAATCTCTGGTTTTATGCAGCACCCCAACTCACCTTTCCCCTTAAGCAAGCATAAGTTGGTTTTCTAAATTTGAGACCCTGTTCTGTTCTGTAATTCAGTTCCTGTGTAGCCAAGTTTCCATTCCGTGTATTACTGATATCTTATGATGTTTCTTTTTCTGTGTGACTTATTTCAGTTAGAATCATCATACCTGAATCCACTCATTGTGATGCTAAGGGCCTGATGACATAGATTTCATTGCTGAGTGATATTGCTTTGTAAGTAAATACCACAACTTCTTTATCCATTTTTCACTTTCTGCGATGTTGAACTTGTACTGTAAACGAGGTTCTTGTAAACAGAGGCGTCCCAAACTTTGGGGTGGCTGTGTCTTTTTGATTTTAATTTCCCTAAGCTATAGGACCATAAGTGGCAGAGCCCTAGGCTCTCTTGCTTTGTTTTTTAGATGTTTCAGGAAACACCATACACTTCTCCCGAGTGGTTGTTGGCAATTTACATCCCGCCCATCAGCATAACAAGGCTCCCAGTTCTCCATGGCCTGTTGCCTTTCTGGATTTTACACTTTTTTCAGATGGCCCTTTTGACCGGGGGGAAGTGAGACTTCATTGTAGTGCAGATTTCCTTTGCAAACTTGCTTGGTTGGCCAAAAAGGGCGTATGCGTTTTTTCCTGAATATATTCAGGAAAAAACGCATACGCCCTTTTTGGCCAAGTGCATCATTGTGGACGTTCTGCCTCTTTTCCTATGCTTTCAATGCAATTCCAGTCTACCTCCTGAAATCGGTTTCCTGCAATTCTGCCCCGCTTTCAAGTCCTCTTGGCAGCCTTACTTCAGTCTATTTTTGGACGATAGCTGTCATTTATAACTCTGCAGGTTTGTGAATTGCAGTGCCCCTGAGCTCCTTTCTTCAACTCGCTTTCTTGTGACCTGGCCGCAACACCACAGGATGGCTTCAGGCCCTAATCTGGTTCCGGCCCGGCATGCTGAGCCTTTGGTTAATTCCTCTTCCTGGTGGGAAATGAGAGTTAAATTTGCCTGTCCGGACACCTCCAGCTAGTCTCTCATTGGTTCTCGCTATTCCTGTTCATCTTCCGCAGAAATTGCAAACTGGGCCAAACAGGAGGTTAAAGGCGCTGACTCTCCAAGTGGGGAGAGTGTTAGTAAAGCGTCTGGAATGTTGCACCCGAGTACCAGGGGAGGAAAACTGAGACACATTTGAACACGTCTCCCGTTCACATGGTTGATCATACTTGGGTTCCACATGCATGTTTTAGCTGAAGGAAGAATACCTTAAACCTGGAGAGTTGAGACCCGTGGAATGGGTACCATGCAATATGACTTCAAAGGGTCTTCATTTGCTCACCGAACCTCTCCAATCCTATCACTGCTGCGTTTATGCCCCTGTACACATGCTTGATTCTCTTTTGGAGACATAGCAATCCATAGGTTTTACGATACTTACTAGTCAGGTACATTCTTAGGCGTTTAATATGGGGTGTTGAGTCCATTTCGTTGAGCAAGGAGTAGCTCTTGTCTATTCCATATTTGGCTTAAGGAACTT
Organism: Delphinus delphis; assembly: GCF_949987515.2. Classification (NCBI taxonomy): domain Eukaryota; kingdom Metazoa; phylum Chordata; class Mammalia; order Artiodactyla; family Delphinidae; genus Delphinus; species Delphinus delphis. Next base: position 554,305 of record NW_027192724.1, read on the forward strand.
TATCTGTGCTCATTTCAATCTCTGGTTTTATGCAGCTCCCCAGCTCACCTTTACCCTTAAGCAAGCATAAGTTGGTTTTCTAAATTTGAGACCCTGTTCTGTTCTGTAATTCAGTTCCTGTGTAGCCAAGTTTCCATTCCGTGTATTACTGGTATCTTATGATGTTTCTTTTTCTGTGTGACTTATTTCAGTTAGAATCATCATACCTGAATCCACTCATTGTGCTGCTAAGGGCCTGATGACATAGATTTCATTGCTGAGTGATATTGCTTTGTAAGTGAATACCACAACTTCTTTATCCATTTTTCACTTTCTGCGATGTTGAACTTGTACTGTAAACGAGGTTCTTGTAAACAGAGCCGTTCCAAACTTTGGGGTGGCTGTGTCTTTTTGATTTTAATTTCCCTAAGCTATAAGACCATAAGTGGCAGTGCCCTAGGCTCTGTTGCTTTGTTTTTTAGATGTTTCAGGAAACACCATACACTTCTCCCAAGTGTCTGTTGGCAATTTACATACCGCCCATCAGCATAACAAGGCTCCCAGTTCTCAATGGCCTGTTGCCTTTCTGGATTTTACACTTTTTTCAGATGGCCCTTTTGACCGGGGGGAAGTGAGACTTCATTGTAGTGCAGATTTCCTTTGCAAGCTTGCTTGGTTGGCCAAAAAGGGCGTATGCGTTTTTTCCTGAATATATTCAGGAAAAAACGCATACGCCCTTTTTGGCCAAGTGCATCATTGTGGACGTTCTGCCTCTTTTCCTATGCTTTCAATGCAATTCCAGTCTACCTCCTGAAATCGGTTTCCTGCAATTCTGCCCCGCTTTCAAGTCCTCTTGGCAGCCTTACTTCAGTCTATTTTTGGACGATAGGCTGTCATTTATAACTCTGCAGGTTTGTGAATTGCAGTGCCCCTGAGCTCCTTTCTTCAACTCGCTTTCTTGTGACCTGGCCGCAACACCACAGGATGGCTTCAGGCCCTAATCTGGTTCCGGCCCGGCATGCTGAGCCTTTGGTTAATTCCTCTTCCTGGTGGGAAATGAGAGTTAAATTTGCCCGTCCGGACACCTCCAGCTAGTCTCTCATTGGTTCTCGCTATTCCTGTTCATCTTCCGCAGAAATTGCAAACTGGCCCAAACAGGAGGTTAAAGGGACTGACTCTCCAAGTGGGGAGAGTGTTAGTAAAGCGTCTGGAATGTTGCACCCGAGTACCAGGGGAGGAAAACTGAGACACATTTGAACACGTCTCCCGTTCACATGGTTGATCATACTTGGGTTCCACATGCATGTTTTAGCTGAAGGAAGAATACCTTAAACCTGGAGAGTTGAGACCCGTGGAATGGGTACCATGCAATATGACTTCAAAGGGTCTTCATTTGCTCACCGAACCTCTCCAATCCTATCACTGCTGCGTTTATGCCCCTGTACACATGCTTGATTCTCTTCTGGAGACATAGCAATCCATAGGTTTTACGATACTTACTAGTCAGGTACATTCTTAGGCGTTTAATATGCGGTGTTGAGTCCATTTCGTTGAGCAAGGAGTAGCTCTTGTCTATTCCATATTTGGCTTAAGGAACTTTATCTGTGCTCATTTCAATCTCTGGTTTTATGCAGCTCCCCAGCTCACCTTTCCCCTTAAGCAAGCATAAGTTGGTTTTCTAAATTTGAGACCCTGTTCTGTTCTGTAATTCAGTTCCTGTGTAGCCAAGTTTCCATTCCGAGTATTACTGGTATCTTATGATGTTTCTTTTTCTGTGTGGCTTATTTCAGTTAGAATCATCATACCTGAATCCACTCATTGTGATGCTAAGGGGCTGATGACATAGATTTCATTGCTGAGTGATATTGCTTTGTAAGTAAATACCACAACTTCTTTATCCATTTTTCACTTTCTGCGATGTTGAACTTGTACTGTAAACGAGGTTCTTGTAAACAGAGGCGTCCCAAACTTTGGGGTGGCTGTGTCTTTTTGATTTTAATTTCCCTAAGTTATAGGACCATAAGTGGCAGTGCCCTAGGCTCTGTTGCTTTGTTTTTTAGATGTTTCAGGAAACACCATACACTTCTCCCGAGTGTCTGTTGGCAATTTACATCCCGCCCATCAGCATAACAAGGCTCCCAGTTCTCCATGGCCTGTCCTACCTTTGTGGATTTTACACTTTTTTCAGATGGCCCTTTTGACCGGGGGGAAGTGAGACTTCATTGTAGTGAAGATTTCCTTTGCAAGCTTGCTTGGTTGGCCAAAAAGGGCGTATGCGTTTTTTCCTGAATATATTCAGGAATAATTTGCCCGTCCAGACACCTCCAGCTAGCCTCTCATTGGTTCTCGATATTCCTGTTCATCTTCCGCAGAAATTGCAAACTGGGCCAAACAGGAGGTTAAAGGCGCTGACTCTCCAAGTGGGGAGAGTGTTAGTAAAGCGTCTGGAATGTTGCACCCGAGTACCAGGGGAGGAAAACTGAGACATATTTGAACACGTCTCCCGTTCACATGGTTGATCATACTTGGGTTCCACATGCATGTTTTAGCTGAAGGAAGAATACCTTAAACCTGGAGAGTTGAGACCCGTGTAATGGGTACCATGCAATATGACTTCAAAGGGTCTTCATTTGCTCACCGAACCTCTCCAATCCTATCACTGCTGCGTTTATGCCCCTGTACACATGCTTGATTCTCTTTTGGAGACATAGCAATCCATAGGTTTTACGATACTTACTAGTCAGGTACATTCTTAGGCGTTTAATATGCGGTGTTGAGTCCATTTCGTTGAGCAAGGAGTAGCTCTTGTCTATTCCATATTTGACTTAAGGAACTTTATCTGTGCTCATTTCAATCTCTGGTTTTATGCAGCACCCCAACTCACCTTTACCCTTAAGCAAGCATAAGTTGGTTTTCTAAATTTGAGACCCTGTTCTGTTCTGTAATTCAGTTCCTGTGTAGCCAAGTTTCCATTCCGTGTATTACTGATATCTTATGATGTTTCTTTTTCTGTGTGACTTATTTCAGTTAGAATCATCATACCTGAATCCACTCATTGTGATGCTAAGGGCCTGATGACATAGATTTCATTGCTGAGTGATATTGCTTTGTAAGTAAATACCACAACTTCTTTATCCATTTTTCACTTTCTGCGATGTTGAACTTGTACTGTAAACGAGGTTCTTGTAAACAGAGGCGTCCCAAACTTTGGGGTGGCTGTGTCTTTTTGATTTTAATTTCCCTAAGCTATAGGACCATAAGTGGCAGTGCCCTAGGCTCTCTTGCTTTGTTTTTTAGATGTTTCAGGAAACACCATACACTTCTCCCGAGTGTCTGTTGGCAATTTACATCCCGCCCATCAGCATAACAAGGCTCCCAGTTATCCATGGTCTGTCCTACCTTTCTGGATTTTACACTTTTTTCAGATGGCCCTTTTGACCGGGGGGAAGTGAGACTTCATTGTAGTGCAGATTTCCTTTGCAAGCTTGCTTGGTTGGCCAAAAAGGGCGTATGCGTTTTTTCCTGAATATATTCAGGAATAATTTGCCCGTCCAGACACCTCCAGCTAGCCTCTCATTGGTTCTCGCTATTCCTGTTCATCTTCCGCAGAAATTGCAAACTGGGCCAAACAGGAGGTTAAAGGCGCTGACTCTCCAAGTGGGGAGAGTGTTAGTAAAGCGTCTGGAATGTTGCACCCGAGTACCAGGGGAGGAAAACTGAGACACATTTGATCACGTCTCCCGTTCACATGGTTGATCATACTTGGGTTCCACATGCATGTTTTAGCTGAAGGAAGAATACCTTAAACCTGGAGAGTTGAGACCCGTGGAATGGGTACCATGCAATATGACTTCAAAGGGTCTTCATTTGCTCACCGAACCTCTCCAATCCTATCACTGCTGCGTTTATGCCCCTGTACACATGCTTGATTCTCTTCTGGAGACATAGCAATCCATAGGTTTTACGATACTTACTAGTCAGGTACATTCTTAGGCGTTTAATATGCGGTGTTGAGTCCATTTCGTTGAGCAAGGAGTAGCTCTTGTCTATTCCATATTTGACTTAAGGAACTTTATCTGTGCTCATTTCAATCTCTGGTTTTATGCAGCACCCCAGCTCACCTTTACCCTTAAGCAAGCATAAGTTGGTTTTCTAAATTTGAGACCCTGTTCTGTTCTGTAATTCAGTTCCTGTGTAGCCAAGTTTCCATTCCGTGTATTACTGATATCTTATGATGTTTCTTTTTCTGTGTGACTTATTTCAGTTAGAATCATCATACCTGAATCCACTCATTGTGATACTAAGGGCCTGATGACACAGATTTCATTGCTGAGTGATATTGCTTTGTAAGTAAATACCACAACTTCTTTATCCATTTTTCACTTTCTGCGATGTTGAACTTGTACTGTAAACGAGGTTCTTGTAAACAGAGGCGTCCCAAACTTTGGGGTGGCTGTGTCTTTTTGATTTTAATTTCCCTAAGCTATAGGACCATAAGTGGCAGAGCCCTAGGCTCTCTTGCTTTGTTTTTTAGATGTTTCAGGAAACACCATACACTTCTCCCGAGTGGTTGTTGGCAATTTACATCCCGCCCATCAGCATAACAAGGCTCCCAGTTCTCCATGGCCTGTTGCCTTTCTGGATTTTACACTTTTTTCAGAAGGCCCTTTTGACCGGGGGGAAGTGAGACTTCATTGTAGTGCAGATTTCCTTTGCAAGCTTGCTTGGTTGGCCAAAAAGGGCGTATGCGTTTTTTCCTGAATATATTCAGGAATAATTTGCCCGTCCAGACACCTCCAGCTAGCCTCTCATTGGTTCTCGCTATTCCTGTTCATCTTCCGCAGAAATTGCAAACTGGGCCAAACAGGAGGTTAAAGGGACTGACTCTCCAAGTGGGGAGAGTGTTAGTAAAGCGTCTGGAATGTTGCACCCGAGTACCAGGGGAGGAAAACTGAGACACATTTGAACACGTCTCCCAATCACATGGTTGATCATACTTGGGTTCCACATGCATGTTTTAGCTGAAGGAAGAATACCTTAAACCTGGAGAGTTGAGACCCGTGGAATGGGTACCATGCAATATGACTTCAAAGGGTCTTCATTTGCTCACCGAACCTCTCCAATCCTATCACTGCTGCGTTTATGCCCCTGTACACATGCTTGATTCTCTTTCGGAGACATAGCAATTCTTAGGTTTTAAGTTACTTACAAGTCAGGTACATTCTTAGGCGTTTAATATGCGGTGTTGAGTCCATTTCGTTGAGCAAGGAGTAGCTCTTGTCTATTCCATATTTGGCTTAAGGAACTTTATCTGTGCTCATTTCAATCTCTGGTTTTATGCAGCACCCCAACTCACCTTTACCCTTAAGCAAGCATAAGTTGTTTTTCTAAATTTGAGACCCTGTTCTGTTCTGTAATTCAGTTCCTGTGTAGCCAAGTTTCCATTCCGTGTATTACTGATATCTTATGATGTTTCTTTTTCTGTGTGACTTATTTCAGTTAGAATCATCATACCTGAATCCACTCATTGTGATGCTAAGGGCCTGATGACATAGATTTCATTGCTGAGTGATATTGCTTTGTAAGTAAATACCACAACTTCTTTATCCATTTTTCACTTTCTGCGATGTTGAACTTGTACTGTAAACGAGGTTCTTGTAAACAGAGGCGTCCCAAACTGTGGGGTGGTTGTGTCTTTTTGATTTTAATTTCCCTAAGCTATAGGACCATAAGTGGCAGTGCCCTAGGCTCTCTTGCTTTGTTTTTTAGATGTTTCAGGAAACACCATACACTTCTCCCGAGTGTCTGTTGGCAATTTACATCCCGCCCATCAGCATAACAAGGCTCCCAGTTCTCCATGGCCTGTCCTGCCTTTCTGGATTTTACACTTTTTTCAGATGGCCCTTTTGACCGGGGGGAAGTGAGACTTCATTGTAGTGCAGATTTCCTTTGCAAGCTTGCTTGGTTGGCCAAAAAGGGCGTATGCGTTTTTTCCTGAATATATTCAGGAAAAAACGCATACGCCCTTTTTGGCCAAGTGCATCATTGTGGACGTTCTGCCTCTTTTCCTATGCTTTCAATGCAATTCCAGTCTACCTCCTGAAATCGGTTTCCTGCAATTCTGCCCCGCTTTCAAGTCCTCTTGGCAGCCTTACTTCAGTCTATTTTTGGACGATAGCTGTCATTTATAACTCTGCAGGTTTGTGAATTACAGTGCCCCTGAGCTCCTTTCTTCAACTCGCTTTCTTGTGACCTGGCCGCAACACCGCAGGATGGCTTCAGGCCCTAATCTGGTTCCGGCCCGGCATGCTGAGCCTTTGGTTAATTCCTCTTCCTGGTGGGAAATGAGAGTTAAATTTGCCCATTCAGACACCTCCGGCTAGTCTCTCATTGGTTCTCGCTATTCCTGTTCATCTTCCGCAGAAATTGCAAACTGGGCCAAACATGAGGTTAAAGGGACTGACTCTCCAAGTGGGGAGAGTGTTAGTAAAGCGTCTGGAATGTTGCACCCGAGTACCAGGGGAGGAAAACTGAGACATATTTGAACACGTCTCCCGTTCACATGGTTGATCATACTCTGGGTTCCACATGCATGTTTTAGCTGAAGGAAGAATACCTTAAACCTGGAGAGTTGAGACCCGTGGAATGGGTACCATGCAATATGACTTCAAAGGGTCTTCATTTGCTCACCGAACCTCTCCAATCCTATCACTGCTGCGTTTATGCCCCTGTACACATGCTTGATTCTCTTTTGGAGACATAGCAATCCATAGGTTTTACGATACTTACTAGTCAGGTACATTCTTAGGCGTTTAATATGCGGTGTTGAGTCCATTTCGTTGAGCAAGGAGTAGCTCTTGTCTATTCCATATTTGACTTAAGGAACTTTATCTGTGCTCATTTCAATCTCTGGTTTTATGCAGCACCCCAACTCACCTTTACCCTTAAGCAAGCATAAGTTGGTTTTCTAAATTTGAGACCCTGTTCTGTTCTGTAATTCAGTTCCTGTGTAGCCAAGTTTACATTCCGTGTATTACTGATACCTTATGATGTTTCTTTTTCTGTGTGACTTACTTCAGTTAGAATCATCATACCTGAATCCACTCATTGTGATGCTAAGGGCCTGATGACATAGATTTCATTGCTGAGTGATATTGCTTTGTAAGTAAATACCACAACTTCTTTATCCATTTTTCACTTTCTGCGATGTTGAACTTGTACTGTAAACGAGGTTCTTGTAAACAGAGGCGTCCCAAACTTTGGGGTGGCTGTGTCTTTTTGATTTTAATTTCCCTAAGCTATAGGACCATAAGTGGCAGTGCCCTAGGCTCTGTTGCTTTGTTTTTTAGATGTTTCAGGAAACACCATACACTTCTCCCAAGTGTCTGTTGGCAATTTACATCCCGCCCATCAGCATAACAAGGCTCCCAGTTCTCCATGGCCTGTCCTGCCTTTCTGGATTTTACACTTTTTTCAGATGGCCCTTTTGACCGGGGGGAAGTGAGACTTCATTGTAGTGCAGATTTCCTTTGCAAGCTTGCTTGGTTGGCCAAAAAGGGCGTATGCGTTTTTTCCTGAATATATTCAGGAAAAAACGCATACGCCCTTTTTGGCCAAGTGCATCATTGTGGACGTTCTGCCTCTTTTCCTATGCTTTCAATGCAATTCCAGTCTACCTCCTGAAATCGGTTTCCTGCAATTCTGCCCCGCTTTCAAGTCCTCTTGGCAGCCTTACTTCAGTCTATTTTTGGACGATAGCTGTCATTTATAACTCTGCAGGGTTTGTGAATTACAGTGCCCCTGAGCTCCTTTCTTCAACTCGCTTTCTTGTGACCTGGTCGCAACACCGAAGGATGGCTTCAGGCCCTAATCTGGTTCCGGCCCGGCATGCTGAGCCTTTGGTTAATTCCTCTTCCTGGTGGGAAATGAGAGTTAAATTTGCCCGTCCAGACACCTCCAGCTAGCCTCTCATTGGTTCTCGCTATTCCTGTTCATCTTCCGCAGAAATTGCAAACTGGGCCAAACAGGAGGTTAAAAGGACTGACTCTCCAAGTGGGGAGAGTGTTAGTAAAGCGTCTGGAATGTTGCACCCGAGTACCAGGGGAGGAAAACTGAGACATATTTGAACACGTCTCCCGATCACATGGTTGATCATACTCTAGGTTCCACATGCATGTTTTAGCTGAAGGAAGAATACCTTAAACCTGGGTAGTTGAAACCCGTGGAATGGGTACCATGCAATATGACTTCAAAGGGTCTTCATTTGCTCACCGAACCTCTCCAATCCTATCACTGCTGCGTTTATGCCCCTGTACACATGCTTGATTCTCTTTCGGAGACATAGCAATTCTTAGGTTTTAAGTTACTTACAAGTCAGGTACATTCTTAGGCGTTTAATATGCGGTGTTGAGTCCATTTCGTTGAGCAAGGAGTAGCTCTTGTCTATTCCATATTTGGCTTAAGGAACTTTATCTGTGCTCATTTCAATCTCTGGTTTTATGCAGCACCCCAACTCACCTTTACCCTTAAGCAAGCATAAGTTGGTTTTCTAAATTTGAGACCCTGTTCTGTTCTGTAATTCAGTTCCTGTGTAGCCAAGTTTCCATTCCGTGTATTACTGATATCTTATGATGTTTCTTTTTCTGTGTGACTTATTTCAGTTAGAATCATCATACCTGAATCCACTCATTGTGATGCTAAGGGCCTGATGACATAGATTTCATTGCTGAGTGATATTGCTTTGTAAGTAAATACCACAACTTCTTTATCCATTTTTCACTTTCTGCGATGTTGAACTTGTACTGTAAACGAGGTTCTTGTAAACAGAGGCGTCCCAAACTGTGGGGTGGCTGTGTCTTTTTGATTTTAATTTCCCTAAGCTATAGGACCATAAGTGGCAGTGCCCTAGGCTCTGTTGCTTTGTTTTTTAGATGTTTCAGGAAACACCATACACTTCTCCCGAGTGTCTGTTGGCAATTTACATCCCGCCCATCAGCATAACAAGGCTCCCAGTTCTCCATGGCCTGTCCTGCCTTTCTGGATTTTACACTTTTTTCAGATGGCCCTTTTGACCGGGGGGAAGTGAGACTTCATTGTAGTGCAGATTTCCTTTGCAAGCTTGCTTGGTTGGCCAAAAAGGGCGTATGCGTTTTTTCCTGAATATATTCAGGAAAAAACGCATACGCCCTTTTTGGCCAAGTGCATCATTGTGGACGTTCTGCCTCTTTTCCTATGCTTTCAATGCAATTCCAGTCTACCTCCTGAAATCGGTTTCCTGCAATTCTGCCCCGCTTTCAAGTCCTCTTGGCAGCCTTACTTCAGTCTATTTTTGGACGATAGCTGTCATTTATAACTCTGCAGGTTTGTGAATTACAGTGCCCCTGAGCTCCTTTCTTCAACTCGCTTTCTTGTGACCTGGCCGCAACACCGCAGGATGGCTTCAGGCCCTAATCTGGTTCCGGCCCGGCATGCTGAGCCTTTGGTTAATTCCTCTTCCTGGTGGGAAATGAGAGTTAAATTTGCCCATTCAGACACCTCCGGCTAGTCTCTCATTGGTTCTCGCTATTCCTGTTCATCTTCCGCAGAAATTGCAAACTGGGCCAAACATGAGGTTAAAGGGACTGACTCTCCAAGTGGGGAGAGTGTTAGTAAAGCGTCTGGAATGTTGCACCCGAGTACCAGGGGAGGAAAACTGAGACATATTTGAACACGTCTCCCGTTCACATGGTTGATCATACTCTGGGTTCCACATGCATGTTTTAGCTGAAGGAAGAATACCTTAAACCTGGAGAGTTGAGACCCGTGGAATGGGTACCATGCAATATGACTTCAAAGGGTCTTCATTTGCTCACCGAACCTCTCCAATCCTATCACTGCTGCGTTTATGCCCCTGTACACATGCTTGATTCTCTTTTGGAGACATAGCAATCCATAGGTTTTACGATACTTACTAGTCAGGTACATTCTTAGGCGTTTAATATGCGGTGTTGAGTCCATTTCGTTGAGCAAGGAGTAGCTCTTGTCTATTCCATATTTGACTTAAGGAACTTTATCTGTGCTCATTTCAATCTCTGGTTTTATGCAGCACCCCAACTCACCTTTACCCTTAAGCAAGCATAAGTTGGTTTTCTAAATTTGAGACCCTGTTCTGTTCTGTAATTCAGTTCCTGTGTAGCCAAGTTTACATTCCGTGTATTACTGATACCTTATGATGTTTCTTTTTCTGTGTGACTTACTTCAGTTAGAATCATCATACCTGAATCCACTCATTGTGATGCTAAGGGCCTGATGACATAGATTTCATTGCTGAGTGATATTGCTTTGTAAGTAAATACCACAACTTCTTTATCCATTTTTCACTTTCTGCGATGTTGAACTTGTACTGTAAACGAGGTTCTTGTAAACAGAGGCGTCCCAAACTTTGGGGTGGCTGTGTCTTTTTGATTTTAATTTCCCTAAGCTATAGGACCATAAGTGGCAGTGCCCTAGGCTCTGTTGCTTTGTTTTTTAGATGTTTCAGGAAACACCATACACTTCTCCCAAGTGTCTGTTGGCAATTTACATCCCGCCCATCAGCATAACAAGGCTCCCAGTTCTCCATGGCCTGTCCTGCCTTTCTGGATTTTACACTTTTTTCAGATGGCCCTTTTGACCGGGGGGAAGTGAGACTTCATTGTAGTGCAGATTTCCTTTGCAAGCTTGCTTGGTTGGCCAAAAAGGGCGTATGCGTTTTTTCCTGAATATATTCAGGAAAAAATGCATACGCCCTTTTTGGCCAAGTGCATCATTGTGGACGTTCTGCCTCTTTTCCTATGCTTTCAATGCAATTCCAGTCTACCTCCTGAAATCGGTTTCCTGCAATTCTGCCCCGCTTTCAAGTCCTCTTGGCAGCCTTACTTCAGTCTATTTTTGGACGATAGCTGTCATTTATAACTCTGCAGGGTTTGTGAATTACAGTGCCCCTGAGCTCCTTTCTTCAACTCGCTTTCTTGTGACCTGGTCGCAACACCGAAGGATGGCTTCAGGCCCTAATCTGGTACCGGCCCGGCATGCTGAGCCTTTGGTTAATTCCTCTTCCTGGTGGGAAATGAGAGTTAAATTTGCCCGTCCAGACACCTCCAGCTAGCCTCTCATTGGTTCTCGCTATTCCTGTTCATCTTCCGCAGAAATTGCAAACTGGGCCAAACAGGAGGTTAAAAGGACTGACTCTCCAAGTGGGGAGAGTGTTAGTAAAGCGTCTGGAATGTTGCACCCGAGTACCAGGGGAGGAAAACTGAGACATATTTGAACACGTCTCCCGATCACATGGTTGATCATACTCTAGGTTCCACATGCATGTTTTAGCTGAAGGAAGAATACCTTAAACCTGGGTAGTTGAAACCCGTGGAATGGGTACCATGCAATATGACTTCAAAGGGTCTTCATTTGCTCACCGAACCTCTCCAATCCTATCACTGCTGCGTTTATGCCCCTGTACACATGCTTGATTCTCTTTCGGAGACATAGCAATTCTTAGGTTTTAAGTTACTTACAAGTCAGGTACATTCTTAGGCGTTTAATATGCGGTGTTGAGTCCATTTCGTTGAGCAAGGAGTAGCTCTTGTCTATTCCATATTTGGCTTAAGGAACTTTATCTGTGCTCATTTCAATCTCTGGTTTTATGCAGCACCCCAACTCACCTTTACCCTTAAGCAAGCATAAGTTGGTTTTCTAAATTTGAGACCCTGTTCTGTTCTGTAATTCAGTTCCTGTGTAGCCAAGTTTCCATTCCGTGTATTACTGATATCTTATGATGTTTCTTTTTCTGTGTGACTTATTTCAGTTAGAATCATCATACCTGAATCCACTCATTGTGATGCTAAGGGCCTGATGACATAGATTTCATTGCTGAGTGATATTGCTTTGTAAGTAAATACCACAACTTCTTTATCCATTTTTCACTTTCTGCGATGTTGAACTTGTACTGTAAACGAGGTTCTTGTAAACAGAGGCGTCCCAAACTGTGGGGTGGCTGTGTCTTTTTGATTTTAATTTCCCTAAGCTATAGGACCATAAGTGGCAGTGCCCTAGGCTCTGTTGCTTTGTTTTTTAGATGTTTCAGGAAACACCATACACTTCTCCCGAGTGTCTGTTGGCAATTTACATCCCGCCCATCAGCATAACAAGGCTCCCAGTTCTCCATGGCCTGTCCTGCCTTTCTGGATTTTACACTTTTTTCAGATGGCCCTTTTGACCGGGGGGAAGTGAGACTTCATTGTAGTGCAGATTTCCTTTGCAAGCTTGCTTGGTTGGCCAAAAAGGGCGTATGCGTTTTTTCCTGAATATATTCAGGAAAAAACGCATACGCCCTTTTTGGCCAAGTGCATCATTGTGGACGTTCTGCCTCTTTTCCTATGCTTTCAATGCAATTCCAGTCTACCTCCTGAAATCGGTTTCCTGCAATTCTGCCCCGCTTTCAAGTCCTCTTGGCAGCCTTACTTCAGTCTATTTTTGGACGATAGCTGTCATTTATAACTCTGCAGGTTTGTGAATTACAGTGCCCCTGAGCTCCTTTCTTCAACTCGCTTTCTTGTGACCTGGCCGCAACACCGCAGGATGGCTTCAGGCCCTAATCTGGTTCCGGCCCGGCATGCTGAGCCTTTGGTTAATTCCTCTTCCTGGTGGGAAATGAGAGTTAAATTTGCCCATTCAGACACCTCCGGCTAGTCTCTCATTGGTTCTCGCTATTCCTGTTCATCTTCCGCAGAAATTGCAAACTGGGCCAAACATGAGGTTAAAGGGACTGACTCTCCAAGTGGGGAGAGTGTTAGTAAAGCGTCTGGAATGTTGCACCCGAGTACCAGGGGAGGAAAACTGAGACATATTTGAACACGTCTCCCGTTCACATGGTTGATCATACTCTGGGTTCCACATGCATGTTTTAGCTGAAGGAAGAATACCTTAAACCTGGAGAGTTGAGACCCGTGGAATGGGTACCATGCAATATGACTTCAAAGGGTCTTCATTTGCTCACCGAACCTCTCCAATCCTATCACTGCTGCGTTTATGCCCCTGTACACATGCTTGATTCTCTTTTGGAGACATAGCAATCCATAGGTTTTAAGATACTTACTAGTCAGGTACATTCTTAGGCGTTTAATATGGGGTGTTGAGTCCATTTCGTTGAGCAAGGTGTAGCTCTTGTCTATTCCATATTTGGCTTAAGGAACTTTATCTGTGCTCATTTCAATCTCTGGTTTTATGCAGCACCCCAACTCACCTTTCCCCTTAAGCAAGCATAAGTTGGTTTTCTAAATTTGAGACCCTGTTCTCTTTTGGAATGCAGTTCCTGTGTAGCCAAGTTTACATTCCGTGTATTAGTGATATCTTATGATGTTTCTTTTTCTGTGTGACTTATTTCAGTTAGAATCAACGTACCTGAATCCACTCATTATGCTGCTACGGGCCTGATGACATAGATTTCATTGCTGAGTGATACTGCATTGTACGTAAGTACCACAAGTTCTTTATCCATTTTTCACTTTCTGCGATGTTGAACTTGTACTGTAAACGAGGTTCTTGTAAACAGAGCCGTTCAAAACTTTGGGGTGGCTGTGTCTTTTTGATTTTAATTTCCCTAAGCTATAGGACCATAAGTGGAAGTGCCCTAGGCTCTGTTGCTTTGTTTTTTAGATGTTTCAGGAAACACCATACACTTCTCCCGAGTGGTTGTTGGCAATTTACATCCCGCCCATCAGCATAACAAGGCTCCCAGTTCTCCATGGTCTGTCCTGCCTTTCTGGATTTTACACTTTTTTCAGATGGCCCTTTTGACCGGGGGGAAGTGAGACTTCATTGTAGTGCAGATTTCCTTTGCAAGCTTGCTTGGTTGGCCAAAAAGGGCGTATGCGTTTTTTCCTGAATATATTCAGGAAAAAACGCATACGCCCTTTTTGGCCAAGTGCATCATTGTGGACGTTCTGCCTCTTTTCCTATGCTTTCAATGCAATTCCAGTCTACCTCCTGAAATCGGTTTCCTGCAATTCTGCCCCGCTTTCAAGTCCTCTTGGCAGCCTTACTTCAGTCTATTTTTGGACGATAGCTGTCATTTATAACTCTGCAGGTTTGTGAATTACAGTGCCCCTGAGCTCCTTTCTTCAACTCGCTTTCTTGTGACCTGGCCGCAACACCGCAGGATGGCTTCAGGCCCTAATCTGGTTCCGGCCCGGCATGCTGAGCCTTTGGTTAATTCCTCTTCCTGGTGGGAAATGAGAGTTAAATTTGCCCCTCCAGACACCTCCAGCTAGTCTCTCATTGGTTCTCGCTATTCCTGTTCATCTTCCGCAGAAATTGCAAACTGGGCCAAACAGGAGGTTAAAGGGACTGACTCTCCAAGTGGGGAGAGTGTTAGTAAAGCGTCTGGAATGTTGCACCCGAGTACCAGGGGAGGAAAACTGAGACATATTTGAACACGTCTCCCGTTCACATGGTTGATCATACTTGGGTTCCACATGCATGTTTTAGCTGAAGGAAGAATACCTTAAACCTGGAGAGTTGAGACCCGTGTAATGGGTACCATGCAATATGACTTCAAAGGGTCTTCATTTGCTCACCGAACCTCTCCAATCCTATCACTCCTGCGTTTATGCCCCTGTACACATGCTTGATTCTCTTTTGGAGACATAGCAATCCATAGGTTTTACGATACTTACTAGTCAGGTACATTCTTAGGCGTTTAATATGCGGTGTTGAGTCCATTTCGTTGAGCAAGGAGTAGCTCTTGTCTATTCCATATTTGACTTAAGGAACTTTATCTGTGCTCATTTCAATCTCTGGTTTTATGCAGCACCCCAACTCACCTTTACCCTTAAGCAAGCATAAGTTGGTTTTCTAAATTTGAGACCCTGTTCTGTTCTGTAATTCAGTTCCTGTGTAGCCAAGTTTACATTCCGTGTATTACTGATATCTTATGATGTTTCTTTTTCTGTGTGACTTATTTCAGTTAGAATCATCATACCTGAATCCACTCATTGTGATGCTAAGGGCCTGATGACATAGATTTCATGGCTGAGTGATATTTCTTTGTAAGTAAATACCACAACTTCTTTATCCATTTTTCACTTTCTGCGATGTTGAACTTGTACTGTAAACGAGGTTCTTGTAAACAGAGGCGTCCCAAACTTTGGGGTGGCTGTGTCTTTTTGATTTTAATTTCCCTAAGCTATAGGACCATAAGTGGCAGTGCCCTAGGCCCTGTTGCTTTGTTTTTTAGATGTTTCAGGAAACACCATACACTTCTCCCGAGTGGTTGTTGGCAATTTACATCCCGCCCATCAGCATAACAAGGCTCCCAGTTCTCCATGGCCTGTCCTGCCTTTCTGGATTTTACACTTTTTTCAGATGGCCCTTTTGACCGGGGGGAAGTGAGACTTCATTGTAGTGCAGATTTCCTTTGCAAGCTTGCTTGGTTGGCCAAAAAGGGCGTATGCGTTTTTTCCTGAATATATTCAGGAAAAAACGCATACGCCCTTTTTGGCCAAGTGCATCATTGTGGACGTTCTGCCTCTTTTCCTATGCTTTCAATGCAATTCCAGTCTACCTCCTGAAATCGGTTTCCTGCAATTCTGCCCCGCTTTCAAGTCCTCTTGGCAGCCTTACTTCAGTCTATTTTTGGACGATAGCTGTCATTTATAACTCTGCAGGTTTGTGAATTACAGTGCCCCTGAGCTCCTTTCTTCAACTCGCTTTCTTTTGAGCTGGCCGCAACACCGCAAGATGGCTTCAGGCCCTAATCTGGTTCCGGTACGGCACGCTGAGCCTTTGGTTACTTCCTCTTCCTGGTGGGAAATGAGAGTTAAATTTGCCCCTCCAGACACCTCCAGCTAGCCTCTCATTGGTTCTTGCTATTCCTGTTCATATTCCGCAGAAATTGCAAACTGGGCCAAACAGGAGGTTAAAGGCGCTGACTCTCCAAGGTGGAGAGTGTTAGTAAAGCGTCTGGAATGTTGCACCCGAGTACCAGGGGAGGAAAACTGTGACATATTTGAACATGTCTCCCATTCACATGGTTGATCATACTTGGGTTCCACATGCATGTTTTAGCTGAAGGAAGAATACCTTAAACCTGGAGAGTTAAGACCCGTGTAATGGGTACCATGCAATATGACTTCAAAGGGTCTTCATTTGCTCACCGAACCTCTCCAATCCTATCACTGCTGCGTTTATGCCCCTGTACACATGCTTGATTCTCTTTCGGAGACATAGCAATCCATAGGTTTTAAGATACTTACTAGTCAGGTACATTCTTAGGCGTTTAATATGCGGTGTTGAGTCCATTTCGTTGAGCAAGGAGTAGCTCTTGTCTATTCCATATTTGACTTAAGGAACTTTATCTGTGCTCATTTCAATCTCTGGTTTTATGCAGCACCCCAACTCACTTTTACCCTTAAGCAAGCATAAGTTGTTTTTCTAAATTTGAGTCCCTGTTCTGTTCTGTAATTCAGTTCCTGTGTAGCCAAGTTTACATTCCGTGTATTACTGATATCTTATGATGTTTCTTTTTCTGTGTGACTTACTTCAGTTAGAATCATCATACCTGAATCCACTCATTGTGCTGCTAAGGGCCTGATGACACAGATTTCATTGCTGAGTGATATTGCTTTGTAAGTAAATACCACAACTTCTTTATCCATTTTTCACTTTCTGCGATGTTGAACTTGTACTGTAAACGAGGTTCTTGTAAACAGAGCCGTTCCAAACTTTGGGGTGGCTGTGTCTTTTTGATTTTAATTTCCCTAAGCTATAGGACCATAAGTGGAAGTGCCCTAGGTTCTGTTGCTTTGTTTTTTAGATGTTTCAGGAAACACCATACACTTCTCCCGAGTGGTTGTTGGCAATTTACATCCCGCCCATCAGCATAACAAGGCTCCCAGTTCTCCATGGCCTGTCCTGCCTTTCTGGATTTTACACTTTTTTCAGATGGCCCTTTTGACCGGGGGGAAGTGAGACTTCATTGTAGTGCAGATTTCCTTTGCAAGCTTGCTTGGTTGGCCAAAAAGGGCGTATGCGTTTTTTCCTGAATATATTCAGGAAAAAACGCATACGCCCTTTTTGGCCAAGTGCATCATTGTGGACGTTCTGCCTCTTTTCCTATGCTTTCAATGCAATTCCAGTCTACCTCCTGAAATCGGTTTCCTGCAATTCTGCCCCGCTTTCAAGTTCTCTTGGCAGCCTTACTTCAGTCTATTTTTGGACGATAGCTGTCATTTATAACTCTGCAGGTTTGTGAATTACAGTGCCCCTGAGCTCCTTTCTTCAACTCGCTTTCTTGTGACCTGGCCGCAACACCGCAGGATGGCTTCAGGCCCTAATCTGGTTCCGGCACGGCACGCTGAGCCTTTGGTTAATTCCTCTTCCTGGTGGGAAATGAGAGTTAAATTTGCCCGTCCAGACACCTCCAGCTAGTCTCCGTTGGTTCTCGCTATTCCTGTTCATCTTCCGCAGAAATTGCAAACTGGGCCAAACAGGAGGTTAAAGGGACTGACTCTCCAAGTCGGGAGAGTGTTAGTAAAGCGTCTGGAATGTTGCACCCGAGTACCAGGGTACGAAAACTGAGACATATTTGAACACGTCTCCCGATCACATGGTTGATCATACTCTAGGTTCCACATGCATGTTTTAGCTGAAGGAAGAATACCTTAAACCTGGGTAGTTGAAACCCGTGGAATGGGTACCATGCAATATGACTTCAAAGGGTCTTCATTTGCTCACCGAACCTCTCCAATCCTATCAGTGCTGCGTTTATGCCCCTGTACACATGCTTGATTCTCTTTTGGAGACATAGCAATCCATAGGTTTTAAGATACTTACAAGTCAGGTACATACTTAGGCGTTTAATATGGGGTGTTGAGTCCATTTCGTTGAGCAAGGAGTAGCTCTTGTCTATTCCATATTTGACTTAAGGAACTTTATCTGTGCTCATTTCAATCTCTGGTTTTATGCAGCACCCCAACTCACCTTTACCCTTAAGCAAGCATAAGTTGTTTTTCTAAATTTGAGTCCCTGTTCTGTTCTGTAATTCAGTTCCTGTGTAGCCAAGTTTACATTCCGTGTATTACTGATATCTTATGATGTTTCTTTTTCTGTGTGACTTACTTCAGTTAGAATCATCATACCTGAATCCACTCATTGTGCTGCTAAGGGCCTGATGACACAGATTTCATTGCTGAGTGATATTGCTTTGTAAGTAAATACCACAACTTCTTTATCCATTTTTCACTTTCTGCGATGTTGAACTTGTACTGTAAACGAGGTTCTTGTAAACAGAGGCGTCCCAAACTTTGGGGTGGCTGTGTCTTTTTGATTTGAATTTCCCTAAGCTATAGGACCATAAGTGGAAGTGCCCTAGGTTCTGTTGCTTTGTTTTTTAGATGTTTCAGGAAACACAATACACTTCTCCCAAGTGTCTGTTGGCAATTTACATCCCGCCCATCAGCATAACAAGGCTCCCAGTTCTCCATGGCCTGTCCTGCCTTTCTGGATTTTACACTTTTTTGAGATGGCCCTTTTGACCGGGGGGAAGTGAGACTTCATTGTAGTGCAGATTTCCTTTCCAAGCTTGCTTGGTTGGCCAAAAAGGGCGTATGCGTTTTTTCCTGAATATGTTCAGGAAAAAACGCATACGCCCTTTTTGGCCAAGTGCATCATTGTGGACGTTCTGCCTCTTTTCCTATGCTTTCAATGCAATTCCAGTCTACCTCCTGAAATCGGTTTCCTGCAATTCTGCCCCGCCTTCAAGTCCTCTTGGCAGCCTTACTTCAGTCTATTTTTGGACGATAGCTGTCATTTATAACTCTGCAGGTTTGTGAATTACAGTGCCCCTGAGCTCCTTTCTTCAACTCGCTTTCTTTTGAGCTGGCCGCAACACCGCAGGATGGCTTCAGGCCCTAATCTGGTTCCGGTACGGCACGCTGAGCCTTTGGTTACTTCCTCTTCCTGGTGGGAAATGAGAGTTAAATTTGCCCCTCCAGACACCTCCAGCTAGCCTCTCATTGGTTCTCGCTATTCCTGTTCATCTTCCGCAGAAATTGCAAACTGGGCCAAACAGGAGGTTAAAGGCGCTGACTCTCCAAGTGGGGAGAGTGTTAGTAAAGCGTCTGGAATGTTGCACCCGAGTACCAGGGGAGGAAAACTGAGACATATTTGAACACGTCTCCCGTTCACATGGTTGATCATACTTGGGTTCCACATGCATGTTTTAGCTGAAGGAAGAATACCTTAAACCTGGAGAGTTATGACCCGTGGAATGGGTACCATGCAATATGACTTCAAAGGGTCTTCATTTGCTCACCGAACCTCTCCAATCCTATCACTGCTGCGTTTATGCCCCTGTACACATGCTTGATTCTCTTTCGGAGACATAGCAATCCATAGGTTTTAAGATACTTACTAGTCAGGTACATTCTTAGGCATTTAATATGCGGTGTTGAGTCCATTTTGTTGAGCAAGGAGTAGCTCTTGTCTATTCCATATTTGACTTAAGGAACTTTATCTGTGCTCATTTCAATCTCTGGTTTTATGCAGCACCCCAACTCACCTTTACCCTTAAGCAAGCATAAGTTGTTTTTCTAAATTTGAGTCCCTGTTCTGTTCTGTAATTCAGTTCCTGTGTAGCCAAGTTTACATTCCGTGTATTACTGATATCTTATGATGTTTCTTTTTCTGTGTGACTTACTTCAGTTAGAATCATCATACCTGAATCCACTCATTGTGCTGCTAAGGGCCTGATGACACAGATTTCATTGCTGAGTGATATTGCTTTGTAAGTAAATACCACAACTTCTTTATCCATTTTTCACTTTCTGCGATGTTGAACTTGTACTGTAAACGAGGTTCTTGTAAACAGAGCTGTTCCAAACTTTGGGGTGGCTGTGTCTTTTTGATTTTAATTTCCCTAAGCTATAGGACCATAAGTGGAAGTGCCCTAGGTTCTGTTGCTTTGTTTTTTAGATGTTTCAGGAAACACCATACACTTCTCCCGAGTGGTTGTTGGCAATTTACATCCCGCCCATCAGCATAACAAGGCTCCCAGTTCTCCATGGCCTGTCCTGCCTTTCTGGATTTTACACTTTTTTCAGATGGCCCTTTTGACCGGGGGGAAGTGAGACTTCATTGTAGTGCAGATTTCCTTTGCAAGCTTGCTTGGTTGGCCAAAAAGGGCGTATGCGTTTTTTCCTGAATATATTCAGGAAAAAACGCATACGCCCTTTTTGGCCAAGTGCATCATTGTGGACGTTCTGCCTCTTTTCCTATGCTTTCAATGCAATTCCAGTCTACCTCCTGAAATCGGTTTCCTGCAATTCTGCCCCGCTTTCAAGTCCTCTTGGCAGCCTTACTTCAGTCTATTTTTGGACGATAGCTGTCATTTATAACTCTGCAGGTTTGTGAATTGCAGTGCCCCTGAGCTCCTTTCTTCAACTCGCTTTCTTTTGAGCTGGCCGCAACACCGCAGGATGGCTTCAGGCCCTAATCTGGTTCCGGTACGGCACGCTGAGCCTTTGGTTATTTCCTCTTCCTGGTGGGAAATGAGAGTTAAATTTGCCCGTCCAGACACCTTCAGCTAGCCTCTCATTGGTTCTCGCTATTCCTGTTCATCTTCCGCAGAAATTGCAAACTGGGCCAAACAGGAGGTTAAAGGCGCTGACTCTCCAAGTGGGGAGAGTGTTAGTAAAGCGTCTGGAATGTTGCACCCGAGTACCAGGGGAGGAAAACTGAGACATATTTGAACACGTCTCCCGTTCACATGGTTGATCATACTTGGGTTCCACATGCATGTCTTAGCTGAATTAAGAATACCTTAAACCTGGAGAGTTGAGACCCGTGTAATGGGTACCATGCAATATGACTTCAAAGGGTCTTCATTTGCTCACCGAACCTCTCCAATCCTATCACTGCTGCGTTTATGCCCCTGTACACATGCTTGATTCTCTTTCGGAGACATAGCAATCCATAAGTTTCAAGATACTTACTAGTCAGGTACATTCTTAGGCGTTTAATATGGGGTGTTGAGTCCATTTCGTTGAGCAAGGAGTAGCTCTTGTCTATTCCATATTTGGCTTAAGGAACTTTATCTGTGCTCATTTCAATCTCTGGTTTTATGCAGCACCCCAACTCACCTTTACCCTTAAGCAAGAATAAGTTGTTTTTCTAAATTTGAGACCCTGTTCTGTTCTGTAATTCAGTTTCTGTGTAGCCAAGTTTACATTCCGTGTATTACTGATACCTTATGATGTTTCTTTTTCTGTTTGACTTATTTCAGTTAGAATCATCGTACCTGAATCCACTCATTGTGATGCTAAGGGCCTGATGACATAGATTTCATTGCTGAGTGATATTGCTTTGTAAGTAAATACCACAACTTCTTTATCCATTTTTCACTTTCTGCGATGTTGAACTTGTACTGTAAACGAGGTTCTTGTAAACAGAGGCGTCCCAAACTTTGGGGTGGCTGTGTCTTTTTGATTTTAATTTCCCTAAGCTATAGGACCATAAGTGGCAGTGCCCTAGGCTCTGTTGCTTTGTTTTTTAGATGTTTCAGGAAACACCATACACTTCTCCCGAGTGTCTGTTGGCAATTTACATCCCGCCCATCAGCATAACAAGGCTCCCAGTTCTCCATGGCCTGTCCTGCCTTTCTGGATTTTACACTTTTTTCAGATGGCCCTTTTGACCGGGGGGAAGTGAGACTTCATTGTAGTGCAGATTTCCTTTGCAAGCTTGCTTGGTTGGCCAAAAAGGGCGTATGCGTTTTTTCCTGAATATATTCAGGAAAAAACGCATATGCCCTTTTTGGCCAAGTGCATCATTGTGGACGTTCTGCCTCTTTTCCTATGCTTTCAATGCAATTCCAGTCTACCTCCTGAAATCGGTTTCCTGCAATTCTGCCCCGCTTTCAAGTCCTCTTGGCAGCCTTACTTCAGTCTATTTTTGGACGATAGCTGTCATTTATAACTCTGCAGGTTTGTGAATTACAGTGCCCCTGAGCTCCTTTCTTCAACTCGCTTTCTTGTGACCTGGCCGCAACACCGCAGGATAGCTTCAGGACCTAATCAGGTTCCGGCCCGGCATGCTGAGCCTTTGGTTAATTCCTCTTCCTGGTGGGAAATGAGAGTTAAATTTGCCCATCCAGACACCTCCAGCTAGCCTCTCATTGGTTCTCGCTATTCCTGTTCATCTTCCGCAGAAATTGCAAACTGGGCCAAACAGGAGGTTAAAGGGACTGACTCTCCAAGTGGGGAGAGTGTTAGTAAAGCGTCTGGAATGTTGCACCCGAGTACCAGGGGAGGAAAACTGAGACATATTTGAACACGTCTCCCAATCACATGGTTGATCATACTCTAGGTTCCACATGCATGTTTTAGCTGAAGGAAGAATACCTTAAACCTGGGTAGTTGAAACCCGTGTAATGGGTACCATGCAATATGACTTCAAAGGGTCTTCATTTGCTCACCGCACCTCTCCAATCCTATCACTGCTGCGTTTATGCCCCTGTACACATGCTTGATTCTCTTTCGGAGACATAGCAATCCATAGGTTTTACGATACTTACTAGTCAGGTACATTCTTAGGCGTTTAATATGCGGTGTTGAGTCCATTTCGTTGAGCAAGGAGTAGCTCTTGTCTATTCCATATTTGACTTAAGGAACTTTATCTGTGCTCATTTCAATCTCTGGTTTTATGCAGCACCCCAACTCACCTTTACCCTTAAGCAAGCATAAGTTGGTTTTCTAAATTTGAGACCCTGTTCTGTTCTGTAATTCAGTTCCTGTGTAGCCAAGTTTACATTCCGTGTATTACTGATATCTTATGATGTTTCTTTTTCTGTGTGACTTATTTCAGTTAGAATCATCATACCTGAATCCACTCATTGTGATGCTAAGGGCCTGATGACATAGATTTCATTGCTGAGTGATATTGCTTTGTAAGTAAATACCACAACTTCTTTATCCATTTTTCACTTTCTGCGATGTTGAACTTGTACTGTAAACGAGGTTCTTGTAAACAGAGGCGTCCCAAACTTTGGGGTGGCTGTGTCTTTTTGATTTTAATTTCCCTAAGCTATAGGACCATAAGTGGCAGTGCCCTAGGCTCTGTTGCTTTGTTTTTTAGATGTTTCAGGAAACACCATACACTTCTCCCTAGTGGTTGTTGGCAATTTACATCCCGCCCATCAGCATAACAAGGCTCCCAGTTCTCCATGGCCTGTCCTGCCTTTCTGGATTTTACACTTTTTTCAGACGGCCCTTTTGACTGGGGGGAAGTGAGACTTCATTGTAGTGCAGATTTCCTTTGCAAGCTTGCTTGGTTGGCCAAAAAGGGCGTATGCGTTTTTTCCTGAATATATTCAGGAAAAAACGCATACGCCCTTTTTAGCCAAGTGCATCATTGTGGACATTCTGCCTCTTTTCCTATGCTTTCAATGCAATTCCAGTCTACCTCCTGAAATCGGTTTCCTGCAATTCTGCCCCGCTTTCAAGTCCTCTTGGCAGCCTTACTTCAGTGTATTTTTGGACGATAGCTGGCATTTATAACTCTGCAGGTTTGTGAATTACAGTGCCCCTGAGCTCCTTTCTTCAACTCGCTTTCTTGTGACCTGGCCGCAACACCGCAGGATGGCTTCAGGCCCTAGTCAGGTTCCGGCCCGGCATGCTGAGCCTTTGGTTAATTCCTCTTCCTGGTGGGAAATGAGAGTTAAATTTGCCCGTCCAGACACCTCCAGCTAGCCTCTCATTGGTTTTCGCTATTCCTGTTCATCTTCCGCAGAAATTGCAAACTGGGCCAAACAGGAGGTTAAAGGGACTGACTCTCCAAGTGGGGAGAGTGTTAGTAAAGCGTCTGGAATGTTGCACCCGAGTACCAGGGGAGGAAAACTGAGACATATTTGAACACGTCTCCCGATCACATGGTTGATCATACTCTAGGTTCCACATGCATGTTTTAGCTGAAGGAAGAATACCTTAAAACTGGGTAGTTGAAACCCGTGGAATGGGTACCATGCAATATGACTTCAAAGGGTCTTCATTTGCTCACCGCACCTCCCCAATCCTATCACTGCTGCCTTTATGCCCCTGTACACATGCTTGATTCTCTTTCGGAGACATAGCAATCCATAGGTTTTAAGATACTTACAAGTCAGGTACATTCTTAGGCGTTTAATATGGGGTGTTTAGTCCATTTCGTTGAGCAAGGAGTAGCTCTTGTCTATTCCATATTTGGCTTAAGGAACTTTATCTGTGCTCATTTCAATCTCTGGTTTTATGCAGCACCCCAACTCACCTTTACCCTTAAGCAAGCATAAGTTGTTTTTCTAAATTTGAGTCCCTGTTCTGTTCTGTAATTCAGTTCCTGTGTAGCCAAGTTTCCATTCCGTGTATTACTGATATCTTATGATGTTACATTTTCTTTGTGACTTACTTCAGTTAGAATCATCATACCTGAATCCACTCATTGTGCTGCTAAGGGCCTGATGACACAGATTTCATTGCTGAGTGATATTGCTTTGTAAGTAAATACCACAACTTCTTTATCCATTTTTCACTTTCTGCGATGTTGAACTTGTACTGTAAACGAGGTTCTTGTAAACAGAGCCGTTCCAAACTTTGGGGTGGCTGTGTCTTTTTGATTTTAATTTCCCTAAGCTATAGGACCATAAGTGGAAGTGCCCTAGGCTCTGTTGCTTTGTTTTTTAGATGTTTCAGGAAACACCATACACTTCTCCCAAGTGTCTGTTGGCAATTTACATCCCGCCCATCAGCATAACAAGGCTCCCAGTTCTCCATGGCCTGTTGCCTTTCTGGATTTTACACTTTTTTCAGATGGCCCTTTTGACCGGGGGGAAGTGAGACTTCCTTGTAGTGCAGATTTCCTTTGCAAGCTTGCTTGGTTGGCCAAAAAGGGCGTATGCGTTTTTTCCTGAATATATTCAGGAAAAAACGCATACGCCCTTTTTGGCCAAGTGCATCATTGTGGACGTTCTGCCTCTTTTCCTATGCTTTCAATGCAATTCCAGTCTACCTCCTGAAATCGGTTTCCTGCAATTCTGCCCCGCTTTCAAGTCCTCTTGGCAGCCTTACTTCAGTCTATTTTTGGACGATAGCTGTCATTTATAACTCTGCAGATTTGTGAATTACAGTGCCCCTGAGCTCCTTTCTTCAACTCGCTTTCTTGTGACCTGGCCGCAACACTGCAGGATGGCTTCAGGCCCTAATCTGGTTCCGGCCCGGCATGCTGAGCCTTTGGTTAATTCCTCTTCCTGGTGGGAAATGAGAGTTAAATTTGCCCGTCCAGACACCTCCAGCTAGCCTCTCATTGGTTCTCGCTATTCCTGTTCATCTTCCAAAGAAATTGCAAACTGGGCCAAACAGGAGGTTAAAGGGACTGACTCTCCAAGTGGGGAGAGTGTTAGTAAAGCGTCTGGAATGTTGCACCCGTGTACCAGGGGAGGAAAACTGAGATATATTTGAACACGTCTCCCGATCACATGGTTGATCATACTCTAGGTTCCACATGCATGTTTTAGCTGAAGGAAGAATACCTTAAACCTGGGTAGTTGAAACCCGTGGAATGGGTACCATGCAATATGACTTCAAAGGGTCTTCATTTGCTCACCGAACCTCTCCAATCCTATCACTGCTGCGTTTATGCCCCTGTACACATGCTTGATTCTCTTTCGGAGACATAGCAATCCATAGGTTTTAAGATACTTACTAGTCAGGTACATTCTTAGGCGTTTAATATGGGGTGTTGAGTCCATTTCGTTGAGCAAGGAGTAGCTCTTGTCTATTCCATATTTGGCTTAAGGAACTTTATCTGTGCTCATTTCAATCTCTGGTTTTATGCAGCACCCCAACTCACCTTTACCCTTAAGCAAGAATAAGTTGGTTTTCTAAATTTGAGACGCTGTTCTGTTCTGTAATTCAGTTCCTGTGTAGCCAAGTTTACATTCCGTGTATTACTGATATCTTATGATGTTTCTTTTTCTGTGTGACTTATTTCAGTTAGAATCATCATACCTGAATCCACTCATTGTGCTGCTAAGGGCCTGATGACACAGATTTCATTGCTGAGTGATATTGCTTTGTAAGTAAATACCACAACTTCTTTATCCATTTTTCACTTTCTGCGGTGTTGAACTTGTACTGTAAACGAGGTTCTTGTAAACAGAGCCGTTCCAAACTTTGGGGTGGCTGTGTCTTTTTGATTTTAATTTCCCTAAGCTATAGGACCATAAGTGGAAGTGCCCTAGGTTCTGTTGCTTTGTTTTTTAGATGTCTCAGGAAACACCATACACTTCTCCCAAGTGGTTGTTGGCAATTTACATCCCGCCCATCAGCATAACAAGGCTCCCAGTTCTCCATGACCTTTCCTGCCTTTCTGGATTTTACACTTTTTTCAGATGGCCCTTTTGGCCCGGGGGAAGTGAGACTTCATTGTAGTGCAGATTTCCTTTGCAAGCTTGCTTGGTTGGCCAAAAAGGGCGTATGCGTTTTTTCCTGAATATATTCAGGAAAAAACGCATACGCCCTTTTTGGCCAAGTGCATCATTGTGGACGTTCTGCCTCTTTTCCTATGCTTTCAATGCAATTCCAGTCTACCTCCTGAAATCGGTTTCCTGCAATTCTGCCCCGCTTTCAAGCCCTCTTGGCAGCCTTACTTCAGTCTATTTTTGGACGATAGCTGTCATTTATAACTCTGCAGGTTTGTGAATTACAGTGCCCCTGAGCTCCTTTCTTCAACTCGCTTTCTTGTGACCTGGCCGCAACACCGCAGGATGGCTTCAGGCCCTAATCTGGTTCCGGCCCGGCATGCTGAGCCTTTGCTTATTTCCTCTTCCTGGTGGGAAATGAGAGTTAAATTTGCCCGTCCAGACACCTCCAGCTAGCCTCTCATTGGTTCTCGCTATTCCTGTTCATCTTCCACAGAAATTGCAAACTGGGCCAAACAGGAGGTTAAAGGCGCTGACTCTCCAAGTGGGGAGAGTGTTAGTAAAGCGTCTGGAATGTTGCACCCGAGTACCAGGGGAGGAAAACTGAGACATATTTGAACACGTCTCCTGATCACATGGTTGATCATACTCTAGGTTCCACGTGCATGTTTTAGCTGAAGGAAGAATACCTTAAACCTGGGTAGTTGAAACCCGTGGAATGGGTACCATGCAATATGACTTCAAAGGGTCTTCATTTGCTCACCGCACCTCTCCAATCCTATCACTGCTGCGTTTATGCCCCTGTACACATGCTTGATTCTCTTTCGGAGACATAGCAATCCATAGGTTTTAAGATACTTACTAGTCAGGTACATTCTTAGGCGTTTAATATGGGGTGTTGAGTCCATTTCGTTGAGCAAGGAGTAGCTCTTGTCTATTCCATATTTGGCTTAAGGAACTTTATCTGTGCTCATTTCAATCTCTGTTTTTATGCAGCACCCCAACTCACCTTTACCCTTAAGCAAGCATAAGTTGGTTTTCTAAATTTGAGACCCTGTTCTGTTCTGTAATTCAGTTCCTGTGTAGCCAAGTTTCCATTCCGTGTATTACTGATATCTTATGATGTTTCTTTTTCTGTGTGACTTATTTCAGTTAGAATCATCATACCTGAATCCACTCATTGTGCTGCTACGGGCCTGATGACACAGATTTCATTGCTGAGTGATATTGCTTTGTAAGAAAATACCACAACTTCTTTATCCATTTTTCACTTTCTGCGATGTTGAACTTGTACTGTAAACGAGGTTCTTGTAAACAGAGCCGTTCCAAACTTTGGGGTGGCTGTGTCTTTTTGATTTTAATTTCCCTAAGCTATAGGACCATAAGTGGCAGTGCCCTAGGCTCTGTTGCTTTGTTTTTTAGATGTTTCAGGAAACACCATACACTTCTCCCAAGTGTCTGTTGGCAATTTACATCCCGCCCATCAGCATCACAAGGCTCCCAGTTGTCCATGGCCTGTCCTGCCTTTCTGGATTTTACACTTTTTTCAGATGGCCCTTTTGACCGGGGGGAAGTGAGACTTCATTGTAGTGCAGATTTCCTTTGCAAGCTTGCTTGGTTGGCCAAAAAGGGCGTATGCGTTTTTTCCTGAATATGTTCAGGAAAAAACGCATACGCCCTTTTTGGCCAAGTGCATCATTGTGGACGTTCTGCCTCTTTTCCTATGCTTTCAATGCAATTCCAGTCTACCTCCTGAAATCGGTGTCCTGCAATTGTGCCCCGCCTTCAAGTCCTCTTGGCAGCCTTACTTCAGTCTATTTTTGGACGATAGCTGTCATTTATAACTCTGCAGGTTTGTGAATTACAGTGCCCCTGAGCTCCTTTCTTCAACTCGCTTTCTTTTGAGCTGGCCGCAACACCGCAGGATGGCTTCAGGCCCTAATCTGGTTCCGGTACGGCACGCTGAGCCTTTGGTTACTTCCTCTTCCTGGTGGGAAATGAGAGTTAAATTTGCCCCTCCAGACACCTCCAGCTAGCCTCTCATTGGTTCTCGCTATTCCTGTTCATCTTCCGCAGAAATTGCAAACTGGGCCAAACAGGAGGTTAAAGGCGCTGACTCTCCAAGTGGGGAGAGTGTTAGTAAAGCGTCTGGAATGTTGCACCCGAGTACCAGGGGAGGAAAACTGAGACATATTTGAACACGTCTCCCGTTCACATGGTTGATCATACTTGGGTTCCACATGCATGTTTTAGCTGAAGGAAGAATACCTTAAACCTGGAGAGTTATGACCCGTGGAATGGGTACCATGCAATATGACTTCAAAGGGTCTTCATTTGCTCACCGAACCTCTCCAATCCTATCACTGCTGCGTTTATGCCCCTGTACACATGCTTGATTCTCTTTCGGAGACATAGCAATCCATAGGTTTTAAGATACTTACTAGTCAGGTACATTCTTAGGCATTTAATATGCGGTGTTGAGTCCATTTCGTTGAGCAAGGAGTAGCTCTTGTCTATTCCATATTTGACTTAAGGAACTTTATCTGTGCTCATTTCAATCTCTGGTTTTATGCAGCACCCCAACTCACCTTTACCCTTAAGCAAGCATAAGTTGGTTTTCTAAATTTGAGACCCTGTTCTGTTCTGTAATTCAGTTCCTGTGTAGCCAAGTTTACATTCCGTGTATTACTGATATCTTATGATGTTTCTTTTTCTGTGTGACTTATTTCAGTTAGAATCATCATACCTGAATCCACTCATTGTGCTGTTAAGGGCCTGATGACACAGATTTCATTGCTGGGTGATATTGCTTTGTAAGTAAATACCACAACTTCTTTATCCATTTTTCACTTTCTGCGATGTTGAACTTGTACTGTAAACGAGGTTCTTGTAAACAGAGCCGTTCCAAACTTTGGGGTGGCTGTGTCTTTTTGATTTTAATTTCCCTAAGCTATAGGACCATAAGTGGCAGTGCCCTAGGCTCTGTTGCTTTGTTTTTTAGATGTTTCAGGAAACACCATACACTTCTCCCAAGTGTCTGTTGGCAATTTACATCCCGCCCATCAGCATCAGAAGGCTCCCAGTTGTCCATGGCCTGTCCTGCCTTTCTGGATTTTACACTTTTTTCAGATGGCCCTTTTGACCGGGGGGAAGTGAGACTTCATTGTAGTGCAGATTTCCTTTGCAAGCTTGCTTGGTTGGCCAAAAAGGGCGTATGCGTTTTTTCCTGAATATGTTCAGGAAAAAACGCATACGCCCTTTTTGGCCAAGTGCATCATTGTGGACGTTCTGCCTCTTTTCCTATGCTTTCAATGCAATTCCAGTCTACCTCCTGAAATCGGTGTCCTGCAATTGTGCCCCGCCTTCAAGTCCTCTTGGCAGCCTTACTTCAGTCTATTTTTGGACGATAGCTGTCATTTATAACTCTGCAGGTTTGTGAATTACAGTGCCCCTGAGCTCCTTTCTTCAACTCGCTTTCTTTTGAGCTGGCCGCAACACCGCAGGATGGCTTCAGGCCCTAATCTGGTTCCGGTACGGCACGCTGAGCCTTTGGTTACTTCCTCTTCCTGGTGGGAAATGAGAGTTAAATTTGCCCCTCCAGACACCTCCAGCTAGCCTCTCATTGGTTCTCGCTATTCCTGTTCATCTTCCGCAGAAATTGCAAACTGGGCCAAACAGGAGGTTAAAGGCGCTGACTCTCCAAGTGGGGAGAGTGTTAGTAAAGCGTCTGGAATGTTGCACCCGAGTACCAGGGGAGGAAAACTGAGACATATTTGAAGACGTCTCCCGTTCACATGGTTGATCATACTTGGGTTCCACATGCATGTTTTAGCTGAAGGAAGAATACCTTAAACCTGGAGAGTTATGACCCGTGGAATGGGTACCATGCAATATGACTTCAAAGGGTCTTCATTTGCTCACCGAACCTCTCCAATCCTATCACTGCTGCGTTTATGCCCCTGTACACATGCTTGATTCTCTTTCGGAGACATAGCAATCCATAGGTTTTAAGATACTTACTAGTCAGGTACATTCTTAGGCATTTAATATGCGGTGTTGAGTCCATTTCATTGAGCAAGGAGTAGCTCTTGTCTATTCCATATTTGACTTAAGGAACTTTATCTGTGCTCATTTCAATCTCTGGTTTTATGCAGCACCCCAACTCACCTTTACCCTTAAGCAAGCATAAGTTGGTTTTCTAAATTTGAGACCCTGTTCTGTTCTGTAATTCAGTTCCTGTGTAGCCAAGTTTACATTCCGTGTATTACTGATATCTTATGATGTTTCTTTTTCTGTGTGACTTATTTCAGTTAGAATCATCATACCTGAATCCACTCATTGTGCTGCTAAGGGCCTGATGACACAGATTTCATTGCTGGGTGATATTGCTTTGTAAGTAAATACCACAACTTCTTTATCCATTTTTCACTTTCTGCGATGTTGAACTTGTACTGTAAACGAGGTTCTTGTAAACAGAGCCGTTCCAAACTTTGGGGTGGCTGTGTCTTTTTGATTTTAATTTCCCTAAGCTATAGGACCATAAGTGGAAGTGCCCTAGGTTCTGTTGCTTTGTTTTTTAGATGTTTCAGGAAACACCATACACTTCTCCCCAGTGTCTGTTGGCAATTTACATCCCGCCCATCAGCATAACAAGGCTCCCAGTTCTCCATGGCCTGTCCTGCCTTTCTGGATTTTACACTTTTTTCAGATGGCCCTTTTGGACGGGGGGAAGTGAGACTTCATTGTAGTGCAGATTTCCTTTGCAAGCTTGCTTGGTTGGCCAAAAAGGGCGTATGCGTTTTTTCCTGAATATATTCAGGAAAAAACGCATACGCCCTTTTTGGCCAAGTGCATCATTGTG
The DNA here is from genome assembly GCF_949987515.2 of Delphinus delphis. Classification (NCBI taxonomy): domain Eukaryota; kingdom Metazoa; phylum Chordata; class Mammalia; order Artiodactyla; family Delphinidae; genus Delphinus; species Delphinus delphis. Next base: position 585,606 of record NW_027192724.1, read on the forward strand.
GACGTTCTGCCTCTTTTCCTATGCTTTCAATGCAATTCCAGTCTACCTCCTGAAATCGGTTTCCTGCAATTCTGCCCCGCTTTCAAGTCCTCTTGGCAGCCTTACTTCAGTCTATTTTTGGACGATAGCTGTCATTTATAACTCTGCAGGTTTGTGAATTACAGTGCCCCTGAGCTCCTTTCTTCAACTCGCTTTCTTTTGAGCTGGCCGCAACACCGCAGGATGGCTTCAGGCCCTAATCTGGTTCCGGTACGGCACGCTGAGCCTTTGGTTATTTCCTCTTCCTGGTGGGAAATGAGAGTTAAATTTGCCCGTCCAGACACCTTCAGCTAGCCTCTCATTGGTTCTCGCTATTCCTGTTCATCTTCCGCAGAAATTGCAAACTGGGCCAAACAGGAGGTTAAAGGCGCTGACGCCCCAAGTGGGGAGAGTGTTAGTAAAGCGTCTGGAATGTTGCACCCGAGTACCAGGGGAGGAAAACTGAGACATATTTGAACACGTCTCCCGTTCACATGGTTGATCATACTTGGGTTCCACATGCATGTCTTAGCTGAATTAAGAATACCTTAAACCTGGAGAGTTGAGACCCGTGGAATGGGTACCATGCAATATGACTTCAAAGGGTCTTCATTTGCTCACCGAACCTCTCCAATCCTATCACTGCTGCGTTTATGCCCCTGTACACATGCTTGATTCTCTTTCGGAGACATAGCAATCCATAAGTTTCAAGATACTTACTAGTCAGGTACATTCTTAGGCGTTTAATATGGGGTGTTGAGTCCATTTCGTTGAGCAAGGAGTAGCTCTTGTCTATTCCATATTTGGCTTAAGGAACTTTATCTGTGCTCATTTCAATCTCTGGTTTTATGCAGCACCCCAACTCACCTTTACCCTTAAGCAAGAATAAGTTGTTTTTCTAAATTTGAGACCCTGTTCTGTTCTGTAATTCAGTTTCTGTGTAGCCAAGTTTACATTCCGTGTATTACTGATATCTTATGTTGTTTCTTTTTCTGTGTGACTTATTTCAGTTAGAATCATCGTACCTGAATCCACTCATTGTGCTGCTAAGGGCCTGATGACACAGATTTCATTGCTGAGTGATATTGCTTTGTAAGTAAATACCACAACTTCTTTATCCATTTTTCACTTTCTGCGATGTTGAACTTGTACTGTAAACGAGGTTCTTGTAAACAGAGGCGTCCCAAACTTTGGGGTGGCTGTGTCTTTTTGATTTTAATTTCCCTAAGCTATAGGACCATAAGTGGAAGTGCCCTAGGCTCTGTTGCTTTGTTTTTTAGATGTTTCAGGAAACACCATACACTTCTCCCGAGTGGTTGTTGGCAATTTACATCCCGCCCATCAGCATAACAAGGCTCCCAGTTCTCCATGGCCTGTCCTGCCTTTCTGGATTTTACACTTTTTTCACATGGCCCTTTTGACCGGGGGGAAGTGAGACTTCATTGTAGTGCAGATTTCCTTTGCAAGCTTGCTTGGTTGGCCAAAAAGGGCGTATGCGTTTTTTCCTGAATATATTCAGGAAAAAACGCATACGCCCTTTTTGGCCAAGTGCATCATTGTGGACGTTCTGCCTCTTTTCCTATGCTTTCAATGCAATTCCAGTCTACCTCCTGAAATCGGTTTCCTGCAATTCTGCCCCGCCTTCAAGTCCTCTTGGCAGCCTTACTTCAGTCTATTTTTGGACGATAGCTGTCATTTATAACTCTGCAGTTTTGTGAATTACAGTGCCCCTGAGCTCCTTTCTTCAACTCGCTTTCTTTTGAGCTGGCCGCAACACCGCAGGATGGCTTCAGGCCCTAATCTGGTTCCGGTACGGCACGCTGAGCCTTTGGTTACTTCCTCTTCCTGGTGGGAAATGAGAGTTAAATTTGCCCCTCCAGACACCTCCAGCTAGCCTCTCATTGGTTCTCGCTATTCCTGTTCATCTTCCGCAGAAATTGCAAACTGGGCCAAACAGGAGGTTAAAGGCGCTGACTCTCCAAGTGGGGAGAGTGTTAGTAAAGCGTCTGGAATGTTGCACCCGAGTACCAGGGGAGGAAAACTGAGACATATTTGAACACGTCTCCCGTTCACATGGTTGATCATACTTGGGTTCCACATGCATGTTTTAGCTGAAGGAAGAATACCTTAAACCTGGAGAGTTATGACCCGTGGAATGGGTACCATGCAATATGACTTCAAAGGGTCTTCATTTGCTCACCGAACCTCTCCAATCCTATCACTGCTGCGTTTATGCCCCTGTACACATGCTTGATTCTCTTTCGGAGACATAGCAATCCATAGGTTTTAAGATACTTACTAGTCAGGTACATTCTTAGGCATTTAATATGCGGTGTTGAGTCCATTTCATTGAGCAAGGAGTAGCTCTTGTCTATTCCATATTTGACTTAAGGAACTTTATCTGTGCTCATTTCAATCTCTGGTTTTATGCAGCACCCCAACTCACCTTTACCCTTAAGCAAGCATAAGTTGTTTTTCTAAATTTGAGTCCCTGTTCTGTTCTGTAATTCAGTTCCTGTGTAGCCAAGTTTACATTCCGTGTATTACTGATATCTTATGATGTTTCTTTTTCTGTGTGACTTACTTCAGTTAGAATCATCATACCTGAATCCACTCATTGTGCTGCTAAGGGCCTGATGACACAGATTTCATTGCTGGGTGATATTGCTTTGTAAGTAAATACCACAACTTCTTTATCCATTTTTCACTTTCTGCGATGTTGAACTTGTACTGTAAACGAGGTTCTTGTAAACAGAGCTGTTCCAAACTTTGGGGTGGCTGTGTCTTTTTGATTTTAATTTCCCTAAGCTATAGGACCATAAGTGGAAGTGCCCTAGGTTCTGTTGCTTTGTTTTTTAGATGTTTCAGGAAACACCATACACTTCTCCCGAGTGGTTGTTGGCAATTTACATCCCGCCCATCAGCATAACAAGGCTCCCAGTTCTCCATGGCCTGTCCTGCCTTTCTGGATTTTACACTTTTTTCAGATGGCCCTTTTGACCGGGGGGAAGTGAGACTTCATTGTAGTGCAGATTTCCTTTGCAAGCTTGCTTGGTTGGCCAAAAAGGGCGTATGCGTTTTTTCCTGAATATATTCAGGAAAAAACGCATACGCCCTTTTTGGCCAAGTGCATCATTGTGGACGTTCTGCCTCTTTTCCTATGCTTTCAATGCAATTCCAGTCTACCTCCTGAAATCGGTTTCCTGCAATTCTGCCCCGCTTTCAAGTCCTCTTGGCAGCCTTACTTCAGTCTATTTTTGGACGATAGCTGTCATTTATAACTCTGCAGGTTTGTGAATTACAGTGCCCCTGAGCTCCTTTCTTCAACTCGCTTTCTTTTGAGCTGGCCGCAACACCGCAGGATGGCTTCAGGCCCTAATCTGGTTCCGGTACGGCACGCTGAGCCTTTGGTTATTTCCTCTTCCTGGTGGGAAATGAGAGTTAAATTTGCCCGTCCAGACACCTTCAGCTAGCCTCTCATTGGTTCTCGCTATTCCTGTTCATCTTCCGCAGAAATTGCAAACTGGGCCAAACAGGAGGTTAAAGGCGCTGACGCCCCAAGTGGGGAGAGTGTTAGTAAAGCATCTGGAATGTTGCACCCGAGTACCAGGGGAGGAAAACTGAGACATATTTGAACACGTCTCCCGTTCACATGGTTGATCATACTTGGGTTCCACATGCATGTCTTAGCTGAATTAAGAATACCTTAAACCTGGAGAGTTGAGACCCGTGTAATGGGTACCATGCAATATGACTTCAAAGGGTCTTCATTTGCTCACCGAACCTCTCCAATCCTATCACTGCTGCGTTTATGCCCCTGTACACATGCTTGATTCTCTTTCGGAGACATAGCAATCCATAAGTTTCAAGATACTTACTAGTCAGGTACATTCTTAGGCGTTTAATATGGGGTGTTGAGTCCATTTCGTTGAGCAAGGAGTAGCTCTTGTCTATTCCATATTTGGCTTAAGGAACTTTATCTGTGCTCATTTCAATCTCTGGTTTTATGCAGCACCCCAACTCACCTTTACCCTTAAGCAAGAATAAGTTGTTTTTCTAAATTTGAGACCCTGTTCTGTTCTGTAATTCAGTTTCTGTGTAGCCAAGTTTACATTCCGTGTATTACTGATATCTTATGATGTTTCTTTTTCTGTTTGACTTATTTCAGTTAGAATCATCGTACCTGAATCCACTCATTGTGATGCTAAGGGCCTGATGACATAGATTTCATTGCTGAGTGATATTGCTTTGTAAGTAAATACCACAACTTCTTTATCCATTTTTCACTTTCTGCGATGTTGGACTTGTACTGTAAACGAGGTTCTTGTAAACAGAGGCGTCCCAAACTTTGGGGTGGCTGTGTCTTTTTGATTTTAATTTCCCTAAGCTATAGGACCATAAGTGGAAGTGCCCTAGGTTCTGTTGCTTTGTTTTTTAGATGTTTCAGGAAACACCATACACTTCTCCCCAGTGTCTGTTGGCAATTTACATCCCGCCCATCAGCATAACAAGGCTCCCAGTTCTCCATGGCCTGTCCTGCCTTTCTGGATTTTACACTTTTTTCAGATGGCCCTTTTGGACGGGGGGAAGTGAGACTTCATTGTAGTGCAGATTTCCTTTGCAAGCTTGCTTGGTTGGCCAAAAAGGGCGTATGCGTTTTTTCCTGAATATATTCAGGAAAAAACGCATACGCCCTTTTTGGCCAAGTGCATCATTGTGGACGTTCTGCCTCTTTTCCTATGCTTTCAATGCAATTCCAGTCTACCTCCTGAAATCGGTTTCCTGCAATTCTGCCCCGCTTTCAAGTCCTCTTGGCAGCCTTACTTCAGTCTATTTTTGGACGATAGCTGTCATTTATAACTCTGCAGGTTTGTGAATTACAGTGCCCCTGAGCTCCTTTCTTCAACTCGCTTTCTTTTGAGCTGGCCGCAACACCGCAGGATGGCTTCAGGCCCTAATCTGGTTCCGGTACGGCACGCTGAGCCTTTGGTTATTTCCTCTTCCTGGTGGGAAATGAGAGTTAAATTTGCCCGTCCAGACACCTTCAGCTAGCCTCTCATTGGTTCTCGCTATTCCTGTTCATCTTCCGCAGAAATTGCAAACTGGGCCAAACAGGAGGTTAAAGGCGCTGACGCCCCAAGTGGGGAGAGTGTTAGTAAAGCGTCTGGAATGTTGCACCCGAGTACCAGGGGAGGAAAACTGAGACATATTTGAACACGTCTCCCGTTCACATGGTTGATCATACTTGGGTTCCACATGCATGTCTTAGCTGAATTAAGAATACCTTAAACCTGGAGAGTTGAGACCCGTGGAATGGGTACCATGCAATATGACTTCAAAGGGTCTTCATTTGCTCACCGAACCTCTCCAATCCTATCACTGCTGCGTTTATGCCCCTGTACACATGCTTGATTCTCTTTCGGAGACATAGCAATCCATAAGTTTCAAGATACTTACTAGTCAGGTACATTCTTAGGCGTTTAATATGGGGTGTTGAGTCCATTTCGTTGAGCAAGGAGTAGCTCTTGTCTATTCCATATTTGGCTTAAGGAACTTTATCTGTGCTCATTTCAATCTCTGGTTTTATGCAGCACCCCAACTCACCTTTACCCTTAAGCAAGAATAAGTTGGTTTTCTAAATTTGAGACCCTGTTCTTTTCTGTAATTCAGTTCCTGTGTAGCCAAGTTTACATTCCGTGTATTACTGATATCTTATGATGTTTCTTTTTCTGTGTGACTTATTTCAGTTAGAATCATCATACCTGAATCCACTCATTGTGATGCTAAGGGCCTGATGACATAGATTTCATTGCTGAGTGATATTGCTTTGTAAGTAAATACCACAAGTTCTTTATCCATTTTTCACTTTCTGCGATGTTGAACTTGTACTGTAAACGAGGTTCTTGTAAACAGAGGCGTCCCAAACTTTGGGGTGGCTGTGTCTTTTTGATTTTAATTTCCCTAAGCTATAGGACCATAAGTGGCAGTGCCCTAGGCTCTGTTGCTTTGTTTTTTAGATGTTTCAGGAAACACCATACACTTCTCCCGAGTGTCTGTTGGCAATTTACATCCCGCCCATCAGCATAACAAGGCTCCCAGTTCTCCATGGCCTGTCCTGCCTTTCTGGATTTTACACTTTTTTCAGATGGCCCTTTTGACCGGGGGGAATTGAGACTTCATTGTAGTGCAGATTTCCTTTGCAAGCTTGCTTGGTTGGCCAAAAAGGGCGTATGCGTTTTTTCCTGAATATATTCAGGAAAAAACGCATATGCCCTTTTTGGCCAAGTGCATCATTGTGGACGTTCTGCCTCTTTTCCTATGCTTTCAATGCAATTCCAGTCTACCTCCTGAAATCGGTTTCCTGCAATTCTGCCCCGCTTTCAAGTCCTCTTGGCAGCCTTACTTCAGTCTATTTTTGGACGATAGCTGTCATTTATAACTCTGCAGGTTTGTGAATTACAGTGTCCCTGAGCTCCTTTCTTCAACTCGCTTTCTTGTGACCTGGCCGCAACACCGCAGGATAGCTTCAGGACCTAATCAGGTTCCGGCCCGGCATGCTGAGCCTTTGGTTAATTCCTCTTCCTGGTGGGAAATGAGAGTTAAATTTGCCCATCCAGACACCTCCAGCTAGCCTCTCATTGGTTCTCGCTATTCCTGTTCATCTTCCGCAGAAATTGCAAACTGGGCCAAACAGGAGGTTAAAGGGACTGACTCTCCAAGTGGGGAGAGTGTTAGTAAAGCGTCTGGAATGTTGCACCCGAGTACCAGGGGAGGAAAACTGAGACATATTTGAACACGTCTCCCGTTCACATGGTTGATCATACTTGGGTTCCACATGCATGTTTTAGCTGAAGGAAGAATACCTTAAACCTGGAGAGTTATGACCCGTGGAATGGGTACCATGCAATATGACTTCAAAGGGTCTTCATTTGCTCACCGAACCTCTCCAATCCTATCACTGCTGCGTTTATGCCCCTGTACACATGCTTGATTCTCTTTCGGAGACATAGCAATCCATAGGTTTTAAGATACTTACTAGTCAGGTACATTCTTAGGCATTTAATATGCGGTGTTGAGTCCATTTCGTTGAGCAAGGAGTAGCTCTTGTCTATTCCATATTTGACTTAAGGAACTTTATCTGTGCTCATTTCAATCTCTGGTTTTATGCAGCACCCCAACTCACCTTTACCCTTAAGCAAGCATAAGTTAGTTTTCTAAATTTGAGACCCTGTTCTGTTCTGTAATTCAGTTCCTGTGTAGCCAAGTTTACATTCCGTGTATTACTGATATCTTATGATGTTTCTTTTTCTGTGTGACTTATTTCAGTTAGAATCATCATACCTGAATCCACTCATTGTGCTGCTAAGGGCCTGATGACACAGATTTCATTGCTGGGTGATATTGCTTTGTAAGTAAATACCACAACTTCTTTATCCATTTTTCACTTTCTGCGATGTTGAACTTGTACTGTAAACGAGGTTCTTGTAAACAGAGCCGTTCCAAACTTTGGGGTGGCTGTGTCTTTTTGATTTTAATTTCCCTAAGCTATAGGACCATAAGTGGAAGTGCCCTAGGTTCTGTTGCTTTGTTTTTTAGATGTTTCAGGAAACACCATACACTTCTCCCCAGTGTCTGTTGGCAATTTACATCCCGCCCATCAGCATAACAAGGCTCCCAGTTCTCCATGGCCTGTCCTGCCTTTCTGGATTTTACACTTTTTTCAGATGGCCCTTTTGGACGGGGGGAAGTGAGACTTCATTGTAGTGCAGATTTCCTTTGCAAGCTTGCTTGGTTGGCCAAAAAGGGCGTATGCGTTTTTTCCTGAATATATTCAGGAAAAAACGCATACGCCCTTTTTGGCCAAGTGCATCATTGTGGACGTTCTGCCTCTTTTCCTATGCTTTCAATGCAATTCCAGTCTACCTCCTGAAATCGGTTTCCTGCAATTCTGCCCCGCTTTCAAGTCCTCTTGGCAGCCTTACTTCAGTCTATTTTTGGACGATAGCTGTCATTTATAACTCTGCAGGTTTGTGAATTACAGTGCCCCTGAGCTCCTTTCTTCAACTCGCTTTCTTTTGAGCTGGCCGCAACACCGCAGGATGGCTTCAGGCCCTAATCTGGTTCCGGTACGGCACGCTGAGCCTTTGGTTATTTCCTCTTCCTGGTGGGAAATGAGAGTTAAATTTGCCCGTCCAGACACCTTCAGCTAGCCTCTCATTGGTTCTCGCTATTCCTGTTCATCTTCCGCAGAAATTGCAAACTGGGCCAAACAGGAGGTTAAAGGCGCTGACGCCCCAAGTGGGGAGAGTGTTAGTAAAGCGTCTGGAATGTTGCACCCGAGTACCAGGGGAGGAAAACTGAGACATATTTGAACACGTCTCCCGTTCACATGGTTGATCATACTTGGGTTCCACATGCATGTCTTAGCTGAATTAAGAATACCTTAAACCTGGAGAGTTGAGACCCGTGGAATGGGTACCATGCAATATGACTTCAAAGGGTCTTCATTTGCTCACCGAACCTCTCCAATCCTATCACTGCTGCGTTTATGCCCCTGTACACATGCTTGATTCTCTTTCGGAGACATAGCAATCCATAAGTTTCAAGATACTTACTAGTCAGGTACATTCTTAGGCGTTTAATATGGGGTGTTGAGTCCATTTCGTTGAGCAAGGAGTAGCTCTTGTCTATTCCATATTTGGCTTAAGGAACTTTATCTGTGCTCATTTCAATCTCTGGTTTTATGCAGCACCCCAACTCACCTTTACCCTTAAGCAAGAATAAGTTGTTTTTCTAAATTTGAGACCCTGTTCTGTTCTGTAATTCAGTTTCTGTGTAGCCAAGTTTACATTCCGTGTATTACTGATATCTTATGATGTTTCTTTTTCTGTGTGACTTATTTCAGTTAGAATCATCGTACCTGAATCCACTCATTGTGCTGCTAAGGGCCTGATGACACAGATTTCATTGCTGAGTGATATTGCTTTGTAAGTAAATACCACAAGTTCTTTATCCATTTTTCACTTTCTGCGATGTTGAACTTGTACTGTAAACGAGGTTCTTGTAAACAGAGGCGTCCCAAACTTTGGGGTGGCTGTGTCTTTTTGATTTTAATTTCCCTAAGCTATAGGACCATAAGTGGAAGTGCCCTAGGCTCTGTTGCTTTGTTTTTTAGATGTTTCAGGAAACACCATACACTTCTCCCGAGTGGTTGTTGGCAATTTACATCCCGCCCATCAGCATAACAAGGCTCCCAGTTCTCCATGGCCTGTCCTGCCTTTCTGGATTTTACACTTTTTTCAGATGGCCCTTTTGACCGGGGGGAAGTGAGACTTCATTGTAGTGCAGATTTCCTTTGCAAGCTTGCTTGGTTGGCCAAAAAGGGCGTATGCGTTTTTTCCTGAATATATTCAGGAAAAAACGCATACGCCCTTTTTGGCCAAGTGCATCATTGTGGACGTTCTGCCTCTTTTCCTATGCTTTCAATGCAATTCCAGTCTACCTCCTGAAATCGGTTTCCTGCAATTCTGCCCCGCTTTCAAGCCCTCTTGGCAGCCTTACTTCAGTCTATTTTTTGACGATAGCTGTCATTTATAACTCTGCAGGTTTGTGAATTACAGTGCCCCTGAGCTCCTTTCTTCAACTCGCTTTCTTTTGAGCTGGCCGCAACACCGCAGGATGGCTTCAGGCCCTAATCTGGTTCCGGTACGGCACGCTGAGCCTTTGGTTACTTCCTCTTCCTGGTGGGAAATGAGAGTTAAATTTGCCCCTCCAGACACCTCCAGCTAGCCTCTCATTGGTTCTCGCTATTCCTGTTCATCTTCCGCAGAAATTGCAAACTGGGCCAAACAGGAGGTTAAAGGCGCTGACTCTCCAAGTGGGGAGAGTGTTAGTAAAGCGTCTGGAATGTTGCACCCGAGTACCAGGGGAGGAAAACTGAGACATATTTGAACACGTCTCCCGTTCACATGGTTGATCATACTTGGGTTCCACATGCATGTTTTAGCTGAAGGAAGAATACCTTAAACCTGGAGAGTTATGACCCGTGGAATGGGTACCATGCAATATGACTTCAAAGGGTCTTCATTTGCTCACCGAACCTCTCCAATCCTATCACTGCTGCGTTTATGCCCCTGTACACATGCTTGATTCTCTTTCGGAGACATAGCAATCCATAGGTTTTAAGATACTTACTAGTCAGGTACATTCTTAGGCATTTAATATGCGGTGTTGAGTCCATTTCGTTGAGCAAGGAGTAGCTCTTGTCTATTCCATATTTGACTTAAGGAACTTTATCTGTGCTCATTTCAATCTCTGGTTTTATGCAGCACCCCAACTCACCTTTACCCTTAAGCAAGCATAAGTTGTTTTTCTAAATTTGAGTCCCTGTTCTGTTCTGTAATTCAGTTCCTGTGTAGCCAAGTTTACATTCCGTGTATTACTGATATCTTATGATGTTTCTTTTTCTGTGTGACTTACTTCAGTTAGAATCATCATACCTGAATCCACTCATTGTGCTGCTAAGGGCCTGATGACACAGATTTCATTGCTGGGTGATATTGCTTTGTAAGTAAATACCACAACTTCTTTATCCATTTTTCACTTTCTGCGATGTTGAACTTGTACTGTAAACGAGGTTCTTGTAAACAGAGCTGTTCCAAACTTTGGGGTGGCTGTGTCTTTTTGATTTTAATTTCCCTAAGCTATAGGACCATAAGTGGAAGTGCCCTAGGTTCTGTTGCTTTGTTTTTTAGATGTTTCAGGAAACACCATACACTTCTCCCGAGTGGTTGTTGGCAATTTACATCCCGCCCATCAGCATAACAAGGCTCCCAGTTCTCCATGGCCTGTCCTGCCTTTCTGGATTTTACACTTTTTTCAGATGGCCCTTTTGACCGGGGGGAAGTGAGACTTCATTGTAGTGCAGATTTCCTTTGCAAGCTTGCTTGGTTGGCCAAAAAGGGCGTATGCGTTTTTTCCTGAATATATTCAGGAAAAAACGCATACGCCCTTTTTGGCCAAGTGCATCATTGTGGACGTTCTGCCTCTTTTCCTATGCTTTCAATGCAATTCCAGTCTACCTCCTGAAATCGGTTTCCTGCAATTCTGCCCCGCTTTCAAGTCCTCTTGGCAGCCTTACTTCAGTCTATTTTTGGACGATAGCTGTCATTTATAACTCTGCAGGTTTGTGAATTACAGTGCCCCTGAGCTCCTTTCTTCAACTCGCTTTCTTGTGACCTGGCCGCAACACCGCAGGATGGCTTCAGGCCCTAATCTGGTTCCGGCCCGGCATGCTGAGCCTTTGGTTAATTCCTCTTCCTGGTGGGAAATGAGAGTTAAATTTGCCCGTCCAGACACCTCCAGCTAGCCTCTCATTGGTTCTCGCTATTCCTGTTCATCTTCCGCAGAAATTGCAAACTGGGCCAAACAGGAGGTTAAAGGGACTGACTCTCCAAGTGGGGAGAGTGTTAGTAAAGCGTCTGGAATGTTGCACCCGAGTACCAGGGGAGGAAAACTGAGACATATTTGAACACGTCTCCCGTTCACATGGTTGATCATACTTGGGTTCCACATGCATGTTTTAGCTGAAGGAAGAATACCTTAAACCTGGAGAGTTCAGACCCGTGTAATGGGTACCATGCAATATGACTTCAAAGGGTCTTCATTTGCTCACCGAACCTCTCCAATCCTATCACTGCTGCGTTTATGCCCCTGTACACATGCTTGATTCTCTTTCGGAGACATAGCAATCCATAGGTTTTAAGATACTTACTAGTCAGGTACATTCTTAGGCGTTTAATATGGGGTGTTGAGTCCAATTTGTTGAGCAAGGAGTAGCTCTTGTCTATTCCATATTTGACTTAAGGAACTTTATCTGTGCTCATTTCAATCTCTGGTTTTATGCAGCACCCCAACTCACCTTTACCCTTAAGCAAGAATAAGTTGGTTTTCTAAATTTGAGACCCTGTTCTTTTCTGTAATTCAGTTCCTGTGTAGCCAAGTTTACATTCCGTGTATTACTGATATCTTATGATGTTTCTTTTTCTGTGTGACTTATTTCAGTTAGAATCATCATACCTGAATCCACTCATTGTGATGCTAAGGGCCTGATGACATAGATTTCATTGCTGAGTGATATTGCTTTGTAAGTAAATACCACAAGTTCTTTATCCATTTTTCACTTTCTGCGATGTTGAACTTGTACTGTAAACGAGGTTCTTGTAAACAGAGGCGTCCCAAACTTTGGGGTGGCTGTGTCTTTTTGATTTTAATTTCCCTAAGCTATAGGACCATAAGTGGCAGTGCCCTAGGCTCTGTTGCTTTGTTTTTTAGATGTTTCAGGAAACACCATACACTTCTCCCGAGTGTCTGTTGGCAATTTACATCCCGCCCATCAGCATAACAAGGCTCCCAGTTCTCCATGGCCTGTCCTGCCTTTCTGGATTTTACACTTTTTTCAGATGGCCCTTTTGACCGGGGGGAATTGAGACTTCATTGTAGTGCAGATTTCCTTTGCAAGCTTGCTTGGTTGGCCAAAAAGGGCGTATGCGTTTTTTCCTGAATATATTCAGGAAAAAACGCATACGCCCTTTTTGGCCAAGTGCATCATTGTGGACGTTCTGCCTCTTTTCCTATGCTTTCAATGCAATTCCAGTCTACCTCCTGAAATCGGTTTCCTGCAATTCTGCCCCGCTTTCAAGTCCTCTTGGCAGCCTTACTTCAGTCTATTTTTGGACGATAGCTGTCATTTATAACTCTGCAGGTTTGTGAATTACAGTGTCCCTGAGCTCCTTTCTTCAACTCGCTTTCTTGTGACCTGGCCGCAACACCGCAGGATAGCTTCAGGACCTAATCAGGTTCCGGCCCGGCATGCTGAGCCTTTGGTTAATTCCTCTTCCTGGTGGGAAATGAGAGTTAAATTTGCCCATCCAGACACCTCCAGCTAGCCTCTCATTGGTTCTCGCTATTCCTGTTCATCTTCCGCAGAAATTGCAAACTGGGCCAAACAGGAGGTTAAAGGGACTGACTCTCCAAGTGGGGAGAGTGTTAGTAAAGCGTCTGGAATGTTGCACCCGAGTACCAGGGGAGGAAAACTGAGACATATTTGAACACGTCTCCCAATCACATGGTTGATCATACTCTAGGTTCCACATGCATGTTTTAGCTGAAGGAAGAATACCTTAAACCTGGGTAGTTGAAACCCGTGGAATGGGTACCATGCAATATGACTTCAAAGGGTCTTCATTTGCTCACCGCACCTCTCCAATCCTATCACTGCTGCGTTTATGCCCCTGTACACATGCTTGATTCTCTTTCGGAGACATAGCAATCCATAGGTTTTACGATACTTACTAGTCAGGTACATTCTTAGGCGTTTAATATGCGGTGTTGAGTCCATTTCGTTGAGCAAGGAGTAGCTCTTGTCTATTCCATATTTGACTTAAGGAACTTTATCTGTGCTCATTTCAATCTCTGGTTTTATGCAGCACCCCAACTCACCTTTACCCTTAAGCAAGCATAAGTTGGTTTTCTAAATTTGAGACCCTGTTCTGTTCTGTAATTCAGTTCCTGTGTAGCCAAGTTTCCATTCCGTGTATTACTGATATCTTATGATGTTTCTTTTTCTGTGTGACTTATTTCAGTTAGAATCATCATACCTGAATCCACTCATTGTGATGCTAAGGGCCTGTTGACATAGATTTCATTGCTGAGTGATATTGCTTTGTAAGTAAATACCACAACTTCTTTATCCATTTTTCACTTTCTGCGATGTTGAACTTGTACTGTAAACGAGGTTCTTGTAAACAGAGGCGTCCCAAACTTTGGGGTGGCTGTGTCTTTTTGATTTTAATTTCCCTAAGCTATAGGACCATAAGTGGCAGTGCCCTAGGCTCTGTTGCTTTGTTTTTTAGATGTTTCAGGAAACACCATACACTTCTCCCTAGTGGTTGTTGGCAATTTACATCCCGCCCATCAGCATAACAAGGCTCCCAGTTCTCCATGGCCTGTCCTGCCTTTCTGGATTTTACACTTTTTTCAGACGGCCCTTTTGACTGGGGGGAAGTGAGACTTCATTGTAGTGCAGATTTCCTTTGCAAGCTTGCTTGGTTGGCCAAAAAGTGCGTATGCGTTTTTTCCTGAATATATTCAGGAAAAAACGCATACGCCCTTTTTAGCCAAGTGCATCATTGTGGACATTCTGCCTCTTTTCCTATGCTTTCAATGCAATTCCAGTCTACCTCCTGAAATCGGTTTCCTGCAATTCTGCCCCGCTTTCAAGTCCTCTTGGCAGCCTTACTTCAGTGTATTTTTGGACGATAGCTGGCATTTATAACTCTGCAGGTTTGTGAATTACAGTGCCCCTGAGCTCCTTTCT